>NC_135485.1:123687354-124417354 GCF_052094955.1 Ictidomys tridecemlineatus
CTCCGACATCAGTGCAGGTGATGCCCTGCCCCACCGCCTCTCCTCAGGAAACTGGTAATATTCCCAAACGCTGCTTGGGGGCAGTCTCCAACAATGATTTTCTGTACTTAAGCGTGCAAGTGCGTGTGTGTGGGTGTGTATACAATAACACACACACACATGCACAACATCAACCTGCTAGTCCAACGGAACTACATAGTCCTCACAGAACCAACGGTGGGAACCTGGCCTGAAAGCAACGTATCCCTGGGTTGGCCACCAACCTGTGACATGCCTAAATGTCAACTATGGCATTCCAGGAGCTCAGCCATTCAAATTCCCAGTTCAAATCCAGAAAATAAAGCTGGCCAGCAGCAGGCAGGAAAGCAGACAGGCCGGAGACAGAGGAGCAGCTGGGTTGGACTGAGGGCACACTCCCAGAACTAGTGGGGCTCCAAGCAGCCTCTGATTTCCCTCCCTCTAGGTGTCCGCTTTCCCCCGCCCTGGTCCTTCCTGGAGCTGAATGCTCTTTCCTCAGGATGGAACAATAAGCTTCCTACTCCTGAGGTCACAGGATGCTGTGTATGTTCTCTGCAGCCAGAAATAAGGCAGGTGGGAAGCCAACACCTGCCTGCGAGAGAGGCCGGGAGGGGGGTGGGGGCTGAGAAGCACTCAGGCTGCTCTGTGAGCCTCAAGAACAGGTGGAAGGAGAAAGGCCTTGACCCCGCTAGCTGAGAAAGGCCAGCCCCTCACAGAGGCAGGCCACCAAAGGAAAGGCTGGGGCAGATGGGGTGCGGGGGACACCCACTATAAATAAATAATGGCTTTAAGAAGTTCTGTGAAGTGCAATACCAAAGTCCGGAACCCTACCTTCGCCACCATTTATAGGTTCCTTGGGGAGGGGTCTGCTCTCGTTTTTGTTTTTTACTCTAACATTTCTTGAGAATGAAACAAAGCTGGATTTCTTTTTTTTTTTTTAATATTTTTAGTTGTAGGTGGACATAATAAACTTTATCTTTTTCATGGTGTGGAGGATGGAACCCAGTGCCTCATGCATGCTAGGCAAGCACTCTACCACTGAGCCCCAACCCCAGCCCTGAATTTATCTTTGAGGTGAAGCTTTGATTAAGCAATGAAAAACAAAGACTTTCTAACGCCCTCAAAATAAAACCAAACAACAAAACCGACAAGCAAAGCTTCCCTCTACCCCACCCAAAGACATGAACTTGGGAAAGGAATCCGAGGAGGAAGCGGCATCGAGCCCGCAGGGGCCACACGTGGCCTCCCTAGCACCCACCACCCCTGGCCTGGCCTCCCATCCTCCACCAGGTTTTCTGCAGCACTTCTGGGGTCTCTTTCTGTTCATCATTTACTTTATTACCAGGCTTGCAACCCAATTTGTTCCACTCCAGGTCTTCCGGCTTAAATGTGTGAGTTCTATATTTCAACAGAATAGACATCAGGCTTCGGCAGACACCCCTGATGTACATTTCAGAGCCACCTGCTTCAATGCCTCTCTCAAATCTGCATAGGACAGAGAATTTGTTTACTGTTTATTTAAAAGCAGAAGCAGAAAAGTACTGCTGCATACATCAAACCCAGCGAGGGAGACAGGGGGACTCCAGCAGGTCGCAGCATAATTTATCCAGATTTACTTTTTGTCCGACCACTGCTCAACTAGGCTTGAAATCTGTTGTTCCCGTTAGCTTTTCCTTCAGCCAGCAAAAGAACCAGCCTTGAGAACAGCTGCTCTAATTGACAAAAGTACTCCCTTCCCACAGGGGTGGGAGTGGGCAGAAAAGCTCAGATCTAAAGCCACTGGCCTGGGTCCACTCAATATGTGACGAGAAATGCCTGTAATAGCAACCCTCGGGCTTCTGTTTGGAGCTACAGGGTTTTTATTCAGTCCTCTTGCTGTCTTCGATCAGTACCTTTCTAGCATTGAGTGGCAACAGCTCAAGGTGATGAGCAGTGAATCACAACAAATTTCATTGAGTGTTTGTTTGGTTGTTTTTTTTTTCTTCTTCTTTTTGCAGCCTTATAAATAAAATCAGAATCTTGGAAGCGAATAAACCTTCTGAGGTCTGAATATCTCAAGGTTATTCATTTCAACACTTCTATGGCAAGGGTATAAATACAATCAAAAGAAATGTGGTTTACGATTAACAAAATTTCTCCATACGTGAAAACTCACATTTAATTGTCGAGGCACTGTACTAAAGCACCACAGACCTTTAACTTCTCAATGCTTATATTGCAAAATAAATAAATAAATGGAAAGCTAATTTTCCAGCAGGGCAGAGGAGTGCAGAGGTGAGCAGAAACCGCCAGCTTCAATGCAAAGCTCCAGATCGGAACGGTTTTTATGTGATGCAATTAGCAAAATGGACAGAATAAATCTAATTCCTCATGATGCCTCAGAGAGATTTCAAAATGTTAGTAAAACAATGGCACACAACTTTTCAGGAATCAGGGCAACTTTAAGTGGGGATTTTCAATTTGTCAGGGGTATCTGCTCAGATTATCTTCTCTGGCCCCCAGTGCCTCAAATTCAGGGTTGGGATTTGGCAGACGTCTGGGCATGTGGAGCCTGGACATCTCGCCTCTCACCTGTGTTGACTCAAATGAACGGGGCTGAGCCCATCAAATGGTCTCCCCCAAGAATTTAGGATCAGAAAATGCTCAAGGTGTTTTTCTAGTTATTTCAACAACTGGAACACAAACTTAGCAGAAGTTTAGAGAAGCCTACTTCAATTACATGGAGTAAAAGCCAGTTGAGTGAAAGAAAATAGAAAAGAGTGCTAGCTGGCATTCCAAGTCCTGACTTGAGTCCTAGCTTTGCCTGACTTCCAGAATCCTTGCAATAAATGTCCCTTTTTATTGAATCTAGTAGGTGTCTCTTAATATCCAACCTATTTAAATCAGGACTAGAGCAGCATAAGCATGGGATAAAGGTCAAGCTATGCTGGAATGATCCTTCAGCAAGGGAAAATAAGATAATCATCAAAATTCAGAGCCAGAAAGCCCACTTTGATCAAAAGAGATGGCACTGACACGAGAATCTGATTCCTATTTCTGTCATGTATTTATTATGGCATCTCAGTTCAAAATCAAAGAGTCCTGAGTCCCTCTGTGTCAGATGGGTAAGACTTCCCTTCCAAGGGCACCTCTAGCTGTCCTCCCTGCCCCCAACCACGTGAACACATGGCAGCAAGTGCTTCTTTTATCTTCCCTGGAGTGTTCATTTGTTCACATTAAGCATCCTCTCAGAAGCCCACAGTGACTTCCAAAGCTTGATGTGTCTAATTGAAACTCCTTACCAAGTGCTGCATCCCCTCGCTCTGTGATACCTAAACATTGTCATAACCCACCATGCCTAAGGTCACAGCCAGCCCCAAAGGCGGCCCTCTTGATGGCCATCCACAGTCACGAGACTCCCACGCCAGGTGGAGAACACTGCACTTGCCGGCTCTTCCTCCTAGAAATGGCCAAGAAGAATAAAGGGGGGGGGGGATGGATCTCAGGGTCTGGATGCTGAGGTATCATCCTGACTTTTTTTTAATAACCAATTACGATTTCATTTCTACAGGTATGACTCTACAAAATAAAGGTGCTGAGGCTTCACATTGGCTTTAGCTTTTTTTCTTCTACCCTAGCACTTCTAAGAGGTATGGAAAGAAGACATAAAAAATTAAGTAATAACATTTAAGAAAAACAGGGCAACGTGTGGAATACTAATTGAGTGAACTGTTCAGAGAGCGCATGCTGTTGGTGCCAATGGCACCATGACAGAGGCAGAACTGGGGGCTGCACATCAAGGACAGGAAGGACGTGGATCCACAGAAGAGCCGGGGCTTCGGCCACCACAGTGTTCATTTGCCTCCATGTTGGTTGTTGACAAATGATATTAATAAGCCACCAGGAGAAACATTAAAAAACTATACTGGGAAGAAAAAAACTATTGTAAAAACTTACTAAATATGCAGGGAGATTTCTCCATAAGGGAAAGGACAGTGTTAGAGGGACACTGCCCACCAGAGCCTTCCCGCTGTGAGGGCAGGGAGCACAACTGCTGGGCTGGCACAGTATCCAGTCCCTAAGAGCCCCTGGCTGAAGGCTCAATAAACAGTTGTTGAAAGCATACATAAGCAAAACCTCTACATTTAAGAATCTATGTTTTTTTTAATTAAAATAAAGAATAAAAGGAGAGAATATGTTGTCCTTTCCCTTTGGCGTCCCTAATAAACAGGGCATCAGAAACCCTCCTTGGGATGATAGAAAGAGGAAGCAAACCTCACACAATTACCATTTTGTACAATAAATGATCAAATCCCACCATGTTAGCAAGTAAACAAATCTGTCACTTGACTCATTCTCTACACTGACATATTAGCTGAAAATGAGCCTTTCAATAATAAAAAAGGTAAGTTACTCTACAATTGTGAGTCCAAACACTCTCTGAAATACATATTAATTTGCTTCAAAATGCCACCTCTTCTTAAGTTGATTTTGTCTTCCAACTACCTCAACCACAGGCGATTATGTCCCATGTGCCAGATCCATGTGGTCCAAATGATGGACAGCCCCCTAACCAAATGTATTGCCATGGCAACAAAGGGACTGCATTTGCTGCTCTCTACCTACCATGGCCCAATCAATTATTAAACATGCCTATACTACAGTGACACAGTATAAATGATCATGTTCATTAGCAGCAAGAGTCAACCGGGAGAAAATCACAAACACCAGACAGCCACATTGATCACAAAACCAAACACACTCTCCATGAGGGCGAGTGTTAAAGACCAAGTGTAAAGGAGGAGGGAGAAGAAACGGTTCTTAATTTTAAGCTTCCACTTTAGAATTACATGAGCATACAGTCTCCCACCTCTTATTTAGAAAGAGAGGGAGGAAGGAAAGAGATGGAAAGAGAAAGACCTATAAAATGACTTTATATATGTGACACACTTTATCAAAAGCTACTGAAATAGAATTAGATAAGATGGTTCGAGAGCCAAAGGATAAAATCCATCTTAACCTTGTTTTATGGTTTGGGCTTGGTTTCGATTCTGGACCATTTTCTGGTTTATTTCTCATTAGGAGAACAGGCAGGGGACTGGAAAATTGGACCCTGGAGGGGATGGACGGCAGTTGGCAGCCAGCTGTGACCAGCCTGTCTTCCAACCTGGTTGAATCTCCACTCACTTCCCACGAGGAGATTCCCGAACAGACAAAGTCAGACTGAAGATGTCCAGCAGGTTTCATGGGAAAAGAGAAATTTTGCTCCACCAAGAGTAACCAGGAATTAAGTTCATTCTGGGGCTCCTGCAATTCACTCTGGGACATAGCTCAAAATGCAATTAAAACTAACCGTTGTATCTTGAACCATCTCACAGTGAACTGGGCCGGGTCTGGGTTAGAGGGTTCCCCTGTCTTATACTCACAATGATCCAGAAACTGCATTGGCAGTGAAGGCTGGAGTCAACACTGGGGCTGGATAAATGACTCCTTGATTTACTTTACTCATGTCGCCCAGTAGAAAAGAGAGGAAAGACAGGAAAAAAAGGAAGTAGCCCTCCAAAAGATTCTAATTTATTTATAAGAGATCATAGTCTGATAACGAAAGTTTCAGGCAGAAAAGAGTTTTTACTTGGTTAAAAATAACTGACATGGCCCAAAAAGGAAGTCTCTAATTTACTGACAAATTAAAAGGCATCTGTGAAAGTCTGAAGAACCCGTTCACACACAGCGTTCCTCTGATACTGCTCTGGATACAGTCCTCTGTCTTTCTGCTTTGCCAAAATCTGGCTTGCTACAAGTTGCAGCTATCAAACCCTGATTAGACTGCAGAGATGACTAAATAATTTACGAAAGCTGTAGTTTTCCAGTACAGTGATCCTTCCACCAGAGATATTAATTTTTATTACAGCAAACATAAGAAAACTCTTAAAAGATAATGATGTACAATTATTTCACTGTTTGTATGGAGAGAATGTGAAAAAAATATTAAATATTTACCCAAAATAACTCTTTCTCCTTAAAATCATCCTCCCCTGAGAAAAGCATCACAAATACTTAAAATGAAATCCAGAGTGGCCTTTCCACTGCAAATTGCTCCTCTTAAGAGGATAAATGATCACATAAAGAAGCTGAGCGTTTACAAACACTTCACACAGTAGTATTTTATTTATATACCCACATAAAATAAAAAACATGTACCTTGGGGATCATTTACACAACTAAATGTCTTTCTGATTACCATATAAAAAAGCTTAAGAAAGATAACCTCTCACATCTGACAGTACGCACGAGATGAGTTATGACTGCCGTTCTGTTTCCATAATTGAGCAAATGTCTTTAGACAACTGGTCAAATATCTGCTTCTCATTTTCGATCTGCTGACCTGCATGCAAATACATGCTCACAATCTATTATGAGATCCATGGAGAACAACGTGTTCTAGGAAAGACCTTTTGAAGTCTTTAGTTTTTTTATTTCTTTAATAACTTTCATTGTGAGTATAATATAAACAATCCATAAAAGACATTTAGAAGTTGCTATGGCTTAGATAAGTATTCCTCAAAGGCCCACTGTGGCCCAGTGGTTAAGCACTCACTGGCTTCAACCCCTGGTTCCAAAATAAAGCTTGATCCCCAGGGTGGCACTGCTGAGAGGTGGGAAAACCTTGAAGAGGTATAGCCAAAGCCAGGCATGGTGGCGCACACCTGTAGTCCCATCTACTCAGGAGACTGAGGCTGGAGGATTGCAAGTTCAAAGCCAGCCTCAGCAACTTAGTGAGCCCCTAAGCAACTTGGAAAAACCCTGTCTCAAAATAAAAATAAAAAGGGCTAGGGATGTGGCTCAGTGATTAAGTGCCTGTGGGTTTAATTTCCAGTATCAGTACAGCCAAATGGGAGGTCTTTGGCTCTGGGGTTACTGGGGGCATAACTTCAAAGGGGACTGTGAGAAGTTGTCTCTTCCTCTCTCTCTCTCTATGGATTAGCTTCCTGGCTGTTAATGTGAGCAGCTGGCTCCACCATTGCCATCTAGCACTCCTACCAGAGGTCTAAAGCAATGGGTCTGCCCAGTCTTGAACTGGTACATCTAAAGCCATAAGACAAATAAACCGTTTCTCTAAGTTAATTTTCTCAGGTACTTCATTATAGTGATAGAAAGTTGGCTAAGCAAAGTGAATGTTCTTCTCCCAGTTGACAAGAACTTCATGGGTACTGGTCATAGTATTCAGTCTACTTTCTTGTAAATAGCAGGCATTCTCATTTGTCACAGAAATAAAAAATTAGAATATACTATATAAAACTAAATAATAAACATTACTTTTGTAAATATTCTCCTTGAATTTTATTCATAAATCATTTCTACCACTTCCACTTAGATACACAGAGATTGAACAGATGTAATGTATATGTCACAGTACTGCTTTTCATAGCAAAAAAACAGTGAACTTCAAAATGTCCGACAATGGCACAGTGATTCCACATGACTTATGGAACATCTATACAATACACAACTATTAAGAAGGATGCAACACTAATCAAAGTAGAACTACAAGACAGAACACAGTGCTCCTGAAATGGACTCCCACATTCACAACCATGATTTCCAACAAAGGAACCAATACAGTCCAACAATGGGGCGGGGGGGGGGGGGCTTTTCCAACAAACTGTGCTGGAATAACTGGATATCTGTACAGAGAACATTTACCTTGACCCCTACTTCACAACAATCATAAAAACTGACTTGAGGTATAATACAGATGCGAACGTAAGAGATACAACCATAAAGTTTTAGAGGAGAACAGCATCATGAGTTGGGAGTGGGGGAAGGTTTCTTAGGGTACAGAAAACAATAATAGGAAAATAATGACTCTCATGTTTTGGGTAGAGTGGCACATGCCTGTGATCCCAGCTATACATGGAAGACTGAGGCAGGAGAACTACAAGTTCAAGGTCAGACTCAACAACTTAGTGAGAGCCCTCACCACCTCAAAAAGACAAAACATAAAGAAATAAATAAAAATGCTCATCAAAGACACAATTAAGAAAATGAACAAGCAGGTCCCAGCATGGGAGTAAAGAGCTACAGCGCATGTCTGCAAAAGACGGTTTCTAAATACTCCAACAGCTCAGACGGTGTTAAAAATGAAAACGAGGTCAGAGTTTCACAAAAGATATACAAACGGCCAATAAGCACACAACAAGTACTAAACGTCATCATGACACTGCACACCAAACGGAATGACCAAGGTGAAAAGAACGGACAACCCAAGGATGTGAAGCTGCAGGAATTCACGTATGTTATTAGTGGAAAACCAGCAGCCACTTTGGAAACAGCCCTGGTGATTGCTCATGAAGGTTAACATATGTCCATCCTATGATCAAGTCAGTCTATCCCTAGAAACAGAGCGCGTGCACACAAATCTATACACACACACATTTATTCATATATATCTTTAAAGACTTGGAAAAAAATGTTCACAGCAAATTTGTTCATAATCATTAAAAAATAAAAAGATCCAAATGTCCATCAATAGGGAAACTGTATATCCATACAATGGAATTTTTTTAAAACAAAGTTGGTGTTATTTTATTTGGACCTTTATTTTTTAAAACAAAGTTGGTGTTATTTTATTTGGACCTTTATTTTGTTCATTTATATGCAGTGCTGAAGATCGAACCCAGTGCTTCACATACATTAGGCAAGTGCTCTACCATTGAGTCACAACCCCAGCCCTACTCTGCAATTTTTTTAAAAAAAGAACTAAAATATAAACAACCTGATGATTCTTAAAAACTATGTCAAAGGAAATAAGCACTACACACAAAAAAAATGCATATATTGTTGTGATTCCATTTATTTGAAATTGGACAACAGACAAATACATTTATGATGCAAAAAAGAAGAAGAACAGTGCCAGGGGTAGTGGCACACTCCTATTCTCCCTGTGGCTCAGGAGGTTAAGGCAGGAGGATCACAAGTTCAAAGCCAGCCTCAGCAACTTAGCAAGGTCATAGCAACTTAGTTAGACTCTGTCTTTAAATAAAATATAAAAAGGGATGGAGGAGTGGCTCAATGGTTAAGTATCCCTGGGTTTAATCCCCGGTACCACAAAAGACAAAAGGAAAAAATTAGAAGAGTAGTAGCCTCTGGAAAGAGGGAGGTGGGGATTGACTGGGAAGGGTCACAAAGGAATTTTCTATAGAGGGTGATGATGATGGATGACATTGTATATTTTCTATATCATGATGACGTCTGGGTTACACAGATACATGTGTTCAAAACTTAGGAAATACACACTTAAGATGCATGCGTTTCACTGAGCACAAATTTTGTATTAAAAGAAAAACTGCAAACAAATATTTAATTTTTATGACAGGTATACTTAAGTACTTAGAGGCTATTTCATGATTTACTTTAAACATATCAAAAGAATTAAGACAGATTAATAAAGGAATGATGAACAGATGTGTGATAAGCCAAGAATAATGTTTGTTAGAAAGTCTAAATGATGGGTCTACTGCAAAATTATTCCAACTTTATGTTTAAAATCTCTCATAACAAAAGTTTTCATGATAAAATATTGAAAAACAGGGTGTAAGAATATTTATTGAAGTCAATTTTTATATGTGTACACATATATATTCACATATGTGTATTACTGGGTATATACATATATATCTATAAAAGTCCACATTTTTAATTTCACAGAAAAGAGTCAGGAAGACGACGCTCATCCAGGTCCCTGCTGGCACAACCAGTATGACAATGAAGTCACTGTTTGGCAGAGTTTATCCAACTGAATATGCAACGGAAGCTGTTAAACAAGGTTCAGCCACAGTTGGTCTGAAATCGAAATTGCATGCAGAGATGGCTGCATTGAAAAGAGTATAGTCCGAATTTGCTGCTCACCAGGAAAAATTCTCCACACTGACAACCATATTGGTATCTCAACTTGGGGGTTTACTGCTGATGCTAGACTGTTATGTAATTTTATGTTCCATGAGTTGTTTGGAAATCAGACTTTATTTGACAAGACCACTCCCTGGGTCTCATCTTGCACCTCTAACTAGAAGCAAGACCCGGATACCAACACAGTGGTACGGCTGGAGACCATATGGTGTCAGCTGCTTGCTGCTGGCTATGATGATATGAGCACTCACATTTTCCAAACCTACCCGCCTGCCATTAACTATTTTGACTGCAGAGTTCTGTCCATGTGAGCCCTTTCTCCATCAATTCACACTTCCTCAAAGAGACATATGTCTGAGTTTATGGAATGGAACGCAAATGAACAGGTTAAACATGGACTCTGTACCTTCAATGAGACATGTTCTACCAAGTAGAACTGTTGGTAAGGACTTGGAATTTATGATCTACTAGAATAATAATGTGTCTCCTTTCCTGGAAGGTCCTTGAGAAGGATCATGGAGAAAGGCACGACCTGCACAATCTGCTGACAAACCTGCAGAAAAGGCTGACGAACCAACGGAAGGCTAGGTGATGAGAACGTAGGAGCACACACTGATGACAGCAACCCACACTGTGAACTAGGTGACACAGTTGTGGGACGGAGTCTTAGAGCCATTGGTCCAAACGCGAATTCTTCCAAACAACCTTACTGAAACCATATAATGGGTTATATTTTTCTTTGGGATGGTCTTATATAATCTTTTTCTATAAAGTACAGGTATATCTATACTAATTTTTTGTTTTTGTTTTTGTTTTGTGATACTGGGGATTAAATTCAGGGCCCCATGCATGCTGGACAAGCACTCTGCCCCAGTCCTTGTCTATTTTATTTTTGAGACAAGATCTCTCACTAAATTGCCCAGGCTCTCCTGGAACTTGCAATCTTCCTGCCTCAGTCCCCCAAGTAGCTGGATTACAGGTATGCGTCACTGCACCCAATTGTAGTAATATCTTTATATGAAAGAAAACAAGTATCTTTTCAGTTTTAAAGACAATTGTGAAATAAAACTGTTTCACCTTCTTGGGGGGACGATAACCACAATCAGCATACTGGTGCACTCAATAACTATTTCAACTCTACTTCATGGGCAGCAATGTATTATCCATTTATAAAAAAACAAAGCACTGACAGTCCCCTGAATTTACCTAAACCATCTTAATGTAAGTTTGCCTGGACAGAACCATATTATTTCACAGTCTCCGTGTGTTCTTTCTGGGTGGAGCAGCTTAATGAGGACTGGTCAGATTGGGCTAGATCTTCCCTGCATTCCCACCACACCCTGTATGTATCTCCACCATATTTCCATTGCTTTGTAACTGTTTTGATCACTCTACAAGTTAATCAGCTTTTGTTACTATAAGCAAAAAATTGACAAGAACAACTTGAGAGAGGAAAAGTTTACTTTGGCTCATGGTTTCAAAGGCTCAGTTTACATTTAGTCAACTCCATTGCTCTAGGCAGGCCTGGGGTGAGACAGAACAACATGGCAGATGAAGGCTGATCAATTCATGGCAGCCACAAAGCGGGGGTGGGGGAGCGGGAGTGTGCAAGCCCATCCAAGGAACCAGGGACAAGGTATCATCCCCAGGGACATGCTCACCAGTGACCTACTACTTCCTCTAGCCACGTCCTTCCTACCTACAGTCACCATCTAGTAATCCATTCAAATCACTAATCCATCAGAAGGATTAATCCACTTATTAGGACACATCTTGTAATCTAATCATTTCATCTCTGAACACTCTTGCATTGCCAAGAATGTTCAGAGGTGAAATGAGCTTTTTGGGGGACATCTCACATCCAAACCATAGCCCTAGATCAAATTTCTTAAATGCAAGAGCTATATCATAAAGTTCAATTTGGTATCTCCAGAGACTAGGAAAGTACTTGGCACTTACAGGGCAGTAACTAATACTAAACGAACAGAAGAATAAATAAATAAACAGCAATTTCAAGATCCCAGCATGGACTCAAGTCAAAAGGACCTACTCACCAGATTCTACCGTAGCTGACATTCAATTACTAGAAACTGTTATCTGTACATTCCCCACTGCCATTTTTGGAACAGTTTAATAAAAATTCATATGGGAAGACAAAGTCTTAAGTCATCAAAACCCACTCCTAGATTGCTGACTCCTTAAGGTAAGAGAAAGAGGAAGGAACCAAGTCATCTCTGTACCCTGACAACAGCAAGGTCCCTAGGATAAGAGGTTTAAAAAATATGCACTCCAAGGACATTACCTTGGAACTATTGGCATGGTAAATAAGAGGTCGGCATTCAGGAAAATGAATAAAGGGGACACAGGAGCTCTCCATACTATTTTTTGCAACTTTTCTGTAAATCTAAAATTATTTCCAATTTTTAAACTTTTTTTTTCTTTTAATTGCTGACAGGGAAGGTCCCCAGGCCATGTGCAATGAGAAGGAGCTAAAATAAGCAGAAAGTATGCAGGGGCACAGAAAAGAACAGGGCCAGAGAAGGGAGAACAAAGACAATCTTCCTAGTTCCCATCCTTGTCCAGGACCAGCCAGGTTTTAATGATACTTTCAGTTGTGAGAAAAATAAAAGTTCCTGCCAGAGAAAGGAAAATCATTCCTCAACCAAATTCAGGCTTCCAATGCAGATCCAAACGTTCCAGATGAAGCAAGTCAAGGGAGGGAAAATACATCCCTTTAAAGGTACTTACACTACACATATGGAACAGAAGGGCAACTGTAGCAAACAGGCATTTTAAAGGTACTGTCAACAGCTCAAAGGAAAAGGACCCTGGAACAACAAAGAAGGGGGAGGGCACTTGCAGGCTTTCTGCTGGCCACATCATTCCTTGGACCAACCACCATTCACCTGTTTTGTCAGCTGAGAATGACAAGGGAGGTAAATTTCACACTTCACAAACAAGTCCCTGAGGGCAGAAGTCACATCTGCTAATGTATTTTGTACCATCGCTGGCTCAGCGTCCCATGAAGGTAAAGAGCTTATTAATCAACGCTTCCAGTGATGCCAATGGCTAAGAGAGCCAATTTGCTTCGCAGCTCTTTCACTCTCTGGGAGTAGTATTTATTAAGTATTCATTGTACAATGTCAGCCCCATGCTAGGGCTGTCTGTATTCTTCCCCCAAAATGCTAAATGCCTGCCTACAGAGAATTTCACACACACCCAGAAGGAGGAAAAACTATCATTTTAAGTGTTTCCTATATTTGTTCTGGGCAGAAGTTTTAAGAAGAATGTTCCTGGAAAGTTATGGGTAGTTTTAAAGAGGGCTGGTTGGGGAAGGGGAGGCTGGTGGGAAATGGACTTTTCCTACCTTTGAGCTGCCCTACTGCTTCTCTCTCTCTCTCTCTCTCTCTCTCTCTCTCTCTCTCTCTCTCTCTCTCTCTCTCTCTCAGCAGGTCAAGCTGATCCTGAGACATAGAAATTAACTGGTCCCAGGACTCAGTTTGTTCCAATTTCAAGTAACTATTTTGGGGTTGGTCTATGATTCTAAGCCTTGTTAAGAGTGGAAAAAAAAAATCAAATCTTAATCCCAAGAATCTTTCTCTGCAAGGATACAGCTGAATTTTGGGTTCAACCAGAAGTTGTAGATCGATGCTGTGCTCTGCTCACTGAGAGGGCATGTCAGAAAAAGAGCAGTCTGTTCTTCCCACCCTCCATCCCTTCACCTATAGCTCCGGCCTGGGGACACCCACAGACACTATTTATTTTTAGTTCCTGGGCTCTGATGAGGAACCTCTAGATGGGCCTCAGGAAAAGGCTACCGACTCCAGAACCAGCAACCAAACGAGACAACACTGGCCAGCATCAGCCCTCAGTACACTGCACGCAGACAGGTCCCTAGTCCTTCACCCCTAAACTAATGTGCTCTTTGTTGTTCTGAGATCTTAAGTTCTCAAGAGGTTGTTCTTTATTTGTAAATGCTGAATGTCTCTGAGATATTCTAAAATTAATCCATTTTCTCTCCCTGTCTCAATTGTAGACACCTAAATTGAATAACACATACGCTACACGACAAGTGGTGCGGCCCAGGACAATATGGCTGCATTTCGGTCCTTGGAACGAGCTTTGCAGCAAACGACATGGACTTCTTTTTATCCCAGGGTGGAAGGAACAGGCTCCAACTGCTGCCGGTGCCCTCTCAGAGCTAAACGATATCTACTTACAGATAATATCATGAAATTAAAAGAATTTCAACATAAGAAATTGGCTGTTGCATATAATCTTCCTGGCACCAAAGAAACCTATTTTAGAAACTTGGAAGAGAAATTGACCCAGAACAAACTCATCTTAAAGGACGAATTGAGAACTTTGCTTCATTTGAGTCAGACTCAGGATGATGTGGAGCTGGCTAAAAATGTCATGTACAGGTACCATACAGAGAACAGAAATGTCACTTTGGCGGAGTAGAAGTTTGGACCAGTTTTCATGAGGCTGTGTTATGAGTTGGATCTTGAGGAGTCTGCAATGGAGCTCATCAAAGACCAGCATTTACACGGTTTCTTCTCAGACTCCACATCATTCAGTATTTTGATGGATATGTTATTTATCAAAGGCAAATATAAAAATGCCTTGGAAGTGTTGATAGAGATGAAAAACAAAGATGTGAAGTTCACCAAAGATACCTATGTCCTTGCTTTTGCAATTTTGCTACACACTGAATAGCCCATAGTCTTTTAAAATCTGTACTACATTAAGAGAAGAAGCTTTAATCAAGGAGACGTTCTGTCCAGGAGAGCCTGCTGCTTTGCAGTGGCGTTAGCTCTGAACCAGAACCAGGTAGCAAAAGCTGCATCCATTTTTTTCTCAAATCATGAATCCAGAGAGCATAACTTGCACAAATTTAAATATTATAATCCATATCCAGTCAAATATGTTGGAAACCCTGATAGATATACTAACGAATACTGCAGAAGGAAATTTATCAAGATTTGTGAAAAAACATGAGTTCCCAGAGGAAGTGTTGGTCAAGGTTAGGGAAAAAGTGAAGGATGCACCCAACCTTCTGGCCAAATTTGACGAGATCTATGGGAAACTGCACAGAAATGGCCAGGTCACCACTTACACATTACTCTGCTCTGCCATACCCTCAGGGACAGGAAGTCCTGTACATTGCTATTAAACAAGAGGACAATCAGCCTTTGGAGCTTCCAGCCCCTCAGCCAGTCCCTGTTGGCTGAGTAACCTCATTTTCAGACTTCCTGCTTCAAGTGAACGGTTGGCTTTTCTGAGATGTCAGGCATCTAACTTTGGTTGACGCTGTGCTAACACCAAGTCTTCTCCCTGAGTTCATTGAGTGATGATGAGCAGAGAAATTATTATGCTATGCCACTGTGAAGACCCAGATTAGGCAGAGAATGCTCGGCACCCTCAAAAAGGAGACTTGTGCGAGCTGCTGGGGGAAGAACGTGGCCATGTTCACCAGGGGGAACCCTGACAAGCGCCCTAAAAAATGGCCTTCACTAAAAGTGGTCAATTTGGACTGATTTTTTTTCAGGGAATAGTTACTTGCAAATTATACCCTTGGTGAATTTAAGAGATCTAAACCCCTATCCTACCGTATTGGAAAACATGAATTTTCTTACTGCCCTGCCATCATTTTAGCTCTGTGACCCTGAAAAGTTACTTGAGGCTCATTTTATCTTCTCCAAATAGTGCTTACATGTGATTGCATAATTATTTGAATTTTCATTTAAACTCAGTAGAGTCATATTTTCTCAAAAATAAGAGAAATAAAAACATACCTGAGTTAAAAAAAAATATGTCATGCTTATGGTAACTTTGAAATAATATTTAAGTATTTATTATGCTTGCAGAATTGAAAATTTGGGACTTATGGGTTACTCGAATGCTCTGAGCCATGTAAAATCATACAACCCTGTTATATAACCCCTACATTATCTCCCTAATTCCATCTCTGTGTCTCTTCCCAACCTTCTATATACCTGCCCTGGAGAGGCCTGCCTAACAGATCAGTCTTCCTACACCACCTCCTCCAGTCTTTACCTCAAAATAGCCTCTTCGGTTTTTATTTCTACATTCTGTCTTCTTCAGAATCCTACAGACTTAAAATATCTCAGAAAAGAAATTCTAAGTTCAGTCCTACTCCTGCTTCCAAGGTCAGCAACAGTCAACTTCTGTCTAAATATATATAATGCAAAATCTCGAGTGAGCCCTAGCCCATGCTGTTCTCGTCTCCTCCTGATGCCCTGTATCCCTGGGAGTATCTTCATCTCTCTCTCAGAGACAGAACTGTCATTCTCAGAGTGTCTTTGAACTCATGGGGGAGGCCTGGCTGATTGCTCACCTAGCATGAGCAAGGCTCTGGTTCATGATCAATACCAAAAAAAAGTTCTAAACTCATGCTGGGGGAGGGGATTCTCTAGGTCATTGTAACTCAAAGTAAATAAAGGGCTGGGATGTAGCTCAGTGATAGAGCTCTTGCCTAGCAATGTGAAAAGCCCTGGGTTTATGGCCCAACACCACAATAAATAAATAAATAAATAAATAATCATAGTGCCCCCCTGCTCACTTGATAGCTTTTTCCTACAAAATATAGCATCAAATCCCAGAAGTGGTACATATCTATAATCCCAGGTACCTAGGAGCTTGAGTCAGGAGGATCACTTGAATCTAGGAGTCAAGGCCAGCCCAGGCAACACAGTGAGACCTTGTCTCAAGAAAATACAAACATAGTTATTGAGTTACTCAAATGCACTGCGCCATGTAAAAAGTATATGATTCTGTTACAAAACCCCTACTTTATCCCTAATTCCATCTCTGTGCCTCTGTGACATATATATATGACATGAATCTAAGATCATCTGCCACACCATTTGACAATGTATGATACGAAATTAAAGATACTCTAGATAACCCTTCATTATAAAATACTAATAAATGCACATATTGGATGGAAAGAGATAATAAATGGATAATCAGGGTTACAAATAATACATATTTGTCCTCTGTCTCAGGAAGCAAAGTTGATTTGCAAATAAATTTTAAAAATAATTACCACCATTCCAAATCTCTTCTCATATTACATGAATGGTTTCATATTATTATGTTCTGAAATTTCTGAAATTCAATACACTTTGAAGATATACCTTTTTTTTTTTTTTCAGTATGTGTGGAAATACTTCCCTGACAAAGGTCAAAAAAATACAGCAGAGCCTTGCAGTCACAGTAAATATTTTATTAACTATCCAGTCCAAAAAAAAAAAACAAGAAAATCATCCTTCTCTACAACTCTCCACCCAGGTCACTTCCCTTACCCTGTTTCCCACAACCCCCTTTGAATTCTACCCATAAACTATGGGTAGCACCTGTACTGGTTCAAGAACATGATTTATTAATGCACATGTGCTAGACTCTGAGACCTGATCTTTAGCTTTCTGAGAAAACCATATGGCAAAGCATCTTTAAATAAAAGTCGCTGACCAAGTCTTGGCAGACCATCAGTCTCAGGGGTGTAGCATAATCTGTCCTACTTTATCAAAAGAGCCTTTTCAAGTCTGACTACTGATCCCTTCCACAGCTAACTCTCAGCAAACAAAATGGGTTTGCAGATGGTTTAGAGCTCTGAATATTATCAAACTGTTACACATTTTTAGAATCCCCAAATTATTCAGTGCTAGCCACTGGGTATGAAAGGAGGGTTTTTGTTGGTGGTGGTGGTTTGTTGTTAATGTCCCTGAATAGCACATGATGTAGCTGTCAGTCCACAGCCTGCTAGGGCAACACTACCCCACTGTGCACACCAGGGAGAGCCAGGGTTATATCATTTTCCTGTCGTGATACAGTCATTACATGGTTGGTGTCAGCCCTTGTTTTCAGCGTAGTTAAAGAATTCTTATGATGCCACACTGAAACATTTGTTCTACTAAACGAACTTCATATTCTTGTTCTGCAATTGGACTGGGCCCATTCTGTTTCTCTGCATTTGTCCCTTACTTTTCTTGGAGGAAACTAGTAAGAGTTACAACTCCATCAAAGTCCCACAGACAGAAAAACTAAATTCTTCTAGCAAGCTTATTCCTTGCAGGTTCCCATGTGGTGGAGTGCTTCTCCCCAGTGCAAGGGGTCACACTAAGCTCTAAAGACCTAAGTATTTCACTGTGAGAATGCCAAACTTTCTCTCCAACAGACTGCCTTGGGGCACATGCTAACCTTAAACCCTCTGCCTCAGATTCCCAGTCAATTTAGTTCTTGCCTTCCATCCTTACTAATTAGAATTCCACTCAGATTTGTTTGGAATGCAGAATAACAGGACTGTTCCCTGTACATGAATCCCAACTATAGAAGTCCCAAAGGGAAGTGTCAGCCACACTGGTCAGATGATTCTATTTTCACAAACTATGAAGAGTCTAAAAAGACGAGTACCGATATCAAGTCAGCCTCACCAACAGTAATGCAAATTCAACTATTCTAACCCCTTTCCGTTTAGTGATTCTTTTCAAATATTTTTTAAGTCTGTATATCCCCACATTTAACTGGAATAACATTTCTCAGGAAAAATCTTTGCAACTCACTTATCCTGAAGCATTTATGAGTAACCAGCCATGGTGCTTAAATTGGCCACTGATCGTTTCCAAGTTGATTTTTCCCCTCTATGGCCTTGATAGGCAATTAGTAATACCAGCTTTGGAAGAACTCTGGGCTAGACTAACATGAGTGCGCCCTCCAGCAAGAATGCTGGGGCCTCCCTCAGTGGTTCATTAAGCACTGTAAGTATTAAAGTAAATATTCTATGGAAAATCATGACTCTATCCTGAGATAATTCCCCAGACAATGTATTAATCGGGATGCTGGAAGTTACAGGTGACAGAAAACCAACTCAAAGCTGCTTAAGCAAAATGGAAAATACATTAGCTCATTTGGATAACTCACAAAATGGAAGAAAACTAGAATCAGGACTCTACTGTCAAGAAACACATTTGCTCTCACCCACTGCACACCTCAGCCTCTGTTACCCTGTATGTCTGTGCCTAAAGGCTTCCCTCTCTTCTACTTTGTGTGTGTCCCCCTGTGAACCAGGAAAAAAAGCTCCAGGCTATCATTTGTCCATCATTTCCACCCTAAAAACATAAATGCCTTACCCACTAACCACATCACAAAAATCCAAGGGAGGATTCCCACTTGATCCATCAGCGCCTTTCCCTGAACCGTCACTGCAGCCTGGAGACAGGGATCTCTTATTAGCCAAGCCAAGGTCGCATGCCCACTTTCATGGCTAGGAGTGGGAGGCAGGAAATGGGGAGGTCATAAATGAACATGATTATCATCATTACCAAAACCACAGGAGGTGGAAAAGCACACCCTAGGTGGAGAGGCTGCTATTACCACACGGCAGGGAGAGCAAATCATCCTGGACAGCCATAAGCACTAGGGACTAGACACCACTGACCCCTGCCACACAAAGGTGTAGTGGCCATCTATTCAGGTGTCATTGCTAGACTTCTTTAAATCTTTCAGAAGGGCAAGGCCACCGGCCAATCAGTGGAAGACCACTATGAAGCATATTAATACATTCTTGAACAACAATTTTGAATAGCCAAACTCTGAATGCTCACAAAAAGAGAATAACCTCAAATTCTCTACTAAGTTCTTATCAAAAGCTTAGTTAAAATAAATAGCATTCAAGAAAGACTACATGAGGAATTTGCTGTCCATCTAGAACTAGTCATTACAAGCCGAACAGCCAATTTTTTCTTTGTTTGTTTTTGTTATTGTTAGCAGTATTTGGTTTCACTTACGTATTAGCCTCCACCTTCTTTAAGGTTAAAACATCTGCTGGGTCCTTGCTAGGGGTTGGTGCAGGCAGTCTAAGGAGGGGGTCTGGGTTAAGCTTCTCTGCTCCTATCATGGGGACAGAAGAATGGACAGAACTCTGTACCTCTGTACACACTGCAGCCACTCTGCAATCTTGACAGTGGGTCGCCCAAAGAAAAACACATTGAAGAAAGAGGGAAAGAGAGAAAGCCTTATTGATGACAACATGAAGATATCTATCATAGAAATATCTGTTATGTGAGATAAAATTCCTTGCTGTTAAATTGAATTGGGGTGCAATGCTCTGGATTTAGAGAAAGAGATATGGCAAAACTTCTCTTTACCCATCATGCTCAGATTTGGATACTGAATTGTTCATTTAAAAAGTTAACTAGTTGATAGAATGGTCAAAAGTATATAACTGTTATTTTCACTTCATCATATGAATCTGCATTAAGTATTCATCCATGAAGCTTTTCGGAAGGAAGTGTTTTGTGTAGACACTCTGCTTTTTGGCATCCTACACCTCCTTTCTAGCATAAGACTCTCATGAATGTATACTTTCATCATTTTTCCATTTGGGTCTCTGAGTTTGGAGGTTTTGTTTTGTTTGTTGTACTTGGAACCAAACTCAGTGGTACTCCACCACTGAGCTATATCCTCAGTCTTTTTTTTTTTTTTTTTTTTTTTTTTTTGAGATAGGGTTTCGCTAAATTGTCCAGGCTGCCCTTGAACCTGAGATCTTCCTCCTCGGCCTCCTGAATCACTGGGATTATAGGCATGCACCACCAAATCCAGCCAGTTTGAGTTTCTTTAATGTAAATTAATAATTTTAATGAAGATTAATAAAGACACTATGACACTTTTTAAACAAGCCAAGCAGAGAATTTTTAAGGGACTTTTACATTGTTTCACGACCATTTACAGCTGTGTCACCCATTCACAATTAAAAGATAATTTTTTTCTTGACACATTCTCATCAAGTTCTTCTAAAGCATTAAACTTGCTTTTCTGAGAAACAAACATCTTCTTGCACTCATATTTAACTGGTTCTTATGATGCTTAACTAAATTTTTTAATCATAGTAAAAAATAAATATAATTTGCACAAACACAGAGCGGGCTGCTGGTAGGCAAAATTCAACTGGAGGCAGCACAGGTCCCAGGTCAAGTTTAACATCCAGGAGGTGCTACTGTCCTAGCATGCTGTGGATGGCAGTTCTCACTTACAGGGAGAACATGGAGAGCTGGATGACCACAGAATCTGGGGAAGTCAAGGTAAGTGAAGACACTTCCATCTCAGCAGATACCTGATTATTAAACATTTTCTCCTGTTAATAATGTCTTTTTTTAGTTGTAGATGATCATAATACCTTTGTTTATCTTTATGTGGTGCTGAGGATTGAACCCAGTGCCTCACACGTGCTAGGAAAGCACTCTAACACTGAGTCATAACCCCAGCCCAATAATGTCTTTTGATAAACAAAAGTTTTCAATTTTTATGAAGTCCAATTTAATTTTTCTTTTATTGCTCATTTGGTGCCAAATCTGAGAACTCATTGCCAAATTCAAGGTCAGGAAGCTTTAACCCTGAGTTGTCTTCTAAAAACTTTTACAGCTTTAACTCAGATTTATTTAGATCTGTAATCCATTTTGAATTCATTTTTTAACATATTGTAAGGTTTTACCTTTGTTCTTCTACATATGGTTATCTAGTTGCCTCAGTGATGCTTGTTAAAGAAACAATTCTTTACCCATTAAATGTTCTTTTAACTCTTATTAAAAAGAGCCAAAGGGTCAGAAATGTTCAGGTTTATTTCTGACTCTCAATTCAATTCTATTGGTCTGTATGTCTATCCTTATGCCAGTACCACAGTGTTTGGGGAAGAGGGGGAGCACTGGATGTTCTGTTTCATCCTATGGTGCCGGGGATCAAACCTAGGGCCTCACACATGACAGGCACCATACCTCCAGCCCTGCCACACTGTTTTATCACTGTAGTTTTGAAATATGCTTCCAAATCAGGAAGTGTAACTTCTGCAACTTTGTTCTTCTTCTTTGTTATTATTTTGACTAATCAGGGACCCCTTGGAATTAATTCCATATAAATTTGAAGATTGACTCTACAGATCACTTTGGGAAATACTACCAATAACAATATCAAGTCTTTTGATCAATACAGGAAAATCTTTTTACTTATTTCAGCCAGGTTCTGTAATTTCTGTTGCATGAGTCTATCACCTCCTTAGAGGAATAAGTTTATTCCTAGATATTTTATTCTTTTGGGTGCTATTATAAATAGAATTATTTTTATTAATTTCCTTTTAGATTGCCTCATTGCTGGAATTGTTTCTAAACGTTGATCTTATATCCTGTGACTTTGCTGAATTCATTTATTAGCTCTAAGAGATTTTGTGCATGGGAATTTGGGGTAATTTCCTACATACAGAATTATGTCATTTGCAAACAGAATTAGTTTTATTTTTTCCTTTCCTGTGTGGATGTCTTTGATTTCTTTTCCTTGCTTACTGGCTCTTAATGTTCAAATGCTATTTGAACAGACATCCTTATCTCGTTCCAGATCTTAGAGGGAATGTTTTCAGTCCTTGCCATTGAGCATGTCATCAGTTATGAGCTTTGCACAAATTCCCTCTATTGTGTAAAGGTATTTCCATCCTATTCCTAGTTTACTGGGTGTTTTAATCATGAATGGGTGTTGAATTTCATCAAACGCTTTTTCTTTGTTTCCTGAGATAATGATAAGTGGGCTTTTGTCCCTATTAATGTGGTGTGTTACATTGATTTTCCTTGGGGTTATATGGAGATTACAGTTAACATCCTAAATTTGTAACAATCTGGTTTGAACTGATGCCAACTGAGCAACAACAGCATTCACAAACTATCCTCATCCAGCTCTGACTCTTCCCTGAATTTATATTGGAGTTGTCAAAAATTAAACCTTTATATACCATATGCCCCACTAAAATAGATTTATAATTATTGTTTCATGCATTTGTCTTTCAGATATATTTGTTCAAACAATTTCCATTATTGTACCTTTCAGCTCCAGAATTTCTCACTGGTTCTATTTTATAATCTGATCTCTTTATTGATACTACTTGGTCATACAGTGTCCTC
Organism: Ictidomys tridecemlineatus; assembly: GCF_052094955.1. Taxonomy (NCBI): domain Eukaryota; kingdom Metazoa; phylum Chordata; class Mammalia; order Rodentia; family Sciuridae; genus Ictidomys; species Ictidomys tridecemlineatus. The sequence goes on from NC_135485.1 coordinate 123,710,226, forward strand.
CAGATTTTCCTCTGTTCTCTCCCCTCACTTCCTCAAGGCCTTTCAGCTCACTTATACAATTACATGTAAGGTCTTCATCTAGTAAGTCAAACACCTGGGCTTCCTCAAACACGGCATCTATCAGTTTCTCCCTTTCCTATGGATGGGCCATACTTTCCTGCTCTTTAGATGCTTTGTGATTTTTTTTCTTTGTGAACCAGGTATTCTAATAAGGGTTTCAAATCCAGAACATATAAGAATTCTTAAAATTCTACAATAAAAAGACAAACAACCCAATTCAAACGAGGCAAAGGACCTTAAATAGATATTTCTCCAAAGCAGATAAGTGGCCAACACACAGATGAAAAAATGTTCAAATTCATCAAAGGAAAACACAATGAGATCCACTTCACATCTACCAGAATGCCAGTAACAAAAGAAAAAAAAATTTAATTAAGCGAATCAGAAAGTAACAACTCAACTGTTGGTAACGATATGGGGGAAGAGAAGCTCTCAAACATTGCTAGTGAGAGAATAAAACAATATAATCACTGTGGAAAAGTCTGGCAGTTCCTCATAAAGATAAAACGGAATTACCACATAGCCTAGCAATCCTTCTTATACACTAACAGAACTGAATACAGCTATTCAAACAAATACTTGTGAATATACATAAACACATACTTCATGAATTTTCACAACAGTGTGATTCACAATAACCATCAACAGATGAATAAACAAATCATTAGCTGGTATGGTGTTGCACACAACCCAGCAACTTGGGATGTTGAAGAGGCGGATCTTAAGTTTGAGGCCAGTCTGGGCAACTTAGCAGGACTCTGTCTTAAAATGAAAAAGGCTGAGGATACAATTCAGTGGTAGAGTACCCCTGGGTTCAAACCCAGTACTGCAAAAAGAAAAAAAAAAGTGATATACATATCTGATGGAATATTATTCAGACATAAAAAGAAATAAAGTATTGATGAATGTTTTATAACTTAAATGAACTTCAAAAACATAATTGTAAGTGAAAGAACCAGACACAAAAGGTCTTTTTTTGAACACAAAAGGCAAATCCATAGACACAGAAAGCAGATCTGTGGATGGCAGGGAACTGGGGGAGAGGAAATGGACAGTGATCATTTAAAGGGCACAGAGGTTCTTGTGAAGAGATGAAAAGGCTTGAAATTAGGGGCAGCGGTTGCACAAAATTACAAGTTACTAAATGCCTGTGAGTTTTACCTTTTAAAGTGGTTCACTGCACACTGTGTGAATTTTACCTCAACCAAAAAAGGAAAGAGAAAACTTCTGTCACTTAAACTTTATCTCTAAGTCAACCCTAAGCAGCAGAGCTTCATGCTTCAACCTCACTGCTTACATCCTGAAAGGATGGCTTCTACTAAACCACACTCTGACCTCATGAGCTTGGCTTCAGCTGAGGGACTCTCAAGCACACAGCTACGTGAAAAAACCACACGGCGGCTGGTGCAGGGAAGCTGCTGAGAGAATGTGGTGTCTCTGGACCCCCGCTGCCCTCTGCTCAAGGACCCTCAAGAGGAATTTCTTGGATCCCCATTCCTTAAAAGGCTCCTGGGTGACCAGTGTGTCATGCTCAAGATGCTGTGTGACTGGTAAATGGGTGCATTAGAGGCATTTGGGGAGGTGCCCTATCCACGCCACCTTCCACTTCCCCCTTCCAGCTGCATATTTGATATTACTGGGGAAGACATACACGGGGCAGCCAGCAAATTATGACTTGTGTAGCCCGACTTAAAAAGAACGAATTAAATCCGGGCATCTCCTTCTCAAGTATTTGAATAGTAAAAGAGAAATCAGAAAAAGTAAACCAAATTAAGTCACACTGACAGCAGAAGCCTGGAACAAGGTCCTCAAACTCTGGAGCTAAGGTCTCTATCTTACAAGACCCACAACTTACTAATGAACAAAAAAGGGTATGATGCGAAAAACACACTTGTACATGATCAAAGAAGAAATCCCAAGGGAAAAATTTAAATATTTTAAACTAAGAAAAGTAAAAAAGACAACAGAACTTGAGATGCAGTAAAAGTAGTGCTTAGGAGGAGACGTATGCCACTGAATGCACACATTAGAAAAGAAATATCCAAAGTCAATAATCTAAGCTTTGACCTCAGGAAACAGTAAAAAGAAGGACAAGTTGGATCCTAAGTAAACAGAAGAAAAACTAGAGCAGAATCAATGACTGAAATAGAGAATTAACAGAGAAAGTCAACTAAAGCAGGAGCTACTTCTCTGAAAAGATCAATGAAACTGATCATTCTTTAGCCAGGTTAACTAAGACGAAAAGATAGAAAATACAAATTATTAATATTAGAAATGAAGATTGTGCCATCACCACTGACTCCCAGGACACCATAAGAAAAACAAAAGGATGACCATAGACAGCTCAAGTCCCTGAACCTTACTGTATCATAATTGACAACCGCCTACCTACTGCATAGCACTGAAGAAATCAAGTGAGAAAAAAATGAGTAAAAGTACATCAAATTATACTGTTACCTCATTGTAGAACCATTAATTTAATTAACACTGCCCTGAGTGACTAGATAACCAAGAGTTCACAAAATCAAAACAACAGATTTAATCTTGGATTTTGTTGCATTTTCACACTGGTATTAATGGTAACAGACTGCAGCTCCAAGCCTCAGAAGCACCTCAATGCACAGGCACTAAAGACCCCCAGAGAAATGACTTAAAGGTTCAGCTTCTGCAGACAGCAGCAGGACCCCACATCTCTCAATACCACTAAGTACCTGACAATGTTGCCATTCTACATTTTTGCAGAAGATGAATTTATTTTCCAAAGTTTTCTGCCAGACTCTTTTATAGGAACCTATTTACCTAGCTACCAATTTATTTGAAAAGTTAAGAAAACAGAAACATACCCCAAAGATTCTTAATCTATGAGATATGTCACAGTTAATGGTAACAAATCGGACTTTACTCCTCATGTAGAAATCCAGCCATATCAATAACCGTATTGCAAATCAATAGAGCATCTGCTTCATCTTTTTTTTATTTGTAGATGGACACAATACCTGTATTTATTTATTTATTTTTATGTGGTGCTGGGGATCAAACCCAGTGCTTCATACATGCTAGGCAAGCACTCAACCACTGAGCCACAAGCCCAGCCCTCGCTTCATCTTTTAAAAAAAAAAAAAAAAAAAATGTCAATTGGCAGGGGCTGGTGCAGCTTGTGGGAGAGCACCTACCTGCCTGGTTGTGTGAGGCCCTGGGTTCCTTCCCTCCCACAGCAAAAGGAATAACCAATCCAACCAGCAAAACACTGCTTGAGTTTTTGGGTGTGCCTAAAGAAAAACCACTCTCAAAGAAAGAAGCTGTATTCTTATTTAGAAAAAGAAATCCATAATCTCTTTCCTTAATTTGTTTTCTATCATAATTACATTGGCTTACATAGTGCACGTACATATTAACACAGTTGCACTTAATTATAAATGCACATAACAAAAAATAGAGGCTATGTTGACGATAAATACAAAGACAAAGCTTTAGGAATATCCTCTGAAATTTTAGGAAAGTAAATTTCACTTGGGAGTGTTTCTGTCCATCTAAATAGCACAAGTATATGTATTAAAAATTCATAATCTTCTGAACTTGTGTCTACTGACCAAATTGAAGGAAAACTACCCCCTCTACATACAGCCACTTTATTTTTTGAAATAATTTAAATTTGGTGTTTATTCTGCTATATTGCTGCTGATCTCACTGAAATTTAAATTCTATATATTTTGCTAACCACACCAAAACTAAACCCCATAGGGGGCTTTATTCCTATGCTCTTCAGCAAATTGATATTTGCACAGTGAAACTTGAATTTAACTGAGTGCCATTCTAACCCATATCCCTGAGAGTCCCACAACCCAGGACAGTGGCAGCACACTTTCCAGGACCTAGGCAATTTCTGTCAGCTAAAAATACTTTCAACATAAAGATATACACTGGTGTGTCCATTGGAGAAATACATAATTTAATACCTCCAACAATTTCATCTATCTTCCTGACAAGGTATTTCTAAGAACTAGGTTTAGAGTTTTGTTCTGGAAATGTCTGAACTTACCTCCTTGAAGACCTAAAATTATCTTTGGCTAGTTAGGTCCTTAACTCCAAGGCCACAGCGCCACTAATACCAATTAAAGTTTCAATAGTAGCCACAGTGCAGCCTGCACTGCTTTAAGAACTTTACATGTAAACCGAAAGAGTCCTCACAACAATCCTATGATGCAGGTAGGTATACTATTATTTTCCCTGTTTTACAGTTTGGGAAACTGAAGCAGAGAGTGGTTAAATAACTTGCCCCAAATGACATGGGGCAGAACCAGTATTCCAACCCATGCAGATGATTCCCAAAGGCAGTACTCTTTTTTTATAGTATTCCTTAGGTCCCAGAGTAGTTAAAATTTTTCTTTAACTGAAAGGATTTTACTTGAAAAGAATGAATGGTCTCAATCCAATTCAGGGGCAGTAGTGGGGGCAGATTTTTCTATGTCAATTATTAACAAATAATAAATTAGTAGGTTATACCCCATTACTTAACAGAAAGTTGTCTCTTTTATTGAGTTGCTTGCATATCAAATGGTCCTTCTGGAACCTAAAGAAATGAAGAGTGGTCATAAAGTTCCCTTAGCTGCTAATTAAAAATCTCTATGTGTGGTCCCTCGTTTCTCTGCATAAATTTTTAAATTTTTCCATGTCCTCCTGGACATTTCTATATCGGCAATTACAAGTCATTAAAGCAGTCATTTGTAATGATCTCATAGTGGCCATAAATTAACTTTGTAAAGACTCTACCTGAAAATAGTTGAACCTCTCAACGGTAGCAAGGTTTGCTCTACTGACTTCAATCGCCACAATGAAAAAGTTCTAGAATAAAATGGAGGGAAAACAGAACTCAAAGAGAACAGAGGGGAATGCAGAGCTAAGTTCCAACTGGTTTGCAAAAGGACCCCATGGTCACTCTGTAGCTGTGCTTACTCTATAAGGTCACATTCTAGAGCACGGCCAAAGAAAACTAGGTCCTTAAGGAAAACCAGAGGTGTAGAACCTCCAGGAACACAAGCAGTGGTGGTGGTTCAGTCAGCCAGGCAGAACTCTACTGAGCACAGCTGGCTTCAGGGAAAAGAGCAAGATCTTTTAAGTAGGGAAGCCACAAGATGCAGAGTTTCCTGCCCAGAGAAGGAAGCAGAAGTTGATATCAAAGCCACTAGGGCTCCAGTTCTTAGGAAACAAGCCGGCAGAAGAAAAGCAGATCTGAGCTGGGCATAGTGGTGCACGCCTGTAATCCAACAACTGGAGAGACAGAGATAGGAGGATCGCAAGTTCAAGGCCAGCCTTGGCAACTTAGCAGACTCTGTCTCAAATAAAAAATAAACTAAAAAGGAAGGGGAAGTAGTTCAGCAGTAAAAGCACTTCAAGGTTCAATCCCCAGCAAGAGGAAAGGAAGAGGAGGAGGAGAAGGAGGAGGAGGAGGAGGAGGAGGAGGAGGAGGAGGAGGAGGAGGAGGAGGAGGAGGAGGAGGAGGAGGAGGAGGAGCAGTGGTGGTGATGGTGATGGTGGTGGTGGTGGTGGGTGGTGGTGGTGCTGGTAGTTGGTGGTAGTTGGTAGGTAGTGGTGGGTAGTGGTGGGTAGTGGTAGGTAGTGGTGCTGGTGCTGGTGGTTTGTGGTGGTGGGATGTGGTGGTAGGTGGTGGTGGTGGTGGTGGTCTGGGGTCCAGATACACAAGAAGAGTGAGTCAGATGGCAGCTTTGGCGGTTTTACTGTCTTAGAGCTTTTTTTTGTCTCCTACCCACCAGTGAATATACTAACCTCATTAACTTCTACCCCAAAATATAAGTACACATTTTCAGCCCCCACATGCACTCTTGTTCTCCTTCAACACATGTCAAAAGGAGAACCAGGAAAGGGATAGTTATCCCTTCTATTTATTGCTTAATAACTGTCTGAATCTGTCTAAAGAAGCTCACACATTTGCTTGTTATCATTTTACTTTTAAGATTGTAAGGCTTCATCTTTTAATGAAGCTACCAACAGATAGGAAAAACATTAGGGAGGAAGGGAGCTCCATATGACATCCCTAGACAGACAGTCAACACTATTTCACTTTCAAGGATACCAGGGCCAAACACAGCACAGCCTCCCCTATATAGACTGTCCTCCCCTACTCTAGAGTTGTTAAGGCAAAATATCTTTTTTGTTTGTTTGTTTTGTACTAGAAATTGGATCCATGGTGTCTCACATGTTATGCATAAGCTGTACCACTGAGCTACATACCTAGTCCCATGGACCAAATCTGACCAGCCACCTCTATTTTTTTTTTAATGGCCCACCAGCTAAGAATAGTTTTTGCATTTTAAAATGGCTGAGTAAATTTAAAAGACACAGAAAAATAGACACAAAAAGTGTATATACAAATGTATGCATGTTGCAAAGCCTAAAATATCTTTAAAATATACTTACAAATGGCCTTTTTCAAGTCCTTGAGACAACTGTTCTTAGAACATATTTGTGCTGGCTGCTCACCCTTCCCTATCAAACAATCCCCAGAGGGGAAGAGGGTTGCTGCAGAGTCCTCTATAGAAGTAACCCCTAAATTTATATGTGTACCAAACACTAGGGTTTCTCAACCTCTGCATTATTGACATTATTGAAGAAGGAAAAAAACAGACATTTTTTTTTGTTCATCATTACTACAATAAGAATCAAGATTTTCACAACAAAGGAGAGAGATCAGGCCCAACTCTGAAAACAACCAGACGGGTAGGGATTAGAGTCAATGGGCAGAATGAGGGGCCAGTGGACAGAAAAGGACTAAGACACTTCAGGGCTAGGGGTAGTCTCAATGAAGGCAGGCCAGAGTCATCAAATAACCAGGGCAGAAAATGAGAAATGTAATCAGACATCCAGGCTGGGGGCTTCTCACTAGCAGGACTCTTGCTGAAGTTTGGCTGAGCAGGCTGAAGTCAGGCCAAGTCAAGAAAAGGAATCAGAGGAGCCCAACTCAAATTTGGTGAAGGTGAAAGTTTACACTTGGGATCATATAATTCTTTGTTCGGGGACCATTTTGCCTGTCCTAGGAGGCTGAGCAACATATCCAGCCTCTGCCCACTGACGGCCACCAGTACGCACACGCATGCATGCACGCACGTGTACAAACACACACACACACAAGTTGTAACAATCAAAAAAGCCTCGAGACAGGGGCGAATATTCCCTGGAAGCAAACACTGCCCCAGATGAGGACCACTGCTTTAGGCCTGGGGCTGGCAAGCTTTTTCGGCAATGGGCCACAGAGAAAATACTTTTGGCTTTGCGATATGTGCGTACTTTCTGTGCTTAATCTTCTCTGTCCCTTCTTTTTTTTCCAACCATGTAAAAAGTAATAATTTTTCTGAGCTAATGGACCATTAATAAAGGATGAGGGAGGTTTGGTCCATGGGCAATAATCTGTCATATTCTATTTTAGATCAAGTACCACTTTTCAAATAGATACCAATGGCACGCAGATAATATCATACTTGACAAAATATATATATTTATTAAAATTATGACTAGAGGTCTAACAACTTTCTGTCAATATTGGTTACTCAACTGGGGGATACTAGAGGCAGGACCCTGAAGCACAGCACAGCACAGCACGTTTTTACAGCAGGAAGGCATGCTCGTTCTCAAAGCACTGGGCAAAACTGCTTTAAAATGTTCCCACAAATCCGCCCTTCGCCCATAAATCCTAAACCTGACATTCTTGTTCTTAAATACTAAAACTCCCAATTCCTCAATGCTGATTTAGGGGTTTGGTTTTGTCATTACTGTTGTTTTTATTTGAGAGTGTTTTGGTTTATATTTAGCATGTTGTTCATATTCTCTCTCCTTATCTAACATTCTGGAATGCATTTCTAAAGTTAATCTATTCATGGCCTGAATGAAATAAGTCATTGGGACACCTTATCTTCCTTAGGGGCCCATTACATGAAACCTACCACGACTCTCTCAGCTTTTGCCTCTAAAAGCATATATGTACTTCTATATTAATAACAGGATTACGCTGGAAATGACGACAGGCTAAAACTGACCATGGGCTTAATGGTGTACCACAATACAGCTACTGAGTGTGAGAATCTCAGCTCTCTGTGCTTTTGTTTTTAACAGCTTCAACATTCACCATTGGGGCAGCAGAAGGGGAACCAGTAACTTTCATTTATTTCAATTGACTAGATTCCATGAGGTAAAGTCTGAATTATGGCAGGGCGGGGCCAGAGAAGGTCATCTAAACCAATGCAGGAAAACATGTCTAACATGTAGATCCCAAATCATATATATATCTGCTATGGGCTTATTCCTCTTTGATGAAAATATCAACATTAAAATTTCAGCTTTTGTTGATGTGATTGGTACACAACTATAGTTCAGCTCTCAGGAGACTGTGGGAAGCGGATGGCGTGATCCCAGAAGTTTGAGAGCAGCCTGCAAAATCCCAACACACATAAACACAAAATCAGCTCTGATACTGAGACCTTCAATTGCAAAGCAACTGCTTATCATCGAAACAGCAGACATACTTTTTATTTTTAATTTAACTCACTTTTTAAAATATTTTTTGAGTTATACGTGGACACAATGTCTTTATTTTTATGTGGTGCTGAGGATCAAACTCAGTGCCTCATATGTGCAAGGCAAGTGCTCTGCCACTGACCCACAGCCCCAACCCAATTTAACTCATTTTTAAATCATAAAAACAATATATAGTTACTGCAAGAAAGTATAGAAAATATATAAGACAGTAAAATCTCTCATAGCACCATATGAGAGATAAACTATTTTTAAAGCTTTAATATCTTTCTTTATAGTCTTTCTTTTATACTTTCTAAAAAATTGCATCAATTTTATAAAATCAATAGCATAATGTGTGTGTATACAATGTTGATTTTTGTTTCTTCCATTTACTATTCTCCAGTATTAACCCAAGTCATTAAATTCTTCCCCAAATCCCATTTTAATAGTAGTTCATTCTCTACTATAACTTTTCCCTGATTATTGAACTCAGCTTATTACAATTCTTCACTATCAGAAATGCTCTTCAATGAACAAATTAATACAAATAATTTGGGGAGGTCTGGCTTTTTATGATGGATCTGTACAGAAGAATGACCAGAAGAAATTATAGATTCCTTATTTCTCAACATGTATTGTCAAATCTTTTGCCAAGTGTTCTAGCATCTTACACTGCCATCAGCAGATTCTTGGGTACATTTCAATAAAACCTAAAGAAGCTATATCCTTAAACCAATAAGTACAAATATCCAGAAAAATTATATTCATAGAGTCATCATTTAGATTTTGTTAGATGCCTAAAATAGTCAGATTGTTAATTATATATAAAATCACCAGAAACCCCCAAAAAAAGGAAAAAACGGGGGATAGCTTCCAAAAAAACAGACCTCAAAGAAATAAAGACTAGAACAGAAATATGATTTATTTAATAGGTAAATGGTGCAGTTGGATAGGAACAATAACTTCCAAAGTTCTATAGAGCATAGTAGGATTATAATGATTAATAACAATTAACTGAGTATATCAAAGTAGCTAGTACAGTAGATTTTGCAAAACAAAAAAAAAGTTAAGAGGAAAACATGTAGGCAGGCAGGCTGGTCAGTCAAACTGTATGCAAAATATATGACATTTATGATATCAACTAAAATCAAAATATTTATTTTTAAAAGGTAGCTTTCTTTCAAATACATTTTTTTAAAAACCAAGGTACTTATCTGCAATATACTTATCTGCAAACTATTCACTAAACATACTTATCTGCAAAACTATTCACTAAAACTGCGAACTACTCACTAAAGCCATCTGTAAGCACAGGCTGGAAATCATCCCGATCTATGCTGCAGAGATGCTGGTTCCCACTCCATAACAAGTCTTCCCTGCCTTAGTAACAGACCCAACCTCGCAGGCACAGCAAAGAGCCAGACAAAAACCTCCACCTCCCAGCCTCCCTGTGGCCAGAAGTGATGTGTGATGCCCTCTGCCTGGTGAGGACAGGGAAATCACTTCTAAGGCCTTTAGGAGAGCTGCAGAGAGACAGTGGGCAGGATGTGGACTGTGCCAAGCTCTGCTGCCTTCTGACCTTTCCTTTCTCTCCTGGGAGTAGGTCCTGCAGAGGCCAGCGTCAGGCACTAGAGAGTAAGACAGTTGGACAGGGTTCACACTGCAACACGGTGGAGCAGAGACAGAGGGAACCCGGGTCGCTGACAACCACAGAACCACTCTGCTCCCTGGAGAGCCTAGTTCCATACTTACTTTACTAAAAAAAAAAAAAAAAAAAAAAAAAAAAAAATCTTAATTTGCTCAATCCATTGATTGTGATGGTGACCAAACCCTATCCACCAGGGTTAGGGTTCAGGTTCGGTCATTAACATAACCCTGACCAATATATCACCTTTTAGAGAAAGCACATGACACCAGCAGACATTTTTTGGCTCACCAAAATACTCACAGACTCTTTCATATTATCAGTACCTATTGAACATCTATGCTGGGTAACAGAAACACAGAAATGAATTAAGATGCAGCTTACGGTATAAAGGAGATGGACAGATGATTAAGACAAAGTTTAATGAGTCATACAGTACTAAAAGAATGGTGTGCTTGCTATGGTAGCATATCAGAAAAGCACCGAACCTAATCTGTGGAAAAGTGAGCAGCATCAGAGAAGGTTTCTCAGGTGACATGAGCTTTAAACTGAGACATGAAAGACAAGACACTTGTGTGTACTCAGGCAAAAGGAGCAACGAGGGAGGAGGAATTCAGGTAGTAGGACAAGCATATGCAAAGGCCCAGGAGTAGAGAGAGCTCCTGATGCCCTATATGGAAGGAAAGCGGTTGGATATGGCCAGAGCGGAATTCGGGAGTGGGATGGAGGCTTTTCTGGGCCTTCCAGAGTAACACAGGCCCCTCCTCGCAGGGCCAGATTAGACACTGATTTTTTTTATTGTTCTTTTATCACAATAAATAGAGGCCCAGGCCCAAAAGAGGCAAAGACTATGCACCAAAATGTCAGGCATCTCCCAGGAATTATCTGACCCCTGCCAGCTCTTTGCCTTCCTGGGATTCCTCAACTGTTTGAACCTTCCTGGCCCCAGGATTGGCTGGGCTTGTTCAACAGCAAGGTGGATAAGGAAGGGCTGCCTGCCAGGTGACTGGTGGAACGGGGCTGGGCTGGTGAATGCAGAGGACTGTCATGATCAGATTTACCACTGGGGAGAGCAACACTCCAGCCATAAAATAAAGAAGTGAATTGAAAAAGGACACCAATTACAGTAAAGGAAGTATGAGATGATGGGGGACTGGACTAGAATTCTTCTGATGGATTGCAGAGAAGTAAAGTATAGTTTGAAGAGAGAGTTTTCACAGGCAAACTCAAGAAACCCAACCACATACAGCAAGAGGAAGAGAGTGGTGAAAAAGGGTAATACTGGGCTTCTGGCCTTGGCAACTGAGAATGGCAGGCAGCAGAGCACAACAACGGGGACCACACACGCTGTGGAAACAGCCTGCTTACCCGTCTCCACCAACTAAGAGTGTGGGGACCTGGGTAAATTACTTGTGATCTATGTGCTTCAGGTTCCTCATCTGTGGAATAATGGCAAAAATAACAGAATCTGTCTCAAAGGGTTTTGTGATCGATGCAGGAAAGCTCACAGAATGGTATCTGGCACGCAGGAAATACCTGTGGTTAACGGCAGGTGAGGATGCCATTTGCCGAGACAGGGAGCACAATGGGAAGCATAGATTCCAGGGGAGAAGAATGACAAGTTCAGTTTCAGGTCTGTTAACCTGACCTGACTATGGGACATCCAGTAGACCACTGTGGGAGTTAGGTGCACCCATACAAACAGTGGTGTCAAGGTGACATCTGGCAGACAGAAGAAGCTGGCCTGTGGGAAGAACAGGCAAGTGAGATGTGGGGCAAGAAAAGGGCTGGGAGAACCACAGTGTGGCTCAGTGACACAGCACGGGCTTCACAGCTGTGAGTCCCTAGTTCAGTCCCCAGGATCAAAGGAAAAAGGCCTGGGAACTTCCTCCACTCATAAGAAACTATGGAAAAGGACGGAGGAGACAGAAGACGAGAGGAAGACCCACAAACAAGTGTGCTGACAAAGAAGGACCATAAAAACTAAAGAAAAACCAAAGACATGAATGACATTGAGATGAAGGAATGGGCCATCATTCATAGGGAACAAACTTAGAGCCCAGAAAATAAAAGGCAGGGGCAAAAAAATACATCTCAATAAAAAGTGGCATTCCCTAGAACCCATGTTTAAAGTTTATATTTTATGAATTACAAGAATTGCATGTGAAATCTCCAAGTTCACAAGGGTCAGAATGCTCTATTAGTGAGTGAACTGTCTCACCAAAGAGGATAAGACTCAGAAAAATATACAGTAATCTGAATAGATAAGAAAAAATCCTATTTTTCAAAGAAAGAAGTCAGAACATAACTTGGCTTCAGTAAAAAGAATCCAAACTGCGGTTTACAAATGAAGTTCTGGCCTCAAGCTTTTAGTTACTAATCCCCCAAAAAGCCATTTTAAATCATATTAACTTGAGACCTGAAAGAAACTGAGAGATACCCATCTAATCTAGCTCCTAGATATGAGAACTATTTTGGAGAGCTTGTTGAAATGCAGGTACCCCAGTCTACCTAAAGCCTATGGAATCAGACTATCAGACTCTTCCTAGGAAAAAGTCAGGAGAAATTCACTGCTTCTTGAAATGTTTTTAAACAAACTCACCAGGGGATTCTTGTGCACACAAAATTTGAGAACCCCTAATCTACTTGCTCAGGGGATCAAAAGCTAGAGAAAAAAAGAATGATCTAAAGGAAAAGCACGAGGAAGCTAAAGAATACACCAGGAACAGTTGTCAAACTTCAACAGGCATCAGAATCACCTGGAGGGCTTGTCATACACACGCTTCTGAGCTCCACCATCAGAGTTTCTGACTCTGTCCCAAAATTTACATTTCTCACAAGTTACCAGATGAGGCTGAGGCCACTTCTCTAGAGACCACACTTTGAGAACCTCTGTCTTGACAAGAGCTATTCAAGGGTCTCAGGGCTGGGGTTGTGTCTCAGCTCTCAGAGTGTGGCCCTGTAAACTTAAAGACAGAGATGAGGCAAGCTATTTCAGAAACGATGTTAAAAATTAATAGAAAATATAACAACACATATAAATTATTTACACACAAACACACACACACACACACACACACACACACATACACACACATACATATACTTTCTGATCAATTAGAAAAGACAAAAATCTAGCATCAAGACTGGATTGGAACAAATGTCTTCTGAGTTAATAATAAAAAAGGATACCCAAAAATGACTGTGGTCATCTAAACTAAGAATGAAATTATAAGGGTTATGAGATAAGTAGAGTCAAAAATGACTGAATAAACAAAATTACTAAATCTGCAAAAGAAAGTATATTATTACATCTATGAAAGTAGGTTTTTAAGTCAATGAAATTGTGAAAAGAGCTATACAAAATGAAGAAATTTCATACTTACACGGTTATGTAGCTGGTTTAATTACTGGACCCTAAGTCATGTGGGGGCCATTCTTTCATATTTAATCAGAAAACCTGGTCCCCAACCCAGTCTTGAGGCTGGACTGTCACTCTAAATCACCTCAGGAAAAAGTCTCGCAGGGGTTCCACAAAGCCAGGGGTGCACAGAGGAGCACACGCTGGGCCCCCCTTCTGCACGAGGCACATTCCCAGGCACATTCCCAGCATCCAGGAGAAAGAGGGTGCTGGTGCTGTTGTAACCACTGTGCTTCTCTCATGGGGATGGCTCCTAACCCTGCAACAGTAATTAAACACGAAACTCCCAACGGCTCCGAAAATCTGCAGTTGCCTCCACCTCCCTGCTATTTGTGGCACATCCCAAATTCACAGCGATGCATTCCACACAGCATCTCCTCAGGACCGTCGCTCATACTGTATCACACTGTCTCCACCCTTCAGGCTCCATTTTCAAAGCCATTTCCACTTGTGGTTCTTGCTGTGCTACCTCCAGTATCCACTATCATTTCTCCAAGACAGTAACAGGCCTGACATTAGAGCCTGTCATTATCCAAGCTGCAACTATGGGCACCTTTGCTGACCCCTCTCTCCCTGTTCCCCCCCTCCTTCCCTCCCTCCCTCCCTCCCTCCTTCCTTCCTTCCTTTCATCGGAGGATGAAAATCAGGGCCATCACTTTACCACCCCCAGTCCTTTTTATTTTTTAATTTTGAAACAGGGTCTCAGGGCTAGGGTTGTATCTCAGCTGCAGAGCGTTCACCCAGCACATGTGAGGCACTGGGTTCGATTCTCAGCACCACATATAAATAAATTAATTAGCAGAAATCAATGAAATTGAAACAAAAGAAACTATTGAAAAAATTAACAAAACTAAAAGTTGGTTCTTCGAAAAAATAAATAAGATCGACAGACCCTTAGCCATGCTAACGAAGAGAAGAAGAGAGAGAACTCAAATTATAAAGATACGAGATGAAAAAGCCAATATCACAACAGATGCTACAGAAATACAGAAGACAATTAGAAATTATTTTGAAAACCTATATTCCAATAAAATAGAAGATAGTGAAGACATCGATAAATTTCTTAAGTCATATGATTTGCCCAGACTGAGTCAGGAGGATACACACAATTTGAACAGACCAATATCAATGGATGAAATTGAAGAAGCAATCAAAAGACTACCAACCAAGAAAAGCCCAGGACCGGATGGGTATACAGCGGAGTTTTACAAAACCTTTAAAGAAGAATTAATACCAATACTTTTCAAGTTATTTCAGGAAATAGAAAAAGAGGGAGCTCTTCCAAATGCATTCTATGAGGCCAACATCACCCTGATTCCGAAACTAGAAAAAGACACCTCAAAGAAAGAAAACTACAGACCAATATCTCTAATGAACCTAGATGCAAAAATCCTCAATAAAATTCTGGCGAATCGAATACAAAAACACATCAAAAAAATTGTGCACCATGATCAAGTAGGATTTATCCCTGAGATGCAAGGATGGTTCAATATACGGAAATCAATAAATGTTATTCACCACATCAATAGACTTAAAGATAAGAACCATATGATCATCTCATCTCGATAGACGCAGAGAAAGCATTCGACAAAGTACAGCTTCCCTTTATGTTCAAAACATTAGAAAAACTAGGGATAACAGGAACTTACCTTGACATTATAAAAGCTATCTATGCTAAGCCTCAGGCTAGCATCATTCTGAATGGAGAAAAGTTGAAGGGATTCCCTCTAAAATCCGGAACAAGACAGGGATGCCCTCTCTCACCACTTCTATTCAATATAGTCCTTGAAATACTAGCCAGAGCAATTAGACAGACAAAAGAAATTAAAGGCATAAAAATAGGAAAAGAAGAACTTAAATTATCACTATTTGCGGAAGACATGATTCTATACCTAGAAGACCCAAAAGGGTCTACAAAGAAACTACTAGAACTAATAAATGAATTCAGCAAAGTGGCAGGATATAAAATCAACACGCATAAATCAAAGGCATTTCTGTATATCAGCGACAAAACTTCTGAAATGGAAATGAGGAAAAACACTCCATTCACAATATCCTCAAAAAAATAAAATACTTGGGAATCAACCTAACAAAAGAGGTGAAAGATTTATACAATGAAAACTACAGAACCCTAAAGAGAGAAGTAGAAGAAGATCTTATAAGATGGAAAAATATACCTTGTTCATGGATAGGCAGAACTAACATTATCAAAATGGCGATATTACCAAAAGTTCTCTATAGGTTTAATGCAATGCCAATCAAAATCCCAATGGCATTTCTTGTAGAAATAGAGAAAGCAATCATGAAATTCATATGGAAAAATAAAAGACCCAGAATAGCAAAAGCAATTCTAAGCAGGAAGTGTGAATCAGGCGGTATAGCAATACCAGATCTCAAACTATATTACAGAGCAATAGTGACAAAAATAGCATGGTACTGGTACCAAAACAGGCGGGTGGACCAATGGTATAGAATAGAGGACACAGAGACTAATCCACAAAGTTACAACTATCTTATATTTGATAAAGGGGTTAAAAGCATGCAATGGAGGAAGGATAGCATCTTCAACAAATGGTGTTGGGAAAACTGGAAATCCATATGCAACAAAATGAAACTGAATCCCTTTCTCTCGCCATGCACAAAAGTTAACTCAAAATGGATCAAGGAGCTTGATATCAAATCAGAGACTCTGATTTGATATCAAGAAAAAGTTGGCTACGATCTACATATTGTGGGGTCGGGCTCTAAATTCCTTAACAGGACACCCATAGCACAAGAGTTAATAACAAGAATCAACAAATGGGACTTACTTAAACTAAAAAGTTTTTTCACAGCAAGAGAAACAATAAGAGAGGTAAATAGGGAGCCTACATCCTGGGAACAAATTTTTACTCCTCACACTTCAGATAGAGCCCTAATATCCAGAGTATACAAAGAACTCAAAAAATTAGACAATAAGATAACAAATAACCCAATCAACAAATGGGCCAAGGACCTGAACAGACACTTCTCAGAGGAGGACATACAATCAATCAATAAGTACATGAAAAAATGCTCACCATCACTAGCAGTCAGAGAAATGCAAATCAAAACCACCCTAAGATGCCATCTCACTCCAGTAAGATTGGCAGCCATTATGAAGTCAAACAACAAGTGCTGGCGAGGATGTGGGGAAAAGGGTACTCTTGTACATTGCTGGTGGGACTGCAAATTGGTGCGGGCAATTTGGAAAGCAGTATGGAGATTCCTGGGAAAGCTGGGAATGGAATCACCATTTGACCCAGCTATTGCCCTTCTTGGACTATTCCTTGAAGACCTTAAAAGAGCATGCTACAGAGATACTGCCACATCGATGTTCACAGCAGCACAATACACAATAGCTAGACTGTGGAACCAACCCAGATGCCCTTCAATAGATGAATGGATAAAAAAAAAAAATGTGGCATTTATACACCATGGAATATTACACAGCACTAAAAAATGGAATTTGCAGGGAAATGGATGGCACTAGAGCAGATTATGCTTAGTGAAGCTAGCCAATCCCTAAAAAACAAATACCAAATGTCTTCTTTGATATAACGAGAGCAACTATGAACAGAGTAGGGAGGAAGAGCAGGAAGAAAAGATTAACTTTAAACAGAGACATGAGATGGGAGGGAAAGGGAGAGAAAAGGGAAATTCCATGGAAATGAAGGGAGACCCTCATTGCTAAACAAAATTACATATAAGAGGTTGTGAGGGGAATGGGAAAATAAACAAGGAGAGAAATAAATTACAGTAGATGGGGTAGAGAGAGAAGATGTGAGGGAAGGGGAGTGGGGATCGTAGGGGATAGGAAAGGTAGCAGAATACAACAGTTACTAATAGGGCATTATGTAAAATTGTGAATGTGTAACCGACGTGATTCTGCAATCTGCATTTGGGATAAAATTGGGAGTTCATAACCCACTTCAATCTAATGTATGAAATATGATATGTCAAGAGCTTTGTAATGTTGTGAACAACCAATAAAAAAAATGAAAAAAGACTAGCATGAAAATACTCATCTTTAAATAAATAAATAAATAAATAAATAAATAAATAAAACAAAGGTATTGTGTCCATCTACAACTCAAAAATTTTAATTAAAAAAAAAAAAAGAGGGCTGGGTTGTGGCTCAGTGGTAGAGTGCTCGCCCAGTACATGCTAGGCGCTGAGTTCAGCACCACATAAAAATAAATAAATAAAATAAAGGTATTGTGTCCAACTAAAAACAATTTAAAAAAAAAATAGAGTCTTGCTGAGTTGCTGAGGCTGGATTTTAAACTTGTAATCCTCTTGCCTGAGCCTAAATAGGGATTATAAACATGGGTCCCCACCAGGTTCCCACTACCTCCTTGGTATCCCTGACCTGGCTTTCCCCTTCATTGTGTACATTTTCTTTTACATCCTTCACACCACATTCCCAACATCCTCCTGCCTGTCCCAACATAACTTAATTTTTAAGGGCACAATATTTGGGTTGTGACCTTTTTAAAACCAGTGTATCATCAGATCAACACACACAAACTTTCTGGAGCTAAGAAGTAAAAACGCATTTTAAACAGCTTGTGCCATGAAGACATGTGAATGGTCTGAAACTGCAGACTTTTGCCCCAGGAATCATTATTGGCTGTTCTTTACCATCAAAATGTTGATTCTGCTTAGGGCCTTGAAACAAATGCTCCCTAAAATTGTCACTAGTCAGAGTTCACTGGGAAAAGATCTGTAACAGGGTGTGTATACACACACACACACACACACACACACACACACACACACCCCTACTTTAAGACCAAACCTCAGAGTTCAACAGAATCAATCCCAAATTTAATTTGGGATTAAATTACCTGGCCAGGTGCAATGGTGCACACCTATAATCCCAGCAGCTCTGGAGGCACAGACAGGAGGATCACAAGTTCAAAGCCAGCCTCAGCAACTTGGTGAGGCCCTAAGCAACTTAGTGAGACCCTGTCTCAAAATTAAAAAAAAATTAAAAGAGCTGGGCATGTGGCTCAGTGGTTGAGCATCCCTGGGTTCAATCCCCCATAACAAAAATAAATAAATAAATAAATAAAAAGTGTCATGACCCACCATATAACTAAGATAAAACTTAATGCCATACCTAGTTATAGTCATTAAATCTCAGTCTAAGGTGAGCTTCAAATTTGTGCAATACCCTTTTATTTCTGATATGCCTTTTTAATTAGAAACAGAGGAATTCATGGGAATTTCTGCATAGACATACTATAGATATTTATAATTGTCTGCTTTTCTTTTCCTTACCCTAAACTGTCTTTGAAGGTATGAACTTCTCTTTAACAAATAGTGTTAGGAAAACATCATTTTTATATGTAAAAGCATGAGTTGTACCCTCAACTTATACCATACACAAAAATTACCTCAAAATGGATCTCAGAAATAAAACAATAAAACTCTCAGAAGAAAACATACAGAGAAAGCTTTGTGACACTGGATTTGATAATAATTTGTTCAATATGACACCAAAAGTACAACCAATAAGTAAAAGTAAGTAAATTGGGGCTGGGGTTGTAGCTTAGTGGTACACCACTTGCCTCACATGCGAGAGGCCCTGGGTTCAATCTTCAGCACCACATAAAAACAAATAAAAAAAAAAAAGATTTTGTGTCCATCTACAACTAAAAATAAAAATTAAAAAAATTAGTAAATTGGACTATATCAAAATTTTAAAACTCTAAAAAAAAACGTAAAACTTCTCTGCATCAGAGGATGCAAGTAATGGATTGCAAAGGCAACTTATGGGACAGGAGGACATCTGTGCAAACCATATATCTGATAAGGGAAATATCCACATAGAAAACTCAACAATAACAACAAAAAGTTTTTTTTAATGTTAAAGAACTTGAACAGATATTAAATGACCAACAAACAGATCAAAAAATATTCAACACCATAAAGCATTGGGGAAATGAAAACGAAAACCTCAAGTTATCACCCATGCCCATGAGATGTCTACTGTCAAGTAAAGAGAAAACAACAAGTATTGGCAAAGACATGGAGAAACTGGGACTCTTCTGCACTGTTGGTGGGAAAATAAAATGGTACAGCTACTTTGGAAAACAGGACAGAGATTCCCCAAAAACCAAAACCATATGATCCAGCAATTCTCTTCTAGATACCCAGAAGAAATGACAGTGGGGACTCAAAGACCTATTTGTACATCCATATTCATAGCAGCATTATTCACCACAACCAAAGGGTGGAAGAGACCCATATGCCCAGGGATGGATAAATGGATAAACAAAATGTAATATACAGGGGCTGGGGTTGTAACCCAGGAGCAGAGCATTTGTCTAGCAAATGTGAGTCACTGGGTTTGATCCTCAGCAGCACATAAAAATCAGTAAATAAATAAAATAAAGATTTTTAAAAGAATTTTTTTTTTTAAAAAAAAAAAGGGGGGGGTATACACTTACAATGGAATATTATTTGGCCTTAAAAAGAAAGGAAATCCTGACACATGCTATAACATGTGGACCTATACTAAGTGAAATGAGCCAGACACAGAAAGAGAAATACTATAAGAGGTATCTAGAATAGTTAAATTCATAGAGACCAGAGAGTTGAATGTCAGTTCTGCTGATTTTACTGCCCCAAAGGTGTCAATCTTTAGGGATTTCTTACTTATACAATGCTAATTTCCAAGTCCTGGCTTCCATTCTAATTCTGACAAAATAGATAGGAGCCAAGTAACCTGAATTTCTTTCTTTTTTGGGGGGGGGTGCTAGGAAATGAACCCAGGACCTTGCTCATACTAAGCATGCTCCCTACCACTTAAGCTATACCCCCAAACCTGTAATTTGAAATTTTTAATGTGAATTTTTAACAAGTACTCTCATTATACTTGGAGAAACACTGCAAAATACCCACGGGGGATCATTTAAAAGAGGCAAATTATAAAGCCTTAAAGGCATACATCTAAGGGAGTTTAGCTCTCATCCTGTTTGGCCTGAGTAGCCCAGGAATCTTTCTACAACATTGGCAGAGAGAGAGACTGGACTGCCTGACTTTAATAAGAAAGAATATCAACATTTATGCACTCAAATAAGTATGCCTCTATAGACTACACAACATAATCACTTATTTTAATAACATTATCAGTGTTTAAAACTCTGGCTCACTCTTAGAACTAATTTTGGGTAGAGGGTGTACGCCCTCAAGTACTCACTCACATTACAAAAAGAACCCTGGCTTCCCTGTGCTCGCTACTGCCTTCTTGGTTCTGATCATCGCCCTACCTGTAAATGACTGGAGACTATTTCCGGGAAACCCCCTTACAGGGCTGAAAGATGCCTCCACAGAAAACAGGGTGCTTAAGAGGATGCTCCCAGAGGACCAAGAGGCACCTCCCAAAGAAATGTTTTCAAAATGCTTTGAGTAGAACGTCGAGGTCAGGCCCTCCAAAACACTGTTTTGAACATGATGATGTTCACTCAGATGTGAAAGTGCAAGCAGGATTCTTTTCAAGTATATCACTGAACATTCCAGACGCACGCTGGTGTGTAATAAAGGCAGGCGTACCCGTGACGGCTCCCTTCAAGAGCCCCCGGCTGGGTGCTGTCTGTTGACTTCCCTCCTCAGAGGAGTGTGGAAGACCTCCCCAACATCTGCTCTCACAGGAACCCACAGAAGGTGACTTTCAGAATCTACAGAAAGGAATAAAAAAGTCCCACGATCATTAATTAAATGAAAAGACCCAGTCCATGGTTCCCCATTTCCCTCTCCCCTCCCACTTTTCACTGTTTGTTGTGCATTGAGTCAATTCTCTCCACACGGCCTTTGCCTTCATCGTAAGAAATAAGTGAAAAGCAAATCTTTATTTACAAATCTGAATGCTAGCCAAAAATGAGAAAACCCTGCTGGGTAGGGGAAAGTAACATCTTCTAACAGATGTCAAGTAATTATGCGTTTCTCTCAGAAGAAAATAAAAAATGTGAAACTAAATGAATTCACATCCATGGATGGACAGCATCACATGCAGAGGAGAATGACAATATAAAATAGCGAACAAGTGGCCACAATGACTTTATAAACTACTTTCCAAAAACAGGCAATGCTCCCAAAATATTCCCTGATACTTCTGACCTCTCTAGACACCGATGGTTGAAAATGTGGTTTTTGGCCACCCCAATGGCATTTGATTTGAGACAGGCACCTCACGTCATTGGGCCTAGCTGGCAAGCCCAGTTTCACAACACAAACCCACATCTTCATCCTCAGTGAACAACCAGAAAAACACGAGTTTGAGGAGAAGCAAGCTGGGAAATCACCCTGCCTGAGAGAAATGCAGTGAGCCAAAGCTAGAAGGGCCTAGGCCAGAAACAGGAACATCTAAAATACCTCACCCCAAAGGAGGTGCGAGAGGCAGAAACTAACGTAAATACGAAGCTAAATCACAAGGATTCACCATCACGATGGGTGGAAGCTAGAGAAAACTTCCAACAGCTAGAGGAGACTACACTACACCTACAGCATGCCACACTTACTTCTGAAAACTGGAATCCACTGAATGCCAGAGGGACGGTCAAGTAAATTTGCCACTAGCACACAATTTACTTAATCACAATTCTGTCTGCTATGAATAAATTTTACAAGTTTATAAAAAAAAATGAGAAAATGTCATTTATAACAAAAAGAGGAAAGAAAAAGCAGAGTACAACAGGGTAATTACATATAATTACAACCATTTCTGCAAAAGCAAAACAAGATGTGATTTCTTTTGATAGAGTTATAAATATTAGGTGAAATATTGCCCCATCCTTTCTACAGGTTAAGGTGGGCAATACAAATCTGAGTCTTATAGAACAAATGAGCCATTCTGGATGGCATAATTTTTCTGCCCTGGTCCAATAAAGACAGGTCCACAGGAGTCACCAGAAGAGGTGGTGTGTGTGTGGCATGTGCACGTTTAACCTATAGATGGCTACAAAAGCATAGAATGCGATAAATTTGATTAGGACAAATGTCTCATGAAAGAGCAGAAGAGAATGGGGACACAATGTGATCTTCATCTTCCAAACTGCACAGCAGTGGCACTGACTGGGCATGAGAAGAGTGGGGTGTGAAACGGATGACCCCAATCAGCCTTCTTCACTGTCAGCTATCAACTGCTTATCAAACACCTGGAAACCAGCAAGAGCACCTCCTGATCAACTGTCTGGACAATGAATTTCGAGAGGATTTGGAAGTAACAGAATTGTATTGCTTCCAGAACCCCACGAACAGTTCTATCACAGATACTGGAAAGACACTGGTCTTCTGCCACCTCTTGGCAATTCCAGATCACTTCAGATGCCTCTCGGGTGATTTCAAGGCTTTCCTTGTTCTGTGACTCAGGACTTATGAAAGGACGCCCCTAATTCCAGAGAAGTACTTCTCCCATCTCCATGCCCATCCCCGTATACCCTCCTCTTATGCTCCACATTGTTAGTCATCGCACACATGCACTTTTACTTGGGTCACAAGACATGGCTGTGGATCACTGCGGGCTTTATCAGGTGCCGCTCAGATGTTACCGCCACAATCCCACCAGCAGTGATGCTTCCCAT
This sequence comes from Ictidomys tridecemlineatus, assembly GCF_052094955.1. Lineage (NCBI taxonomy): Eukaryota > Metazoa > Chordata > Mammalia > Rodentia > Sciuridae > Ictidomys > Ictidomys tridecemlineatus. The sequence continues at coordinate 123,733,486 of NC_135485.1, forward strand.
CATCAAAGGAAGCCGGGTCCTTTCACAATATTGTACAGAATGACATGGAAAGCAAGGTTAAATGGAATGCATGTAAGCTGAAGGGGCTTTCTTAAAACTCACTGGGTCTTGACAATTCTCTTGGTCACAATCTCATTTAAAAACAAAATATGTCACCTGCCAGAAAGTGGGGGCAGTGGAGTTGAGGGGAGAGGGTGGCAGTTAACAGGTCAGTTACATTCAGCTGTCTCCCCAGGTAAGTGCTTGCCTTCTAATACAATGTAATAAAATCAGATTCAGATTCACAGTCCTTCTGTGTAATAACCATGTCACATCCCTAATTTCAACAGAGGAACAAAATTTAAAGCTCATTTCCAAATGGCATAAATTCAGAATTTAGACCTCAAGGGTGCCAAGTGCAGAAATCTGCTGAGGCAGAGAGTGCAAAAAGGCAAGGAAAAACCACCAAGTGAACTCTGTGGTGAGGGGGTACATGCTACCGTCCCCATCAGGGATTGCTCCCTGTGTGGAGAATCCCATGCAGGGGTGCCAGCACAGGAGGTGTGGATATATCCATGCCACTGTGTTAACAAAACCAAGACATAATCAAGTGCTTTCCCGGAGGCTGATGAATAATCCAACCAACAAGAGGGAAGTGTCAGACCACTCAACAAGTTTTCAAATACATGAGGTGGACCAGCTAATTACTGAATAATTCCATTCTTTAAAAGGGCTGAACTGGCACAGGTGACACATCATATTCACATGTGGAAACCTGCAGAGAACAGAGCATTCTGCAGAGGCTCCATCTCTGCTGACTCTGTTCAAAAACTCTATTAATAACTTAGAGTCCTAACACGGCTGGACCCAACTGGATCACTGAAATCCAGACCCTGAATTCTACAGATGATAAAACTGAAGCACAGGGAGGATCAGTGATCCACATCCAACCAAGTAGATGGAAAATGGTGAAGACATTCAGGGTTCAGGACGGTTCTGCAGCCTCAAGAATCAAGCTCCCATGCTGGAGGGCAAGGAGAGCAAGGAAGGCAAGAGGCAAGAGACAAGCAAGGGAGCGAGCACACCAGAAACCCCCCTACTTATTGGGGAAAAGCCATTCATAGAACATCCCACGCAAATAAGGCAAGGGGTCAGGTTCCAGGGGGTTGAGTCTAGCTTCCTGATGTCTTGTGGTCAGTAGACTGATTGACATCGTGGCAAGTCACGCCCATCTCAGGTCAGAGTGAGAGTAAAGAGCACACATGCGTCCTACAGCCCAAAGAGCACGCACGACAGGCCAGTCCTCTCATATGAGCAGAGCTCACACACAGCCCGTTGATGGCTCGCAACACTTTATCATATGCTAAATACGATATTTGATAATACCAATCTTCCAACTATTGTAGCCTTACTATGTTAGGTTTTCATCTCTTTTTCAGAATTGTCCTATTTATTTTTTTCAAGTGAATACAAAATCAGCTTGTTTAGTCCCCCACAAATAACCTGTTGTTATTTTTTACTGGCTTTAAACCTACGGATTAATTTAGAGAGAACTGACATCTTTGTATCTAAGACTATGACAGCTCTTCTAATTTTTTCATGTATTGTTTGTGACCCTAAGGAACATTTTTAAATGGCTTCACACACAGCATGCATATTTCTTAAATTCTTAGATATTTTATCTTTTTATATGCTAATGGTCTTTTCTTGTATTAAACCTTCTAATCGCTCATTGTTAGTATATATAAAAGCTATGAATGTAGATACATTATTTGTTATCCATGCACATTTACAAGTTATCTTATTCTTAATAATTAGTTTTTCTCTTGATTCTCTTGGATATTCTAATTGCCTACTGCATTATTTGACAACAGTCATCTCCTTTCTGATTTTTATGCCTTTATAATTTTGTTTTCTTTCCCAGCTGCACTGACTTGTGATTCCAAAACACCATTAGTAGTGAAAAGTATGGATATCTCTATTTTTGTCCTGATTTAATGGCAGTGTTCTCAAACTTCCTCTTATGCTTGAGATGGTTTGGGGATTGAGAAGAAAGTACCTTACTTTGCTAGGATATATTCCTAGTACATTTTGAGGGTTTTTTTAAAAAAAAATCAATAATAGACATTGAGTATTCTCAAATGCCTTTTATATTAAAGTGGTTGTTTTTTCAACTTACATTTAATAAAATGATGAATATCATTATCAAATTTCACACTATTGAATCTTCTTGCATTCTAAAATATCAGCCTCAGCTGTCATGGTGTTTTATTCTTTTAATGTGTGCCAAGTACGTATTAAACATGATATCTGGCTCAATTTGCTAGGCAGCCCTACAAGGTGGGTGCTCTCCCCTGCCCGCTCTGCCCTTCGCTCCAGCCATTGCATCTCCTCACTGTTCCGGTCTTGCTTTCACCTCCAAGAATATTCAGGGCCTACAATGCATGTCATTCCCTGAGTCCTACATCCTCAGACATTCCCATTCATCCCTTTTCTCTGTCTCTGCCTCACATGTGACCTAACTACAGAGACCTTTCCTGTCGACCTCAAATAAAACAGAAACTGCCCTCCATCTGGTCACTCTCAACCCTGACCCTGTTTTTGCTTGTAGCACCTGTCACCATCTGACATAAACTCACAGATGGAATGAACATGCAATATTTAATTTCTATTCCATTTAACCCAAAGAATGTAAGCTCCATGAGAAGAGAGATTTGAGAGGAGAGATTCTGCCTGCCTTACTCATCAGGGGATTCTCAATACCAACAACAGGCCTGGATCATGGAAAGTACTTAATATTTGTTAAATGGATAAATGGGAGGGGGAATGAATGAATGAATACCCATCTTATACACAAGAAAACTGAAGCTTAAAGAGATGACATAAAATCTCAGTGGCAGAGCCAAAATAGGAACTCCAGTCTAACTTTCAATTCCTCACCCTCAACCATCAAAACAAATGACAGGCAATTTTAGGTCACAAAAAAAGCTCAAATAATCTTCTGAACAGTAAAGCACAAGTAAATGACACCACTGTATGGAAGTCAGAGGAAAACTGTGTAGACAGTCTTTGCACAAAGTGAGTGAAAAATTCAGAAGACAGTTTGTAAAGAATTCCTTGGCATTTCGGGAATTACATTAAGTTACCCCTCCTTTTTCAATCCACCAGCCCCACGGCAAGCAGCGTGGGGATCCATCCATGCGATGGATCCTTAAATATTCAGAAGATAAAATCGGATGCTTCAGGACCAAATGGCAATAAATGTGTTTACCACCAGCACTGACAGACACATACTAGAAGTGCCACTCCCCGGGGGACAAGCCACTAGGGGACACACACATGAAGGACCTAACTTGAAAACACGATTAGGAAAGACAGTGGAATGAATCTGACATCATTTTCCTATATTCATATATGAATACACCACAGTGAATCTTACCATCGTGTACATCCACAAGACTGGGGTCCTGATTAGAATAAAGTTATACTCCACATGTGTATAATATGTCAAAATACACTCTACTGTCATGTATATCTAAAAAGAACAAATAAAAAAATTCTAAATTGAATTTTTTTTGTTTGTTTCAACAGACAAGTTACAATTAGGTATTCTTCATCAATAAGATACATTCTTTCTTTAAACCAACCTTAAGCTAAAAACGAAATTTCATAAATCTCCACGTAGGACATCTTTAATTGGTTTAATCAAACTCTATATTTTAGACCCATATAGCAGACCCACCATTGCAATGTGTCACACTTCCTCCCATCCTTGTAAAGCACAATGAACAACAACTGAGCTAGTGAGGCAGAACTAAACGTTTTGAACCTGTGTATTTCAAAAGCAAAGCCCCATTTGTGTTATTTCTAAACAGTAAATAATATCATCTTCCAACATTTCACTATCAAATTACAGCCGTTTTCCACACACTAGAGGAAAGCCACAAAAGGACTCTCCTAACAGTTCGTTCTATTACTGCTCATAACTTTCTAACTATTTCTCCTCATTGGCTTCTATTCAAAGGTAAATGGAAGGCAGTAAAATTTATGGAAAATATATTCAACTGTTTAAAATACATCAACCAAAAGGAAAAAGATTTTAGAGCTGTATTATGAATTGTGAAATTACATTGCTTTCACTAAGTCTTCAGTTTCAATGATGGGTAACAAAACTGACAGACAGGTCAGATTCCAAAACACCTCCCACTGACTCTTTCATCTCAAATTCTCACCATGGTCAAAGCCAGAGTAAACTCCTGTCCCTCACATTTTTACACAGCATCACTTTGTATGCTGCAAATACAGGCTTTCACACCAAGGAGGAAGCAAATTCCAGGGCACTGGGCAAATTTCCGCCTCTTGAACCACTCTGTTGACTGTTCCCTTGACTTTCTTGGCTGTCAAGACAGTTGGAGGAGGGAAGAGGAAACATATTCTTCTGTAAAACTGTGAAGTGTCATCAGGTAAGTTTGCCTTAAAACTCTGCACACAAGACAGGTCAAAATAAGACTCAGGGGCTGGGGTTGTGGCTCAGCGGTGGAGCACTCGCCTCCAATGTTGGAGACCCCAGGTTCGATTCTCATAGAAATAAATAAGTGAAATAAAAGGTGTTGTGGCCAACTACAAGTAAAAAAATAAAATACTTTAAAAAATAAAAAATAAGTAAAACTCAGGTCTCGGGTTTTAACTTCAGCTATGAAAATTATATTCTTGCACTTGACTCAAATGTTGCAAGATTTTAATATAATAAGATTATGAAAGTGAAAGTCAACTTAAATCAAGTTTTACAGCTCATGAGCCATGAAAGACACTTAAAGAAGAATTTTTTAGAATAAAATTTTAAAGATACCATACTTAGCCAGGTGCAGTGGCACACGCCTGTAATCCCAACGGCATGGGAGGCTAAGGCAGGAAGATCACAAGTTCAAAGCTAGCCTCAGCAACTTAACAAGGCCCTAAAAAACATCTCAACAAGACCCTGTCTCAAAAGAGGGTCTTAAAAGGGTCAAGGATGTGGTTTACTGGTTAAACTCTCCTGGGTTCAACCCCTGGTATCACCACCAATAAAAAAGAAAATATCACAGTTTATCAAATTAGGGGTGGTATGACAGTTGTACCAATTCAGCAATACCTTAGAGTAGGGAAGTAAGGGAGTCTAAAGAATATTAACTTTTTTTTTTTTGAAGGGAGGCTAGAGTCTTAAAATTAAAAAAAAAAAAAACAGATTAGCATTAAGAAAACTGACCTTAATAAAACTCAACTCAGTACGGGAAAGGGATTTATTTATTTTGCTTAATACTATTCCATTTTATTTAATCCTGTCTCTAAGAGTTCTAAAAGATGTTTATACACATTAATACCTCATTTACCAGAACAAGAGGGAAAGGCACTGCCATTGTCATTTACATGCATGGAACAGAGAGAACAAGTGACTTTCAGGAAACTTCTAAGCAATGAAGTCAGGAAGTACACCCTTAATTGGCATAGGCTTTTTGGTGGAGGAAAAAGGTGAAACAAACAACCAAACCGGAAATATATGCAATATTAAGATTGACTTAAGTAAGCCAAGCAGATTTGGAGTTGACTGTGCAACAGTCATGCCACAGACTCACAGGAAACATAGACTTGACAGAATCCCAGTTTATACGCCAACATTCAAAAATACCTTTTTTATTCAAGCCCTAATGTGATGCATGTCCTATAATCCAAACAAACAGACTCGCCTGGGCTCAGTCACTTAGGTTTATATCTGCCCCTGAAATCACGGATGCAAAAAATATATTTATATTCCAAAGCATGAAGTGGTTGGCAAAATTCCAACTTCCACATGCAATCCTGAACACAGAAAGCACGGAGACAACCAAGTAAGACAAGCTGCTCTAAAAAGCACAGCAAGAAGGAAAGATTCCACCTCCTCCAGAGGCAGGCTCAACAAGGAGAGTATGAAAAACAATCCCCAGCAGTCACAGGACATCTTGTCGGCACCTCTATTAGAATTTGTCTACATGATCCCCTCCCCAGGAGGCTCTGATCCTTGAAGGCAAAGAGGCAGCTTTAAATTACCCTGGCTTATCAGCCATAGAATTCAATGAAATGAACCAAATGTTGAGTCAATTAACCTTTCTTAAATTCTCCTTGACAAAATAAATAAATAAATAAATATCATTGCGTTTATGAGAAATTTTCTTGAAAAAAAAATTTTGTTTTGGTGCTGGGGAGGGGACCCAGGGCTTTGCAAATACTGGGCAAGCACTCTACCTACCACTGAACTACACCCTCAGCCCTTGATTTTAAAAAAAAAAAAAAAAAAAAAAAAAATCATGGCCTGAATACCCATTAAAAACCAAATAACAGGAAAATAACTTTTTTAATCATGAAGACAAAGCTGTTATTAAGTCAGACCATAACTTTGTGGTAATATGTTTTTCCAATAAATAATTAGCCTTGGAATTACACAAGTATTTCCTAACTCTGTATCTGTCTGCCCAGACAGGTAAGACTTCAACCTCAAATGCCCACTGTAGTTTCTGGGTCTGCTGATTGGCATGTTGTTGCAAGATTTCCTTTTTCTTTTCTTTTTTTTTTTTTTTTTTTGAGATGGGGTCTGTGTTACTGAGCCTAGGCTTTGAACCCCTAGGCTCTTACTCAGCTTCCTAAGCAGTTGAATTTACTTTCTTTATTTAGGTGCAAATAGATTCTATAATACTGGATTCCACCACAGGAAGCATAAATTTGGACTCCTGTTTTGGTTTTGTTTGTTTTCTTCTCGGAAAAAATTGCACTAAAGTCAAAAATAGTTTGATGCCAGGAAAGATCCAGAGTTAGAAGAAAATTCAGGGAAATCCAGAGGTCTGCTCTGCTTCAGGCTCTCTCCTAAGCCTTGAAACTTCCTCTGTTCTGTTCCCAAGAAACATTAAGGGCCACCCCTCCAGGTTAGGACCCACTGGTACACAGTCCTAGAATTCCTAAGCTAAACATCTGCCCAGTATCCCCTAATCTCCTCTGCATTTCACTCATTGATCCCCAGACATTCAGATTTCCATGAGATTAAAACAACAAAAACCTCATTCAAGTAAAATGTGATCTTTGGCATCATGCTCTAATTTTGAAAGGTCAAGTCCACACTAGCCAACATTTGAGGCAACTGGTTAACATCATGCCCACTGTCTCTGCCCCACAAATTAAAATCACAGAGTAAAAATGCAATGTGGACACAGGCCAAAGAAAGGAAAATGTAAACTTCAGTAGAAGGATGCAGAGGGCAAAGATATTATCAATTACCCATTTGAAACTCATAATCCTGACATCAATGACTAGAAGAACACAGAGCTATCACATGATCCATCACTAGACAGACAGTAAGAAAGAAGGGCAGGAAGCCTCTTCTCTTTCTTCTCATTACTGTTTAAGAAACCACAGGTGTAAAACCTTAAAATTAATATAGATATTTTATATCCCTCCCCACATACACAAAAAAAAGTTTAAATGGCATTAATATGCATATTCCTGATAGAAAGATGGAGTTCCTCTCTCAGAGTTCACTGTCATTATCAAACCTCCGACTTGCTGGCAGAGGAAATCACCACCCACGCTAACTAATACCCACCTGATGGCAGGGAACTGAAATAAATGACTGACATCTCGATGCCCTTTTCAGTGACCTCACTGGAGTGAAAGAGTAATTCAAGTCAGAACAAGAATCTTTATGAGAGGCTTTCTAAGCACACATATGCCTTGTGGAAAATGCTCTGGCCCCAAGCCTCAGCACAAACACCTTTTATATGCCAGCCTGCCTTAAAACGCAGCACTTCTTTACTAACTGAATCACAGACATGGCACTTTGCAAAATAAAAGTAAATGAAATGTCCACATATACAGCTTTCTTTCCTACACTATTAGGCACAAAGCACAAGTGGAATAAGTTAAGACACTGACCTCTGGCTTGAGCACAAATCGAATTACCCTGCCACACATTATTTAAAAATGCAAAGCACAATTCCTAAGTTAATTTGTCACTTGGAGAAAGCACTGTGCTTTTATGATGAGAATTCATTTATGAGAAGCTCTTAGCAGCTTTCCCCTTAACCTTCTCAATTTATCTTACATTTGCTACTCTTCCACAGCAAACTTTTATGTGCAATTTTAAGGCTGTATAATGTAAGTTACAAGGGCACTAGTCTTTGAAACCCAAAGAACAATCTAATGAAAATGAGGTGATGCTACCAGCTGCCAATGGTTTGCACTCTCCTGACCCAACATGCTGAAAAATATGATTCCAAAGGATTTTGTAAGATCTTCATAGAGGACAGAAGAGGGACTGGAGCCAGCTTTTCTTTGACTGAGAAATGGGGAAATCATATCTACATCTACAAAGCTGTGTTTTTTAAAAACCACTAAAAAAAAGAACAGCAAAAAAGAAATCCACAATTTTAACATGATCTACTTCCTTTAGAGATAAGAGTGGCTTTAAGCATTCTTGGGAGTAAGCAATCAATCTTTTAGACACAATGAACTTGAGACTTCTCTAGGCATCATCCAAACTGGAGGAGGCTGTTGGTGGTATTGGTAGTGTTTTTTTGCAGTGCTGGAGATGGAACCCAGGTCTTCTACATACTAAACACACACTACCACGGAGCTACCCCCTCATACCCAAATATACTTAGAAGCAACTAGAGCATGAGTCTTAGGGTAATGTCCAAAATGCAATGGGTAAACCTAGTCACACCATTTCCCTCTTTCCTCTAAGCCTCAGTGCCACCATCAATAAATAGGGAGAATACCCTCCAGCTCTACAGACTCACAGGGTTGAATTTGACAAAAGAAACTATACCTGAAATTACAGCACACACTGGGAAGCAGTACCCAAGGAATGTTCTGTTGATGACAGCAACAAGGGTATGCCCCTCCCAAACACCAAAATCAGAAAGGCAAGACACAAAAACCAGTTCTGCTCTACTTAATGTGTACAGTAACACCTGCGCTGACTAGACTGACTAAAATAGGATCACAGCATCTACTGAAAGCTCTTCTGGTTCGAATGGCTGCAATTTTTATATAAACTTAAAAGTACTACCCAAAGGCAACTTAAACAGTGATTAATCAGGGATAGTACTGGGAAGGAAGAGGCAATAGATCTTTTCTAGAATCTGATAAAAACTACAGAACCCTTCACCTACCAAAAAAAAAAATCCATATATTTAAGCAAATCCACCCTCTTCACCCCAAAGTGCTCAAATTAAACTTTGGGCTCACTCATGCCAGGCATGTGTTCTACCCCTCAGCTTCATCCCTAGCACAAAGCTTACTTTTCTGATATCAGAGGATCCTGGGTTAGGGATCCCCAGTTGCAGACTGTTGAATGACTATATAGCCAATCATAAAGTCACAAGACAACAGGAAAAAGGAATAGGCTCATAATGATAACTAAGTACCTATGGTTACATGTATCATAGGTACCGTGCTTAGAAAATCTTCCATCTCCCAGGACACAAGAAGTTGAAAGGTCTTCAATTCCCAGGCACCTTAGCAGTATTCAGAGGCCATTCATGAGGCCTTCATCCATCAAGCAGAAAATCACTTCCTTTAATAAACAATCAAACAACCAGACGTAAGTGTGGTTGCTTCATGAAAGGGGCTTGGGAGTGGCAGTGTAACTGGAAGCCCCACTTAGGAGATTTGTTTTGAAGCTGAAGTAGCTTGAGACTGCATATAAGATTGAAAAATGTATCAAATTTCCAATAGCAAGGTAAGAAGCATGCTGCACCAAGGGCACAGGATAAGGCATCCCAACTCTTGGCACCATCATCATCTGTCACTTTAACATGCAACAGAATCACCCAGAAGGTTTATTAAATCAAATTCCTGGGCTTAGGGGGAAAAATGCTAGGCTTTGGCTCAACCCTCAAAGTTTCTAATTCAGCAGTAGTGGAGTGCAGGCCAAGAAGTCACCTTCTAACAAGTTTTAGGGGACACGAATGGCATTCCTCGGGGGACCATACTTTGAGAGGCACCGATCAGTATGATTAGAGCCTAATTCTTCTAGGACATCCCAACCTCCTAAGCATTCTCATAGTGCCATCCAGCTGCCACATCAATCATCAAATTTAAAAATGAACCAGGGCTGGGGTTGTGGCTCAATAATAGAGCACTTGCCTAGCATGTGTGAGACGCTGGGTTTTATTCTCAGCACCACATATAAATAAATGAATAAAATAAAGTTCCATCAACAACTTAAAAAAAAATGAATTAGTACCACTGTCACCCAGGCCTGCCTCTTACCCACAGTTCCACAAGCATTGGTTGGGCTGAACATTTGAGACCCGCACTCAGCTTCCTGCTAGCTGGCAGTGTCTGCTGGACACTCACACCAGAGAAACACAGAGGAAGAAGGTGGAGCGGGTCTGTTTTAACATTCTGCCCTCAAGAAGCAATAAACAGCAAATTGGTGCTGGGAAGGTTTACTTCACCTAGGAATCCATCCATGACTCCGGAGCTGTGGTTTCCAGTTGAGCTCCACCAAGGTCCGGACACATCAAGGCTTTGGTGGGAGGGGAGCAGAGAAATGACGGAGGCTTTGGCGTTTCACCTCTATTGCTCTATGAACCAGAAGGTCTGCTTTTCTCTGATTTATAGACCGGGTTAAATTCCATATTTTAATGGTTTTACTGTCCTCTTGCAGCAAAAAAAAAAAAAAAAAAGATTTTAAAAACCACTAGATTTGATTATCTCTAAGAATCCATCCATTTCTACGATTCTACTACAACACAAGCAAAGGCTCGGTGAAACATTACAAAGATTAAACTATCAGACTGGCCCAAGAGGCTGGCAAAAGGGTGCACATGGCATCAAGAATGGGTGGTTGGCAGTCAGACCATGTGTCTGGCATGGAGGTCTGGACATCAAGCACTGGAGGGTCCAAACTCACTGAGGGCAGCTACTGAGCCCGTGGAAATGGAATACAATACTGACTAACTCCAGTGTAACCATCTTTACTTAATCCTGCCCATTCATGCAGAAACCCAGGTCTTTTCAGTAGGTGTCATGGTGATACTGTAAGATTCAGAACAAGATGCCACATGCTCAGGACAGTTATTGGACAAGGGTACTTACTAAACAGTAAAACATTTCTTCATAACACATATTTGTAAGCTACCTGACAAGCTGTGCATGAAGTGCTAGGATCATTAAGTCCACAACTCCATGACAGTAGAAGGGAAAGAACAGGGGGCTTGGAGGTAGGTGGCCACATCTTTCACTAGAAGCTTTTAATTTATAAGCCACCCATGATTTCAGAAGTCAGAATGACCTGTGAGGGGCAAATGAGGAAGTAGGACCTTCTATGTGGAACGTACTCCATTCCTAGGATGTCAAAACCATGTGCACTACCAAAGTGTCCTGTCGTGGTATGAGAGATAGAATTTAATATAAAACAGAAAGGCCGGTGAGGGCATCTGTAAGGCCATTGGGGTCCCATGCACACCAGCACTCCAGCTTAAACATACCCACTGCTACCTTTTTGGCCACTGTGGCAACTACAGGAAGAAAAGATGGTCTTAGTAAATCAGTAGCCTGACTCCAGTCCCCACAGACGATCTAAACCACTCAGCAAAATCCATTTTGTATAAACTAAAGCAGCCTGAAAGTCCCCATGCTCCAGGGACCATGGGATAGGGAGAGAGTCAGACAGAGAAAGGTGTTATGTATTCATTATTTCATTCAACAAAAGGGTTTTCTGAGCTCCTGTGGCAATGATGAATAACCCACAGTCCCAAGTCTCAAGGAGCTTGCAGGGGCCCTGAAAGACCCCACTCTCACCCAAGCACCTGGACCAAACGATTCATACCTAATGGTACAGGGAACTGGGTAAGGGTCTAAAGCCAAGCAAAGCAGCAACTGCAAATACAGTCACCCACCACATAACAGATTTCAGCTGATAACAGACCACATACAGGCAGTGGTCCCTTAGGGTTATAACAAAGCTGAAAAACTCCTATTGCCTAGTGATGTCATCATAGTGCAATGAGACACCTGAACAGTGCAATGAGAAACCTGCTTTGTGGTGATGGTGGGGTAAACAACCTCCTGTGCTGGCTGCAGTACAGAAGCAGAGCACACACAATTACGCACGGTATGTAATGCTTGATAACAACTATGTTGCTGGTTTAGTGCTTACTAAACTTTCGTCATTATTTTAGAGTACACTCCTACTTGGTTTGGGGGAGTTGTTTTTTTGTTTTGCACTAGGGTATTAACCAAGGGGTGTTTAGCCACTGAGTTACATCTCTAGTCCTACCTATTTATTCATCTACCTATCTACCCATTTATTTATGAGACACAGTCTCGCTAAATTTTTGAGGCTGACCTCAAATTTACAATCCTCCTGCCTCATGTTTCCACATCACTGATATTATAGGCATACACCACTGTGCTCACCCTCCTTTTGTGTGTGTGTATTGTGCGTGTGTGCGTGTGTGTGTGTGTGTGTGTGTGTATTCAAGTTAACTGTAAAACAGACTCAGGCAGGTGTTTCTTAAGTATTCCTGAAGAAGGCTCCATGTATGACCCCAAAGACTTCTAGTAGGACAAGATTTGGGAGCCGAAGACAGTGACACTGATAATCCTTACTCCAGGCTAATGTGTGTTGAATCTTTGTTTTGAACAAAAAAGTCTAAAAGGTAAAAATAAAATTTAAAATTAAATTTTTAAGGGCTGAGGTTGTAGCTCAGTGGTAGAATCTTTCCTAGCATATGTGAGGAACTGGGTTTGATCCTCAGCACCACATAAAGATTAATTTAAAAATAAAGATATTGTGTATATCTACAACTAAAAAATATTTTTAATTAAAATTTTAAAAATATAACTATAGTGCAAATGTTTATATAGTTATACAACATGTTTGTGTTTTAAGCTAAGTATTATTACAAAGAGTCAAAAAGTCTTAAAAATTTGGGGGCTAGGGATGTGGCTCAAGCGGTAGTGTGCTCGCCTGGCATGCGTGCAGCCCGGGTTCCATCCTCAGCACCACAAACAAAGATGTTGTGTCCGCCGAAAACTAAAAAATAAACATTAAAAAAAATTCTCTCTCTCTCTCTTTCTCTTTCTCTCTCTCTCTCTTAAAAAAAATTAAAAAAATTTTAAGTTTGCAAAGAGTTATAATAAGCTTTGGTTGACTTACTATTAAATAGATAAAGGTATTTTTATAAATTTAGCATAACCTAAGGGCACAATGTTACAAAGTACACGGTAGATACAGTAATGTCCTTGGCCTTGGCATTCACTGGCCACTTGCCAAAGCAACTTCCAGTCCTGCAGGCTGTTTATGGTAAACACCCTGCACAGGTATACCATGCTTTACCTTTTTTAGCATATTTTTACTGTACCTTTTCCATGTTCAAATACACAAATACCTGCCATTGTGTTATACTGCCTGCAGTATGAGTACAACAGTGTGCTGTACAAGTTCACAGCCTAGGAGCAGCAGACTCTCCCACCTAGGTTTGTGTTAGTACACTCTGTGATGTTCACACAATGACAAAGTCACCTAAAAACCCACTTCGTAGAAAGTCCCCTTGTCCCTAAGTGACACATGGCTGCAGTCAAACCTATTCTTCAAAATTCCTTAAATTCTTCATCAAATACTATGTTATCTCTCAGCAAGTGCAAGAGAAACAGTTTTTGCTGACTATTGCAAACACTATTGTCTGTTAAGGCAAACACCAGAGGAAGCCACGGCTTGCATTTGGGGGGCCACCCCATGACCCAAAGTGCTCACACCTTGTGACGAAATTAAATCTCCAAATGAACAGCAGGCTCACCTCTCCCATCTCATGTCACTTCACGAGTATGCTCATCATATTCAGTTATTTCTTACCCTTTCTTTTTCTTGTAGCCAAGTGCATTCATTAAACTCCCATGAGTAAAAAATGCACATAATAGGACTTCACTGAAAGCATGTTACAGCTCCTTCTTCTGATTGCAAAAAGGAAAAAGTTACCTATTAACCCTACAGAAAGAGAATGAATTGACTTTACCAAATTAGCTCCAGTTATCTGAAGAGATAAGAGACATGAACAGATAAATTCTGGTAGGCAGAAAGAAAAAATATCTAGCAAGATCCAGAACACAAAGTACACCCCCAGCAAAGTGCGCTCTATCAGGGAACAGTGTGAACCCAAGGTGCTCCTCAGAAAAAAGCGTGGAGGGGGCAAGAGGGGATTCTTAAGGCACATATTCCAAACCTCTCCTGGTCTCAGCACCTCACACTGCTCATCAGCATCAACCAAAGAAAACTGACTAAGCCAGGTTGGCTGTGGTGTGGTGCACTGCAATCCTAGTGACTCGGGAGCCTGGGGCAAGACGACCTCAAGTTCAAGGCCACTCTTAGCAACTTGGTGAGACTCTGTCTCAAAATAAAAAATATAAAGGGCTGGGGATGTGGCTCAGTAATCAAGCACCCCTGGGTTCAATCCCGGCTACAAAAAAAAAAAAAATTTTAAACTCTCCTGCCTCCTCCTAAACATCTCTTCACCTCCTTCTTGTAGGCTTCTGCCCTCTGCATGTCATACTGTTGGCTCTGCTGGTCTCCAGAACATCGTCTGCCCTCTCACCAGGTCATCATTATTTTCAGGTAGTAGAGCACCCTACTCTCTTGGACTCTCCAAATTCCACTTCTTCATCTGTTTTTTTCCAACTTTCTAATTTTCTAATACTCAGCCTCTAGTTGCCTGGAAAAATAGATGGCATAATTAAATGCAAAAATGCACCAAGGAAAACTGTTTACACTCACTGAATTGTATATATTCATATACACAACTAGACAACTGAGCCCACCTAGTTCCAATTTCCTAGATACAAAAAAAAAAATCCTCTCCTCCACCAAAGCCTTAAAACTCCCTCATGGATTTATCTCCCTCCTGCAGTGAATTCCTGCTCTGCTGGGAACTTGCACTTGACCCCATCCACACTTTTCACCATCTTAAATTCTTCAGCTGATCTTGGAAATAAAAAAATTTTTAAGCAGGCAATTTAAAAAAGACTAGTAAACCTACTCTTGACAGGTTTAGATTTAACTAATGAGACAAAATGACAACCGCATGGCTTGCTGCCAAGGTATCATGAGTAGTTTAAGAATCCCATTCAAAACAGGCAATCGAATCTGAAAGACAGAGTGACCTTCTCTGTAACTTTTTTTTCTTGCAGTGTGGGGGGTCTATAATTTATCTTTTGCTAGATTTTCACTGTGTGTGAGGTATGAAACTTTTAAACATCAAGACAGAAGTTTAGAAAGAGACTTTGCATTCAAGATTGAGGAAAAGGTGTTGGTAGGAACTAGAGCAGAGACTGACTAGATGTGAGTAGCTATTTTTATCTGCAAGGAATATGTAATATACATTTTTCCTAAATGGTATGCTCTGAAATGTTTCACTAATAGCTTTTTCAGTCTTAGAGAGAGAAAAAAAATGATAATTTCTTTGCTAAAATTTCTCTCTCACAAATATAGACCTAGTATTAGTAAGACCCTCAACCTAGGACCTCTACAAAGAATTTAATTTAGATGTAGAACATGTTAAAAACTCACCCACATTTTAATGTCAGTATTCACATTATCACAATAAGTTATCCTCAAATATAAAAAAGAAATGCAATTTTTTTAAATAAGTACTTTTTGGTTGTAATTGACACAATACCTGAGGATCGAACCCAGGGCCTCACACTTGCTAGGCAAGCGCTCTACCACTGAGCCACAACCCCATCCCCAAGAAATGCAATTTTTCACCAATTATCCACAATTTCAAAAAGAAATGTTTGCCAATAGTAGGGGAAAATTAAATTCATAAGATACAAGAAAAATATCAGAAGCATTCAAAATAGCTATCTTGACATTCCCTTTATTTCATTTGTCCATAAAATGAATGATAATATGTCATGATACCAAAAAAGGTAAAATGCTGAATTTCAGAGTTGTACAAAAGCTCTTCCCTCACCAACCTGGCAGGGGGCAGCTGCAGTTTGGGGCAACAGCACAAGGGTGTTGGCAGGAGCCATTCCGGCTAGCTGTTGTAGGTCCTTGCTTCAAAACCCTGTTTGCAAACCCAACACTATAAACGAGGGAGATTCACACAACATTACCTTGAAGAAGCAATTAGAAGAGGCTGAAAAGCTGCAACTAACCCCCCAACCATTTGCTTCTTCACAGTGGGAAGCTGAAGATAATCTTGTTTATTAAACATAAATCACTTGAGAGAGATCTGGCCAAAATTCTTAGATAATATTCCAGATGCAACTGCTGCAAAGCCAGGAGCTGCTTACAGATTATTTACCTCCAGCTCAGCAAACAAACTGGACCAGTTTTTCTTGTTGCTTCTAGGAAAGTGACCATTTTAAGCCAATCAAACAATTCAACAGAAGCACTCCTGGGACCCAGGCCTGCTCTATTTTGATCCACCCCTCCTCCTCCTCCTCTCAGTAGTGTTAGGTTTCTCCCATACAAGTTTGCTTCCTGCCCTTTCAGTATCTCTTTTAAAATCTTTAGGCAGCAGAAAGCAAACCCTACCAATCAATCTTATCCTCTCACATATTTTTGTAGGATATTTACATTTTGGGGGCTGGGGAAGATAAGAGTCCTTCATAGAGAGTGTGTATGAACTTTTTTTTGACAGGCTCTCACAGAGGTAGCTGTTTACTAGGGTTCATGTTCATGTGCAGCCGGTGAGCAAGTGGTTTTAAGAGCCACAAGCACAACAGGTCAGCCTCCCTGTGCCACATTAACAGTGGAATGTTATTAACTTAACACTATCAACTGGTTAGTCAAACAACTAAAGGTTTGAGACTTTCTTCATGACCCTCTTTCTTCTAAAGACCACAGAAAATGCCGATGATTGGATAGGGATCCACTATACCCCAGAAGCAAGAGCTGAACAGATAAAGCAGACAAAAGCCAGTCCCTGCACCCAGACTATAAAACCTCATTTTAGTTTTAAAGTCTACTGTAACAGGAATCCCTAGATTAAATCTCAGACCCCATACATTTCAGTTCTTAATTCCACAAATTCTATGTACTACACACACCCCATACACATCCTCTGTTCCACACAGAACTATAACTGTCTTAAGCCCCAACACACCAGTGTAGCCACATCTCAAGGCACTCGATGAAGAATTTTCTAGAGCCTGTCCACACCACAAACCTGACCCCGCTGTTTTCTCTTCCTCTTGGAGCCAGCACGCTGCCCTTGCTCCCAGGCTTGGCTGCTTCCTCCAAGGCTACAAAACTGGCCAGTGCCAACCCCTTGAGTAGCTAAACCACTGACTGATGATGTTTGCCTTTGCAGTGCATTTCAAACTTTTTCGGCCTAACAGCAAAATACATCACAGAGCTTGAGCTTTGACTCTTCCACTCAGTATCTAACTCCGGCAGTACCCTCAGTTTTAGTTTCCTCTCTAGGTTGGGGGTGACAACAATTTTTACCAGGATTGGGAAGACATGTCCCTGGCATACAGCAGGCTCTCAATAAATGTCAGCTATTTTTATGATTATAATATTCATTAAACTCCTACTCTTCTACTGTATTACAACAGGATCTAAATAGGCAAGCTTCGGGACAAATTTGGACTTTCTTTTTTACCCTCAAAATATGTATCTGAGGGCTGGGGTCATGGCTCAGAGGTAGAGCACTCGCCTAGCATGTGTGAGGCACTGGGTTCTATCCT
The DNA here is from genome assembly GCF_052094955.1 of Ictidomys tridecemlineatus. Taxonomy (NCBI): domain Eukaryota; kingdom Metazoa; phylum Chordata; class Mammalia; order Rodentia; family Sciuridae; genus Ictidomys; species Ictidomys tridecemlineatus. The sequence goes on from NC_135485.1 coordinate 123,751,174, forward strand.
CAGCACCATATAAAAATAAAGGTATTGTGTCTACTTACAATTAAAAAATATACTTAAAAATACAAACACACACACACACAATATAAATAAATATATATATTTGGGTTTTGTTTTGTTTTGTTTTTACTATGTTGTTGTTGTTACCAACACATTTGGAGAGAGAAGCATTCTCCATTCTGTTGCCATCTTTACAGCTTCTCCCTAGAATCATCTAAGGTTCTTCTTATGCTATCTATCCAATCACCAACAACAAAAAAGTCCTTAAAAACAAAGGCAAAAAATAAATAAATAGGGCATATTGGGCTTGGCATGGTGGCTCATGCCTTCAGTCCCAGCCACTCTGAAGACTGAGGCAGAACGATCCCTTGAGCCCAAGAGTTTGGGCCCAGCCTGAGAAACATAAGAAGACCCCTTCAAGAGCTGGGGATGTGGCTCAAGCAGTAACACGCTCGCCTGGCATGCATGGGGGGCGCTGGGTTCAATCCTCAACACCACATAAAAATAAAATAAAGATGTTGTGTCCACCAAAAACTAAAAAATAAATATTAAAAAATTCTCTCTCTCTCTCTCTCTCTCTCTCTCTCTCTCTCTCTCTCTCTCTCTTTTTAAAAAAAAGACCCCTTCAAAATACACACACACATATAAAATAATAAAAACATTATAGAATTAGGGCAGCATACATTATACTTAAAAGGAGTGGAGCTTTCTGAAAACCACAGCAAGGAACCGGTTATTTTCAAAAAGATTAAGACCTCTGAATCAGCTAAAATGTCCAACCTGTATACAGGTAGGAAGAGGAAAGGAAGAAACTCTGCAGTTTTATGGTCAGGAATAACTTCTTAGACATGGAAAAATTTGTGAGGTTCTCATAAAACACAAAACCTGGACTGGGGCTGTAGCTCAGTGGTAGAGCAACTTGCCCAGCATGTGTGAGGCATGGGTTCGATCCGAAGCACTACATAAAAATAATAAATAAAACAAAGCCATTGAGTCCATCTATAACTAAAAAAAAAAAAAAAAATTAAACACAGAACCCCAATATTCCCTTTCCTGGTCTGATACAAAATGGCAAAGTAAATTGAGTAATGACAGATTCAGAAAATAGCCTTCAACTGCTAGGACTCCTCATGCAGAGAGCCACTGCCCAGGTAGTGTTCTACTCCAGGTGCACCTGTAAACTCACCTAATATCCTTTGCATGTATCAAAAAATTAAACTGATATTTTCTATTTTCATATTCTTATTAACTTAGCCCACCTAAATAGCTCATTATTTGTTTTTTCTTTTTTGGAGGGAAGGGCGTAGGTACTGGGGATTGAAACCAGAGACAGTTTACCACTGAGCCACATCTGCAGCCCTTTTTATATTTTCATTTTGAGACAGGGTCTCACTAAGTTGCTGAGGCTGGCCTTAAACTTGTCATCTTCCTGCCTCAACTTCCTGAGCTTCTGGATTATAGGCATGCTCTATCGCACTTGGCTCATTAAAAAAATGAATTACTAATTAAGAAACACGTATACATACCTTCTTAACATACACTACTTCTGGAAATTACATACTTTAATACTGTAAAGACATTAAACTATTACAGACATTTATCAATATCATGAAATAATTCTTTAATTTATTAGAAAATCTCTATCTTCTTCTATTCCACAAAGTCTATGCATTGAAAATATGCTCTGTAAAAGGTCAGTTGCTTTCAAATACTTAAAAACAAAAACACATGGGCTTCTTTCAAGATGTAGAAAAATTTTCCAAAATAACTTCAAAGTAAAAAGTAGATAGGACCAAATTATTGTCATAACTAATTAATACAATGATCTTGTATGAGTCCGACTCAGCTATGCTTTTGTGGAACCTGTATATCCTGGTCTGAGAATGCAAAGTAAATATAATCACAGGCATTTCCATGGGAACCAAAGAGTAAGGACGTAACAGTGGTTATTCCCAGGTGACTAGATTGTAAGGTAGGTGATTTATTTTTCTTTTGTTTTATGCATGTTTTCCAAGTCTTCTGACCTATAAAATTTACTACTTCATTATCAGATGAAAAATGTTTGTTTATAAATTTTAGCAATACCCTACGGAACCACTACTAGAGGGCCAGAGTATGTTTTTCAAAGGGTCCTTGTTCCATATTGGGAGTGAACATGCAGACATGGCTCTCCACCTGCTCCTCCTCATTTGTTTTCCCTTGGTTCCATCTTCTCTAAGCTCCATGGTGCTTCAGCTCTGTCCGGTACTTCAAGGTCCTTTGTACAACGCCTCTAATACTCCAGGCTATTTCGACAGAACTGGGCTTTACATGCCTCTACAGAGCTTAGCCCAGGTCACAGCACACAGGAGACTTCTGATACCTATTTGTTAAACATCAGTGAAACCCATCCATCAATCAACAGTAAAGTAAACCCATCCTCTGCTTCTCTGGCTTAGACGCATCTCTGTATTCTGTGTAAGGACAACAAACACTGAGATATGACCCCACTGGCCAACTTCAGGCCCACTTACGGCAAGGCTTTCAGAAAACACTGCAGCACCAAAGGAAGAAGCAGATTCTCCCTGCGCCAGCTCTGAGCCTCTAGTAAGAGGGACAGATCTAGCCGCATGACACCTCAAGAAAGCAATGCATTCAATTTCTGTTCCTTCCATCCTTCCTTGGAAAGGCACGCGGGGTTGGCCGGGGACACCTTCCTGATTGGGCTTTACTGTTCCAAGCAAATTAAGTCAGCCAACAGCACGGGTGAGGCAGGCGTACCTGATCCCTGCTGGGGGGTGACCTGCCCTCCTTTAATGACAGGGTGGTTATCTCAGTTTACAAAGCCTATAAAGCACTGGCAGGGCTTCCAGGCTGCTGAGACAAGGCACTATTATTGCAGTGACGCTGAAGACAGGGCTAATCATAGGGGAAACATCCTTCTATTCTTCGGCTTCAATCACTTTAATTATATTTTCTGTGAATTCTCAAACCAGTGGGCAAATTGCATGAAGAAAAATATGAGTTGTGTGTGTAAAATTAGTGTTACGAGAGGTCCTGTGATGCCACTACTGCTGGTCCTTGGCAATACGGACTCGTCACTGCTGAAGTAAGCAACCCCACAGTGGATTATGACCTATACAACCAGAGTTTGGATGGCAGACTAGTGCGGGAAGCAGTCAGTGACCAGGATTTGACAGCCCATGAGATTAGGTGCTCTTTCTGTCCTAAACCATACCAAGAATGGTTTTTAGTTTGCCGGTCTGAGCCACCAAGAATTGCTGCTGGGATTGGGGGAGTGAGCCAGGAAAAAAGTAAGTCACAATCTTTTCCATGTCGTTCACACAGGAGCTAAAAGTTAAGAAGTGTTTTTATAAACATTCCTAACTCAGCTTCTTTGACACTAATCTTTCAGGCAGTGGTAGTACACACTGAAGATCAGACACACAACACTCGTGAGTTCAGAAATGCCCTCCAGGAAAGCCCTGTATATTTCCCAGATTTCTGTGTGTGTTTTACTACAACTTCTGCTTCAGACTTCTGAGGCCTAATCTGCCTAAACTTGCTCTGTTTTCTTTACGGGACTGTAATGTTTAGACCCATGAGTGATAAGAGCAAACAGAGATGTAAATACTGAAGAATATGAGATTTTTGCACTGGGGAAAACAGCAACAAATGTCCTCCTAATCTCTTAGTCTGCAAAAGAGCTATTTTACAGTCTTTATGGTGGGAAATGCCTGCATGTTGGCATAGCTGGTCCTGCATCAGGTAAGCAGACCCAATGCGACTTATGGGAACAAAGGCCCTGGTCCAAACAGGAAAAAAAAAAAAAAAGGATGATTTCCAGTCTTCCCCACCAACACCACCAGCTATTCCTGATGCCACCAAGGTACAATGCCCAAATCAGCAGGCAGATGAACAGCCTCTCACAATTCTTAAGAGATCAATCCTCTTTGACTTAACCTAGTGAAAATTTTAAAACCACATTTTATTACCCTTCCTCACAAATAAAATAAAATAAATTGAAAAATCAAGGATGCTGCATTTTGCCTGAAAGCCTGGATACCAGCAGTGCAGCATTTCTAGGAAACATACACTCACACATACTTAGGAAAAGAACCCGGTACAAAGCCAGCTGTGGTGGCGCTCACCTGTAAATCCTGCTACTCTGGTGGCCAATGAAGGGCAACCTCAAGTTCAAGGCTAGCCTGGGCAACTTAACAAGACACCATCTCAAAATTAAAAATTAAAGGAGCTAGGGATACCACTCAGTGGTAGAGTGTCCTAGGTTTCAATCACACACACACACACACACACACACACACGGAAGAATTCAGCACAAAAGTATTATTCACCACAGCCACAGCACTAAATAATGAACATTTGATTTTAAAAAAAAAAAGCATCCAATAAATACTACAAAGTATTTATATATCATGTTATTAAATAAGAAAAACACTAACTGAGCACTTAGAATGTGTCAGGCTTGTTTGAAAACAAATGACAAGTTTGTTGTAAGCATTACATGAATTTACACACATGTAAGGTAGGTATTATCATTATCTCCATCACCGTCCCTATTACAGATAAGAACGTGAGGCACAGAAAGCTTGAGTGACTCATCCAAGGTTGCACAGTTAGGTGGCAGGTAAGTGATACAATATTTAATGACACAGAAAAATGCTGATACCATAATAGCAAATGAAAAAATTATATCTAGTACACACCTAATTTTATAAAATATTGATGTTTGTATATACACATATGCACAGTGTCTGCATGCAGGAAAAAATGAACACTAGAAAAAAATTCAAGAAAATAACCCTAATTGATGAGATTACAGTGTTTGTTATTTTTTGTATGTCTATATATTCAAGATATTCTGGAATATATGTGTATTATTTTTATATCAAACCCCCCCCCCATATTTAAAAACTTAAAAGCTTGGTTAAGGCCTGGAAGCACATCTCCTTCAACAGTGAGTTCACATTCTCCCAGCTCAGGTGCTCTGCTCTGCCAGAACCAGCAGGGCAAGCCAAAGCATTTCTCAGAAGCAAGTCTTACACTAAATAAAGTCTCCTTTGAGAACTTTCCTAACCAGACCATTCCACTGATTTTCAGGAAGCTCAGTAATAACTAAATCCCTGTTAGGTTTGACATGAAAAATACATCTAACTGGGGGAAAAAAAACTTTTATTATAAAAATATCATCAATTTGAAAGAATTTTATTGGAATTCGAAATTTATATTCAACCATGGGCTGGTCATCAGATCAGCAGGAAGAAACTGGTCTCTTGGCTACGTTTTCATAGGTTTCTTATGCAAAAATATGAGGCAGGAGTACATTCCGTAAGAGAGAAGAGCACAGCAAAGGCCCAAACGCCAGGAAGAATGGCGAATTCATTACTCAGTCGTCTACTTACAACTACATTTAAAATTTCTAAACCACTATTACACATAATTATAATGCACAAATAATTTTTTTAAAAAAATAAAATAGAATTTCTAACCTTTTCTTATACCAAAATAAATTCCTCATTGCTCAAGATTCAAACATTAGCAAGAAAGACATCATAAATAATCCTTAGAAAAAAGAGAACCCAAACCCCAGAAACCATAAAAGAAATGGCTAATGCATGTAACTATGTAAAAAGTAAAGCAAGAAGAAAAGTGAAAAGTTAACTGGGAAAACATCAGCATCACATAATGTAAATTGTATTAATGTAAAAGGAGTACTTACAAACCAATAAGAAAAAGATAAAAATCCCAAGGAGAAAAAAAAAAAAAAAAACAGGCAAAGGGTACAAAAAGAGAAAAAGAAACGCAAATACCCAATACAGCCATCAAAAGATACCTGACCTCATTCAGGGAAAATAAACAAGGAGAGTAATGAATTACAGTAGATAGGGTAGAGAGAGAAGATGGGAGGGGAGGGGAGGGGGGATAGTAGAGGATAGGAAAGGTAGCAGAATACAACAATTACTAATTGGGCATTATGTAAAATTGTGGATGTGTAACCGACGTGATTCTGCAATCTGCATTTGGGGTAAAATTGGGAGTTCATAACCCACTTCAATATAATGTATGAAATATGATATGTCAAGAGCTTTGTAATGTTGTGAACAACCAATAAAAAAATAAAAAATTTAAAAAAAAAAAAAAAAGATACCTGACCTCATTCAGATGAAGATCAAAACACTACTGAAACAACTGTCAGCAACACATAGAAATATTAAAAGTGGCTGGGGCTGTGGGTGAAGAGGAAATCTTTGACACTCCCCCAGATCAGGTTTTAAGTGTCCCCCACCATGGAGTAAAGACTTGATCCCCTGGAGGCCTTCTTGGGAGGTGGGGGAGCCTTTGGGAGGGGGGACTTGGTGGGAGGTTCTGCAGGTCACAGAGGGCCTACAGCCCAGGAGACTGTGGGGATCTGTCCCTCCCACTCCTCTTTTTCACTTTCCAGCCATGAGAAGCTTTACTCCACCAGGAGATCCGACCAGGATGTGCTCCCACTGTCCAAAGCAACAGGGCCATTCATAGACTGGAACTTCCAAAAAATGAGCCAAAATGTGCTGGTCAGCTTTCCATTGTTGTGACCAAAATACCTGACAAGAACAACTTAGAGGAGGAAAAGTTTAGTTTGGCTCACAGTTTCAGAGGCTCTGTCCAGAGTCAGCCAACTTCACTGCTCCGGGCCTGAAGTGAGGCAAACCTCATAGCAGAAGGGCCTGCAGGAGGGAAGCTGCCCAGCTCACAGCAGCCAGGAGGCAGAGACAGAGCCTGGGACCAAAAAATTCCCAAAGCCACATCCCCAGTGACCTACTTCAAGCCTACCTGCCTATAAAGTAGACCTTTCAAATTATCAATCCATCAAATACATTAATCCACTGATTTGGCCACAGCCAATAATCAAATCATTTTATCTGAAAATTCCTGCATTGTCTTACATACAAGCTTTCTGGGGGCACCTCATATTCAAACCATAACACACAAAAAAAATATTTTCTCCTCTCAGTTGACTTATCTCAAGTGTTTGCTATAATGACAGTTGACCAATATTATGGTTTAGATGTGAGGTATCCCCCAAAAGCCCATGTGTGAGACAATGCAAGAACATTTAGAGATGAAATGATTGGCTTATGGACCCTTAACCTGCCACAGTCTGGCTGGGCAAAATCACGAGCCACGGAAGTAGGAACAAACTTTATTTCTGAACTCCACCAGCACACTTCACACACACTCCAATAATTCTCTCAAACACCACCCACTGGGATCCTCCAGGAACCACCAACCGGCAATCCCTCCTCCGGTACTTCCCCAACCAATGGGAACTCTCCCTGGGAATCCCCAGAGAACTCCAAAGTAGCAGGTGGAGGCGGACAGCAGGGGTCTAATATACACAGTTTAACATAAGTATTATCATCTCAATGGCTTGCTGGCGTCACCTCTCAACCACTCCTTTCTGGCAAAAATGCCATGCCTCATTGGGACTCGACTATGGCTCTCAGCATTAACCCATCAGTGAAGTGATCCCCTGATGGGATTAACTAGGTGGTGACTGAAGGTGGGCAGAGTGTGGCTGGAGGAGGTGGGCATTGTGAGCATGCCTTTGGGGTATATATTTTGTATCTGGCTAGTAGAGTCTCTCTCTGCTTTTGATCATCATGTGAGCTGCTTCTCTCCACCACACTCTCCCACCATGATTTTCTGCTTCACCTAGAGCTCTGAGGAATGAAGCCTGCTGTCTATGGATTGAGACCTCTGAAACCGTGAGCCCTTAAATAAACTTTTACTCCTTAAAATTGATCTTATCAGGTCTTTTAGTCACAGGAGCAAAAAAGTTCACTAAATCAACTAACTTACATTTTTGGTGAAAGTATAAACTAGAATGACATTTTTGGCTAGTAACTCAGCAATACCACTGACAAGTAATTTACACCCTCTAGATACAGCAAGGTAAGAACACCAAGATACATAGGCCAGGATGTTCACTGCAGCATGGTTTAACAAGTAAAATAAACAAGTACACAACCCAAATTTTCATTAGAAGACAGACTGAGTACATTCTGGTTTAGCCATACAATAGAATACAAGTCAGTCTTTAAAAATATAGGGTATGTCTATGAGCATTGACAAGGAAAAATATTCAAAAGACCTTAATAAAGGGTCAACACTATTACAACGTGATCTAATTTGAGTAAAATGAAAGGGAATATATAAGCACTATTAAGTTGAGGCTATAGGTTTCATTTTTACTTTTTATTTTACATTTTCCCATACTTTTGGACTTTTTACAATGTGTGTGCATTCTTTTTTTTTTCCCCCCCTGGTGGACACAACATCCCCATTTTATTTTTATGTGGTGCTGAGGATTGAACCCAGTGCCCCGCACATGCCAGGCGAGCGCGCTACAGCTTGAGCCACATCCCCAGACCAATGTGTGCATTCTTTATATTTATTTTTTTAGAAGCCACTTTATGGATTTCATGTTCCTAGCCCACAAACTTACATTTTAAGCCTTTTATGAAATGTTTGCTCATAATACCCTATTAACAAGAAAGCATGTTTAATTTGTAAACTCTAAAATTTAGAGGGATTTTTGAGTAAAAGAATAAAGCACTCAATATTTAGGATTAATAACACATGAGATTTCTAAACTCTGAGTACAAAAAGTCACATACAGATGTTTTACAGTCATCCCTGTAAAACATGTAAGGCTGATTCCAAAATTCTCATGGATACAAAATCCAAGGGTGCTCAAGTCCATTATATATGTATAGTGTAGTGTTCTCACCCATCTTTCAATATACTTTAAATCTTCTCTATATTAGTTACAATACATAATGAAATGCTATGTAAATAGTTGTTACACTGTATTATTTCAAGAATAATGACCAAAAAAAAAGTCCATACATATTCATTATAGACACACAATTTTTTCCCCATATATTCTCAATCTGAAGTTGGTTAAATCCAACAATACGGAATCCATGAATATAGAAGACTAAGCATATTTTTAAGACCATCACAGAAAAGCATATTTTTCAAAAACATACTACAAGGTTGCAGTTGAAGCTCAGCAGTAGAGTCCTTGCCCAGCAAGTGAGGCCCTCAGTTTAATCCCCACTACTAGGAGGGAAAAAAAAATGCATTATAAATCAAGGATGCAGATCCATGAGTGTGAGAGGCTCACTGTATTTTAAAGACCATCCTAGAAAAGCATGTTTAAACATATATTATGGACTTTCACATATTATGACTCCAACAAAAAGCAAAATACGATACAGCGTGATTTAACACTACCTCCACATAGCCCAGTACCTCCAAGCTAAGTGACAGCCAATACTATGGACAGGAGACAAAAGGAAACAGAATCCTGGAAAATTCATTCCAAATTTTTATAAGAACTCCAAAGAAAAGGTTCCTTCTAAACAGAACCATCAGGAGGAGGCACAGGCAGCTTATATAAAGAAGTGTTGCCAGTCACTGGACCTCAGCATTTTGAAGTGACCTTTGGAAAACCTCCCTGCATTCAAAACCAGACACACTACTTAAGAGGCACTCTGCTAGAGTCCTAAGAAGTCTTCCAAAAATTGTGTTGGTTTGGGAGTTTGTTTTTGCATACAGTTTTATTTATTGCTGCCGTGAGTTTCATTTAATTATTAGTGTGGTGAAATATGTGAAACACAAAATTCACCATTTTAACCATTTTGTTTTTTATTTATAGAAATGTCACCACTGAAAAGAAAGTGTTCCTGGGGCTGAGGATATGGCTTAGTGGTAGAGTCCATGCATAAGACCCTGGAGAGAAGGAGGGAAAGGCTATCTTCAGGATAAATGTTAAATGGAGAATAGAATGATACCCATGAATGCTATTATCCTATTAAGCCAACTTACTTTTCCATTAAATTTCAGAAATGTGTTAACGAGAGTCAAGGAAAACCCTGGAGCTTGCATGGGAGGTGTGGGGCGGCACTCGTGCCCATTCCCCTACCTGCCCAAGTACAGGGAAGCCTGTAGGCTGAGGCCCCGCGACACCTCGACCTCTCAGCAGAGCAGCCGCAAGCACAGAGCGCTGCAAGCATCACCAGCCCCGCTACAAGGGGAATGCTACAAGTGGAATGTATCCAAGGAAAGCATTGAGGTACTTGAGGCCAAGGGTATTTTCTCACCTGGAATTGTTTTAACACAAGGTGTAGCAGATTAGGAGGGTAAAGGAAAAAAAAAAGTTGTTTATTTTCCCCAGGACTGGAGATTGAACCAAGGGGTGTCCTACCACTGAGCCACACTCCCAGCCCTTTTTTTTTTTTACTTTGAGACAGAGTCTCACTAGGTTGCTAAAGTTGTCCTCAAACTTGTGGTCCAGCCACACTCCTCCACCCCTAGCCCCTCTGTAGGGAAATCTCTATAAAGATCCTGAACAACAGAGTTTGGAAAGCTTCCTGGTAGGTGAACAAGAACACACCCACTTGTGAAAGGGTGTTAGACCCCAAACTCCACAGAGACAAAAAGAAGCTCCTGGGCTCTGTCCCCTCCAGACCTGGCCCTCTGTCATCTGACTGCTCAATTTGTATCCTTTAACCTACCCTTCATTTAAAAAACTGAGGATAGTAAGTAAACTGTCCCTGGCAGATTACTGAACCTCAGGAGGAGGTCATGGGAACCTCAGCCAGGCGGCCAAGTGGAAGGAAGTCATGGGTAACCTAGGGACCCACTACTTGTGATCAGCATCTGAAGTGGGGACAGAGGTCTGCACTAACTCCAGGCAGTTGGGGCACTGAGTTGAGCTGTAGGACAGTCAGCACCAGCCAAGCACTAAAGACCTGGTAGTAGTATTTGGAAAATGCATTAATGTGACATCAGAAGTGTCCTGTGTGAGCATAGGAAAAATTGTTTTCCTCTTTTAAAAACATGATTAGAGGGCAGGGGCTGGGGCTCAGCGGTAGAGTACTTGCCTAGCGTGTGTGAGGCACTGGGTTCAATCCTTAGTCTCACATAAAAATAAATAAATAAAATAAAGGTATGCTGTCCATCTATAACTACAAAAATTTTTTTTAAAAAAGATGATGTCTCTCTAGACGTCAAAGGATGAAAACATCAGTTAGGAGGAAATAAGTTCCAGAGCTCTATAGTATAATATAGTGACTACATTTAATAATACTCCGCATTCTTGAAAAATGCTAGGCTGGGGGTGTAATTCAGTCCATGCACAAGGCCCTGGATTTCGTTCCCATTACCATTAAAAAGAAGAAAAGTGCCAAGCGAGTAAATATTAGATGTTCTCATCACAAATATAATATAATTCATGGTAATTAGCTAAATTTAGTCATTCTACAATGTAAATCAACTTCAAAACATCATGTTATACACAGTAAATAAAAATAATTTTAGCTGTCAGCTTTTTTAAAAGATCATTAAATTGTGGTGTATTCTTACAAAACAAAACATCAACAAAATGTAAACAGCAAAAATAAATAAAATATAGCTTCATAAGCCAGGCACAATGACATGTACTTGTAATCCCAGTGACTTAGAAGGCTGAGTCAGGAGGATCAAAAGTTTGAGGCCAGATTCAGTAACTTAGCAAAATTCTGTCTCAAAATAAAAATAAAAAGGGCTAGGAGTGTAGATCAATGGTAAAGTGCCCCTGGGTTCATTTTTCAGTACCAAAAAATAATAACTATATATGTACATGTATATGTATATGTATATACCTTCATGAATAAGCATGTGTGAATCTCAAAAACATAATCTTGAGTAAAACAGCAAGTTAAGAAGAATACGTGTTATATGATTCCCTTTGTAGAAAGAGCAAAAGCAGATAAATTTAAACATTATATTGTTTGTAGATAAATACACAAAAGGCAAATCCATTTTTTTAAAAAGCAAGGAAATGACTAAAAAATATAAGACACCACAGGAGGCAGGGAGACAAAGGGAATGCAACCCAAAGAGGACATACAGGGGTGTCTAGGTACTGGGAACATAATTTTCCATTTCTTAAGTGATGTAATAGGAACAACAGTTCATTTTATTAATTTTTACAATTGCACTTACATGTATTTTTATATGTATATTTCTCATTTAGAAAAAACAAAAACTAAGATAAAAACCAAAGTGAAACACTAGTTTTAAAAAGAACTCCATGACAAAGCTTAGCTGTCATGAAGTTCTTAGCTGGCAGCATGGTTGTCTCTCCGAAGTCCCTAATGAAATAAAAGCACCAAATGACAGAACCGAAGAACTCCATTAAAACTGAAAAGAGCAGGTTAGAAGAGAACTTTAAATGGACAAGAGTTTTCAACCAATTTCTGGAAAACAGGGAAGAGGAATGTGATGACAGGTGAAAGACAGGAGAAAGCTGCTACTCCAGGGCCACCCAGGAGGCACCAGAATGCCCAGAAGGCTCAGAGTCAACAGGTGTCAGAGAGGGAGGATGACATGGTGCAGGAAATAGGAGGAGGAAGCGGTGACCCTGCTGACACCCCTCCTCTATCTCCTCTTTCAGCAAAGCCCTCAGACAGCGTGGCTAAGGGTATTGACAGATCTCTCAGGGTTCACTAAAGACAGTGAACCAACTGTGGCAGGAGGGAGTAAGATGTGAATTTTGGTACTCAGAGTAAATTCCTCACTGGAGCATTGTTAGAGTGAAGCAAAGGGGCCAACAGATAACCCAGTGCCATACAAATATACACACATAAAGCTCTTCTCAGGTGCAGAGAAAGCCTTCAACAAAACCCAGGACCCATTCATATTAAAAACACTAAAGAAACTAGAGATAGAAGGAACATACCTCAATATCATAAAAACTATACATGCTAAACCCAAAGCCAACATCATACTAATTGGAAAAACTGATAGCATTTCTACTAAAACCAGTAACAAGACAAAGATGTCCACTCTCACCACTCCTATTCATTATAGGTCTTGAAACTCTAGCCAGAGCAATTAGGCAAAAGAAAGAAAATAAAGGGATACAAATAGGAAAAGAAGAAATCACATAATCCATTTGCTGATAACATGATCCTATACTTAGAAGCACCAAAACTCCATTTCTAGAGCTGATAAATTCAGCAAAGAAGCAGGATATAAGATCATCATACAAAAATCAATAGCTTTCCTAACTTCTAATAATGAATCTGTTAAGAAAGAAATCAGGAAAATAATTCCCCCATTCATAACAGGTTTTTCTCAAAAAAAAATAAAATAGTTGGGAATAAATCTAAGGAGGTGAAAGATTTCTACAATGAAAATTAGAAAACAATGAAGAAAGAAACTAAAGACCCAAGAAGATGGAAGAACATCCCATGTTCGTGGATAAGCAGAATTAATATTATCAAAATGGGGGCTAGGGTTGTGGCTCAGAGATGGAGTGCTTACTACCGTGTGTGAGGCACTCGGTTTGATTCTCAGCACTACATATAAATAAATAAAGTCAATTGACAACCATATATACACATACACACACACACACATACACACACACACACACACACACATACACACACACACATAGTCAAAATGGCCATGATACCAAAAGCAATCTACAGATTCATCGCAATCCCTATCAAAATATGACATTTCTCAAAGAAGTAGAAAAGTAGTCCTAAAATTAATACAGAAGAAAAAAACCAAAGTAGCCAAAGCAATCAACTTGAGGAGGATCACAGACCTAGAAATTAGATCAGACACACTAAAACTGCTAGAGGAAAACATGGGGTCAACACTCCAACATTTACGCACAGGCGCCAAATTACTCCTAGAGCTCAAAAAATGAACCAAGAATCAATAAATGTGATGGCCTCAAATTAAAAATCTTCTGCACAGCAAAGGAAACAAAAGCATGAAGGGAGAGCCTACAGAGTGGAAGAAAATTGCCAGCTACTCTTCTGATGGGAGATTAATAGCCAGCATATATAAGAAAACTCAAGGGCTGGGGCTGGGGCTCAGTGGTATTGCACTTGCCTAGCATGTGTGAGGCACTGGGTTCGATCCTCAGCACTGCATATGAGTAAATAAAATAAAGGTCCATTGACAACTAAAACATATTTAAAAATGAAAAAGAGCTCAAAAAAGTTAATATGAAAAAAACCCAATCAGTAAATAGCAAATGATCTAAACAGATATTTCTCAAAATAAAAAATATAAATGGCCAATAAATACATGAGAAAGTGCTCAACATCTTTAGCAATCAAGGAAATGCAAATCAAATCTACACTAAGATTTCACCCCATTTAGAATGGCAATCATCAAAAACACAAATAACAGGGACTAGGATTGTGGCTCAGTGGTAGAGCACTTGTCTGGCATGTGTGAGGCCCTGGGTTCGATCCTCAGCACCACATATAAATAAACAAATAAAGTGAAAAATCCACTGGTAACTAAAAAAATATTTTTAAAATTATTTTTTTAAAAAATATTTTTTAAAAAATATGAATAACAATAACTGCTAGCAAGGAAGTGGAGAAAAAAAACACACATTGTTGGTGGAACTGTAAAATTAGTATAACCATTTTGGAAAGCAGATGGAGATTCCTCAAAAGACTAGGAATGGAACTACTATATGACCCAGCTATCACACTCCTTGGTATTTATCCAAAAGATCTAAAATCGGCATACCATTTGGTAATATGTGCATACTAAAGACTACAGCAGCACCGTTCACATTCCCAAGTTATGGAACCAGCTTAGGTGCTCATAGACAAATGAAGAAATAAATAAGATGTGGTATATATACGCAATGGAGTTTTACTCAGCCATAAAAAAAGAATGGGATTATGTTATCTGCAGGTAAATGATAGAACTAGAGAATATCATTCTATGAGAAATAAGCCAGACTCCAAAAGTAAAGGGTGGAATATTTTCTCTCGTATGTGGAAGCTGGAGACAGAGGGAGGAAAAAGGAGGAGAGAGGTCATCTCGCAAAAATAGAAGGAAATAGATGCTCAATCAGTGAAGTCTGTGTAAATACCCCCAAAAGTTTTAAAAATTCAAAAATCTGAAGGAGTTCTGGTCCCAAGCACTCTGGATGAGGGGTATTGAACCCTCTTGTGCTGCAGTCAGTTTCATTTTTATATTACTCCTTTAGCAGGGCTCCCAAAACTTAAACAGAGAGGCAAAAGGGCCTCTTCAAGAGAACTTTGTAAAACCCATTCCTCAAGGGCATTTTACACTTTTGTTAAAAATGTCCTAAACTTCCAAATTGTAATGGGTGAGCCTCATCAAACGTTCTGAATTGTTAAAATGCCATATTCCATAGTAAAATCTTTTAAGGTAGATATAACACAAAAGCCTCTAGTGATGTGTTTTTGTACAAAACTCTAACACATAAGTACACATGAACATATTAATTATATTAAACTTTTGTGTAAAATAATAAATACTTATAAAATGTCAAAAAAACATCTTACTAACATTTTGAACTTTAAGAATTTTTTTGTTGTTGTTTTATGCTCTTTGATGATAAATGAATATCTCCCAGTGATCAGGACTCAAATTTATTTATTTATTATTTAGGTACTAGGGATGGAATCAGGGGCCCTTTACCACTGAGCCACATCCCCAGCTCTTTTTCCGTTTTGAGACAGGGTGTTGCTAAGTTGCCCAGGTTGACCTCAAACTTGCAATCCTCCTCCTCAGCCTCCTGAGTCCCTGGGATTGCAGGCATGCACCACTACACCAGCAGGACTCAGTTCTTTAGAAATATTTAAATTTTTCATATATTAGGATTCCTAATAAATAACCTACACTTTAATAGAAAAAATACAAAGGAAAACAACAGAGTAAAGGAAAAGGATCAAGAGAGAGGGAGAAGGGAAGGGCCTGGGGAACACTAGGAAATGAAATCTACCCAATTCCAATTGTGCTATATTCATGTACAAATATACCACAATGAATCCCACGTATATGTGTGTGTGTTTATTTTTATATATCTCATAACATACCAATCAAAATAATAATAATTGTTTGGGATCAGTAGAGTAAGCAGATCAAGGGAGGTAGGAGGGGAGAGAAAGGAAAGTTCTGGGGAATAAGAAAGACTGATCAAGGGCTGGGGATGTGGCTCAAGCGGTATCGCGCTAGCCTGGCATGCGTGCGGCCCAGGTTCGATCCTCAGCACCACATACCAACAAAGATGTTGTGTCCGCCGAGAACTAAAAAATAAATATTAAAAAAAATTCTCTCTCTCTCCCCTCTCTCACTCTCTTTAAAAAAAAAAAAGAAAGACTGATCAAATGATGTTAAGTACATGTTAACATGGAATAATAAATCCCATTATCATGTGTAATTATAACACACCAATAACAATAATAAAGTATAAAATAATTCCACTCAGGGAAGAGGTGCAGCTGGGAAAAAGAAAAAAAAAAAAAAAATATATATATATATATATATATATATATATATATATATATATATTTTTTTTTTTTTTAAGTAGCAGGGATTGAACCTAGGGGTGCTTAACCACTGAGCCATATCCCAGCCCTCTTTATTTTTTAATTTTGAGACAGGGTCTTGCTAAGTTGCTGAGAGCCTAAGTTGCTGAGGCTGGCTTTGAACCTGCAATCCTCCTGCCTTAGCTTTCCGAACCAGTGGGATTCTGGACCTGTTCCACCACCTGGCTATCTATAGATCTTTTTAAGAGTAGAGGAAATGCTATAGTCCTTCATTTTTTGTCATGAATAGGCACCAAGCATGTAAGAAAAATCAGGAACACAGGGAGAAAGAAAACTGACCCTGAGGGAAAAAGTTAATTCAGGAAACAGAAGATTAACTTTAAAAAGAAATAACTACAATCCAACTCAAAGTTTAAGGATAGTGCAACCATTACACAAGGCACAATAAAAATAAAATGATTATGGAAAACAATAAAATATGATTGCCAAATAAAAATTCAATGTAAGTACTATAAGATAACAGTAAGGACATCTCTCAAAATGTGGTGACAAACAGATAAAAGGACAGGATGCGTGAAGGAATCGATTTAAAATAAAGAAGCAATGCAGATGGTGCACGCAGTATCCAACTAAAAGCTGCTCAATTTCCACCAGGTAAATCCTTCACTGTCCCAGCCCCAAAATATCAATGACACCAAGGGAGCTACCTGTCACAGGGAGCGGATCCCACAAGCTGAATTAAGCCAACCAAATTGTCTCTTTTTCAGAATCTGACTCCTGAAAAACATAGGTTCCAGTAGGTGCCTAAAACCAAAAGGTCATGTGGACACCATCAGGTGTAAGTAAGCTGACCCATGAGGGAAAAAGGGAAGAGAGAAGCAGAGAGAAGGACAAGGGACTAGAATGCTTGACTTTCTGGCCCATGCCATAGTCCCTGAGGATCTACTAGTGTCACTGAGACTGGCTGTTTAATCTACCCTGCATTTTTAAGGCTCTGGGGGATTTTGAGTTAACTTGAGAGATTCTTGGTTCTTTGCAACCAATAAACTTATTCACACAGCAGGTATCAGATGTCTGGAAGTATAGAGCAAGCAATCCTGTCCTGCTGAACAAGGCTCATCCCCTGTCCCTTGGCTAATCAGCTGTGCAGCACACAGCACTGGCTCCTGCAGGCTGTCATTCTGTCAGCACTCCATACAAACATGAGCAGTGTGGTCTAGTTGAACATCATTACATTTACATGTAATCAAATGCTCCCTAATAATTAACATGTCAAAATCCAAGGGTAATCATAATAAATTTGATGAAACATTCAATGAAAACTTGAAACTGTGGAACAATCAGGAAAAGGAGGAGATGTTAACTTGCCTTACAATAGGGAACAGGTAAACAAATGGCTCAAGATTGGAAAAGAAAATGAGCACATTAATGTCTTGTGTATCCTCACAGCATTCTTTAATCAGCCTGAAAAGTTAGAAAGCCAGGAGAATTTCTCTTCTACAGAAAGGTGACTCACTTGGAAAGGACACAGAAGGCCACTGCCTAGATTAATCAACACTGAACAAGAAAAAAATGCTCTCTGAAGTTCAAGAAATGGAAGAAAACTCTTTTGCATATGTGAAAGCTGACTTTCAAGCATCTCTGGGATGAATAATGATGGCCAAACCCCAGCATAAAAATCTTAAACCTAAAACACCCTGAACAACAGACAGTGCTGAGGCAGAGCAGGGGAGTGGCCATCACAGTAAAGGTGCATATGTGTGCTCCTGGGACTGGAAACCACCAACACTTGTCTTTCTCAGTCTCTCTGACCTCATAGATCAGTCAGATTGCCTTAAACGTATGTGTGTGCGCACATACAGACAACAATTCCATTGTCTGTTTTCTATTTTCTATTTTTTCCAAGCACAAGTAATTCATTTGAAGTCACTGCTATTACAAGATAATTATAACTCCTCCTTCTTTTTTCTTTTTTGTCAGATAGGTTCTCTCTAAGTTCTACCAACTACTCTCTAATTCCTGAGCTCAAGTGATCTTCCTGCCTCAGCATACTGAATAGCTGGGATTACAGGCATGTGCCACCGCACCCAGCTCATCCATTTTTTTTTTAAGAAGGGTATTTTAATACCAAAAAAAATGTAGGAAGGATTTGATCTCAGAATATTCTACACCCCATGACTTTGAATATATATTAGATTATTTTGTACCACAGTTCAGCAAGTTTGAGTTTAGTTATGATTTGTAATTCATTCACTAATCCTGCCTCCATTACTGCATTTGCCAAAAGGTTATCTTAAGTAAGGAAGGCAATAATACCCTAATGAAATAGTTAAGAATAATACAGTGTTTAGGAATCCAAAACATGACAGGGGTAGGTAGGTTCAGGTAAGTAAGGGCTGAAAAGCTTCCCTCAGTTACAAAGCATGGGTCCAACAGGTGACACAGGAGGAAAACAGCAGTGCAGACTATACAATGGCACTTCAAGAAGAAACAAGAATATTTTAGGAGGTGCTCGGGAAGAGGCCTCAGCTGGGTAGAGGAATGCCAAAGGACATTCTTGAGAGACAGACTGGAAGATTCTAGGGATCCTTTGGATGCCAGCTGCAGAGTTGGGACTTCGGAAGCAACAAGGTGTCAGTCTCCAGTGGATTTAACATGCCATAGGAAGCATATCAGAATATTAAACCAGCAGAAGCTAACATGTTAGTAATAAGTTAGGGTAGTTAATTTCTTGGACAGTTAGCCAATTACCCCCAGTTCTGGCTTGTAAGGTTCTGTCAGAGAATATTCAGTCCCATCTACCTTGTATGAGAAACTACCATCACTATTTCCGTGTCCAGAGCTATGTGACTAAATGCTCTTGAAAAAAAAAGCTCACCTGCAGTCTCAGGTGTGGCTGCCTCTAGGAGTTTCTCTTGTAGTATGAAAGTAGCATCACTGGCGGAAATCAGAAAAACATGAATTGTTTTGGAAAAGAATCAGGAGTAGCCAATTGATAGAAATGTTTACTAGAAGATCAACTGTTCATTCATACATTCATCTAACAATATTTCTTGAGCCCCCACCTGGCACCTACCATAGTACATATTTATCATGTAGTTAAACAAAAAGACAAAAATCCCTGCCCTTGTGAAGCTGACATTCAAGCAGGGAGACAGAGATAACAAACACAGTAAGTAAACATACAGTGCAGTGTGTAAAAACTGCTTTAAAAAAATTTTTTTAAAACAAAGATATAAGATCAAAGAATACACACACACACACACACACACTACAGCTAAAAGAAGAGATGTGTTCTCCAAGGAGTGCAGTATTTGCTTAATGCCTCTTCCAGTTCTGAATTCTACCACCCCCAGATCAAAGAATTTGACACAAATAACCCCACCCTTCTTGCTTAAGCAGAAAGAGAGATCAGAGAATCAGTGGTCTGAAGAGTTATCAGAGACCTGTCCATCACCCTGGAACTGTCATCTTACAGGTATCCTCTTACACTACCATCTTACAGATGAGGAAATGGAGGCCCACAGAACTTAAATAACTTCATCTTAGAGCAAAAGACAGCTGGGCACAAAAGGGAACTTAGAAACCTCTTTAGATTTTCAGTCACTTCTACCAAAACCAGAATTCCTTCCACTTGCTTCAGAAGAGGATCACATCCTTTTGAGGGTAATGCAATGAAAAAAAAAATTTAATTACACAAATAAATGGCTTAAGTCATATAAAAGTAATAATAAACACAGCACTTACTTCATGCCATGCACTATTTTGTCATGAATAATAATCTTAATAATCCCAACAACCCCCTGAGGCAATGCTTGCAATAGCCAAGTCACCCCCTTCATAAAACATGATTTCTATCATTAATTAGAAAACTAAGTTCTTTGTTTGAGTCTAGTTGAATGAGAGCATATTTGTACATCAAGAATGTAGATAAGCTTCATTTGAAGAAAACTTGCTTTAGAAGAAAACTTGAAACTATATAATCAGTGTTATGCTGAATACATTGGGATGTCAATAATTTAATAAAGGGTCCTTAAGAATAGGTTTTCAACAACATATTATTACAAAAGATACTCTTTTTCAAGACCCAGATCTTAAATGAAGGGAAAGGGGAGGGAAGTATAGGGGTAGAACCCAGGGCCCCACACATGCTAGGCAAGCTTTCTACACCATGCTACATCCTGAGCCAAGAAAATACTTTGAATGACTAATACTCAGTTCAGCCATTATTTGAGTACCCAAAACATGCACTGTAAATAAAGAATATAATAAGGAGTAGTAGAATCCTTGTCTTCAAGCAGCCTTTAAACTAGCTAGATAAAATCTATGTACCAAGAACTGTAGCCACAGGTACAGCAAGAGCCAGAAAGGCAGTGTTGTAAAGACCTGGGGGAAGAAGGTGGAGCTCCAGGCTTATGCAGCTGACATGCAGAGGGGAAATGATCTCTTCTAAGATTCAATGTCCACAAGGTAAAAACAAGCCAGTTGCATAGAGAAAGAACAAATATTTTAGATACTGAGATCAGAAGGAAATATACCCTGTGGTTCCTAATAGAAGATTCTGTTTAATGTAGTAAGAATCCTAAAACGATTTTTTTAAAAAATAGGTAAGATTGAGGGTGAGAAGCTCTAATGAAAACCAAACAATTTAATACGGAGACACAAAGGGCTTGTCTCTATCATGGAACTAAGCTTAATGCCTATAGCAAGACAGTGAGATATTGCTGCCACATTCAGAATACTGCATTTCTTCCTGTGGAATAGTTGTAAGGTCTAAATAGGTAAATGCAATAATGTTATTTCACTTGCTTTTTATCATACAAACTGAATCACAAAAACATTCTGGGGTCAACATTTTGATACTCCATAGTAAATGGAAATAGGCTGTCAGTCTTTCATCTAGGAATTACTATTTCTAAAAGAAAATGATTTTTGGTTTTGGTTTTGGTTTTGGTTTTGAGTTTTTTGGCACCATTTAGATTTGTGTCAGCTCAGGTTTATATTCTTCTGTGCCATCAGAACTGAAAAGGTGGCCTGAGGGAAAGGATACTTTGTCAAGTTTAAAATTGGGGGAAATTTTTAATAGAAGACAAATCCAGTCACCTCAAACATTCTCCTAAATTACTTGGCTATTTTAATTTAAAAGATTTTTTTGTTTTAAAGGGATCTGACCACTGAAAGCAGAAGTTTCCTTGTACAGAAGGAAAAAAATCTTTCTTTATAGGACAGACATCTAGACAGCAAGAGGTCAATTCTTTTTACCTAATCAGTTACCTAGTAATTACTCAATAGTAAACAATCTACAAATACTACCCAGTGTTCTGAGGCAGGGTTTGCATAAATTGATTATAAATAAAATCAACTTTAAACTAATATGATTAATTATAATATGATTTATTAATAATTAATAAAATCAACTAAGTTTCCAAATGGATTAACTATTAGTATTTGTGAACGGTTTACCAAAAAAACTTTTTTATTATTATTGCAGATGCATACACCTAACCAAGAGTCAAGTAGACTTGGTCAGTACACAAATATTTACTCATGAACTTGGCTCTCGCTGTTGCATGATTTTTCATTTAGTTTTTACAGTCTGTGGTAACATGTACCACTGGCCCAAAAACTAGCAATGAAGAAAAAGGTCATAGAAAAAATGTTTTTAAAATGTAAATTTTAAATATTCCTTGTATTTATGTACTGATCCATAATATTCTGAGAATATCTCATAGAAAGCAGCATGGTGGCATTATTTATATAACCCACATCTAATTCTCCAACAAATTTGAAGTGGCTTAGGAAAAATGCATGTATTACAGAAGAAAACTAAAATTCGTGACCCAGGAAAATACAAATTAGAGTGGAAAAGGAAGACTCTGCCCAGGATAAGAGAAACTGGAGTCGAATTCAGATATAAGGACATAAGGTCCTGTTACTGCAGCTGAGTAGAGAATCTTGATTCCATGCTTCGTGGCAGGCAAGGGGAAAATGTAAACACAATTAGTTATGATTCCAACAGGAACAAACACTTGCACTCTTCCAGGGAAGCCAAGCTGTTTCCTGTCACTCACTGAGAACGATCTGCTCTAGCAGACAGCACTGAAAGATGGGATGAAAGAACTTCCCAGTGACATCCCATTAGGATCAAGGTCACAGAGGTGTTTTGTATGCTGTCCTAGAGTCACCTTCTTCTTCCTCTCCCTAATTTTCCATATCCTACCAGGAGACTGCCATCCCCCACCTCACTCTCAGCCCTGGGTCCACATCCACATCTTAGTTCAGAACTCCATTACCTCGGGCAGTTCACAACTGCCCCCAGCCACCTCTCCCTGCATCCAATCTATTTATACACTGTGGTGAGAATGAATTCCTAGTGCTGTGACCATGTCAGTCTACTAAAAAACCTCCACCGAGTCCCTTCCACTTCCTGAGGCAAGCTGGTACTTCATGTCTACTCCCATGGCTTTCTCCCTCCAGCACCCGAGCTGTAAAACCTGTCCCAGTCAAGCCACCATAGAACACCCTTCCCTTCACCTCTGCAGGATACAAGGTCATCTTCCCTGCTCCCCCAGGAGTAACCTCAGCTGACTAGCGCTATTCCTCCAGAGGGTAAGCCTCGCCTCTCCTCCGTCCCTCTTCTGTCTGGCCTCGCCTGCAGGCTGCTCCCTGTTCCCACCTAAGCTCTAAACTGGTCCTTCAAGCACACTGCAGAGTGAGCCCTCCAAGTCCTCCGGAGGACATGAAGCTCCCCACCATCCGCTCCACAGTGCTCTGAGCATAGTAGTACTTGGATCATGGCACCTACGGAACCTTGCATGGTCAGCTTTATGTATGCCTCCTCCAGGGTGAGGACGGAGTCTGGCTATCCCTGCAATGTAATAACCCAGTCACTCTGATTCTCTGCACAGAAGGTTCTCTGAAGAAGCTTGTATCTGTACTGAAGAGCCTTCAGACTGCTGTGGCCAAGGAGAACACTGTCACTGTGGACAGATGGAGAGTTATGGGTGGAGAGCCAGAATTACCTGGAGCCCTTTAACAGACAATTACCTTAACTTCTGTATGTGACCTAAGAGCCTCGTGACAGATCCTTAGAACGTATCACTAAGCTTAGCAGACCTCTAGCCTCCACTGACCCTAAACCTAAGAATGCTATAAGATTCCAATCATCTAGAACTTACTAAAGAGATTTCCCCACTTCCTCTACCAGCTACCTGAAGTTCCCATCAATGTCATTGAGGATGTATTGACTTAGGATTTTCTTTTGTTCTGTGATTTCAAAGTTCACGTAACCTCTTCCATGGTGTAACATGTCATTCAGGGTAACTTGAATCTTATGCTCCCGGGCCACGGTCACTCATATTTGGCTCAGAATAAACTATTGCCTTACTCCTTTTAAAGCAAAGTCATTACTTTACATTGACACTGGCTTAATAAAAGCTCAAGTAATTTACTAATTTCTAAATTTGAATTTATCTCACCTTTTCAATAAAGAAGGGCCTGGGTTTTTTGTTGTTGTTGCTGTTGTTGTTTTCACTTGTTCATGCATATGAGTTGTCTGGGGGTTCTGGTCTCTTGTTTTGTTTTGCTTGGGCTGGGGCTGGGGATGGAACCCAGGGGGGCTCCCACGCTCTAGGCAGAGGCTCTACCCCTGAGCTACAGCCCAGCCCAGCCCAGCCCAGGAGTCAGGATTATTTATTATGGCACACAATGACTCCCTTCCCAGAGAAAAGATGGCCCTGAAGAATAGTCAAAGTCACCAGCTGCACCATTGGGGGTCTGGGCTTTGATCTTATCTCTGTTACAGATTTCTGACATGACACTGAGCAATTATTTAACTTCTCTTCACTACAGCTTCCTCCTCAAAAGATGAGTAAAGCAAACCAGTCTATTTCCTTCACAGCTAAGTGGTCAGCCCTGAATCCTTTATCATCCCTTCTTTATCAGCTTTAAGTTGTCCAACTCACATGGCCCACCTTGAGTAGGTCGTTATTTGAAACAGCAGTTATGTTTACAAAGCATTAATTCTTTTCATGACCTCACAGCATCTCAGTGCTCATTCAGGGGGCATGAGTAACCCCAGCACATTCCTGCCATCATTCCCAGCTCTTCCTGGAGCCACAGCAAAATAATTTCCCAAGATGTCACTATGTCACACAGAAGAGTGATTCTCTTTCCCTTAACATCCACACAGAAAATAGCCCAACTCTTAGGTAAGGGGTGAGCTCATGAACTGCACCTATTAAACATGTTGGGTAATACCGTGGTCCCAGCCTAAGAATGGATGATTGAAAAGAATAATAATAAAGGGCTTAATGCAAATACTAAAAGTGCATCTCAGTCAAAATGCATGTGACATTAGTCAAATCCCTCTGGGGAACAATTCCATTTGAGGCAGGGAGTGGCTGGCCAGTACTCATGCATATAAAGGTCGGGTTCAGGTAAGAGGTGGTGACTCAACTTCAGTTGGGTGCATGGAGACTCAGGCAAAGAACACAGTGAGGTTCCCTCACACACAGTAAGAGGTCTTTTTTCCACCAGCCTTATTTACCAAAAAGCAATGACCTGCCAAAGAAGAGATTTGGCAAAGAACCCCCCTTTAAAAGATCAGATTCAAAAGATGATTTTCTCACAAACATTGATACTATTGCAGGGCACAGAAAAAATGCATCTGCAAAAGTAGATACTGTGCGAACTGAAGCAGCTGGAGAATGTAACTCCTACTGGCAAGCAGTAAACTGAAAAAAAGCAAATGCAAGAAGCCTCCATTGCTCAGGTGCAAATAAAGACACCAGAACGAAAGGTCAAGAGAATTCTTGTCACAGCCACATACCTACGGCTTCCCACCATGGGAGCTTACTGAGCCCCCGCTATTCTGAATCCTCTAAGTCATGCTGACTGGAGCATGTTTCCTCAAAGGTGAAAAGTGAAAACTATGGTGCTAGCAGTGACCAGTGATCAGAAGGGAGCTGTGACAACTGTCCTGCTTTAAGATAATCTTCAATAGTTGCTTTTGTCAGTTCAGAGTATCTAACAGTGCTCCAGTGCTCCGAAGGATTAAAATGCAGACATATATGTATCATTTCACACTGGGTTACTCCTGCTTAAAAATCAGAGTTGATACATAGGGAGTAGAAGCCAGCCTCAGAAATTTATCCAGGCCCCAGGCAATTCTGTAAGACCCTGTCTCTAAGTTAAAAATATTAAAAAGTGCTGGGGATATGGCTCAGTGGGTAAGTGCCCGTGGGTTCAGTCCCTGGTACAAAAAAAAAAAAAAAGAAGAAGAAAGAAAGAGAGAGAGAGAGAGAGAGAGAGAAAGAGAGAAAGAGAAGAAAGAAAGAAAGAAAGAAAGAAAGAAAGAAAGAAAGAAAGAAAGAAAGAAAGAAAGAAAGAAAGAAAGAAAGAGAAAGAAAGAAAGAAAAGAAAGAAAGAAAGAAAAGAAAAAAAAAGAAAAATGTTGATTTAAGCTGCTAAAGAAAAATACTCCACACAGTAACTGTCTTCCAAAGTCCGCAGGTAAAAGGACAGCACCTAGCTCAAAAGAGGGAAAGAACTACTAGCTGAGTCTACAGCAGAACTGAATAAATAACCTTGAATAACAGAACTTGGCAAGAATCCCTTGATGCTTTTCAGTTGAAAAATGTGGCCCCAGTTCTGTGATCTCATACTCACAGGGAATTTTCCTAGACATAGAGCTCAACATCTGAGGAATTTAAAGCACTTTATAATTAACTTGATCCCCTATTACAGTCCTTTCTAGTAAAAAAAAAAAAAAAAAAAAAAAAAAAAAAAAAAAAACTGCAAGATTTATTTTGCCCACAGAGAACAAAAAGCACAAAGATGAAGTGAATGACTTAAAGCTTAAATGGCATCTCTCCACCCTGTGGCCAAAAGAAAGCTGCAACATCATTTCTGCATGGAGAAGGACTCTGGGACGGATCTGAAGAGAAACAGGAAAACCCACACCCCACAGGAGGGACGGTCCCTTCAAAGACCACACACTCATGACCAAAGCACTCGCCAATGCTCAAAATGAGTCCAGAACAGCTCTTTCAGGACCCTCTTCATGTATAAAACATTCTTTTAAAAATTCCAACTGTGGCAAATTTTGTTCTTTGAAAGCAAATTTGTTATCTCGGAGTTGAAAGTTCTTTTTGAAAATAAAGAGAACACTCAAGCTGGGTATCATTTTTAATCAAAAGGATAAGTAATTTTCTTAAGTGGCTTATAAACCACAGTTGGGCCAGGTGTGATGGCACACACCTGCAATCCCAGGGACTTGGCAGGCAGGAATATCACAAGTTCAAAGCCAGCCTCAGCAACTTAGTGAGGCCCAAGGCAACTTAGCAAGACCCTGACTCAAAATACAACACAAAAAAAAAAAAGGGTTAGGGATGTATCTCAGTGGTTAAGCACCCTGGATTCAATCCCTGGTACCAAAAGAATTAACAAACAAGTGCAGATGGCTTCCCTAGCCACAGATTTCAAATCAACTAAGCACAGATCAGAAATACTTGGGGAAAAAAATTTTTAAATCTACAGACCTTTTTTCTTATCACTACTTCCTAAATATTACAACTATTCACATAATATTTACGTTGTATTGAGTATTATAAGTACTCTACAGACAATTTAACTTAAGACAATGTGCATAGGTTATATGAAAATACCATGCCACCTTATATAAGGGACTTGAACATTTGTGGATTTTGGCTTCCTTGATGGGTCCTGGAACTGAGGCCCAGTAGATACTGAGGACAAATGCACTTCTAAAGACATTTTTCCCCTCCCAATACTGGGGATTAAAACCAGGGGCTCTCTACCACTGAGCTACATCCCAGCCCTTTTATATTTTGAAATTGGGTCTTGATAAATTCCTTGCTGGCCTCAAACTTGAGATCCTCCTTCCTCAGCTTCCTAAATTACTGGGGTTACAGGTGTGTGCCATGGCATCCAATCAAAGACAATTCTTAAGAATTGTTCCAAAATTCTTTTATCGCAACAGCAGGTGTGCGTAAGCAGGAACCCCCTAGATGACTTCTCTGAAGGGCAAGTTTTATTGTTTACAGTGTCATGGATAGGAGCACTGTTTGTGCACTTAATCAACTGGATACCAGTCAAATCTGATTCTTTCAGGTTGTTCATTTGGTCAAATACATACTAGGTGCTATACTGAGTGCTGGGGATACAATGAAGAGCAAAAC
This sequence comes from Ictidomys tridecemlineatus, assembly GCF_052094955.1. Taxonomy (NCBI): domain Eukaryota; kingdom Metazoa; phylum Chordata; class Mammalia; order Rodentia; family Sciuridae; genus Ictidomys; species Ictidomys tridecemlineatus. The sequence continues at coordinate 123,778,748 of NC_135485.1, forward strand.
CAGGTCCACTACCTGCTGCCTTAAGAAGTCTATAGTCAGGTAGGAAAATAATTTACAAGTATATAAATTATAAACATTAAGACCAATGAAGGAGGGCTGGGGATGTGGCTCAAGCGGTAGCGCGCTCGCCTGGCATGCGTGCAGCCCGGGTTCGAAACTCAGCACCACATACCAACAAAGATGTTGTGTCTGCTAAGAGCTAAAAAATAAATATTAAAAATTCTCTCTCCCTCTCTCTCTCTCCTCTCTCACTCTCTCTTTAAAAAAAAAAAAAAAGACCAATGAAGGAGAAAAAATAATCAGTGACACAAAGCTTATACTAATGAAACCCAACTAGTGCAAAGAGCTTCCTGAAGGAAATGAGGTTAAGCTGAAACTAAGCAGGAGCAAACAGCCATAGGGGACTACAGTGGGGGTATATGCAGAAAGCAATGGGAGAAGTGCTCCAAGCAAAGTGAACAGCATGTGCAAAGGCTCTGTGGCTTTTTAAAAGGTATGATACACTGAAAAATCTTGAAGATAGGCAGTAGTCCTTAAAGATTGAGAGATAGTGACAGAGGGAGATAAACCTGGATAGTTGGAGACCCTTGCCCACAGCCTCTTTGCGCAACTTGGGTTTCACTAGTATAGGCTTTTACATCACTGATTATTTACCCTAAGAGTGATGAGAAGCTCCAGATTTCAAAGGGAAAGGAAAGTAGAGGGGTTGGATGACATGATGAAATCTACACTGTTCAATTGTCCCCAAGGATGGATGGCAAACCAATGCGAGCAGCCAGGCTGGAAGCAGGAAGACCAGAGGCTACAGTAACAACAAGAAGGGAGGCTGGGCGGGCTTGGGTTGTGGCTCAGTGGTAGAGCACTCACCTGGCATGTGCAAGACCTTGGGTTCGAATCTCAGCACCACATAAAAATAAATGAGTGAAATAAAGGTATTGAGTCCAACTACAAAATAAAAAATAAACATTAAAAAATAAAAAGGGAGGCTGGGCATGGTGCGGTGCTACACACCTGTAATCCTAGAGGCTTGGGAAGTTGAACCAGGAGGGTGGCAAGTTCAAAGCCAGCCTCAACAAAAGCAAAGAGCTAAGAAATTCAGTGAGACCCTGTCTCTAAATGAAATACTAAATAGGCCTGGAGATGTGGCTCAGTGACTGAGTGTCCCGAGTTCAACCCTTGGTGGAGGAGGAAGAGGAGAGGGGGAGGGTAGAGTTAGCAAAGACATGAGGGTATAAAGGCAGTACAGACTCAGATGGGGGTCTCTGCATTCATTATTTGGTTTCGCCTAAGAGTTTCTTAATCACTGGCAAACTGAAAAACATCATGCAAATGTTAGGGCTCTTCCTCAGTCATCCTCTGCATCCTATTATGGTATTTCTGAAACATACTTTAGGGGATGAAGAAAAAGCAGAGGAAAAACTTAAGAAGTATTTCATTTTTATGTAAAAATGTGCGTTCCTGAAAAATTGAGCAACCTGGGTAATAAAACATTGCATACCTTCAGAAATATTAGTGAGTAAATATTTCTTCCTTGCACAAAAGCATAGATTAAACAGTGCAGGACCGATCATGATACATCAAGTGAAAAATAAACCCTAGCTTGACTACTTCCATACACAGCACCTCTCCTTAGGACAGGGTGATTTCTACAACTCTTAAACGACAGGAGGCTGAGAAATTTAATAATCACCATCAAGCTTCATAATAAACTACTTAATAAGCAACTAGAATGCCCAAAAAGCTTGTAAGGATTTAGATCTAATCCTTCACCAATTGCTCCAGCCTCAGGGGAAAGTCATTTTTATACCTACATCACAACCTGCCAACTCCCAAGCCACACCCCCCTAAGAATGCAGCTTTTCCATAAATCTGGGCTTCAGTGTTATGTCTGCATTACAATGTCACAGCAATGATTAAATTAAAAAATTACAGGAAGCCACTGTTTTGGACAAAACTCCTGATCAGACTAGGGTAAAAATCAAAACAGAGTCCCTCACACTGAAGTCCCCATCACCAAGTGAACTGGAGGTATTTATCTCACCTTCCCTGACCTTCAAAGAAATCTGGATTAGAGAGCTAACAGCCACAGTCCTCAAACAGGCCAGTTTCAATCGACATGATAATAAAGTTCTCCCTGCTTTAATCCTTACACGAAAGAAATAACCTGATATAACCCAACGCTAACTATCAGTAATTCTCCTATTATTCTGTCCCCCAGTCCCCATCTTACAAGGAATGAAACTCTGAATTGACCAATCTACTTTGCGCTTGTCTCTGCTTTAAGCCCTTCTGTCTATAAAGTCAACCTTGGACCATCAGAACACCTAAATTCTATTTTTTGGAATGAAGTGTTGCCTGAGTTTAGAATTCAAAATAAAGCCAATTACAGAATAAAAAATATTGGGCTACGTGCAGCGGCAAAAGCCTGTAATCCCAGCGGCTCAGGAGACTGAGGCAAGAAGATGGCAAGTTTAAGGCCAGTCTCAGCAATTTAGTGAGGCCCTAAGCAATTCATCAAGACCCTATCTCTAAATAAAACACAAAAAAGGGCTGAGAATGTGGCTAGTGGTAAAGCACCCCTGGGTTTGATCCCCAGTACCAAAAATAATAAAAGAATAGAATTAAACAACTATCAATGTTCTCACTCATACATAGAAACTAAAAAGTTGATCTCTGAAAAGTAGAATAGTGATTACTCACAGTTTACTAAAGATGCAGGGGGGAGAAGGGAGAGAGAAAGGTTGGCTAATGAACACCAAAATACAGCTAGATAGGAGGAATAATTGTTCTAGTATGCTACTGGCTATGTAGGGAGACTATGGTTTACAACAATTTATTACATATTTTATAAAGAATATAAAAGAAGAGTCCAAAGGCTCTCAGCACAAAGAAATGATAGAAGTTAAGGAGATGAAAATGACAATTACCCTGATATGATAATCACACATTATATACATGTACTGAATTATCAAATAACTATGTACATTTTTAATTGAAAATTAAAAGAAAATAAGCCAATTAAGATTAAAGTAAGTTGTAACTTTGCCCTTTGACACATGTAATAGCTTCAAAAGATAGTCAGCCTTACAAACTATGAAATCAAGGTTCTCTGAAATAAAGGAGTTGATTAAGCCATTTATAAATGTAGCCAGAAATAGAACGCTGGTCCTAGGACAGGTTCTCACGACCCCCAACAGACAAGTTAGAGAGCAGCTGGAGATGCATCCACCACCCAAGAGCCAAGAGCAGTTATATAAATGAGAACTTAAGCCAGAAAAGCAAAAATCGTTGATATTGAATCTCACTGGCTATAGATAAGAGGGGTGGGATATTTGTTTTTCTGTAATTGGCTTTATTTTGAATAGTAAACTTGCCAATACTTCACTCCAAAAAAATGGAATTTAGGTGTTCTGATGGTCCAAGCAGAGGAGGCTGACTTTATAGACAGCGAAGGGCTTAAAGCACAAACAAACACAAAGCACATTCCTCAAAAGATGAAGAATCTGGGGATGGTTCTTATTTAAGAAGCAGTTCTTGCTGCTCAGTAGGCTGGGGCTCGCCAACTGGACAGCTGATACATACACAGGGCACAGCAGTGTCCAGAGGGGACTGGCCCGGTGATCATGGCAAGGCCGCTCCAGTCGGGATGGTGAAGCCACCCAGACGCTGTGAGCTGGTTAACTTCCCTTCTCTCTCCCCCCCTCCATCCTCCACTCTGTCATTAAATCTATGACACCTCGGAGTATTTTTCTTATAACACAGACACCACAAAAAAGTCTAATTTTATACCGAAATGGCCACTCTTGTGTCTGACTTATACAAAACAAGTTGTACAACAGCTCACCACAAACAAAAGAGGGAGCTGGTTTTTACTAGTCTCATATATCAACAACAAACCACCATCTAAATTCCAATTCCCTAAGATAAAAAGAGTTAGTCTATTTTGAATTTTCAACTAGAGTTTATACCACCCCACCTACAACATGCAGCTTTGGATTTTGAAAGAAATTCAATTTCCAAGCAGAGAATATAAAACCATAGTACCACAGTACTATGTAACCAATATAATACCATAAAACCACAGTAAGTCAATAAACTGACTTCTAAAGGCTGTGTGTTGCTTTTGGTCATCTAAGTCACAAGTCAGGCATTATTTAAACAGTCATTCTGCATATGAATTTGCATATGTTTTCCTTCCCCCTCCAAAAAAAATCATAAATACTAAGGCATATATGAAATAACTTGACTAGCATATAAGGGTACCATCTTACAATCATTATCATTTATAACATATATGCTTAAGCCTGAATTGGACACACAGTGGTACTGTGAGAAAGATTTTACTTCTGATATGCCATGCTCGCTCTCTGAGAGATGCGGTGCTCTGCGTTGTGTGGTTATATTTAAATTATTCCTTGAAATCTTTCCAGCACAGGGGTGAAAAAATTGGAAAAACACTCAATAGTTGTGGTTTTTAAGGAAAGAAAAAAAAAACAATAAAATAGATTGAGTTTAGGAATTAAAATCTCAAGCCCTTTAAGACTACAGAACTATCAAAAGAATAATTTGCAGAAAATTATTGTCACTGAGCTATGCCAGTGGTTGATCTCTGTGTGCCACATGGCATCTTACTCAGACACTTCATGATCACATTAAAACACATGGAAGAGCCCTCCTGATAATGAAAATGTTGACCCTTCCATGATTTCATCTGCTTGACCAAAGTGTTGCCAAGGAGTCTTCAAACAGTCATGACTACTTCACGCAGTCGCCAATATAGTAAGGAAGAAAAGTGGATTATTGTATTAGCCTTAGGTCATTTAACAATTTGAGGCTTCCAAATGAAGAGATTTCCATTCACCCTTCACTTTTCTTGAGAAGCAAAAAGAAATATGCACAAAAAGCTGGTGAGAACTAGAAAGATTAACCAGGATATTAGAAGTATTTTATTTAATTTTTATGAATAGGAAAAAAATTGAGTTTTGTATTTATCAGTTGTAAATAAATGAAGTGATAACTAAAGAATCCTGATATTTGACTTTACCTTTCTCATTTCTGGGCTTTTACTTTTTATTATGGAAATGTTCACACCAATACAAAGTAGAGAGAATCACACCCTCAATGGCCATGCCAGCTCTGCTTGGCCAATCTGGATTCCACCAGTTACCAACCATTTCCCATTTCTACTCCTTGCCCCTGCTGGACGGTTTTAAAACAAATCTCATATGTCATACTGGCAATGAGCAAAAACATGCCCCACCCAAAGATATAGTCACTTCCTAATTCTTAGAACCTGTGAATACTACTTACAAAAAGGTGTGACTAAATTCAGAATCTTAAGGAAGAGTTTTTCTTGGATTATCCAAGAATGTCCTAAATGCCATATTGGTAAGAGAGAGACAGAAGGAGATCCGCCAAAGACCCAGGAAGGAGAATGCAGAGTGAAGGTGGCAGAGAATCTCAGCCACAAGCCAAGGACATCCACCAGAAGCTGGAAGAGGCAAGGATCCTCCTCCAGAGACTCTGCCCTGCCTACACCTTGATTTTAGATTTCTGGCCTCCAGAACTATGAGGGAAAGAAGTTCTGGTTTTTAATCCACCCAGTTTGTGGTAATTTGTTATATCAGCCTTAGAAAGCTGATATGCTATCACATAACCTGAAAATTTTTTTTTCAAGAAATAAGAACTTTTTAAAAAACAAAAACAAAAACACTACTATCATTCCTTTATCCCCCCAAAATATCACATTCGTTTTTGGGTTTGGGGGGGGGGTTTTCCCCCAGCAAGAAATTTCACAGGTTGTTCTGTGTATTTCCTATTGAATCAACTAGGAGGCACGTCATTTGTGCGTCTTTCTCTTTTTATAACAGTAAGATAGATCATGACCTGTCAATCATAAAGTCCCCATGAGACTCTGACCTAATAGTTGGGGTTTGGTTTGGTGTTGGGGGGATGCTAAGTATTAAACCCCACTCCTTAACAGTTTCAGCAGCCACTGAGGTCATTCCCTAGAGCTACTATTTCACTAAGAGTGATAAAATGGCAATATTTTATTTCTATCATTCATTGTCCATTTGTTAGAATTCATCTAAAAGCAAGATTGTATCTGAAGCATCTATTTTATTGTTGTTTTTGGCTTACTGGAAAATTAAGATGGCATCTTGCTCATGCACTTCATAGCATCCATTTTTAAGGCAGTGGATATCTGCCTCTTGATGACAAAGACCATCTGTTTACAATCAATCAGTCCAACTACTCAAATGCCCATGTCCTCTGCTTACCAACTCAAATAACTGGCCTACAATATGAAAAACCTATTTTAAAGAATCAAAGCCAGCACTGGTAGGACAATGACAATCTGATGTTAGTCTCAGGATTTTCCCCCTGTCAAATCAGTTCCCACTCCCTCAACAAACCACTTCATGTCATCTGCCCATGCCTACTTTATCCTGTTTCACTAATACAAACCATCTGCTCTTCTGGACTCCGCCTTTGGTTCAGTGTTCTGCACACCAGCCCCGCAACCAGCTCCAGCTTTCCCCTGTGCCCTCAAGAATAAACACATCTCCAGCTCTTGCTGTCCAGCACCTCTCCTCTCCTCTAATAATGGCACAATCTTTCTTTTTAAAACTGTTCCCCTTCGCCAAGACATTCCCACCTGTAATCCCAGCAACTCAGGAGGTTAGGCAAGAGGAACGCAAGTTCAAAGCCAACCTTAGAAACTTATCAAGACCCTCTCTACAAACAATAAATAAAAAACAGGCTGGTCATAACTCAGTGGTTAAGTGCCCCTGGGTTCAATCACTGGTACCAAAAAAAAAAAAAAAAAATCTTGCCCCTCTTCCCCAGCCCAAACAGATATTTCCAGAGAGGGCTCCAATTACCAGGTACTGAACCTGTGTCCCTGAGCACAAGGACAGGAACATCGATCACGTGAGGCCAACCAATCCTGAGATTTTGAGAATTTAAACTAAACGAAGGAGGTCAAGTTCTCTTCTGGCTGCTGCCTGGCTTGCTGCAGCCACACCCCAAGCCACGAAAAGAAAACTGACGCAGAGTATGAGACAGAGAATCAGGGTGGTACAGGAGCTCCCTGTTTCGGCTTCCCTGAGACTCACCCCACTTCTCCTATACTTTGGCCATGGGAACCAAGAAGTCTCCCTTCAACACAGTTCCTTCATTGTTCATTTTTGCAGTGCCGGGGATGGAACCCAGGGCCTTGCACACCCCAGGCAGGCGCTCCACCACTGAGCTACACCCAGGCCTACAGTTCAGATTTCTATAATTGGAGAGCTCAGGAATCCCAATACAGCCCCCACAGAGAGTCTTGAAGACTCTACCTTCAAGGTAGTGACCTCTACCTTTCCAGTTTCTTGCACTTCCTTTCTATACAAATAACACTTTATTACGCACTGTCCTGATTTTCTGTGAATCAGCTACCCATCTTCCACGGCTGTGCAGATATGTATCTTACATACCTTCTGAATCTCCCCATGGTCCCTAAAAGAGTTCAAGTGGAGCCTGAGCATCTTAGTTAACCCTCACAGAGACTCCCTGAGACGCGGATTATCTCTTTTGTTATTTTGCAGCGGTAGAGGTCAAACCTAACACCTCACCCATTCTAGGCAAGCACTATTCCACTGAACTACAACCCCAGGCCAAAAGAGTAATTTTATATACATGTCTGGTTTTGTTTTATTTTAATAAGATCCAGGGTCTCACTACGTTGCCAAGACTGGCCTTAAACTCAAGATCCTCCTGTCTCCTGAGCAGCTGGGCCCACAGGCCTGCACCACCACACCTGACTCTATTTTATAGATGAGGAAGCTAAGGTTCATCAAAGAAAAGCAATTTGTCTGAGGTCACACACTTACTAATTGGTAAGGAGATCAGGGATGTGAACCACATTTGCATTCAAATTGCATCACTACGCCCATGTAGCCTAATACCATAATAAATCCTTGCTAATTAACTCACCAGAAGGCATAATAGATCCAAAACCTCCATTTAACCCCTGAATTTCCACTACCCCAAAGTGAATATCCCTCCATCATTAAAAATAATCACAGCAGGGGTGGGGTTGTGGCTCCATGGTAGAGCACTTGCCTAGGATTCGATCCTGGGTTCGATCCTCAGCACCACACATAAATAAATAAATAAATAAATAAATAAATAAATAAATAAATAAATAAATAATCAACTGATGTATAAATAAACGAGCTACATTAAAATCAGTCTTTTGAAAAAGTTATAATACAATTTTTCCAAAATTGCTACTGGCAACCTGAAGACTAAACACTGATGTTTCTCTTAAAGTAATGGGGAAAAGAAATGAATATTTAAGACCACTCTGTCAGAACACGTTGTATACAACTCCCCTGGCAGTGATATTTCAAAACAGCAAAAAGAGATTTGTGAGCACCTGTCAATGTGTGACACGCCTACAGCTCTCTGAGGGCTCAGAGGAATATCCCTGTGTCATCATTAGACACTAATAGTTACTGAGCACTCCCATGGCTTGCAGGCAAGAACAGAGGTTTTCAGGAAGAAAATGGTTCCGTCTCCATAGCTCATGGAGGAAAGGGCTAGGAAGACAGTGATGGGATTTCACTGGCAAAGAACCTGAAGGCCACCAGCGCTCATCACCAACGATCATAACCTTGGAGGCAACCTTCTCAGTTCCACACATGTATCTCCACGGAGCACAGATCTTCATGGAGCTCCTGCTAAAAAATTAACTTGGGGACAACAAGGGTTTTTGTGACACCTAGCCAAGTGCCTTCCATTGAAAAGTATCCATAAATGTTTATTGCCAGTGGTGTTTCTTTCTTCCCACTCCCCTTCTTTATCCATTTTCATCACTTGACTTGAGGACCTTACCGCCTGCCATACAGGCACTCTTTTGGGGAACATGACTGTTCCCAGTAAGCCAGAAGATGCTATCAAAGCAGCACACTGTCATTCATAATCTGACAACAGCATAGCCCAGCACATAATGAAAAATGCTTGCTTCCCATGGAAGGAAAAGATTTGGATAACTTGCATACTTTGGAGAAAGGCAGGCCCTAAAGAATACATTCCATTGCAGCCACAGACTAGAGAATATCCCAAATGAGAGATACATGTGAAAGGATTTTGTAGACCATGAACTACCAAGAAAAGGTAAATGATTCTGTTCTCCGTGTGGCTATTACAAAGGCATAGACCTGGAAAGCAAGCAGTTATTATGATTTGAAAAAAATTACACCAGGTATAGTTATGAGGGGTCTTCAGCAATAAGGAAAAGGAAAGTGGTCTGAGAGGTTGCCACAGGAAGCTGAAGCAACAAGGGGATGTGGAGATGGAAGGTCCCCAGGTTAGCAAATCCCCATCTAATTCAACAAATAACATTGAGCATTGGGCACTGGTGTGTGTCTTAAGAAATTAAAACCAACTTAGCCAAAGCTAATACAACCAACAATCTCTGTCCTTCAAAGAGTCTATATGTTATATGGTCAATAAAAAAAGATAACAGTAAGGGCTGGGGATGTGGCTCAAGCAGTAGCGTGCTCGCCTGGCATGTGGGCGGCCCGGGTTCAATCCTCAGCACCACATACAAACAAAGATGTTGTATCCGCCGAAAACTAAAAAATAAATATTAAAAAAATTTTTAAAAAAAAGATAACAGTAAAAAAGTAAACTATAATATGCTAAAAGACAAGTGCAAGAGAACAGTGTAAGAGGGACGCGAAGTGTAGAAGGTCTGAGCTTAAAGACCAATACGAGGGAAGGAGGTCAGATTCCAAATGATGTTTCTCAAAAACTATGTTCCATTAGGAATGCAGGAAAAACAAAGTCACATTGTGTTTGAAGGAAATTTGCATAAAATTTGACAAATCCAAATTTCCTAGGAATATACAGCTCCCTTTCTACATTTCTTCTCCTTCACCTTTTTTCAAAATTTTTGACCTAAATGTGCTAATGCAGCATATTTAATGGAGATGATAGGAAAAGACTCAGCCGGAGGCAGAGCAACGGGGAATTACAAGAGACAAGGGTAAAGTAGATGAGACCGAGAACAGGTGCAAAGCAGTTCCTGGAGAAGGGACAAATTCAACAGGACTTTAAATCCAACTCAATTCTTTCCTTGGGAAAAGATAGCTCTAGGTCAAGGACGATATGTAAGTTTCACCTCTAGTAACAACCTCAAGCAACTTGCAGGCCCTCCCTGGAGCACTGCCCCAGCCAAAAGCTCAGGGCCCCATAGTGAATGAAGGAGATGCTTCTGCCATGGCCTCAAAGGGGACAGTGCAGGCACACAAGCCCCTCCTTGGCCTTACCTGCCGTAGGTGAATCTTAGTGCTTTCAAATTATCAGTAAACACACACTGGCCACCTTCTAAGTGAAAGAAAGGCAACACCAGGAACAGCGAGAGCTGAAAGTATAGTATGGCCCAGATCCTACGGGAGTTTATAATCTAGCTGAGGAGAAGGACAAATGAAAGACAACGCCTGAATACAACCAATGGCTAAGGCCCTAAACTTTCTGTACCAAGATTTGGATGTTAGGAAATTGCTATAGGAAGAGACAGCTGAGAATGAATGAATGAATGAAGGACACGGGCTCTGAACTAGGTTTTATGAATGCACAGCCCTGAAATAACTGGAAAGAGGAAGGACTAGTCCCAATAGAGAAGAGGAAAAAGAAAGAGGGAGGGTGTGTTCAGGAATGAGGTACAGACCAACCCAGCAGCCAAAGCAGAGGACCTCCTCAGGACACTAGGTCATGGATGAGTTGCGTATTAGAAACAGAAGCCGTAGGAGACGATTCTGTGTTTATGTATATGCATATAGACAGATTTACTATAAGAAATTGGTCATGAGATTCTAAAGTCTGAGAATTCCCAACATCTGAAGTCAGTAAGCTGGAGATGCAGGAGAACCAAAAACATAAGTTCCCATGTGAGTCTGAAGACAGAAGGCCGATTCCCAACTTATACACAGGGAAGGGAGGAGCGGGAGAGATGGAGAGGGAGAGGGAGAAAGAGAATGGGAGCAAAGTCTTGCTTACTCAGCCTTTTCATTCTAGTGAGTTCTTCCACTTATTGAATAAGGCCCACCCACACTGGGGAGGGCAACCTGAATTACTCTGCTAATCTCATTCAGAAACTCACACAGACACACCCAGAATGTTTATCTGGGCAACCTGTAGCCCAGGCAAGCTGACACATAAAATTAACCAACACACCTGAAATTGAGTCACTCCCTAGTAGGCAGGTAAGGCCATTATTGGTGACATAAGCAAAACTATACTTGATGAAATCAAACTGGGTCTGGGTGTTGCTTGATGGTAGAATGCTTAACAGCACAGACCAACACCTGGGTTCAATCCCCAGCAACACAAAAAAGCAAAATCGAATGTGGCCTGAAAACAGAGTAGGAGAATAAAAAATTGCAAATAGAAATGAAGGAAAATATTCTAATTAGAATATTTGATAATAGGATATTAGAATATTTGATAATAAGAGTCAGAGCATCCACTAGAAACATTTACAGGATTCTGTTCAATTTAAGGAACTCAGCTGGGTAATTAAGATTGTGGAGTTACTTGTCTCCCTGTCACTTAATTTGATGTCAGGATCTAAACGTAAACCTACACTAAGGAATTGGAGAAAGAAGCCTAGGGTTCTGAAGGTCAGCAATGAGGATGCAGATTTTGGAGTTAAGCACAAGTTAAGAGTTGATTCCTGGTACACCTGTACTGACAGGAGCCTGGAGAACAGCAGGTTGTATGAATCAGCCTAGGCAGGACTCCGTCAGACCTGCTCATTTTGTGATTCACTGTGAAGGAATGACCACTCCTTGGTGATGACCCAACCCTAAAACATGACCAAGAGGTAGGATTACTTTAAGGAAAAAAGGGGGCGCCAAAGCAGCCAGTCCCAAAATGCTGCAAGCTGGTCCTCAATATCTCTAGCAATTCCAGGGTGCAGTTTTCAAATAGGACATGCAAAGTCCTAAACAGTCATATGCTTGTGAGTACAAGAAATTCAGAGGCCAAACCTAATCACACTGATAAAAAAATTAGCATTAACCATTAAGTTTTTAACACAAGCAGCAGGTAAATATCAACGAGTTTGGTACTTCCTGAAGCAAATCAAGGTCAATGAAAAGTCCTGAAATCAGATTTTTCAACAGCATTTAAATTACTACATGTTGCTTAAAATAGGCCAAAGGTACAAACATTTTGGAATATGTACAAATTAGATTTAAAATATTCAACTGATCAAAAAAGTGACTTCATGTTAAAGACAATAATCAAGAATATTAGATATTTGCATTTTCCCACACAAAAGATCTAAATGACCATATATAAACATGTCTTAAGAAATTCTTGTTTATTTGATTAATTTATTTATTTGTATGTGGTGCAGAGGATCAAAACCAGTGCCTCACACATTAAGCAAGTGCTCTACCGCTGAGCTACAATCCCAGCCCAAAATTCTTATTTTGTTAAGAAAGTTTTTATACTAAAAATATCAGGGGCTGGGGGTTGTGGCTCAATGGTAGAACATCAACTGGCATATATAAGGCATTGGGTTTGATCACCACATAAAAATAAATAAAGTAAATGTACTATGTCCATCTACAACTAAAGAAAAAAACATTTTAAAAAATCAGAAACATTTTTCCTAATAAAATAAATTGGTCAGATGTCATCCTTATTTTGAGGATGTACAAAGTTTTCTGTTAAATGACCTGCTAAAGATCCTTTTTTTTTGGGGGGGGGGCAGTACTAGGGATTGAAACCAAGGGTACTCTATCAGTAAGCTACTTATTATTTTTTATTTTGAAATTAAGGTCACTGGGAATTGAACCCAGGGGTGCTTTACCACTGAGCTACACCCAGCTCTATCCATCTATAAATAAATTTATTTTTGAGACAAGATCTCACCAAGTTTCTGAGTCTGGCCTCAAATTTTCCATCCTCCTGCCTCAGCCTTCTCTGTCACTAGGATCACAGACCTGTGCTACCGTACCCATCTCAAGATCTTATTTTTAAGACAATGTGTATCTCTACATACTATGCATGTATATAGATACAGGGTGTGGGTAAGTGGATGCAAGTGTGTATACAGATACATATATATATATATATGTAAAAATATTCTTCCAATTCTGATATATTACAAAGAAAATGAACCTAAAATGACCTATGAACACGCATACCAAAAAAAATCAGAAAATATTTATTTTGAGGAATAAAACATACTGCTTTAATAGAATGGTTCTGAAAAAAACTTTAGACTAAGTGAAAATATTAATCAACTCTTTGGTCAGTAAAAATTCTGCCACAGGAATTCCTGAAATGTCCCTCCTCAGTGAGTCTGAGTCATGCAATCTAGCCAACATATCTTATTTCACATTTTCTGCACATAAGAGATGGAAATCAGTTTCTAGCACTTTCTACAAGCTCCCTAATTGACCTCTGACCAATATTTCCAACAGAAGTAAACTTTAACAATCCAAGGAGAGGAGTTAAAACACACTCCTGGGGCTGGAGTTGTGTCTCAGTGGTAGAGCACTTGCCTCGCAAGTGTGAGGCACTGGGTTCCATCCTAGCACCACATAAAAACAAAGAAAGGCATTGAGTCCATATACAACTAAAAAAAAAAAATTTAAAAAAATACTCCTGCATTCTGCAAAACCTCATGGATTTTCTGAACTCCTTAATGGCATGTCCTAGAATAATGTTCTTAAGAAAATGTGAAAAAAGAAACTATGCTTCATAAAAACTAATTAGCAGATCATCCAACAACTGCAGAGTATTTTTATAGCTGTTATCAATTACTATCCCCTCTTTGGGGAACACATTAAAGCCAAAAAGAACTTGAAATGTGAAGAAATGAGGTGAGCACCACCTGAAAGCTTAGCGCTATCATGACCTCTCCTGGTTGTGTGCTGATAATTTCGATCTTCAATCTCCGTCATTAGGAAAAAGGATGCTAACACAACAAGAAGTGAAGTGGCATGATGGTGACATGACTGGCAGAAGTGCAAACTAGAGAAGTGTGACATTTTCACATCTGTGACTTTCACCAACCTTCCTACAGAAAACACTCGCACACGCGTACAATGATACTCTTTTCAAGGATGGTTTCTTAAGCATTATTCTTGAGAAATGGGAAATAATCCAAATTCCACGAGAAGGAACTATTTAGCCCATAATAAATCTATTTGACACAGAACTCTATAGCCAGTCAAAAAAGAAAACTAGAGATGATCTGTATGTATGAAGAGAGAAACACTTTCAAAACATATTGTCAAGTTAAAAATAAAAACCAAACCAGGCATGGTGATCCATGTGTGTATTTTCAGATACTCAGGAGGCTGAGGCAGGAGGATCACAAATTTGAGGCCAGTCTCAGCAACTTAGTGAGACTCTGTCTCAAAGTAAAGAATAAGAACTAGAAATTTAAATTATTGGTAGAGCACCCCTAAGTTCAATCCCCAGGACCAGAAAAAAATAAAATTAAAAAATACAAAAATAAAAAGCAAGAGCTGGAGGCTGGGGCTGTAGCTCAGTGGCAGAGCACTTGCCCATTATGCGTGAGGCACTGGTTTCGATCCTCAGCACCATATAAAAATAAACAAATAAAGGCACTCTGTCCATCTACAACTACAAAAAGAAAAAAGAAAAAAAAAAAAGAAGGGCTGGAGGGTTGAGATTATGGCTCAGTGTTAGAATGCTTGCCTAACACGTGAAGCACTGGGTTCCATCCTCAGCACCACATAAAAATGAATAAATAACATAAAGGTACTGTGTGCATCTACAACTAAAAAAAAAAATTTTAATTAAAAAAAAAAACAGTGAAGTGGGGCTGGGGCTAGGGTTCAGTGGTAGAGCGCTCGCCTAGCACATGAGAGGCCTTGGGTTCGATCCTCAGCACCACATAAAAATAAATTAATTAAATAAAGGTATTGTGGGGCTGAGGATGTGGCTCAAGCGGTAGCGTGCTCGCCTGGCATCCCTGTGGCCCGGGGTCGATCCTCAGCACCACATACAAACAAAGATGTTCTGTCCACCGAGAACTAAAAAATAAATATTAAAAAAATAAAAAATTAAAAAATAAAGGTATTGTGTCCAATTACACCTAAAAAATAAATATTTAAAAAAAAAAAACAGTGAAGGGCTAGATGTAGCTCAGTGCTCGAACCCTAGGTTTATGAATTCCTACTCCAAAAATAAATTAATATATAAATACCAAGTTGAAAGTTGCATGATATTATTCTTCTTTGTCATTAACAACCAAAATGATAAATAAATATAGCTTTATATAAAGAAAAATTTTGAGGGGATAAATATATAGCAGTTTCTTCAGAACATAAGATCATAATGCATTTTAACTGTCAACATTATATTTTGGTAATGTTTAGATTTTTAATAATATATATTTATATATTTATATGTATAATCAGAAAGAAAAAAGTTTCATAGCTGGAAGTGGAGTAGGAGTCTTATTCATAAAGAAAAGGGAAAACAAGGTGTTAACTTTTTTATAATAGTGCTGAAATATTATCTGTCTCTACCTCCTTGGGAGGACAACAGCATACTCACTCTCAGAACTTCAAAATTAAGTGACACACAAATACTGAAAAAGTCCTTTTAGTGTTCTTTCTTTATTTCTCAAGATAAAAATACATCCCAAATTCCAGTTTATCAAATTCATCTGAGCAGCCGGGCATGGTAGCACACACCTATAATCCCAGAGACTCAGGAGGCTAACGTAGGAGGATCACAAGTGGGAGACCAGCCTCAGTAACTTAGTGAGGCCTTAAGCCACTTAGCAAGACCCTGTCTCAAAATTTAAAATATTTTTTTTAAAAAAGAAAGGGTCTGAGGATATAGCTCACTGGTAAAGCACCCCTGGATTCAATCTCCAGTATGAAAATTTAAAAAAAATAAATTATTTTCAAAAAATTCAATTGAGCAAACACTGTCAACTTCTAACAGCATGTCTCTAATTCTAAGCAAAAGCAATCACAAAATTAACAACAACAAATGGTTCAGGTTCTGAAGATTATAAAGATATTTGAGGCATTTTCATAATAGAAATATGAGGAATTAGATAAATGTCTTTGGCTCCATAGTCCTATAACCTACCTAAACACTGTAAAAACCAGATAGAAGGAAAAGAAAGAATAGCGTAGAGAGGTAAATGAGGAACCACTGGCCTGGGGAAATTCTCAATCTGCCTGGGAAAGAGCACAAACAAGTGCTAGGGAGACTCTAAAATCCTGACCACAGACCCTTACTCTATCTCTCTAAAGTTTTTCATAAATACCAAAACACACATACAAAAAATAAAATTTTATCTAAATCAGATACATTATTAAAAAAAAAAAAAAGATTCCTGCCTGACTCTGCCTCATCTCTAAATTTCATTCCCCACAAAAAAAAAGTCCTTTGACTCTTCTGTTTATTCTGGTAATTACTACCATGTTTGAAAAATCACACACTTACATTGCTGTTTCCTGGTTTGTCTGTTTAATTTTAGACATTACCGATAGTTCATTATTTAATCTATCAGGACATCTATTAATCCCCTCTCCCTGCAGGATTTCCCTTCCAAATGTGATGGACATTAGTTCGATTTTATTGGATAGTTACACTGTTGAGATCCAGAGTGCATATATTTATATGTATACACACACATACACACAGGCACATGCACATATTTATATATAGTCCTATTGATCTGTCCCCATATGAGTCCTCATTTTGGTTATTAAGAAATAAGATTCCAGCTGAGTGCAGTGGTGCACATCTGCAATCCCAGATACCTGGGAGGTCAAGGAAAGAGGATCATAAGTTCAAGGCCAGCTTGGGCAATCCAGCAAGACCCTATCTTAAAGTAAAAGATTAAAAGGCCTAGGGATATAGCTTAGTGGCAGAGCAACTGGGCTCAATCCCCACACAATAAAAAAGAAAAAAAGATGATTAAAGAAAGAAAGGTGATCCCATTTCTTATTCAAATACTTCAAAAAATTAAATGGAAAAACATGAAAGCATGGCCTATAAATCAGAAATCCTGAATGTTGATCTGAGTCCACCAAACAGAGCAAAGTATGTACTTAAAATCCCTTTTTATTGGGTTGGGGTTGTGGCTCAGCAGTAGAACGCTCTCCTAGCACCTGTGAGGCACTGGGTTCGATCCTCAGCACACGTAAACATAAATAAATAAATTAAATAAAGGTATTAAAAAATCCCTTTTTATCTCACAATGTCATCTGTTTTCTTCCTGTGTAGTCTAATAGAGTTCACTATGAAATGATTAAATCACAAGGCATAAATTTGATATATGTGAAATAACTTTATTAATCATAAGACATTATAGAAATTTTCACTTTTGTTACTGTCTTTACTAAGAGATCCCTTTAAATAAAGTCCCTGGAGTGTTTGGTCACTCTTAAGCATTGTTCCTCTACCTGGGCTAAAACTAAGAATTGGAAGTCACTAGGAAGAAGTGTAAAGTAGGTATAAATTGTGTTTCAAGGTCAAGAATAAGGTTCCAGATCCCTATGAGACAAGTATACATACACATAATAAACATCAAGTGTCTAAAAGAAATCAGAGAAAATAAACTTGCTTTATATTTACAGAGAGAAAAGGGACATTATCAAATTTCCTTCTTAAAAGTGCTACAAGATCATAATTTTATTCCTCAGCAGTAAATTTTGTTTCTTCTAATATTTACCTTCACATTTCTACACATTTGTTCATCTGTTTCTTGAGTTGTAGTCATTATCTGTTAGCTTCCTATTATAGAAAGAACTTTGCAAAGAAAGTATTTTGAAACTTGGGAGGTAGAATACAGAACTGTCCAGCAATGTGCTACTCTGATTCTGTAAAAACAGAACACCCTTTTCATTCCTTCAAAGTCTTCAAAGGCCTAAACATAGTACCTCTGTGTTCAAAGTAAGAAGGAGCTGGGCAGTTGGGCCTAAATTATTTGGCCCCTCTAAATCATTCCCTGAGTTCATTTGATTATGGCCTGATTCCCTTGCCCTTTCCATTCACCCGGCACAGTTTAATCCTGTTCCTAAAGCTCTAAGACAAATGACAAATGGGACCCCAAACTTAATTTATTTCAATGCAGGCACAGACACAATTCTTAGAAGCTTTGCAGGAAGAGATTAACCAGAACTAAAAGAAACCAGCCTTTAATTATCTGATAAGTTATTCAAAGCCAACTAATATGCCATAAATTTATGGACTGAATCTCCGGCTCAACTTCTGTCCAAAGAAGACTACTGAAGTTTTCCAAAAGTGGAATTTGGCTGTGGTCCACCATGTTTGGGCAGGTTCAGGGACCATCTCCTGTCTAGTGCCAGGAACACAAGTAAACTTGAGGTCAGGCAGGTGACCCTGACAAGCAGGCATGGTGTACCATAAGGAAAGGAAATCTTTTCTCTCTTAATCAACAGGATAAAGGTGATTAAGTGGGAATTATTTTTCAATGACCTATATAATTTCATCAGGGCTGCTATGACTATTAGCAGGGATCAGCTGACTTCCTAATGAGATGAATTTGATAGCAAGGCCTTCCAGAAAAGCAAAGGGAGTAGTAGGCCCAACCCACAGGGAAGCAACAATTGGTAACCATTGTTTACTCCTCCTCCTCCTCCAGAGGGCTGTCTCTCTTTGGTTTGGGGGTTCTTTCCCTCAGGGGGAGTGTAGTGTTCCCGATCCCTGGATGGCTGGGGATGGGGCACCTGAAGAATGGTGGAAACTGCCTCTGTTGTACAGGTATGGGTCCAGAGGCTGGGACAGACCTGGCATAATTCATCAGACCTGCTCACGTGATTTCCAAAATCCCCAGCAAACAAGGCTGCAGCCGCCTCCAATACTCCTCTAAGCAGGCTTGAAATAAAACAAAAGCTAACTCTACTCCCTCGCAGAAGTGGGGTTAACAAGTGAGCTTTGTTAAGGCCAAGGAAAACATGCACACACACTATCAATAACAACCACGGCCTGAATAGTTTCAGGAGAGAATTTATGAAATTGAGCAACAGCCACCCAACAAGTCCTTAAACCAACGAAGTGCTACAAACCTGAGTGGCACCACTTATCTGTTGTGTAAGCAAGGAGGTCTGGAGAGGAAAACTGAGAGCCAGATCTCTCTGCCAGTCCCTCACGTACGATCCAGGCTCACTGGCCCCAGGGACCAAGGAAAGGGGTGGAGAACCTGATGACATCTTTTCTCCGTCAAAACAAGCTGGCCCTCTCTTTCCCGGAGTCAGTCACCGAGTAGCGTCCTGTGCCACAGCCTGCAGCTCTAGGAACCACCTCCTTCCCGTCCTGTCCCGGCCGGACCCACTATGGGACATTCGCAGCCCCACTTGCTCCTCCTGCCCAGCTCGCGGAGAACCACTCGGGCAGTCCCCTCTCCTTCGAAGCCCGAAATCAAAGAGCCCTTCGAGCGCAAAGCTCAGGTCAGCATGCCACGTACCTGCGGCGACCGCGGCTCCTCGTCACCGCGCAGCGTCCCCGTTCAGTCACAAAGTTTGCTCCGCGGTCCCGGAGGGTCGGGCCCCGGAGCCGCCACCGGCGCTGGGCACTGCGAGGAAGGCAGAGCCGGCTCCCCGCCCGGCCCAGGAATCGGGGCCGGCTGCCCTCACAGGTCCGGGCCCGGGTCCTACAAGCCTCGGTCCAAACTCAGCAGGAGTACTCGTGGAGAACGTAGCGGGCGACACGGGCTCGGAGCGCAACTTTCCGACCGTGCGTCAGCCGGTGGCGGAGCCGCACAGGTCCAGGGCTCGCCCTCGCCCGCCCTCGCCCGCCAGTGCCCTCGGGAGCTGGGCGGGGCGGGGGCGGGGCCCAACCTGCCGGCCCAGGGGAGTGCGCAGGCCCCGCCCCGCGGCCGCCGGCCCCGCCCCGCCGCCCGGACGCGCGGCCGCCAGGTGCTCCAGGACTCGGCGGCGTGCGCTCCGGCCTGCGCGGTTTCCAAGGTGAAGGGGGCGTGGCCTCGGGGAGAAAGTTTCCACCGAAACTTGAACTGGGGCTCCCAGCAGGACGCGTCACCCTTGGGGGCTCGCCTTTCGCCGGAACTTCACCTCTCCACACACAGGACTTTAAAAAGAAAGGAAGGAAGGGGGAAGCTTGGGACTTAGCAACCTGCGGGACTGGGGCGGAGGTAGGGTGGCAGTTTTGTTGTTTTGCTTTTAAGGGATAGTTTTAGCGCTACCGGGCTTGTTTGTGGGTTTGTGTGTCAAAGGTTTACTGACAATGACCCTTCTCCAAAAAAAAAAAAAAAAAAATGTAGGGCTCTTTACAACACAGATGAGACTTCCCCAACTCAGACCTCCTCGGGGCATGGAAGTGCAGGTGGGTGCACGTGACCCCCTTCCCAGAGCCCGGCCCTCCCGCCCTGGACTACCTTTGCCCGTGGACTGCGAGCTTGCACACTGTCTCGCTTTCCTTTCTGTCTCCCACGCCCTTTATGCGCTTGGACCGTGAATCAAGCCTCTGCTTTCTGGACTTTAAATCCCAGAGGAGGAAATGGAAACCCTTGGTTAGAAGCTCTCTTGGCGTTTTCACGGCCCTGCGGTTCTGTGGCTGAAACTTGAGGTGAGCCTCAATCTGAGCGGGTGGGGCTGGGCCACAGATTACAGAGGCGGACGTGGAGGTTTTCAACCACAGCAGCATCCTACTGACCCATCGCCAAGCTCTGCTTTGGGGGAAGTATCTTCCTGCCTTTGTTCTCATGAATGGCAATCCAGATATAACCCAAATCGGGTAGTTCTAATTTCATGTTCTCTCTTGCACCCACAGAAACTGAAGAGTGAAAACTTCAGTCTTCTATAGCTGCCTATCACCACCGCTGGGCTTGCGGATGGCAGCAGGAACACAGATTAAACTTGCCAAGAATATCTTTCAGGATTCACCAGCTCTCACCTGTGACGAGTGCTGTCAAGAAGTCAGCTCCTAAGTATAAACTCGGGAAGACAAGGGAGTTAGAGATGAGAGAAGAAACCAAGAATTTCTGCACAGGTCACCTGGGCCTGCTCTACCCAGGAATGTGAGGCAATCACTCATTCAACAAGTATCAATTCAGTGCTTTTTTCCATGCTAGGCACTCTTTTAGACGTTGGGGACAAAATAAAGAACAAAAACAAAAGTTCCAACCCTTATGGAACTTAGTTTTCTGATAGAGACAGGTGATAAATAAATAAAATATGTGAAGTGGCAGATGATTTTAAATCCTATGGACATAGTTCAGTGATAGAAGGTTTGTCTACCATGCACCAAGCCCTGGGTTGATGCCCATCGACACACACACCCATGCACAATGCCACTGAGAAAAATTCATCAGAGAGGCTACATAAGAAGTATGAGGGAGCTGGGGTTGTGGCTCAATGGTAAAGCACTTGCCTAGCAAATGTGAGGACTGGGTTCGATTCTCAGCACCACATAAAAATAAATAAATAAAAGTACATCAACAACTAAAAAAAAATGTAAAGAAGTATGAGAGGTGCTCTTTTAAAAGAATGATCAAGAAAAAACATTTGAAGGAGGCAAAGGTCTGCGCAGACAACTTTCTCAGCAGAAGGCATAATGAATACTGAAGGCAGGAGTATGCCTGATTACTAGGAGCACCCAAGAGAACATGACAGAAGAATGGAGAATGAAATAAGAGAAACAAGAGCCAGGGGCGATGAAGATCAGATGAATGAGTTGGGAGCCATTGGAGGACTTTGTATAGAAAAGTGACTTCCCCTGGCCAGTTATAATGGGATCATGTTATAGCTTGGGATAAGTCCCCAAAAGGCCCATGAGTTGAAAGCTAGGTCCCCAGCACTGGGTACTATTGGGAGGTGGTAGAACATGTAAGAGGTGGGGCCTTTTGGAAGCCTTCCAATCAGATAGGGACATGCCCTGGAATGGAATAGAGGGATACTGGCCCCTCCTCCCTCTCTCTGTCTCTTCCCCTTTCCCATTTTCCTCTCTTCTGCTCCCTCCCAGCCTTGAGGTGAAAGTTTCCTCCACCAGGGCCTCCACCATGATGTCCTGCTGCCGCAGTCTGGCTGGGCACAAATCACGAGCCACTGAAGCAGGAACAAACTTTATTTTTTAACTGCAGGAAAAACCTCACACACGCTCCTGGGGAATCCTCCCGACAAGCCAGGAGGCTCCTGAAGGAACCCCCAGCCGGAAATAGCTCCCCCGGGAAATCCCTCCTCCTGCACTTCGCCAACCAATGGGAACCCCAGGGGAATCCCGTGAGAACTCAAAATAGCGCAGGAAGTCCAAAAATAGCGGGAGAACGCAAAAGTAGCGGCAGAGGCGGATAATGCCTCGCCTGTCAATCAATACTGTTGGCAAAATGCCCAGGAGCCATACAGACTCGGCTATGGCTCTCAGCATCCTGCCTCACCACAAACCATCAAGTCATCCAACCATACACTGAAACTTCCAAAATGTGAGCTAAAGTAAACCTTTCCTCCTTGTAAGTTGATGATCTGAGTCTTCTGTTATGGACAGCTAACTGACACAGATCACCCTGACTTCTGGGTTGAGAATAGACAGTAAATGGTAAAAGCTAAGCACAGAGAACAGTTAGAAGGTTGTTAAAATAGTCTAGGAACAAGACACAGTACCTTTGAGCAGGGAGATAGTGGTGGAGATGATGATCTGATGGTGTTTCCTCACAGAGTGGATGTGGGTATGAAGGAGAAAAGATTAGGAGGACTCTGAAGCTTGTGGTTTAAGCAGTACCATTAAAAAAAAAAAAAAAAAAACTCACCTTATAAAGTGAAAAAAATAATACCTATTTCAACAAATCAGAATCTCATATATACCCATTATGCCTGGAGATATTGTTTTCAAAGGAAGTGTGTCTTACTAAAAGTAAAGGAGAGGAAAATAAAAACAGGAAGAAAGAACAAGAAATAAAAACATAAAAAATGGAAGTCCAACCGAAAAAAGCAATGGAAAAAATGAAGTCTAACAGAGGCATCTAACTTGGCCTGCTTTCTTCTAAGACATGTTTCCTCACTAAGACAAAGTATAGCATCTGAATTTGCAAGTTTAAGAGTTTGAAATATGAAAAGTTTGTTCTAAAGCAGAAAAAAAATCCACAAAGTATAAGAGACAATGAGTTTTGCTTGCTACTCCTGGCAAATAGAAAATTATCAAAAAAAAAAAAAAGGAAAACAAAAAAGCAAATGTCCAATATATTTCAAAAGTCCAACTATTGCCTAGCATGGATGGGTCCAGGATTCAACCCCCAGCACAGAAAGAAGAAGAGTTCAACCATACAAATACTAGAATATTTTGGATAATATTATACCATGCCGAAGTAAGTATGAATTACAATAATTTTTAGCAGTCTATACTAAATCTTTAAAATGTACTTTTTGAACCATTACTTTCACTTCTGGGAATTTATTCAAATATTTATTTATGATGTATATGTAAGATAGTCATTATACTATTATTTAAAATGTAGTGGAAGCCAGGTGCAGTGGCACATGCCTATGATCCCAGCAGCTTGGGAGGCTGAGACAGGAGGATCACAAGTTCAAAGCTATCCTCAGCAAAAGCAAGGCACTAAGCAACCCAGTGAGACCCTGTTGCTAAATAAAATACAAAATAGGCCTGGAGATGTGGCTCAGTGGCTGAGTGCCCCTGAGTTCAATCTCTGGTTCCAAAAAATAAAATATAGCGGAAAAGTTGCAAATACCCTAAGTATCAAGCAAAACAATTATGAAAAGCACTTTACAGACAATATATTTTTAAACAGCATGCATCCAGTAAATGGCCATTAGTATTAACCTCTGCTTATTATGATAATTAAAATAAGTACACAGTTGTAAATGTATATATTAGTACTATCATTTGGATCTGGCTATGGTTTGGATTAGCTCTCACTTTGGCTGCTACTGGGAGGGAATGGTAACATTAAGAGGTGTGGCCTGAGGGAAGATGCCCTCAAAGGGGAATATGGGTCTCTTCTTCTCTGTTTTTCTTCATTCAGGCTGCTGGGAGGTAAACAGTTCCACAACCTTGTACTACCACTGTGTTGTCCTATGCTGCCACAGGGCCAGAGCAACAGGGTTAATCAGTCATGAACCAAAAGCTCTAAAACTATGAGCCAAAATAAACCTTTGCTTTTTTTAAGTTTATTTATCCCTGGTATTATATCATAGTAATGGAAAGCTGAGTAACATGATTAGTAACATAATGTTAACTTTTTCCAAATTGTATTTTTCATTATCTAATTTTATTTTTACCCTCTTCAGCAGTGTTGCATATAGTACTTTAAAGCATGAAATTAGATTTCTTTAATGCCAAAGCCAATTAAGGCTCCTCTCTTTCTTACTGCCTTTATTCCCACTTATAAATGTAACTATGTCAAAATTGTATTGTACATTTTTCAAACTGTTAAAAGAATTAAATTTTAAAAAAGCTATCTAGGATTATATGAAAAAAAAAGGAGAACAGTATCTCATCAATAACACAGAGACACACATTCTTCTTGCTAGTAGAACTATAGATCTTAACATTCCTGTGAGAAAGTGGACAAAAGGTATCTATCTAAAAAAAAAAAAAAAAAAAAGCAGACACTAAGATATGGCATAGGGAAGTGAGTGGCCCAAGGTGCAGATGTCAAAGCTGTCCCTCCATTGTGCCAGTACCTTGGAATCTAAACTAAAAAGAACATGAAAACGTTTTCATTTGTATTCAGATTAAATCTAAATTGAAATTATCTTCTAAAATTGATTCTCTTAAAAAGAGCTCAGAAACTAACAATGTGTAGCCTGTTAGAAAATTAATCATCCTGTCAAGAAATTCTTCTCCCTAACAAATACATTAATAAAACCCCGTTGCTTTTGAATGGCCTCATCTCCTATGGAAATCATCAAGTGGTCAGGCTCCACTCCACTGAAGATATGAAGCTTATTTCCTCTTAAAACTCTTCTCACACCTGTCTGTCTTGTCCCTCCAAGTGAATCACTGTGGCAAGTGAAGACCCCGGCCCTGCAGCGCTTGCAGCCCCTAAGCATGAATTCAGATCCCCCTCTACTGCTTTCCAGCTTTGTGACCTCAGTCAAGGAACTGCATTTCTCCTGCTTCTGCTTTCTCTCCAAAGAGACATAATAATAGCACCTACATCACTGGAGAGAGAGTGGGAACGAATATCTGGATACAGACCAGGGCACGTAAAAAGTACTCAATAAGTTTAATTTTCAAGGCAATTTCTAGGAATTTATCATAAGACAATAATTGTGACTTGGCAGAAAGATTTATGTACATGTGTTTTATCGGCAAGATTTTATAACATCAAAATTTTTACCCCAGCAATTTAGCAAGATCCTATCTCAAATAAAAATTTTTTGAAGGACTGGAGGGCTGAGAGTTGTTGTAATCCCAGCGACTTGGGAGGCTGAGGCAGAAGGATTGAAAGTTCAAGACCAACCTCAGCAACTCTGTCTCAAAATAAAACATAAAATAAAAAGGCTGGGGTACATTGCTGGTGGGACAGCATATTGGTGCAACCACTATGAAAAGCAATATGGAGATCTCTCAGAAAACTTGGAACGGAACCACCATTTGACCCAATTATCCCACTCCTTGGCATATACCCAAAGGACTTAAAATTAGCATACTACAGTGATGCAGCCACATCAATGTTTATAGCAGCTCAATTCACAATAGGTAAACTGTGGAACCAACCTAGATGTCCCTCAACAGATGAATGGATAAAGAAATTAGTAAACAAGAATGAAATTATGGCATTTGCTGGCAAATGGATGGAACTGGAGAATACTATGATAAGCTAAATAAAGCCAATCCTGA
This sequence comes from Ictidomys tridecemlineatus, assembly GCF_052094955.1. Lineage (NCBI taxonomy): Eukaryota > Metazoa > Chordata > Mammalia > Rodentia > Sciuridae > Ictidomys > Ictidomys tridecemlineatus. The sequence continues at coordinate 123,804,590 of NC_135485.1, forward strand.
AGAACCAAAGGCCAAATGTTTCTCTGATATTAGGATGTTAATTCACAATAAGGGGGGTGGGCAGGAAAGGGGGTAGAATAGATGTACTTTGGATTTGACAGAGGGGAGTGAAGGAAGGAGAGGGGGCATGCGGGTAGGAATGATAGTAGAATGAATTGGACATTATTATCCTATGTGCATATGTAATTACACGGTCTATGTAACTCAACATCATATATAATCAGAAGGATGAGAAATTATCCTCCATGTATGTATAATATGTCAAAATGCATTCTACTGTCATGTATAACTAATTAGAACAAATAAAATTTTAAAATAATAAAAAAAACAGGCGGGGGGGGGGCCTGGGGTTATGGCTCAGCAGTAGGGTACTTGCCTCGAACATGCAAGGCCCTAGGTTCGATCCTCAGCACCACCTACAAAGAAATAAATAGAATAAAGATATTGTATTCAACTACAACTAAAAAATATTTTTAAAAAAGGGCTGGAGATGTGGCTCAATGGTTAACTTCCCCTGTGTTCAATCCCCAATACCATAAAAAAATTTTTCATTAATAACTGTCTAATAGAAATTAAATAATTTATGCTTTCCCAAACATAGTCTAGCAAACAGTACTGACTCAGTTTTATAAAATGTTCCTTCAGGACTGCAATAGTTATACAGGCTGTTCACAGTACCTACCCCAGGGGGCAAGTAAGATCTGGGATTTAGTTGTGCTTTGCTTATTGAGCAGTACTCCCTGCTTCAGGTTTGTTCAACCCAGAGGATAGGATGTCTTTTCTAACTGTACAAAAGGGCAGTGTGGGCTAGCATCAGCCCTGTGTACAGATAGACAGGAGGTAGGACTGAAAAGACCCAGACAGCCATGATAACACTGATCATCTTGAAGTACCAGGACTCCTGGAGAGATGTAGTGTTTTCTTTATAATTTTCTGTATTTTCACAATGTTCTGTAGTGAACATGTATTGCTTTCACAATTATAATAAAATAATAAAATTCACTTTTTAAAATAATGGGATAAGAAATACAATCAAAATGACAGCTAGGAGTGATAGTACATGCCTGTAATTCCAGTCACTGAGGAGGCTGAGGCAGGAGGATTGAAGTTCAAGGCCACCCTGGGCAACTTAGTGAGACCTTGTCTCAAAATAACAAAAAGGACTGGGGATGTGGCTCAGTGGTAAAGTGCTCCTGGGTTCAATCCTTGGTACCAAAAAGAAAGAAAGAAATCCTTCCCCAATATTCTATTTTTTTCTTCTTTACTTTTATTTTTGATCTTTAGATTTGTAACATCTTTTGAATTTATTTTTTATGTAATAAGAGAGGGATCTGATTATATTTTTTCTTCTTATAGTTAGCTGATTTTCCCATTATCATATACCAAATAACACTTTTTTTTCTTTTTCTTTTTTTTTTTTTTTCAGGAGATTGAACCCAGAGTGCTCTACCAATGAGCTATACCTCCTGCCCATTTTACTTTTTTATTTTGAGACAGTGTCTTGCTTAGTATCCAAGACTGGCCTCAAACTTGCAAGCCTCCTGCCTCAGCCTCCTGATCTATAGGATTACATCCAATAAGCCATCATTTCTTCACCAATTTGTGATGTTGTGTCTCTAACAAGTTCCCGTGTATACACAGGTCTGTATCTTGACTTTCCATCCTGTTCCCTTCATCTGATCTTCTGCACTGGGAATGTGGCTTGGTAGTAGTGTGCAAGGACCTGGGTTGCTCAGTGTTGCAAAAATTTTTAAAAATGGTCTTGGATGATGTTTCCATTGCTTTGGCTTATTTATCAAAATTGCCCTTAGACATTCACCAAATATACTTCAGAAACACTTTGTTGATTTATTTCCAAAAATCCTTCTGGAATTTTTATTAGAATTACATTGCATTTACAAATTCATTCAGGAGGAAATAAGTCTTTAATATACTAAATTATTCCATCAAGGTATTTTGCTTTTTTTAATTTTGATATTAGAGTCAGTTTTTTGTTGTTCTTTGTTTTGTTTTGGCTTTTTTGCTACTGGGGATTGATGGGCCCCCTACCACTGAGCTACATATCCAGCTCTTTATTTTATTTATTTATTTATTTTTTTTTTTGAGGCACAGTCTCACTAAATTACCAAGGCTGGCTACCTTGATCCTCTTGCCATTTTTCTAATATGTTAACCTTTCTAATTGATCATTGTTGGTATAGAGAAATTCGATCTATTTTTATGTATTAATTGTGTATCCGATTGTTCTGCTGAACTCTCTTTTTAGTTCTAATGGTTGAATTCAGAGAGGTATTCACAAACATGATCAACATCTGAAAGCAATGAGAATTTATGCCTTTTCTTCCCAACTTTATATGTTTCAACGGATATTTATCATCCTTCACACTCACCCAGTATCTTTAATCATTCATCTTAGGTATTCAAACGTTTCTCCTCTTGTAAATCCCTACCTCCTATTTCAAAAACAGAAACCTTCAGACTGCCATGCAGCTAAAATACAGACTTTGAAAGGGAGATTGATAAGACAAAGAAAGCCCCATGGAGAACCATTCTAGTAGAGAGGTAGAGAGAGGAAGAGGATAGTGACAGATTCCTGCAACAGTGCCCAGTGCTCAGGCTGGTGGAGTTGGCAGTGCATGAAGCAGTGTCTTTGTCAAATAGTGATAACAGTGGTGTCTCCACTGGAGCAGATCTATCATATAATTTGGGATGCTCTTCCTAGTTCTCTAGCCTCCAAGTTGCATCTGGACCACTTTATAGACTTGTGAGCTACCCAGTGCTATTTAATAAGTTGCTTTCTTTAAACCCTCTAGAGATGGCTTCTGCATTTTTTAGCAGAACCCTAACAGTTATGTGTCCTGTTTATTTTTGTCTTTTAGCAATGGCCAAGGCAGAAGTACTAATTTGCAAGGGAGTGATCACAGTTGGGATCACTGTTTTTCTCAAACCTGCAGGGAATATGAAACAGGCACTACTAGTAGATTAGACAAATTGCAAGTCTCTATTTTTACCTTCCAACCAGAACCCCAATTTTGTCTGTAGTGGCAAAATGCAGATGCCCTTGTAACTAAAGGCAGCAACAGAGTCCAAGCCAAGGGAATGCAAGAAGCTGTCCCTGTACGGGACTTCAGAGAGCCCAGCAGGCTTGTCTCCCGGTCCTTCTCTCCAAACCCTGCATCCTCCTGGACTGAGGTTACCTAGAGAGGCAGAAGCCACCTGAACATGATGGGGAGAAAAGCTGAACACCTGGGCTGGTGAGGCAGGAAGCCCAAAGCGGCCTAGAACAGGGCTTTGGGAAGCCACAGGCCACCACTGTTACACTGCCACCTCTGGACATCCTGTCCCCAGATGAAAACAACCCGTGTGTGTTTATCCCACTGTTATTATGGTTTCCTTCACAAAGCAAACATTTCCCTAAATAACGGAGCAGCTAGAGTTTTTGTTAAATACGATGTTTGTAGTTTGGGGGTTGATGTGCTCTGTTGAAAAACTTCCAATCTAATCTTAGAATAACTTAAGACATTTTTACATCATTAGCTGGTATTGAACTTTATAAAATGCCCTTTCTGCGTCTGAGATGATCATGTGTTGTTTTAATTTCTGGTGTTCTGCTGCTGTCTCTTGATGTGCTGATTTTGTTTTTGGTAGATCTTCTGTTGTTTAATTATATTTACCTTACTAATATGAACTCTATTTGATTATAAGATATTCTTTAGTAGGATATTGGATTCCACTAGCTAACATTTTACTTACGATGATGTTACACTTCTGTTAGTAGGTAAATAAGTCCTTTTTTTCTTATACTATCGTTATGTGACTTGACATCTGCATTATAATTTAAGTTGGGCACTGACTGTTTCCTATTTTTCTAGAGCAACTTATATAATAGGAATTATCAGGTAATAAGGTTTGGGGAAAATCTTCTGAGTACTATACAACTGAAATGTGGATCCAGTTTTTCTTTTACCTTTCTTTTACCTTTTAATACACATACAGATTAGTGCACACATTATAAGTTTACATCTCAGTTTTCACAAACTGAATAGACTCATGTAATCAAGAGACAGAATCTGGAAGTTTCCTTGTGCCCCTTCTTGTCACTCTCCTAGATTCTAATGACACAGAGTAGTTTCATCTGATTTAGTATTTTATGTATTTGGAACAATAAAATATATGCTCTTCTGTGTCTGAATACTGATTTATAAGGTTCATCCATGTTGTTAATTTAGTTTCGGGTGGTTTATTATTTGTCATTTGAAATATTCCTTTGGGTGAGTATTCCATTAATTAGTTATCCATTCTACTGTTGATTGTTGTTTGGGTGACAGATATAACTTGCTATTTTCCTAATCTTTTTATTTTATATTTATTTATTTGGTGCCTGGGATTGAACTCAAGGGCACTTAACCAATGAGCCACATCTCCAGGCCGTGTGTGTGTGTGTGTGTGTGTGTGTGTGTGTGTGTGTGTGTGTGTTTATTTAGTGACTGGGTCTCACTGAATTGCTTAGGGCCTCACTACATTGCTGAGGCTGGCTTTGAACTCACGATCCTCCTGCCTCAGCCTCCTGAGTCATGGGGTGACAGGTATGGGCCACCATACCCAGCAATCTTAAAATACATTATAAGAAAGTAAGAGAATTAGTTAAGTACCAAAAACTCGTAAGTGGGGGAGACGTAAAATGGTGCAGTCATGATTCGAAAACGGTGTGATGGCCCCTTAAGTGATTAGACACAGAGGTGTTGTGTGGCCCTGAAAATGCACTAATAGGGATGTACTCAAGGGAAATTAAAATGTGCATCCACACACAACTCATACCTGATTATTCATAACAGCATCAGTAGACAGCCAAACAGCAGAGACAGTGCAGCATCCACCAGCTGGTAGTTGAACAGGGGGGTGTGTCCTCACAATGGAATACTATTTGGCTATAAAATCTGGGATGTATGGATACGTGCTGCAACGTGGATGAATCTTGAAAAGATTATGTTACATGGAAGAAGCCAAACACAAAATATATTATTCTTTGATTATATTTATATCAAATACTCAGAATTACAAAAGACCAGACTTGGGGACAGAAAGATACTTAGTGGTTGCCAGGAGCTAGAAAATAAGAGGAAGAACAGGACCTGTCTGCTAATGGATGTGGGTTTTCTTTCTGGTATAAAGAAAATACTCTGGAATTAGATGGTGGCAAAGGTTATACATTCTTGTGAATATACAATATATTCTGTGACTAAAATTGCTGAATTGCATACTTTAAAAAGATGAATCACAGTTTATGAACAATATGTCAAGTTTAAAAAAATGTGAAATAAATGAATGTCAATACTTGCACTTTTTTTTTTAATTATCCACTGATCACTGTTGACCTAGATAGAACTGGGTTACAATGGGTTACATATGAAGGGACAAGGGAAAACCTCTAGAGGAAGTTAATGGGAGAATAAGGGGGGAAACCCACAGAGGCAGTGTCTTGGTTCATTTTGTTTGTCTGTTAATAAATGCATTAAGGTGGGTGTTTCATGAAGTAAAGAAGTTTATTTAGCTCAGTGTTAGAGATCCAGGAACATGGTGCTGGCATCTGTCAGGTTCTGGTGAGGTCCTTCTGGTTACATCACCGTATGGGAATGGCATCATGGTAGGAGTGCAAGTGAAAGGCAAGACAGAAAGCAAGAGAGATCCAGGTGCAGTGGCCCACACCTGTAATCCCAGCACCTTGGGACACTGAGGCAGGAGAATCACAAGTTCAAGGCCACCTAGAAATTTACCAAAAATAATAATAATAATAAAGAAAGAGAGCCCCAGAAAGCAGAACTTGCTCTATGCAAACCCATTCCTGAGAGAACTACTCTGCAAAACCAGCATTAGTCTCTCCCAGGGGTAGTGTCCCTGGAACCTGATTACCTCACATTAGGCCCCAACTCTTGACTCCACCACCTTCTGACACCAACACACTGAAGACCAAGTGGCCAGCACATGAACCTTTAGGGGACACCCTTAAACCATATCCAAATCACAGTAGGAAGACAGTGGAGATACGTGCTTTTTAAGCCTTGACTCTAGATGGAATGATTAAAAGTTAAGAAAAAAAGAAAGAAAGAAAAGAAAAAAGAAGGGAAGGAAAGGAAACTTTCTCTTGAAAATCACTAGCTCAATCCCTCTTTGAGCCAGAATTAATATGATCTCTGTGGTCCCCTTCATATTTCTGGGCCTCCATTCTCCCATCTGTAAAGCAAGGAACTGGCAACTGAGGATGGCTGGGATCCCTCCCTGTCCCAGATGCCTTGGTTCAATGCCACAGTCCCTCTGCTGATCCTGCCCACAGTCTGGTGCTACAAGTCATTTCAAATAGAAAATCGGTTTGTCTATAGCGTGTGCTCCCTTTGATGGCTTATGAAAGTCCTTTTTGTTATACAGAGCTTTTTCCCTAGTTTTACAAATTTGGTTACTGTAAGGATGTTTTTAGCCATGTAACCACAAACACATATTTTCTTGATGTCTCAGTTAATTTGCATTTTATACAAAGAAAAATATTATCTGTGTGATACAAAAATACCCCATACCAAAAGTTTAGATAAGATGGATGCTGGATTGGTTGTGCCTGTAGGTTCCCATTAGAGCCAATTCAAATACTGTTGAAGAAAGCATTTAAAATCGGATTTGAAGCCGGGTGCAGTAGTGCAAGCCTGCAATCCTGGCATCTCAGGAGGCTGAGGCAGGAGGACTACAAGTTCAAAATCAGCCTCAGCAACTTAGCAAGGTCCCAAGCAATTTAACAAAACCCTATCTCAAAATTGAAAAATAAAAAGGGCTGGGGATGTGGCTCAATGGTTAAAAGCACCTGGGTTCAGTCCCCAGCACCAAAATAAAAGAATAAATAAAACCAGGCTTGAAACAATTACAACAGGTAAATATTCAAAGAAATCGATTATAATTTCTCTTTTGATCCCTCACCACCACCACCATACTGGGGTTTGAACCTAGGAGTACTCTACCATTGTATCGCCTGCCACTTTTATTTTTATTTTGAGACAGGATCTCCCTAAATTGCTGAAACTGGCCTGGAACTTGTGATCCCCCTACCTCAGCATCACAGGCGTGGACCACTGTACCCAGCTGGATTTCTTTTAATCCCTTAGTGATTTATTTATTAATTGATCCTGAGGATTGAACTCAGGGGCACTTTACTACTGAGCTTTATCTCCATCCTTTTTTATTTACTTTGAGACAGGGTCTCACTAAATTGCCCAGGCTGACCTTGAATTTGTGATCCTCCTGACTCTGCCTCCCACATGTCTGGGTGTATAGCATGAGCTGCCACCTCACCTGGCCCATATCCTTACTGTTTGAGAACTTTTTTATTGATAGATCTTTTAAAAATCTACCTTTTAAACTAATAGCTTATGCTTTGTTTTTCAGAGAACATATTCTGTATGATGCTAATTCTTTGGAGGTTTTTGAGGCTTCTTTTGAGACCCACTACATAATCATTTGATATAAATGTTCCATGGATACTTGAAAAAATGGATATTTGCTTTTAAGCATCAAAGATGTATTGAAAGAAGATAAAGTTTATTAATTTCCTTATGTTTATTTTGATATTGATATTTTTTGATGCACAGGGAATTGAGCCCAGGGTCTTACATGTGTTAGGTAAATGTTCTAATAAGCTATATCTCCAACCTACTTGCTCATTGCTTATAAAAAAATTTTTTAAAGATGTCTTCTTCTTAGGTCTGGGGATGTGGCTCAAGCGGTAGCAAGCTTGCCTGGCATGCGAAGGGCGCTGGGTTCGATCCTCAGCACCACATAAAAATAAAGATGTTGTGTCCACCGAAAACTAAAAAATAAATATTAAAAAATTTTCTCTCTCTCTTTAAAAAAAAAAGATGTCTTCTTAGATTTACTGTTATTGTTTTTTTTTTAATTTATGTCCATTATATTACTAGTGTTTTGTTTTCTGTATTTTGAGTATATATTGTTTAGGGCATATTTCTTCATTTATAGGTGGCACATGTGTTTACAATATATTTTCTTGTTTAAAAAAAATTTTTAGTTGTAGGTGGACACAATATCTTTATTTCATTTATTTATTTATATGTGGTGCTGAGGATGGAACCCAGTACCTCACACATGGAGGCAAGTGCTCTACCACTGAGCTACAGCCCCAGCCCATGATATATTTTCTTGACCTATTGTTTCTTTTACCAACAAGTAATCACTCACTTTAACCCTCCAGTGCTCCAGATAAGCAGAACCAATCAGACAGGTGTGTGTGTGTGTGTGTGTGTGTGTGTGTGTGTGTGTGTGTGTGATTATGAAGATTGTTAATTCCAAATCTTTAGTAGAGGCAGAAGTCTCTATACCTAAGGGAGCTGATGGTTGATGCAGTTTGGCAGAAACTGGCCTTTTGCCTTCAACTGATTAGATGAGGCCTGCCCACCTTGCGGAAGGCAATCTGCCCCACCCAAAGATTGCTTATTTATTTATTCATTCATTTATTGATTTTCGTTGTGCTGAGAATCAAAACCAGAGTCTCACACATGATAGGCAAGCATGCTACCATTGAGCTACATCCCCAGTCCCAGACTGCTAATTTAAATGTTAACGTTATTCAAAACACTCTACAAGTTAACACATGAAATGAATTATACCATCTCTTATAACCTACCCCCCTGACTTTTTTTTTTTTTTTGGTGCTGCAGATTGAACCCAGAAGGGCTTCTTTACTGAGCCACATCCACAACCCTTTTTATTTATTTATTTATAGTTGTTGACGGACTTTGTTCCATTCATTTATTAATATTTGGTGCTGAGAATTGCTGGGATTTGTCCTTTCTGGAATCTCCAGGATTCTCTTTGTAAGCTACCACTGAGCCACAATCCCGGCCCCCTTTTTATTTTTTCACTTTGAGGCAAGTTCTCGCTAAGTTGCTTAGAGCCTCACTAAGTTGCTGGGGCTGACCTCAAATTTGTGATCCTCCTGCCTCTGCCTCCCAAATCACTGAGCTTACACGCATGCACCACCATTGCCAGCCTTTAGTCCCCTTAAATTCAAAGTTCATATTTAAATCATTATCCTAGCTTTCTTCTGATTCAGATTTTGCTGGCTAACATTTTCTATAACTCTATTTTGTGTCTTTTATTTTAAGTCTATCACTTGTAAATAATGCATTGCTAGATCCAATTTTTTAAAAATACATCCTGGGATTCTCAGTCTTATGATTTATAAATTTAATCTACTCACATATCACTGTAATTTTTGATATATTGCAACTATACTTGCCATCTTTTTCGAGTTTTATTTTTCCGAAACTTTGTGGTTTGCCTAATGTTTGACAGATCAAATTTTCTTCTGCTTGTCTGAAGCATGCATTTTGTCTTTAACCTTTGCGTAGTAATCCCTAACTTACTCAGAACCATACGTACACTTATTTTTCTTTACCGGTGTCTAAAGTTTAGCAAACTCTTATGGCTCTCTAGATTCTCCATTAGGACCTCACTTGGTGTCATTGGTGTTTAATTCCAGACTGTTAGGGATTGGTCCTTTCTGGAATCTCCAGGATTCTCTCTGTAAAAGAAAGACCTAGCATCCACTCCTTGGTCACCTCTTATCTGGAACCTGAAGTATCTGGTTTAATGCATGAAACATTCATGCAAATGCATTTATTTAAGTCTATAAACATGCTTTAAAGGTAAAGGTAAGGATAAACCGAGTGTGTACACATGTACATGTGTGCATATATATCCACATTTATATTTTTTCTTCCTTTCTTTCTCCTTTCAATATTTTACATACTTTTGATAACCCACCAACTTCCAAACATTACATTAGGCCTTCAGGGAGCCATAAAAAGAACCACAAGACCAAAATTTACCACATAATCCAGTAAGGAAAATACTGTCTACCCTAATCACTATACACAAAGAAATAAAATTAGAGTTATAAAGAATTTTTTTTAAAGGAAAGAAACTTAGATGGGGCTAAAACTGGAAAGGTCTAATAGAATTATATTTGACCAAAACCTTGATGGATTTTGTAAATTTCCAACAGGTCCAAATTGGTAAAGATGATATTTATTGTGAAAAAGAAATATTGACTATGGTGTGAAGTAGACAAGCATATTCAAGGAATAGGAAACAGCCCATTTGGACAAAAACAAAAATTTTTAAAGAATAGACTTTCACAGCCAGCGCAGCAGCATACACCTGTAATCCCAGTGGCTGGTGGAGGCGAGCTGAAACAGGAGGATCGCCAAGTTCAAAGCCAGCCTCAGCAATAAGCGAGGTGCTGAGCAACTCAGTGAGACCCTGTCTCTAAATAAAATACAAAATAGGGCTGGGGATGTGGCTCAGTGGTCGAGTGCCCCTGAGTTCAATCCCGGGTATCCACCTACCTACATGCCCCCCGCCAAAAAAAAGAAAGAATAGAAATTTTCACAATTCCTGGTGATTTAGCCATGATTGGGGCTAATTTAATTTCTTTTTTTGCCTAGTTTTGTTTTTCCCTGGAGCTCTGGGGATGGAACCCAAGGCATCACACATGCTAGGCAAGCATTCTTCTACTGAGCAACACACCAGCCCCTAAGCTTCCAAAATAAACCCTTGATCCTAGGTCACAAGGCAATTCTTTCCCCCTTCTTTAAAAAATAGGGATGCTCTACTTGCTCTTTCCTAGAATTGCTTTTTTTCGATTGTTGTCCGAACCATTGGTGAACTGGTCTGTTTTGTAATTTTAACATATTCTTCCAAGATTTCATGGTACTGAGGGATTTGGTTTTGGTTTTTCTTTTCCTTTTCTCTTCATAGGAAGCACCCATTCTAAAACTGACCAGGGCTAAATATTTTATTTACTTACTTATTTTGAAAATAAATAAAAAACCACCAACAACAAAAAACAAAACAAAACAAAAAACCCAAACATGAAAAACTAGCATTTTATAAGTCCTCCACTCTTCCTTCTGTTCTTGACTCTATTTTGTCTGCCATTGGAGTCTTAAGCACGCTTGCCAATTCTCTTCTAGACTTCTCGAAGATTGCACCCTCTTTGTGTACCACATAGGGTTTATTCTGGATGCCTTACCTTCAGGTCTAGCTACAAAATGACATGTTAAAGTCAGGCACTTAGGACACCTACAGCCAATTTCAAGGGGTTTCTCTGAGTAGGCGATGAGAGATTATAATTAAGCTGCTGTGTGGAGCTTTTGAAGAGGAAAATTTCAATGGAAAATTATAGCCACAGTGGATTCTTGATTACTCATAAGATAAAATTGCATGAATAATTGAAATCCACAGGTTATCCTAATAAAATTGACTTCCCTCGATGCTATTAGCCCTTATTTCCATATCAGCTATCCTCACTAGCACAGTTCACAATTCACATCCAAAATTGAAAAGGTGGCAGGTCTATAAAATTCACTGTTGTAGTTAGAAAAGGAAATATTGTTTATAAATCAAATATATCCATATTAAGGGCTATGGGAACTCATATTAAAAACCATTCATACACCCAACTATTTGAGTGGTGGGAATCATTCAGTAAGACTTTCTTTTTTTTTCAGTTGAAAAATAAAAGCAAATATCAGACTCAAATCATGTTTAAAGAGAAGCATGATAAAAAGCAATCCACTTGTCAAATAAAAATCAATTTGAAAGATGTACTAAAAATTCAGGAATAAGGAATAATAGCAGATATCTATGACCAGTGGGGCTTAGTGTCAAAGAAGATAATACAAACTGAGTATCCCTTATCTGAAATTCTTGAGACCAGAAGTGTTTGAGGTTTATAATTTTTTCCAGATTTTGGAACATTTGCATATACATAATGATATACCTTGGAGATGGAACCCAGGGCTAAACATGAAATTCATTTGTTAACTTATACCTGAAGGTAAATTTATACATTTTAAGTGTACCAGTGTTTTTTTTTTAAATTTTTTTAGTTGTCAATGGACCTTTATTTTTTTACATGTGGTAGTGAGAATTGAACATACTAGGCAAGTGCTCTACCACTGAGCCACAACCCCAGCCCTGTACCAGAGTTTTGATTGCAACCCATCACATGAGAAGAGGTGTGGAATTTTCCACTTATAGAATCCATTGGTGCTCACAACGTTTTGGATTTTTGCAGGGCCCTGCTGAGAGTCACAGCCGAGTCGGAATGGCCCCTGGCATTTTGCCAATAGTACTGGTTGAGAGGCAAGCCATTAAGATGATGCTGGATTGATTCGGTTGTATATTAGACCTTTACTGTCCGCCTTGGCCTGCCACTTTGGAATCTCGTGGGGATTCCCGGGGAGAGTTCCCATTGGTTGGGGAAGTGCGGGAGGAGGGATTTCTGGAAGAGGGATTTCCAGTTGTTGGTTCCTGGAGGAGCCGTGTGGCGTTCTGGAGAGTTCCCGGGGGCGTGTGTGGAGTGTGCTGGGGGAGTTCAGAAATAAAATTTGTTCCTGCTTCAGTGGCTCGTGATTTGTGCCCAGCCAGACTGCGGCAGGGCCCAGTGGTACACACCCATAATCTGAGCTACTCAGGAGGCTGAGGCAAGTAGATGGCCAGTTTGAGGACTGCCTGGGTAACTTGGTGAGAACCTGTCTCAAAATTAAAAAAAAAAAATTAGAAAGAGGCTGAGGATATAGCTTAGAGATAGAGCAGCTCCATCCCCAGTACCAAAAAAAAAAAAAAAGTTTTGAATTTTGGAGCATTGGATTTTAGATATTCAGAATAGGGATGGATGTTCAGCCTGTATAAAACATGGTTTACAATGTGTGCTTCCTCCCCTCTGCCCAGAGCAGCATCCAAATCACTTTTGAATCTGTTAGAACTAGAAATTCTTGGGCACAGTCCTAGACTTACTATTAGAAACATAGGGAGTACAGCCCAGCAACTCATGTATATTTTTTTAAAATATATTTTCAGTTGTAGATAAACAAAATATCTTTATTTTATTTATTTAATTACTTTTTATTTGGTGCCAAGGATGGAACCCAGTGCCTCACACATGCCAGGCAAGCACTCTACCACTGAGCCCCCACTCCAGCCTGCAGCTCATGTTTTAATAAGCCTGCCAGGTGATTCAGATGCATAGAAAAATTTGAGAACCACTGGAATAAAATCTAGAGGAAATACATTAAAGGGTACCTCTCCCTTGTACACAATTCACATTTCTCTAATTCTAAATAAGACGTGGGGCTTAACTACCTGTCGCTTATCTAAGAGTTCACAAAGTGAAAAAGTGTAAGATCTGGCATAAGAAAAGCATGCAGGGGGTTGGGGTTGCGGCTCAGTGGTGAACCTCTGCCTGGCATGTACAAAGCCCTGGGTTCAATCCCCGGGCCTGCAAAAAGAGGCCAGAGGAGTATATATGATGTCCTGACACCAAAATAATTCTAAGTCTATCAGGTTTACTTCCCTACATCTCAGTCATCAGGGCTTAATGGGGACACAGAAACAAGCAGCATTTCTTATTTCTCCTTGATCCCCTGCTTCCACTTCCTCGCTCCAGGCCTCTCTGTGTTCACCATCTATGACAGTTTCTAATCGCGCTCCCGCCCAGGATTTGTGAAACTATCATTGACGAACAGCAGTATTTTCAAAGCTAAGTAGCTTAAGAAAGGAATAAAGGGCTTTCTCTGTAGCCTGGAAATTCAGTTCTGAAATGTAAAAAGTTACATTTTTAAAAATTCTAGGCTTGTTTAGAGTTCTTTATCATATTTCATTTGCCAATACATTTTGCAGAGGGGTGGGGTGGGAGGGTACCAGGGATTGAACTCAGAGGCACTCAGCCATTGAGCCACATCCCCAGCCCTATTTTGTATTTTATTTAGAGACAGGGTCTCACTGAGTTGCTTAGTGCCTCACTTTTGCTGAGGCTGGCTTTGAACTCATGATTCTCCTGCCTCAGCCTCCTGAGCCACTGGGATTACATGCATGTTCCACTGTGCCCAGCTGCCAATACATTTTTTGAATGATGCCACTAAGATAAAGTGCTTGCCATATATACCACAGAGGCATATAACAGTTATAAAAGTAATAGCACAGTCTATAGAGTTCTTAAAAAATCTGTACATCCTTGAAGTCAGATCCCCTCAAATATTGCTAAATATTGGGGAAGGCAGTACATTGAATTGGAAACATGTTGGAATGTATGGGAAATTTTACCCCTTAAGTCTCAGTCTTTTACAACAATACATAAAGCAAATAAGCAACAGTATCTGTGATCACTACACAGTGAACTGTTGTTCAACTGTGTCAAGGTGGAAGTCTCTCTAGCACTATGAATCTCTTATCCTTGGTTGCATATTAGAATCACCCAGGGAGTTTTACAAGGCCCTGTGCTCAGGCTGTGCTCCAGAACAATTACGTAAAAACCTCTGAGGGTGGAAACCAGATATTAGTGTTTTCTAAAACTTCTCCAGGTAATTCCAGGACAAACGAGGTCGAGAACCATTGCTCATGTTGATCAAGAGGATTCTGTTTAATGTAGTTAGCATGTAGAATCAGAGGTGTGAATAAGGCATCTGTGATTATTATTGGTTACTAGATCCTTAGCTCCCACTCACATTATGTTACCCCATGTATTCAAAAACTTTCAGTTGTGACACAAAAAGTAAATCAAAATGGACCAAAGACCTAACATAAAAGCTAAAACTATGGAAAATACAGTGGAAGAAAACAGAGGGAAAGCTTTGTGATATTGAAGTTTAAAATGATTTCTTGCATATAACATCAGAAGTACCTCCAACAAGAGTAAAAATGACAAATTGGACACATTGAAATTTGAAACTTCTGTCCACAAGAGAATGCCAATGAGAAACCAACCTACAGGATGAAAATATTTATAAATTGTGTCTGATAAAGGGTTAATATCCAGAACATAATATAGAGTTCCTATAGATAACAATAATGTATTATTTTAAAAAGCCAAAAAGATTTTTTAAAAAACTGCTACATCTCAATAACAATGAAAACCAACTATAAAATGGACAAAGGACTCAATCAGGCATTTTCTGAAGAAGACATTAAAATGTTGAACAAGCACATGAAAAAACATCATCAGTGATTATTAAAAAATGCAAATCAAAACCACAGTGAGATAGCACTCCCCTGTCCCTTGCCCCTCATGTGGATGGCTACTATCAAAAAATATCAGAAAATAAGGATTAACAAAAAGTGGGGAAATTGGAATGCATGGGCACTGTTTGCAGGTATGTAAAATGGTGTAGATGCTTTCAGAAACAGTGTGGGAATTACTCAAAAATTAAAAATAGAATCATCATATGTCTCATTCTGTTTTGTGCTGCTATAACAGAATACCTGAGACTGGGTGATTTATAAAGTACAATATTTATTTTACTCAAGGTTCTGGATGCTAGGAAGTCCAAGATCAAGGGGTCCCTGTCTGTGTCATCCCATTATAGAAGACAAAAAGACAAGAGAGTATGAGAGAGAGCGCGCACAGCAAAGGGCCAAACCCGCTCATGGTAACAAACTCACATTTTTTCTTTCTTTCTTTTCTTTTTTTTTTTTTTTTTTTTTTTTTGTCTTTGGAACTGAGGATTGAACCCAGGGCTTCCTGAATGAGCTAAATCCCAACCCACAAACTCACTTTTCAGTAACAAGATTAATCCATCCTCAAAAACAGACTCCTCAAGACCTGATCAACTTTTTATTTTTTATTATTTTTTTTTTTAATTTTTTTTTGGAATTGTTAGTATTTATTTTTTAGTTTTTGGCGGACACAACATCTTTTTATGTGGTGCTGAGGATCGAACCCGGGCCGCATGCATGCCAGGCGAGCGCGCTACCGCTTGAGCCACATCCCCAGCCCTGATCAACTTTTTAAATATTTATTTAATTGCAGATGAATGCAATATCTTTATTTATTCATTTTTCTGCGGTGCTGAGGATTGAACCCAGGGCCTCACACATGCAAGGCAGGTGCTCTACCGATGAGCTACAGCCCAAGCCTCAAGACCTGAATCAACTTTTAAGGGTCCACTTCTCAACCTTGTTGCATAGAAGATTTCATTTCTAACACATGAACTTTTGGAGACATGGTCAAACCATAGCACCATATGATATAGAATTCTACTTCTGGAGATATACAGAAAAGAATTGAAAGGAGGAGCATGAAAGATATTTTCACACCAATGTTTATGGTATCATGGTTCACAATAGCCAAAAGCTGAATAGGATAAACAAAATGTGGTATATACACACAGTGGAATATTATCTAACCTTAAAAAGGAAAGCAATGCTGATACATATTGCAACACAGATGAACCCTGAGAACATAGTGAAATAAGCCAGTCACAAAGAGACAGATACTGTATGAGTCTACCTACATCAAGTAGTTAGTGCCATCAAAACATAGAGACAGAAAGTTAAGTGGTGATTGCCAGTGGCCAGGAGGACAGAGAAATAGTGACAAGTTGCTTAATGTATATAAAGCTTTGATTTTACAAGGCAAAAAGAGTTCTGCAGCATGTTTACACAACAGTTTGGATGTACTAAACAAAACTGAACTACATACTTGAAAATGGTTATGATGGTAAATCTTATATTACATGTATTTTATTTCCATTTTAAAGACATACATACAACCAGTGTTTTCCCATTGCTGACAGCAGTTATTCCCAATCTTTTTCTCAATGAGGCACACATAGAAAATGATCGCTAGAATACTAGGTCAATGCACAAAGTTGCTCAAGATTAGAGGTGACCAACACGGGTGTCTGGCCATCTCGGTTTCATGTGGCTGTCTGAAAGGCTGAAGTATCTTCCTTTTGGCACTTGATGATCCATCTTGGACCCCTACTTGGGAATATGTGTTGACATTATTCGACCTTATGCCTGTAAAACTGTTTATAATCTGGATCAGATATAGTATGTGAGGTTAGAACATCATCCTTCACCCAGGACACTGGGAATGCATTGGTAAGAGCACTACCATTTGTGTCAATAAAGTTTCCTCTTAGCATATTTAATAAGATGAAAAAACAAATAGAATAGCTGATTGGGAAAAAAAAAACTGTTTATAATCTGGCCCAGCTCTGTCTTCTTAGGGCTCTTTCAGTTGCATGTAAGGAAAACCCAACATGGACCCATTTAAATAAAAAGGCAAGTTTATTGACATCCATACCTAGGAAACCGGCTATCGGCGAGGATGCTTTGAGGAGTTAGAGTAATCTTGTTGTCTTGAACTCATCTCCCACTTGACTGCATCCCACTGGAAGTTGGTTTCATTTTGCAGAAATTCTCCGAGTTAGTGACTTTCAATCACAGGTGGGTCCGCATTACACATGGAGCATCTCTGCTGTGAACGTTCTTTTTTTTAATATTTATTTTTTAGTTTTAAGTGGACACAATATCTTTATTTTACTTTTATGTGGTGCTGCGAATCAAACCCAGTGCCTCACACATGCTAGGCAAGCGTGCTACCACTTGAGCCACATCCCCAGCCCCTGGTATGAACGTTCTTGTGCCTGCCTCCTGGTGCACAGATGGAAGAGTTTCTGTAGGGAAGCGGTGTTCAACAGGTCATCTGTCCCTCATTCTCAAACTTTAATGTGTTTACAAATTCCCTGAGATCTTAAAATGCAGGTTCTGGTTCTCTAGGTTTGAGGTAGGGCCTCCTTTTTGTATTTGTAATAAGTTGTCAGGTGATGCTTAAGTTTCTGGTGCAAGGGTCACCTTTTAGTATCAAGGCAATAGAGCACATTTAGAAATGGGGGACATGGGGCTGGGGATGTGGCTCAAGCGGTGGCGTGCTCTCCTGGCTTGCGTGCAGCCTGGGTTCGATCCTCAGCACCACATACAAATAAAGATGTTGTGTCCGCCGAAAAATAAAAATAAATAAACAAGTAAATATTTTAAAAATTAAAAAAGAAAGAAATAGAGGGCATTTTTCATAGTCACAATGACTGGACACACTCCTCTCAATTAGTGGTGGGGAGCAGGGATGTTAACATTACCACATTGTGCAGGAGTGTCCTACAAAGGAAGAACTGTACCATCTAAAATATCAATAGTTCCCTCTTTACAACGCAGTGTTCTCCTGCCTACTAGCACCCAAGAGCGTGGGGGGCACTGAGAAGTGAAGGAGTAAGGGAGTGGCCATGAAGAGGCACATCAGCAAGAACACCGGGTACTGACACGTGGAGAGGGGACGTGGCCGGCAGAGGGGACAGCCTGTGTGTTGGGAATTGGTTACAAGGAAGAAATAGATAAATCAACTAAATGAACAAGTAAATATGCTTAAAACTTTGGAGAAAACACTTACTAGGAAGGAAAGAGGGAAACTCAGAGAGGAGCCTCAAGTTCTGAATTAGAATTGTGGGAATCATGTGAACTCATGTTTTCACATGTGTGCAGGGAGATTTACAAATAATTATAGAGGTACAGGTGTGTGCATATATTTTCCTGTCCATTGAGAAAGCCTAAAAGCAATAGCCTCTCTCCCACTGTAGCAAATCTTGACCCCAGATCTTGGTTTCTAATTACTATCCTCTACTGGAAGGAACTTAGGTCTTCTTGGGAAAATGGATGATTCCAGGCTGGAGCAGAGCAGGCACAGAAGAGTCTGCAATATCTTGTGCCAAAAAAAAAAAAATTAGAACATTAGGAAGCCCTTAAAAAAATAATGGGAACATGTCAAGAAGATACAGGAGCTATCTTGAAGGGGTTCCCACTGGACAGATCTGCTAAAGTTGAACATTAAAAAAAAAAAAAAAAAAGAAAAGAAAGAAAAGAAAAAAGGCAGGCATAGTGGTACACACAAGACCTGAAAGGATGAGAATCTGAAGCTGCCAGAAGCGTTCTGCTCAGTAGCATTTTCTCCTTTGGTATCTGTTACATTTTTAGACTCTTAAGGTTATCTGGCCTCCCACTGCTGTTTAACTATTTAGCATGTGGACACTTTGTCCTCCTAACAATCCTGTAGATTTCCAGAAAGTGATCAGTAAATATCTTAGAATGAGATAAACCTTTCATATCACATGAAAATAGATAGTGACACGAAAAATTAAAACCAGGGCTGGGGATGTAGCTCAGTGGTAGAGTGAGTGCCTGCCTGACATGTGCACCACAAAAAAATAAAATAAAATAAATAAGAAAAATTAAAACCATAGAGTAAATGCTACAGTCAGCATTAAGGTTTTTCTTTCCTTATTTTTGAAAGCCATTAAGGTGTGAGCATCTATTTTTCATCTGCTTAGACAAGAAAGCAACCTGATTTCAAATCCTGTTTGGAATATATATGTTGAGTAGCCACACTCCTCTAAAGTTCATGTAGAGGCTTACATTTGAGTGATCTAAATGCCTGTGTATATGGCTGAAGCAGGTGCCTTCAGTATTATAAGTGGATCCTGTGCTTGATAGAAACAGGCCAAGTGCAGATTAGACTCCATCTCCTGCACCGTTCTTACATTCATTTTTTGTCCAAAGTTTGGACACATAATCCTTTATCCTAAATTCCAGCCATTAAGCCAAAACAGTGTGGCCTATGTTTCTGGGAGTATAACTCATTAAAGAAACAGGCCTCCAGTCCCAGATAGCCTGAATTCAAATCCTAGCTCAGCCAGATACTTATTAGTTCTATGACCTTGAAAAAAATTACTTAACTACTTAGTTTCTCATCTGTAAAATCAAATCATACTGGCAATTATTTCCTGGAGTTGTTACAAGTAATTAATAGATGAAAAATACTTAGAATAAGGGCAAGCATATAGTAAATATTCAATAGTTGTATATTATTAAAACAACAACAAAAAAATCATTTTAGCCAGGCAGAGTGGTGCACACCTATAATCTCAGTGACTCATGAGGTTGATGAGGCAGGAGGATGGCAAATTCAAGGCTAGCCTCAGCAACTTAGCAAGACTCAGTCTCAAAATAAATAAATAAACAAATAAATAAAAAGGGCAGGGTATAACTCAGTGGTGAAGAGCCATTGGGTTCAAGCCCCAGCACACACACACACACACACACAAAAAAAAATCTATCTATTTATATATGCATATCATATACACATGTATATATGTATATAGTTTTTTTTTTAAGAGAGAGTGAGAGGGGGGGACAGAGAGAGAGAGAGAATTTTAACATTTATTTATTTTTTTCTTAGTTCTCGGCGGACACAACATCCCCGTCTGCATGTGGTGCTGAGGATCGAACCCAGGCCGCACGCACACCAGGCGAGCGCACCACCACTCGAGCCACATCCCCAGCCCCATGTATATAGTTTGTTAAAAGATAAGTTACGGGGCTGGATCTATAGCTCAGTGGCAGAATGCTTGCCTAGCACATGTGAGGCACTGGGTTTGATCGTTAGCACCACATAAAAATAAATAAATTAAGTAAAAGCATTTTGTCCCTCTATAACTACAAAAAAAATTTAAAAAGAGATATATATTATATGGTATAATGTAGGAGGACAAAGGAGCACTCATAGTGCAGAAAACATTGTTTTTCATAATGAATATGAAACAGTCAATAAGATAAATAAATTGGGGCATTTCCATGCAATTGGATACTGTGGTAGTTTGGATCTAGAATGTGCCCCAAAGGCCCATGTGTTAAAAGATTGGTCCCCAGCTTGGTGTAGTTGGAAGGTACTAGAACCTTTAAGAGGTGGAGTCCAGTTGAAGGAAGTTGAGTCATTGGGGGTGTGCCCTTGAAGGGAATCTTGGGAGCCCAGCCCCTTCCTGTCACTCTTTTTGCTTCCTGGTCACCATGGTGTGTGCAGACATCCACCATACACTCCCGCCATGACGTACTGTGCCATCACATGCCCAAAGCACAAGGCCAAGTAACCATGGCTGAAACCTCTGAAAGTGTAAACCCAAATCAACCTTTCCTCCTTTTAATCTGATCACCTCAGTTATTTCATTGTAGCAATAGAAAACTAACACAAGTACTAGTCAATAGTTTAGATCAGTGGTTCTCACTTTAATATGCGTCAGAATCACCTGGAGTGTTTGTTGAATCATGGACTGTTGTGTGTCACTTCCTAAATTTCTGATTAATTAGGTCAGAGACAGAGCCCAAAAGTTTTCTGTGTGTGTGTGTGTGTGTGTGTGTGTGTGTGAGAGAGAGAGAGAGAGAGAGACTGAGGATTGAAACCAGGGCCTCACACTATCAATTAAGCTATACCCCCTACTCCTACAAAAATTTACATCCTAAGGAGTTCCCAGGTAACCCTCATGTTGCTGGTTAGGACCACACTTTGAGAATCACTTGTTTAAATCAGTGTTTCTCAACTTTGGCACTATTAATATTTTATTAATATATTAATTATTAATATTAAACTAAATATTAATATTTAATATTTTGGTCCAGAAAATCCTTTGTTGTGGAGCTGTCCTGTGCAGTGTAGGATGTTAACAGCATCCCTGACCTGTACCCACTAGACCCTGATAGCACATTCCCTCACCTACTGTGACAACCAGAAATATGTCCAGATCATTCCAGATATCCCTTGAGGAAGCAAAATTGCCCCCTTTGAGAATCAGTGGTTCAGAAGAATGAATTACTAGCATGACCCAATCTTAAAAATATATTTTATAGTGTAAAAAGCAAGATGAGAAAGAAGACATACAGATAGTATGCATCCATTAATGTAAGTTTTAGAAACACAAAACAATGTGATATATTTTAATGTATACATATATATTAAAAAATACAGATTGCAAGGACGCACAGCAAAATCATGAAAGAGAAAGGGTCTGCCTATGGAAAAGAGGAAAGCAACACAGCCTGGAAGGTTTTTCTACCTGTCATGTTCAAGGGTAGGGTTTATTAGTCAAATATTCTTAAAAATTAGCAGCTCATAGGCTGGAGTTGTGGCTCAGTGGTAGAGCACTCACCTAGTGCATGTGAGGCCCTGGGTTCCATCCTCAGCACTACATAAAAATAAATAAAGAAAATAAAGGTATTGTGTCCAACTACAATTTAAAAAAATAAAAATAGTTTTAAAAATTAGCAGCTCATTTGATAACATGATAATTTTTGTTAATTTTAAGTGATAAGGACGTGGGCATTTATTATACTATTTGCATCATATTTCTATATTCAGAACATTTTTTTTCAAATCCACAAAACACAAATACTTAGTAAGAGAACCATCCACATCAATATTGATGTTATGCATATAATTGCTAAAAATATTTTCTTTACAACTGTATCTTGAATGTTGTCTTAATTTTGGTTCTATGTGTGTGCTTCTGCCTAAACCTTACTATCCAATCCCCATAGCCAACATTTTTTTTATTTACTTATTTTTAGTTACATGCAACACCAGGATACACCCGACATTATCACAAAAGCCTGGAACACAACCTGCTCCAATTCAGTCCCCAGCACCTCTTCCCCTGCCCTTCTCCCTTCACTCCACCAATCCCTCTTCAATTCATTTACAGTTTACTTTTTTTTTTTTTTTACTTAGTGTCCTGTGAATACCACAATGCCAAGCCCCCCATGCCGCATCCGTGCATACACATACGAAAACTTGGGTCAGATTCATCTTACTGTCTTCCTTTTTCCTGTTCCTTCTTACACCTCCTCAATCCACTTTGTCTACCTTTACTGGCCTTTCCTCTATTTTGATGAAATTCCCTCTCCTTTTTTTTTTTCTCTATTTTTTTTAATTCCATCCTTCCTCTCCCTTATTATGGATTAGCTTCTGCATAACAGAGAAAACATAAACCTTTGGCTTTTGGGGACTGGCCTATTTCACTTAGCATGATAGTCTCCAGCTCCATCCATTTATCACAGATGCCATAATGTCATTCTTCTTTATGACTGAGTAATATTCTATTGTGTATATGTACCACATTTTCTTTATCCGTTCATCTGTTGAAGAGCACCTGAGTTGGTTCCATAGCTTAGCTATTGTGAATTGTGCTGCTATAAACAATGATGTGGCCGAATCGCTGTAATATACCGATTTTAAATCTTTTGGATATACACTGAGGAGTGGGATATCTAGATCATATGGTGGTTTCATTCCAAGTTTTCTGAAGACTCTCCATACTGCATTCCAGAGTGATTGCACTAATTTGCAGTCCCACCAACAGCGTATGAGTGTACCTTTTCCCCCTCATCCTTGCCAACCTTTATTATTTTTTATATTCTTGATAATTGCCATTCTGAACTGGTGGGAGATGAAATCTCAATATAATTTTGATTTGCATTTCCTTAATTGCTAGAGATCTTGAACATTTATTCATATATTGACCATTTGTATTTCTTCTTCTGAAAAGTGTATGTTTAGTTCTTTTGCCCATTTATTGATTGGGTTATTTTATTTTTTGGTATTAATTTTTTTGAGTTTTTGTATATCCTGGATATTAATGCCCCGAGGAGCAGGTGGCAAAGATCTTCTCCCATTCTGTAGGCTCTCTCTTCACACTCTTAATTGTTTACTTTGCTGTGCAGAAGCTTTTTAATTTGATGTCACACCACTTATTGATTTTTTATTTTATTTCTTACACTTCTGGAGTCTTATTAAGGAAATGGATTCCGAAGCCAACATGTTGAAGAGTTGGGCCTACATTTTCTTGGAGCAGATGCAGGGTTTCTGGTCTAATTTATAGGTTTTTGATCCACTTTGCTTTGACTTTTGTTCAGGGTGAGAGATAGGGATTAAGTTCATTCTTTCACATATGGATTTCCAGTTTTCCCAGCACCGTTATTTAAAAGGCTATCTTTTCCCCAGTGTATGTTTTGGGCATCTTTGTCTAGCAACTCTGCATCTTCTGTTATTCCATTGATCCTCATGCCTGTTTTGGTGCTGTGCCTTGCTGTTTTTGTTATTATAGCTCCGTAGGATAATCTGAGTCTGGTTTTGTGGTGCCTCCTGCTTCACTTTTCTCACTAAGGATTACTTTGGCTATTCTGGGCCTCTTACTTTTACAAATAAATTTTAAAACTTCTTTTTCTAGTTCTGTGAAGAATATCATTGGAATTTTGATGGGAAGTTTGATGGAATATCTGTACAATGCTTTTAGTAGTATGGCTATTTTGACAATAACACTTCTACCTATCCAAGAATTTGGGAGCTCTTTCCATCTTCTAAGGTCTTTTTAAATTTCTCTTTAGTGTTCTATAGTTTTCATTGTAGAGGTTCTTCGCCTCTTTTGTCAGATTAATTCCCAAGTATTTTACTTTTTGGAGGATATTGTGAGTGGGATCATTTCCCTAATTTCTTTTTCAGCAGACTCACCGTTGGAGTATAGGAATGTGACTGATTTATGCATGTTGATCTTATATCTTGTTACTTTGCAGAATCAATTTATGAGCTCTACAAGTCTTCTGGTGAAATTTTTTTTGGGGATCTTCTAAATATAGGATCATGTCAGCAAACAGATCATTTGAGCTCTTCTTTTCCTATCTGTATCCCTTAATTTCCTTCTCTTATCTGATTGCTATAGTTTCAAGGACTATGTTGAATAAAAGTGGTGTAAGTGCGCATCCTTGTCTTGTTACTATTTTTTTAAGAGAGAGAGAGAAGAGAGAGAAAGAGAGAGAAATTTTTAATATTTATTTTTCAGCTTTTGGTAGACACAACATCTTTAATTTATTTTTATGTGGTGCTGTGGATTGAACCCAGCACCCCGCACATGCCAGGAGAGCGTGTTAACGCTTGAGCCACATCCCCAACCCCAATTTTTTTTAATATCTTTATTCTATTTATTTATATGTGATGCTGAGGATCGAACCCAGGGCCTCACATATGCTAGGCGAGCACTCTACCACTGAGCCACAACCCCAGCCCCTTGTTCCTATTTTTAAAAGAAATGCTTTCAGTTTTTCTCTATACAGTATAATGTTGGCTTTGGGTTCGTCATATATATCCTTCACAATGTTGAGGTAAGTTCCTTCTATCACTAGTTTTTTAGTGTTTTAAAAATAAATGGGGGGCTGGGGCTGTAGCTCAGGGGCAGAGTGCTTGCTTAGTACATGTGAGGCACTGGGTTCAATCCACCACATAAAAATAAACAAAACAAAGGCATGCTATCCACAGCTGGGGTTGTGGCTCAGTAGTGGAACACTTGCCTGCACATGTGAAGCACTGTGTTCAATCCTCAGCACCTCATAAATAAATAAACAAACTAAAGGTATTGTGTCTATCTACATCTAAAAGTATATTTTTTTTTAAAAAAAAGGCATGCTGCCCATTACAAAATTTTTCTTAAAGATGAATGAGAACTGTACTTTGTCAAATGCTTTTTCTGCATCTATTGAGGTGATTATGGGATTCTTGACTTTGATCCTTATTTATGTGATCAATTACATTTGTTGATTTCCATATGTTGAACAAACCTTGCACCCCTGGGATGAAACCCACCTGTCATGGTGCACTATCTTTTTAATATGTTTCTGTATGCAGTTTGCCAATATTTTATAAAGAATTTTACACCTATGTTCATCAAGTGTATTGGTCTGAAGTTTTCCTTCCTTGATGGGTCTTTGTCTGGTTCTGGTGTCAGGGTGATACTGGTTCATAGAATGAGTTTGTCAGCCTTCCCTCCTTTTCTATTTCATGAAACAATCTGAGGATTGGTGTTAGGTTTTCTTTAAAGGTCTGGTAGAACTCAGTTGAGAATCCATCTGGTCCTGGGCTTTTCTTCATTGGAAGGCTTTTGATAGCTGCTTCAATTTCATTATTTGATATTGATCTGTTTAAGTTTACTACATCCTCATGGCTCAATTTGGGTAGGTCCATATGTCTCTAGGAATTTGTTAATATCTTCAAGATTTTCTAGATTACTGGAGTATAAATTTTCAAAATAGTTTTGGATGATCCTCTAGATTTCAGTAGTTTCCCCACAGTTAACATTCTGAAATGCATAAATGAAGCCTTCTGTTCTCCTGTTTAACAAAGTATAAGAAGTGTCAAGCTAATCACCAGCATTCTCTAACCATTGGAGCTCTGTAGTCTTAGGAAGAGGCTATGTTATGTACACACACACATACACATTTTATACATAATAAAAGGACTAGAAAAAAAAACAGAGCAAAAGTTAGTACTGGTTAACTCTGTAGTATTTTAATTTTAAAAAAATTTACTTTCTACAATGTACATGCATACCATTTTACTTTGTTATTTTTTGTTTTGGGTACTACGAATTGAACCCAGGGGTACTTTACCAGTGAGCTACATGCCTGGTCCTTTTTATTTTTATTTTGAACCAGGGTCTTGCAAAGTTGCTGAGGGCCTTGCTCAGTTTCTGAGGATCTCACTAAATTGCCAAGGCTGGCCTTGAACTGGCAATCCTCCTGCCTCAGCCTCCCAAGTTGGGATTACAAATGTGCCGTTGTGCTCGGCAAATGCTAATTTTATAATAAGAAAAAAGGAATTATAAAAGCTATTGTAATTTTTTTGTTTCCTCTCTCCCTGCCCCCTCCCACTAAGAACTGAACCCAGGACCTCAAGCTTGCAAGCAAAGTACCACTGAGCTACATCCCAGTCCTTTTTATTTTGAGACAGGATCTTGTTAAATTGCTGAGGCTGGCCTCAAACTTACAATCCTGCTACCTGAGCCTTCCAAGTCACTGGAATTACAAGTGTTCCCCACTGTGCCCAGAAATCTTAACCATTTTGAATTGTGTAGTCCTACAGCAGTAAGTACATTCATTTTGTTATAAAACTCGCGCCACCTCCATCTCCAGGACACCACCTTCCTTGGCTGAAATCAGTACTCTTTCAACTCTAACTCCCATCCTCTCCTTCTCTTAGCTTCTGGCAATCACCATCCTACTACGTCTAGAATCTGACTATTCTAGGAATGGAATCAGCCACTATTTCTCCTTTTGTGACTGGTTTGACTTGGCATACTGTCTCTAAGGCTTGTTTTTATTGTAGCACATGTCAAAGCTTTCCAGATTGCTTTTTAAAAGGGAAGCATGAAAGTTTCCCTCCTAACAGAGAATTCGACGTGGCCAGCATCCTCGTAGTTGCAGTAGGACCTATTTATTTGAAAGAAGCAGGAGACTGGGATGAACTGTCTGATGTAATGCATTTCCCAGGGGGGAGATACCTTGCTTGTTTTCATTGAGCTCAGGAGTGTCCAAATTGATACAATAGCAAGTAATCATGTTTTCTTACAGAAAATTTCTGTCTTGTAGTTATATTCAACTCAAGTAGAAATTTCCTGATAGTTTCAGTGAAGGCAGCTGTAAAAACTGCTTAACTAGAAAGCTGTCAGGTGTCCAATTTATCCTGCTCACTGGTTTCTGCATTTGATAGGATGTGGTAGCTCTATGTCTCAAAACTGGATAGCTCAATATACAGAAAAGGGTTTGGCTCAGAATCTGAGCCCCCTTATTATATTTGATTGATTCTGTTTATGACAACGTGCTACTTTACCCTTCTAAAATATGTATTACATTTGCATTCAGCAGAGGGTCAGTTTTATTGCCCTCTTTATCATGAAAAGAATAGAAGTTTCTCAAGTAAGTTTTCGTAGTTATTTCATTTATCTCTAGAGCCTAGAAGATAGGTTACCTGTGAATACTAATGAGATGGTCTTGGAAGAGTTGGTTAATTATTTTGGTTGATTGGCTGGTTGTTGTTACTCTGCCATACAGTGGTGGAATAAGGAAATGCATCTCTCTGGAAAGGAAATTCTTCCCATTGATTTCATGCCTATCTTCAGAATCTGGTATTTATTCTTGTCCCCCATTCAAATGATAATTTAAAATATCTACCATGGTGGCCCGGGTCATGACTCAGTGGTAGAGTACATGCTCAGCATGCATAAATCTGGGTTCAATCTCCAGAACCAAAAAGAAATAAATGCATAAAATATCAACCATAGATGAAAAGAGTTTACAAAACTATTTACACCAAGCAAAGTGGCACACACCTGTAATCCCAGCGGCTCCAGAGGCTGAGACTGGAGGATTGTGAGTTCAAAGCCAGCCTCAGAAATGGTGAGGTGCTAATCAACTCAGTGAGACCCTGTCTAAATAAAATACAAAATAGGTCTGGGATATGGTTCAGTGGTCAACTGCCCCTGAATTCAATCCCCAGTACCACCCCCCACCAAAAAAAAAAAAAACTATTCACTTAAGTTATTGCAAGTTATTTTTTAAAAATCAGCTGAATAGAATGCAGTGCTCCAAAACCACTTACTGTGTGATTCCTGCTACCGTTTTTGAAAACTTATAATTATTTTATCATTTATAAAATAATTGAACTTGATAGATTTCAGTGTGCATTAGAGCATATTCAGTTCAAAACCATGATAAGAGGCACAGTTTTACATTTGCAGCTCTGAGAGGGTATTTAAAATTTTGTCCTTAATGTTCACTAATGACTATAATTTTTCTACCTTTCCTTTCATTTAAACATGTCCTGAAGTTCTAGATAAAGTCAAGACATGGAAAGGAAGCTTTTTTCAATATAAACTTTTTAAATATTCTCATCCGAGATATTTGTGTATAATGATTCATCATAAAACTAGAGGTTTTACTTACTATAGATAATTGATAAAGCTACAAAAATTAAGCATTTTGTGATACTGTTTCCCCATGTTTTGTTATTTGGTCTATTGTAAATCCAATGTGTAAGCAGGAGTACAAGGAAGCCTAAAGAATATGTAAAGTGCCAGGCACAGTGGCACACACCTATAATTCCAGCAGCTTGGGAAGCTGAGGCAGGAGGATTATAAATTCGAGGCCAGCCTGGGCATCTTAGGGAGGCCCCCTAAGTAATTTAGCAAGACCCCATCTCAAAATATATATTTATTTTTTTAATTTAAAAAAGGAAGCTGAGGATGTGGCTCAGTGGTTGAGCACCCCTGATACAAACAAACAAAAAAAATGCTGGGATGTAGATCAGGGCTAGAGTGCCTCTGGATTCAAAGCCCAGTACAAAAAAAAAAAAAAATTCTTTTTATTTAAATATATATATTGCATTGCCTTGAAATTTTACACACACACACACACACACACACACACACGTATATGTAAAGTTTCAGTGGACATCAAGAGAATTTTTCCTGGAAGTTGAGAAGCAAGCAGAGGGATCATTTCTGCAGCTTGCTGCTTTGAGGGAAGTTCCAGGCTGCAGGGCAGATGCCTTGAGTTGAGGAGATGGAGCTGGTAGTTGATGGTCTAAGAAACCAAGATAGCAGGTGTTGCTCAGTGGAAGCGCACTTGCCTGGCATGTGTGAGGCACTGGGTTCAATTCTCAGCACCACATATAAATAAATAAAATAAAGATCTATCAACAATTAAAAAAAGGAAAAAAAGAAAAGGAACCAAGATACTTAGAATTCCCAAGATGGAGTACCAGAGAAGAAAGAGCTGCACAGGGAGAAAACCCTAGAGACCTAGAGAATGTCTCACTAAATATCGAACAGGCATGTGTATGAAGAAGCTACCTGAATAAGAAGAAAACAAGTCTTTAAAAAGCACAGAGGAAGTAAATTAAAAAGCCTTATTTCTATTAATGAAATTGAATACATAGTTACAAATCTTGCCACAAAGAAAACTCCAGGCCCCAATGACCTTACTGGTGAATTGTACCA
Organism: Ictidomys tridecemlineatus; assembly: GCF_052094955.1. Lineage (NCBI taxonomy): Eukaryota > Metazoa > Chordata > Mammalia > Rodentia > Sciuridae > Ictidomys > Ictidomys tridecemlineatus. Next base: position 123,834,129 of record NC_135485.1, read on the forward strand.
AATATTTAAGTAAGAGAGAATGCAGATTATAAACAAGCTTTCCAGAAAATTTAAGAAGAGGAACTATTTTCTTTTTTTAATATTTATTTTTTGTAGTTATAGTTGGACACAATACCTTTATTTTATTTATTTATTTTTATGTGCTGAGGATCCAACCCAGGGCCCTGCACATGCAAGGCGAGTGCTCTACCGCTGAGCCACAACCCCAGCCTCAGTAGGAACTATTTTCTACTCACTCCAACAAAGTAACATTTCCCTGATGCGAAAGCCAAATGGACATATTACAAGAAAACTGTACACCAAATATCACTCATTAAAACAAATGCAAAAATTCTTTTAAAAAATCAAAATATAAAATACTACTTCTTTATCCATAGTTTAATGTTCCTTTTCTGTTTGGTCCAAATATATAAAATGGAATATTCTAGAAATAAGTATCTCATAAGTTTTAAATTACATGCTGTTCTGAGTGGCATGATGAAACCTTGGTTGTCTGCTCTGTCCAAGACGAACATTCATCTGTCCAGCATATGTTCAGTGCATATGCTGCTCACCTATTACTCACTCAGCTGCCACCTGAGTTATTGGAATGACTGTCATGATATCACAGTATGTTCAAGTAACAGTTATTTTACTTAACAGTGGTACCAGAGCACAAAATTTTTTATAGTATATTGCAATAATTGTTCTAGTTCATTATTAGTTATTATTAATTAATGGCTCACTGTGCCTAATTTATAAATTCATCATATTTATAATTTATCATAAGTATATATGTATATAGGGGAAAGCTAAGTATATTCTGATGCTCCTCGACTTACAATGGAGGAATCTCCCAATAAACCCAACATAAGTTGGAAATACAGTAAGTCAGAAGTGCATTCAAGCAACCTACCTACAGAACACCAAGACTTAGCAAAGCAGTACCCCATGGAGAATCAGTTATTTACCTTTGTAAATAGGTAATAAGCAACTTTGTGAGACTTTGTCTCTAAATAAAGAATTTTAAAAGGGGCTGGGGATGTAGCTCAGTGGTAAAGCACTCCTTGATTTAATCCCCAGTACCAAAAAGGAAAAACAAACACACACAAAAAAAATTAAAGTTTACATTTTTTGATGGTTTGATTGAAAAGATAGATTGATTAAATGGCTATTTTAGCATTAAAATATAGTGTGAGAGAGATCTAGCTCTCTCAAACTCTATCTGAAAAGTTGAGATACTATTTTAAACTGGAGCAAGATGCTGAGAAGGGTGTGGCTCAGTGGCAGAGAAGGCCATTATGGGCAGTGAGGCCCTGCATTCAGTCCCTAGCACCAAAAATAAACAGATACAAAGACAACAGGAAGGAAGAACTATTTGCAAATGGTTGTAAAATAGACATTCAAATGTTCCTTCTAGCTTCCTAGTCACTTAATCTTGTTTTTAATTTTGTGGCCAGTCTGCAATTGCTTTTTCTTATATTTTAAAATAAAATCTGTCCACACTTTCTTTTTTTATATATACATGTTTATTTTTTAGTTATAAGTAGACGCAATATCTTTATTTTATTTATTTGTTTTTATGTGGTGCTAAGAATCAAACCCAGGGCCTCACACATGCTAGGCAAGTGCTCTACCACTGACCAACACCCCAGCCCATGTCTTAGAATTTTTTAAAATAATAATAATAATTTTTTTAAAAAAGGTCGGGATGTAGCTCAGCAGTAAAGTACCCCTGGGTTTCTTCTCCAGTACCACAAAATAAATAATAAGACAAAGAAAATAAAAGTCAACAATACTTCCAACATTTAGAGATTGTATTCTATGTGAATATGTATTATATAAACAATTTCATCAAACTAGACTCTATGTATTGTTTGGATTTTGCTTTTTTTCACTTAATATTTTCTCACTATCACTTTCCCTATTTACAAGTAATTTCTAGAATTTTTTTCAATACCCACGTTGTACTTCTTTGTACGAACATACCACAGGTCATCCTGTCAGCCCTGATCCCTGCACATTTTGTTATGTCCAATTTCTTACAAGGCAAGGCCAGTGTCGACTGGGGCAGGGGCCGTGAGTCAAGTCCCATAGGGACTGTCATTTTACACTTTTGTGTTCCACAGAATTATGATAGAATTTGGGGGAAAGGAATAGATGCCAGAGACAGGGGCGTGCAGAGGGGCAGAGCGAGCCAATCTGTCCACCTGGTTCAAAGGGCGCAGCTTATTCCCTTGGGGAGGGATTCCCCGGAGCCCCGCCCCTCGGCCCTTCATCAGGCTGCTCCGGGGCCAAGGTCCACTGAGCTGCACTGCACCCTTGTGGCCCAGCGGTGGCACTGCAGCACAGGAGGCCGGGAGGCCTTTGGGATTCATTTCTTGACTGCTTTTTAAAATCCACCAATTTAAAGCTGTTGGTCTTCAATTCACTAATAGAAAATGGACAAACTCAAAACGATAGGACGCGTGATATATATTATGGTCTATAATAAGGTCTTCTTTAGAGTCCTCAACATTTAAATGCGGAAACAGAATTAAGAATAACAACCAAAAAACTTACCATTGATTCCCTGGCTTTTTGCTCCAGCTCCAGCTCCAGCCCTCCTCACTCTGCCCTCCCACACTGTCCTTAGACCTTACTGAAACATGTCCTCAAATGCTCCCAGCTGCTTCTTGCTGGTGGGGCTTTGCACATGCTGAGCAAACCCCTTACCCACTGCACTCTCTCCCTCTGCCTGACTTCTAAATCTTACTTAGGACAGACTTCTTTTCACTCCTGTGTGGACGATGGTGCCTTCCACATGTTCCCCAACTCCAAAAGGTAATTCCTGTAAACTCATCTCTCTCCCCTGCTGCTCTGGAGAAGCCTTGAGCACTCTTCGTTTTGTTTCCCACTTTTCCTGCCTTGGAGACAGTAAGACCCAGACAGAAAGGAGGAATCACTGTGTTCAAAGGAGGAAAAGCCCATGAGCAGCGCAGTACAGGACACTGTCTTCTTCAGTTCTGCCAGTGTTTAGGGACACCTGCTGACTCAGACCTCACTGACCCCAGGAGGGGGAAGAGAAAAATACAAAAGGATGGGTTGCGCAACTCATTCCTGATATTAACTTTGTACAATTTACTGTTCCTTCAAATACTTACCTTATGGACTGGGTGCAGTGGCGTGCACACCTGCAATCCCAAGGGCTGGGGGGACCGAGGCAGGAGGATCGTGAGTTCAAGGCCAGCTTCAGCAACTTAACGAGGCTGTAAGCACTTAGAGACCCTGTCTCTAAATAAATTATATTTATATATATATATATATATATATATATATATATATATATATATATATATATATATATATATATCTCAGTGGTTAAACAACCTGGGTTTAATTTTCAGTACTAAAAAGAAAAGAAAAAAAAAACGGACAAAGATTGGGCTGTTGAGATCCATCTTCTGGACTTCGCTTGAGAGAGTAGTCTTGGGCACATGCTTTAAAGGACTGCCCACGTGATTCTAACGTTTAGCCACCATTGATCTCTGCCTCAGGGTAGCTGCACCACTGTAGGAAACATCTCAGATTCAAAGTCTTAAAGAGTTCCAAGAGGGACAATCTCAGGTAAGTTGTGGAGCACTATGTGAGGGCAGGGGTAATTTGGGGGATGTGCACTCCATTCTGCTTTCTTCTGTCATAAGCACCTTGATTTTTCCCAGGGAAAACCACTCCTTCCCTACTCCTCATCCTTGCAGTTGAGGCAGAGCAAATAATCATCCTTTCTCCTCTCCCCACTCCCCAAAGCTCTCGCGAGACCATCAACTCGCACATGCGCAGCCCTTCCAAGCTCTTTGGATTTGCTTTTTTTAAAAGATCTTTTTTGTAACTTTATTTTATTTGTTTATTATTAGTAGTAGTGTTATTATTATTGTTGTTGTTGTTGTTGTTGTTATTTTGCATGTGTGTGTGTAGTGCTGAGGATTGAACCCAGTGCCTCACACCTGCTAGGCAAGTACTCTACCACTGAGGCACAACACAAGCCCATGAATTTGCTTTTTTTAGCTAGAATTGCCCCTGGATTCAGTCACATCTGAATTTTTCGACTGAACTTCTACTCTTAGACTTTTCAACTATTGAGCCAATCGATCCCCTTGCCATGGTTTTTTTTTTTTTTTCAAATAAGTTTCAGGTGGGTTTGTCATTTTCAACCAAAAAAAAAAAAAAGTGTGACAGAAATTTATGAGACTTTCAAATAAGATGGGCAGTTTTATATTATGGCTACTTACTGAAAGAAGATTGATTAATTGATTTGTCTTGATATTTTGAGACTTTGCATTCTCGTTCTATGATAAAAGTTTCTTCATTGTTCTTAGCAGAGCCTAAGATAATTCAGCCTGAAAAGCCCATCTATTTGTTTAGTTTAGCCCTTTGACAATGTATTTATCTTTGCCTTGGGTTCTTAGTCCACACATATAAAAGGGAGATAATGAGACTTATTTCACTGAACTATTGAAGGTAAAATGAAATCACTTACATGAAATCATTTCGTGCTATCTAACTGCAAGGGCATCATTGTCATTATAATCATCTTTCATTTTCTGTCACGAAGTTCCTGGATAGTTATTTATTGTTGCTATTAATTGTTGTACCAATGCAAACTGTGATTGAGCAAGTAAATGATGAAAACAGAAACTGTGGTTTCTTTTGGATTATCCCAGGAGCATTGTAAAGATCAGTGGAAATGTGCACTTTGGAAACAAAGGGACCGCATCTGACTAGGTGGTACTGTTGTCTCTGCCCAGCAAGCCACTGAATCTTTGATGTTCATTTGCATATATGTTTTATTTCCCAGCTTATTAATATCTTATACTTTTCATTTAATTTTAAAACAAAAAGCCCACAGGCTGTTTCATAGATCGCAGTTTCATACAATGAAGGGCTTTATCTTGGTTTTCATCTTTTCAGCCTCTCTGCACATGTAACCACCCTGACCACCCACTCCTTGAAATTCTTTCCTCCCTTAGACTCAGTGACATACATTTTCCTACTTCTTGACCTTTTCAACAGCTTTGGACTCCCTTCTCCTCCCTCCCAGTTCCTAACTCTGGGGATGTCCCTGAGGCTCTGATTTCAATCCCTGTGCCTCTCCAGATTCACTCCAGACTTTCATTCTCTAGTATTTTTTGTATCTTACTTTCTTATCTTCCAAAAATTCATAGTCCCCAGGATGGCATTATCTGCCTTTGCAAGGGTCTCCTGTCAGTGGGTGGCACCACCGTGGCTCCCATGTCCCTGACTCTTCATTGTGTTCCTCTCTTTCCATTTTTGCAGGCTCAAAGCCCTCCCGTGCCTTTCGGGCTCTGGCTCCCCTGCTCTCCCCGTGAGCCCAGGTGCTCATCTTCTTCCTCCCACCCCCATAGCTGGACTCCCCCCATCCTGTATGATCTATGGACGTCAGCCAAATCGATTTCCTAAAATGCCTCTTTGTCAACTCTATAAGAGCAAGAACCCTGCCCTGGTCATCTTGGTGTTCCCAGCACATGGCACAGTGCCCAGCACATATTCTAGGCCTTGATTGCCTGTCATTCCCCTACTCTGGGGAGTTGCTTGTGTGTGTGTGTGTGTGTGTGTGTGTGTGTGTGGTGAATTGAGATCTCTTAGCTTGTCTGGTTCATAATAACATGGATTATTTACACCATCTTATTTCTGACTGCTTCAAGGAGTAAGTCAGTTATCTGGCTCAATCTGGTTTTTCCTTTTATAAGCAAATATTACACTGATAATTAAGACTGAGCTATTTGACACCCATTAAATCTCTGTTATCAGTGTTCTGTTTGTTTGTTTTGCAGTACTAGGAATTGAACTCCATCTCCAGTTCTTTTTATTTTTTGCTTTGAGACAGGATCTCACTAAGTTTCCCAGGCTGGCTTTGAACTTGACTATCCTCCTGCCTCAACCTCCTCAGTGGTTGGGATTATAGGCCTGCACCATGGCCCCTGATTCTCTACTGTCATTGTAATTTGTCTCCCTAAGTAGATTCTGACATCCTTGAAGCCTGAAACTCTATGAATCAATGGCCTTGCAACAGTCTTTTGATTCAGCCAGCCCTTACTTAAAAAAAAAAAAAAAAAAAAACCTTTCACCAATACTGTCTATGGCCCAGTAAAGTAAAAACAACTGATATGCTTCTTTTCTCTATTTACATTTACTTTTATATTTATATAGGTCCATGGCATATTTTTTTGTCTCATACCACCTAGCACCAGTGTTCCTGAGTAACAGTGATCCCTCATTAAAGTTTTGTTCATTAATACACATAAGAGGGCTGGGGATGTGGCTCAAGCGGTAGCGCGCTCGCCTGGCATGAGCGCGACCCGGGTTCGATCCTCAGCACCACATACAAACAAAGATGTTGTGTCGCCGAGAACTAAAAAATAAATATTAAAAATTCTCTCTCTCTCTCTCTCTCTCTCTCTCTCCCTCCCCTCTCTCACTCTCTCTTAAAAAAAAAAAATACACATAAGACTGAGTGAGCACCTGTACTCCCAGTGACTCAGAAGGGTGAGGCAGGAGGGTTGCAGGTTTAAGGCCAGCCTCAGCAACTTAGCAAGACCTTATCTCCAAATAAAAAAATCAAAAAAGGAGGGTTGGTAGGGAGGTAGCTCCATGGTGGAGCACCCCTAGATTCAATTCCCAGTAACATACACACACACACACACACACACACACACACAATTGGCACTATTCTACTTTGCATTACTTCTTGACCTCTAAACTCAACACAAAAATAGCATCTTGGTGGCTTGACTTTCTTATTAATATCTTTTTTTTTTTTTTGAGCTGGGATTTGAACCCAGGGCCACATGTTCTACCTCTAGGTTCCACCCCAGACCTCCTGTCAGTGTCTTTAATTGGAGACATAAGAACTCTACTTGTGGGGCTGAGGATGAGGCTCAAGCGGTAGCACGCTCGCCTAGAGTGCACGGGGCACTGAGTTTGAACCTCAGCACCACATAAAAATAAAAAATAAAGATGTGTGTCCACCAAAAATTTAAAAAATAAATAAATATTTAAAAATTCTCTCTCTCTCTCTCTCTCTCTCTCTCTCAAAAAAAAAAAAAAGAACTTGTCATTAAGTGAGTGGTCTTTTGATATTGGCATGATAGAATCTTATGTATTAGCCTTGTGTGGTGGTGCTAACCTGCAATCCTAGTGCCTCAGGAAGCTGGGGCAGGAGGATTGCAAGTTCAAGGTCAGCCTCAGTAATTTAACGATGCCCTAAGAAACTTAATGAGTCCCTGTCTCTAAATAAATATTAAAAGGGCTGGGGATATGGCTCAGAGGTTAAGCACTCCTCAATTCAATCCCTGGTACAAAAAAGAAAATCTCATGTAATTTATTTGAGCTAAAAGCCAAATGAGAATGGAAAGCAACAAGAACAGCAGTTGATAAACATGATGGAATAAAATATGAGACTTGTGATGAAAAGTGCCTGTGAGGCTGAGGCTGGGGCTGGGCTCAGTGGTAGGGCGCTTGCCTAGCACATGAGGCACTGGGTTGGATCCTCGGCACCACATAAAAAATAAACAAATAAAGAAAGATATCGTGTCCGTTTATTAAAAAGAAGAAGAAGAGGAGGAGGAAGAGGAGGAGAATGATGAGGAGGAGGAGGAGGAAGAGGAGAAAAAGAAGGTGGTGGGTAGACCAAGGGACCTCTTCTACCAGTCCACACTCATGTCATTTCTGACTTTTTTTTGTCCTTTTTTTTTTTTCTTCTCACGACAGAAATGAGCAAATGATCACCTGGTCACCCCAAAGAATTAATGGGCCTCTTTTAAATTCCTAACTCAAAGCCAGGGAGTTATTTTGAGTACTCAGTAGAATCTAACACATTGTGTTGATGCAGGAAGGCGCCTCGGAAATAGTGTTTAAGGCTGCAAAATTCTGCATGTATTTGAATAATTAAGATGTATGTGCCCCCTCCCCCAGCCACCCTTTTATTCCTAGACACTGCCGACATTAATAACATGAAGCAATAGTGCACTCGCACACTTTCCAAAACAATCGTGCTAATTGTGCCTCTGCCAACTCCTAACAAGAATGCTAGTGTGTATTACTCCACGATTGTGCCCAGTTCCACGAAGAGATAGCAGCACCTTTGTCTCCAGTAGCCAAGGCTCACAGATGGGTCACTTGGCTGAGGCAGAACTGGGCTGTGCTCTTGGCAGATGGATTGAAAAGTTGGCTGACTTGCTCCGAAACCTGACATCCTGACCAGCCCCAGCCCCTGCAGAGCCTTTAGCCCACAGTTCACCTCCCCACCTGCCCTCCCTGTCAGTGTTTCCTTGCGAAAGCCCCTTTTTACTGTGTGGCTTGCCTTCGCTCTCTGTGATGACTGTACTTTGGCATGTGCACCGTGTGTGTGTGTGTGTGTGTGTGTGTATGAGCCATATGTATATGAGAGAGGAAGAATGTGTGTCCAGGGTTTCTCAGTCTTGGCATTCTTAATATTTTGGGCTGCAAATCCTCTTTTGCAAGCTGTTGCCCTGTCATGAGAATCAGAAATATCTCTAGATGTTGCCACATGTCACCCCACCCCCGCCAGAGGCGGTCATCCCTAACCAAGAGCACTGCTATAGAGTCATTCTGCATGAATTATTTGAATCAAAGTCTCAAAGTCACGACTGAGGCGTGATCCACTATAAAGTACAACCGTATAAAAATCCATCAGAACCAAAATATTTCCAACCGAGAGTCATTTTTTTATTTCAAGAAATATCAAACACAGCATCATTAGAGTGTTAAAAATGTGAATGGACCCTTCAATTTTGTGGCCATTTGTCCTCGTTAAGCACATCTGATACACTGGGCTTCTATTCAAAACATCCGAAGGGGGAAGAAGGGAGCTTCCCTGGGTTGCCTACCTCTTTTATTTTGCACTACTTAGAAGTTTTTATTGTGTTCTCAGATCCTGTCCCAAGTACTTAAAACATTCTGAAATGAAATGGTTCACACAGCATGACATCTTGCATGTAAATGTTAGTTTTCAGGACATTTGAGTAATTACTATTATCTCTTTCATCCTCCTCTTTTATCCCTGTGAGATATAAAACTATGATTCCTGTCTTAGAGTTGAGACTTAAAGAAGTTAAGGGACCTGTAATAAAGTCATTCAGCCAGAATATGTCAGAGCCACCTCTAGAATCCAGATCTTTCTGATCAGAAGTCCTGTGTTTTAACCTTTTTCTTTCTCCACCATAACAAGAGAACCTAAGTTAGGAGATAAAATAAATTATCAGAAATCGCCAGTGGGGATGGGGTGGCCCCACTGTGGTTCCTTCCCATAGAGGTGATGACATCTGGGCATGGAAGCCTGGCTCAGGGTTAATTCTTGTCCACTGCAGCCTTGAAACATCACCCCATTGCTTCTCCTTTAAAGGAGCTCTTCCTTAAAGTGCTTTCTGGAAGGGCATGGAGACACTGGGGCTGGCATTGTGGTAATCTTGTCACTTGGGAGGCTGAGGCAGGACAATCGCAAGTCAGAGGCCAGCCTCAGCAAGTTAACAAGACTCTGTCTCAAAATAATAAATGAAAGGTTTTGGTGTAGCTCCGTGGTAAAGCACTCCTGGGTTAAACCCCCAGTACCAAAAAAAGACTCCTGGAGGCTGGATGCAGTTTAATGTGGCTGCAGTTCCTGCTACTCAGGAGGCTGAGATGGGAGGATCTCTGGAGCCCTAGAGTCCCAAGCCAGCCTGTGGAACAGAAAATGTCTAAAAAAGAAAAAATTAAAATCATCATCTGAGTTTAGCCCATGCTAGGAACAGGGTAACTTCTGAGGCCAATTTGATCTCTGAGGAGGTGATACAGTTGGGTTATTGCTGAGATTGGCAGTAGGAGAGAATCCAGAAGAAAGGTCGGGGAGGCTGGGAATCATGGGATCACCAGGCAGGCAAAGAGAGGTGCAGATTGTGAGATCAGGTAAAGGCGAACAGGCTGAGAGAACAGCATGGCCCCCAGCTAGGCGTGTATGCAGTACAGGTCCAGGAGGGAGGAGATTGTGCCAAGGACTGGTGTGCTCTCCACCCCTGGGGGTATTAGTTAAATTTACAGTATTGCTATCAAGGATCTGTATGAGTTTGCTAAGCTGCTATAACAAAAATCACACATTGAGTGACTAAACAACAGAAATGTATTTCTGCAGTTCTGGAGGCTGGAAGGCTGAGATCAAGTTGTCAGCAGGGCGGGTCCTCCTGAAGCTGTGAGGGGGGCCCTGTTTCAGGCCTCTACTATTGGTTAGGGTGCTCTTGGCTTGTAGAAGCATCACCCTGATCTCTGCCTGCTTCTTCACATAGCATTCTTTGTGTGTGTGTGTGTGCTCGCGGGCACGTACATATGTATATGTCTGGTTTTTCTCTTTCTATAAGGATGCCAGTCATTTTAGATTAGGGCCCACTCTAATGACTTTCTTTTAACTTGATTACCATTATGAGGACTCTTCAATTAAGGTCACATTCTGAAGCATTGGGCATCAGAACTTCAACCTGTGAATTTGGGGAGGACACAATTCAACCCCTAACAGGATCCAAATGATATTAGATGCTTAAAAGGGAGCAATCCCAAGCCAGGCACAGTGGTGCACACCTGTAATCCTAGTGACTTGGGAGGCTGAGACAGGAGGATCAATAGTTCGAGGCCAGCCTGGGCAACTTAGTGAGACCCTGTCTCAAAATAAAGTCAAAAAGGTTGGGGTTGAAAAGCCCCTCTGGGTTCAATCCCTGCTACTGCAAAAAAATTAAAATTAAAAAGAGAGAGAGGGAGGGATCCCAATGCTGGGCTGAGTTTGCAGCTCAGGGGTAGAGGATTCACATACCATCCAGGAGATTCCAGGTGCAATCCCCAGCACCAAAAAAAGAAAAGAGAGTGCACTGGGGTTGTAGCTCAGTGGTGGAGCACTTGCATTGCACGTGTGAGGAGGCACAGGGTTTGATCCTCAGCGTCACATAAAAATAAATAAATGGGGCTGGGGATGTGGCTCAAGTGGTAGTGCGCTGGCCAGGCATGCACGAGGCACTGGGTTCGATCCTCAGCACAACATAAAAAAATAAATAAAGAAAGATATATTGTATCCACCTAAAACTTAAAAAATTAATTAATTAATTAATTAAATAAAGGTATTGTGTCCATCTACAACTAAAAACAAAATATTAAAAAACAACAACAACAAAAAAAGAAAGAAATGTGCAGTGACCTTGGCTGTTTTGCTAGGGACCCTTTCCTCCTTTCCCTCTTCAGCTGTGGCCCAGCAGGAGTGACACCCTCTAGGTGACACTCTAGGTGACCCTGCAGGGCTGCTACAGATCAGCAGCAGATGAGTCATGACCAAGCCACCACCTGGTTTGCAGGGCAGGTTGGAGGAGACCTAGGAGCTACTGCAGGTGACTTTTAAAGCTTGTAAGGCACATGTTTTGGTTTTTAACACTCGAAAATTCCATTTCTGAGACAAGGAAGTTAAAAGACAAAAAGATAGACATCTTTCAAGATAAACAGAGATTGGAGATAAAAAGGAACACCTCTTAAATGAGACAACCTGAAGGACTTAGACCACGTGTCCGTGACCCAGAAGTAATTAAGACATAATTAAGGTACCCTGAAGTGCTGTGACAGAGTTAATTCATACCCAGTAGACTGGAACTCAATCAGAAACTCCAGCCTTTGGAACTTGGAATCAGGAAATTGTCAGAGTTCTTGCTAAAATCAGCTGGGCATGGGATTTTTTCTCCTGGTCTGCCCTGCTCTCTACCCCACACCTTCTCTAAGAGTCCCAGACCCTCTGGCCACAGAGGAGGGTACACAACCCATGCGGAGCCAGGCACGATGCTCTGTCCCCACCACCACCACCACCCACCCCTTCTCTGTGGTGGGCCCATGAGTCACATCATTTCAAGGCCTAATTCAGGATTTGCTACTGGAGTTCTAGGGGGGGAGGCTCATTCTTGATTCTTATTTTGTGATGCAAAAAGAATATGGATTTGGAATTGTCAGAAATTCCCCAGCAGCAAGGGGAATGGAGGGAGGGTAAATAGAGAGACTGGGCAGCCTTCAACCTAATTGTCATCTCAGGCACCCCACACTGCTTAGCCCTGGCTCTTCTCTCAGTTCTGTGAGCTATCTCAGTATCTACTCAATAAATCTAATGCTGGGAATAAGTTGGTTTGGGCTGTCACTTACCACCAATGGAATCCTGAAAAACATACTTGGGTTCTGTTGCACACTGAGAAAAAAATGAAATATTTCCCACCCTGGTGGAATAAGGCCATACGTGAGTCAACAGAAACTGAGGTTTAATATGCACCAAGCACTGCCAACTCTAACTGGAAGCTTCCACAGAAGGCTTGCTAAAGGCTTCACTGGCCCCATGATCAAGGGTGTCCTAACTGGGAGCGGGAGAACGTTCCAGATTCCCAGTCTATGGTTATCTGTCTCAGCTGAGGTCTGAATTAGAACCCGACGCCATGATAATGACAGTCTGTGGGGCCAGGAAAGGGCAGCATGAGAGGAATGAGTTCCCGTGCGGAAACCTCAGGAACTATCTCAGCATTTGACACTTAATTATAGACTTTTAAAAATTTTTTGAAAACTAAGGTAAGCCTGTCAAAAAGGTTTACTTTGCTTTTTTTTTCCCCAGGGCTGGGCTGACAGCTCTGGGAGCCCCTGTAATTAGCCCAACCCAACCAGGCAGCAAGTCAGCACAGGCTCCCGGGCCTCCTAACCAGACTGGTCCTGCCCTAGCCTGACAAACACCCTCGGCCACCTCGCCCAGCCTCTCCCTCCACCCTGTGGTCCACCTGGCCCCCGGCTTCCTGGTTGGCCCCAGCCAAGGGGAGCTTTCTCAACTTCCCCCTCATGACTTTCATAGTGCCTCTTTGTTTCCTTGAGGTCCACGCTTGGAGGCCAGTTCAAATGCTTCTCAGGTGTGACTCACTCAATCCTTCACTTCCCAGTTTCCTTGGCTGTGTCTCTCTGGCCGCCTTTGTCCCCAGCTACCTTTTTTTTTTTTTTTTTGGCGGGGGTGGGTGGGTAGGTACCAGGGATTGAACCCAGGGGCACTCAACCACTGAGCCACATCCCCAGCTCTTTTCAATACTTTATTAGGAGACACGGTCTCGCTGAGTTGCTGAGCACCTCACTGTCGCTGAGGCTGGCTTTGAACTCACAATTCTCCTGTCTCAGCCTCCCAAGCCACTGGAATTACAGGTATACACCACCATGCCCAGCCCCAACTACCTTTTAATGCAATTCCTGGAAGCTGTCCTCTCCTCAGTTGTGTGCCTCCTAAGGATAGAGACTATCCAGATTGACAATTATCAACAATTCAAGTAACAATAAATGCTGGAACGGATGAGGGGAAAAAGGTACTCTCATACATTGCTGGTGGGACTGCAAATTGGTGCAACCACTATGGAAAGCAGTATGGAGATTCTTTAGAAAGCTTGGAATGGAACCACCATTTGACTCAGTTATCCCACTCCTTGGGCCTATACCCAAAGGAATTAAAATCAGCATACCACAGTGATACAGCCACATCCATGTGTATAGCAGCTCAATTCACAAGAGCTATGCTATGGAACCACCCAGGTGCTCTTCAACAGATGAATGGATAAAGAAAATGTGGTACATATGCCCAGTGGAATATACTCAGCCATAAAGAAGAATGAAATTGCGGCATTTGACAGTAAATGGATGGAATTGGAGACTATCATGCTAAGTGAAATAAGCCAATCTCCAAAAAAAAAAAAAAAAGCCAATGTTCTTTCTGAAATGCTGATGCTAACATACAATAAGCAAGGGTGAGAGAATAGAAATTCATTGGGTTAGACAAAGGGGAATGAAGGGAAGGGAGGGAAATGGGATACAGTAGAACCAATAGGACATAGCATTCCTATGTTCTTATTTGAATACACGACCAGTGTAACTTCACATCATGTACAACCACAAGAATGGGAAGTTATACTCCATGTATGTAGGATGCGTCAAAATACTGTCATGTGTAACTAAAAAGAACAACAACAACAAAAAAATTTTCTTAATAGTGTATGGGGCTGGGACCTGCGTCAGTGGTAGCGCATGTGTTCAGCATGCAAGAGGCCCTGGCTTCAATCCCCAACACCACACGCACACACAGGAGAAATACAGTGTGGTGGGGTGGACCTTAAGGGAGGTAGGCACACAACAAATGGGGAGAGGTGAGTCCTACCTGGGAGCTAAGGGACCATGTTCAGGGGAACTTCATGGAGGAGATGTGCCCGCAACAGCCATGATCTCGCTCACAGTGGACTGACCCGGCCAAGGGTGGCGGGAAGTCCTGGGTGTGGCCTCTGCAGGCCCCTATGAGGCCCTCCCACAACAGGGAACTGGGAACACTCTTCAGCCAACTTTTGGGTGTCTCCTCAGAGTGGATTCACGAACTCAAGACTCGTCATACTGAATTTTTTTGGTTCTGGCAACCGCCTCCAACTGTTAACATATTCTTCATTCAGATAAGTTATCGTCTCCAGTTCTGCTCTACCCAGATCACGTAGCATATCACGTAGTACATTTAAAGTACTTGTATCCACTCCATCTTATCTTCCTTTACTAACCTAATTCTCAGGGTTCAAGGGCTGACTCACTGACACACCCTACATTTAACTACCTCGAGTAAGCAGTTCTTCCCACACAAGGCTGTGCTCCCCGAAGACAGGGTCTATTTTTCCCCTATGTGTCCCCAATACCAGCTGTGCTTGGTGCATGGTGAGGAGGGCTCAGTGTCTACTAAAATAATAAGCTCTTCCTTCCCTAAGGCATCCCCACTTCTCTCTCTTCCTCTCCTCTCCTCCAACTCCTTATCCACTGCCCCCTCTTTTTCCTTCTACCGCTATAAGCTGCCCCTTGGCCCCAAGGGCAAGATTTGGATAAAGGTTTGACATTCAGCCTTGGGATTTTATGATTCTGTCCTAGGATACTGATTCTAAGGTGCAAACAACTTGTTTGCCCTAGTTTCTTGTTCTGATTTTTTTCAGGTACAGTTATCAGGGTGGGGAATTTTTAAGATAGCCCGTATCCTAAAATTGAGCTTAGAGAATTCCTGGTTGATAAATGATTATTGTATTATGCATTAATGAGTTTACAGTATTATCTTGGAATCCCAGAGTTATACATCAAGGGAAGCTAGCTTCACAGCTGTTTAGAGGAACTCGTGTGTGTGACAGTGCTTTGGAACCTTTCAGTACTATGCAGAAATAAGAGTTTTGTAAGGAATCCTTGAACACTGTTGGTGGGGGTGTAACTTAGTACAGTCACTGTGGAAATTGGTATAGAGGTTCCAGACAAAACTATAACTAGAGCTATCTTATGGTCCAGCCCCAATTACTGTATATACCACTCTTTGGAATTACAATCTGTATACTTCAGAGAAACCTACATATCACATCGAGCATATACCCCTGTTTATCATGGTACAATTAATTCACAATGGCCAAATTATGGAATCAGCCTAGTTGCCTAACAATGAATAAATGGATAAAGAAAATGTCACACACACACACGCACACACATATAATGGAGTATTATTATAAAGAAGAATGAAATCATGTCATTTGCAGGAAAATGGATGGGACTGATGGTCATAATGTTAAGCAAAATAAACCAGATTCAGAAAGATAAGTACTGCATTTCCCCCCTCATATATGGAATCTAGAGGAGAATGGAGGAAAGATGATATGAAAGTGTTAGGGAGTGGGCTAGCTGTGAGCAGTAAAATGCATGGAAAGGTCACAAAGTGTTCTTTCCATTACATTAGGGTCTTTCTTTAAACTATTTTAAGAAATAGAACGGTGGCAGTTAATCTGCAGAACACAAACTAAATCACGGGAGCTAGTTGGAAATCACCATCAAGAGAAAAGGACTAATTGGGCTAACTCTTGACAGGGTCCATTGATGTGGATGTGAAGTTAGGAATTACAGCTGTAAGTGCCTCCATCTGTCTGGGAAGGAAGAGTCCTCTAGCAGCACAGGTGCACTGAGGTAACTTCTGACCAGCTACTGAGCCCAGCACCCACATCAACATGGGATTGACTTGTAGATGAAGCCCCCCTTCACAGGATGCCCACCAGACAGTTCCGGGGAGGACCAACTAAGGTCAAAACTCCACCGCCCAACGTGAAGGCGGGGTTGAACACTTGGCTGGCAAAGAGTGCAGAAGGTGGTCCCCAGCTCCCCTGGCAAACAGTAAGAAATCTGGAGACAGCAGCGTCTCTTCTCTTGTTCTTTGTTTGGAGATGGCCCACTCTCACCCTGGAGGGTGCTCTCTGCCTGAACCTCAGTTTGCTTTTACTTCACTTTCACCTGCAATAAAATTCTGTTGCATGACTTTTGTGTCTGATACTAAATTTTCTTTCATGGGAACACAAGAACGGAGTCTCAGCTCCCTGCTTTCCTATGATAAAAGTAGAAGGGAGACCATTAGGACAAGAGGAAGGAGGTCATGGGGAGGGGAGGGAACAGTGGGGGGATGTGATAAAGTATGTTATATGCATGGACGAATGTATGCCACAATGAAACCCGTTATTCTGTATAATGAAAATGTACTAATAAGCCAGGTGCTATAGCACACACAATCACAGTGACTCGGGAGAATGAGGCAGGAGGATCGCAAGTTCTAGGTCAGACTCTGCAATCTAGCAAAGCCCTGTCTCAAAAATAAATAAATAAATAAAATTTAGGGATAAGGTTGTGGCTCAGTGGTTGTGGTTCAGCACTTGCCCAGCATGTGTGAGGCACTGGGTTCAATCCTCAGCACCACATATAAATAAATTAATAAACAAAGTAAAGGTTCATCAACAATTTTTTAAAAAATTAAAAAGCACCCAGGATATAGTTAAAAAGTAAAATTTAAAAAGGTTAAATTCTCAGAACCAAAAAACAAAACAGACAACACACACACACACACACACACACACACTAATTAAAAAGCAACTTAAAAAAATAAGATTTTGTAGTTAATATCATTACTTGTTGCTGTCCCAACTGTATGATTTTTCCTGACTCATATAAAAGATAGTTTACTTTCAGGTGCAGTGGTGCGTGCTTGTAGGTCCAGTGGCTCGGGAGGCTGAGGCAGGAAGATCTCAAGCTGAAAGCCAGACTCAGAAACTTAGTGAGGTCCTGAGCTAATCAGAGAGACTATCTCTAAATAAAATGTAAACTGGGCTGGGGGTGTGGTTCAGTGGCTAAGTGTCCCTGGGTTCCACCTCCAGTACCAAGAAAAAAAAAAATGGTTTGGAGGCCAAAAAGATTTTTTCTCAAAGTAAAATCTATCAACAGTGGACACTGATTTTTCAGGCAAAAAATGGCAGCTATCTGTAGAGCTCGCTAGGGTTGGTCCCAAGGAAAGCCTGCCCGGCTTCTTCCTCCTCTGCTGATAGACCAAACCTGCTGCCGAAGCACTTGGATCACACTGCTATTTGTACACGGCTCATCTTTGGGAAATATAAAATCAGGGTGGAGTAGGGTTACCCACATATCCTGATAGCACACCCTCGTATGTGATTTGTGGAAACATGTCTATTTGCCTTGACAGGATTCTGTATATAGAATACAGAAATTCAAACGGCAGCATGAATTCCTAGCGAGGAGAACACTGAAGAGAGTGACAAATGCTTGAACTATTTGCTTTGTTCCAAAAGAATTTCACCATAATTATGAAATTATTACAGGATAATGCTAGATCAAATGAGTTACTAAATGGGAAGTCCCAAGGCCACTTCCTGGCTCATAGTGGACACTCAATAAACATGATACATCTCTCCTATTCTCTTACCATTGTGATAATCAAAGCTTGTTAGATTTTTTTATGACTTTATTTTATTTGTTTATTTTTTAATTTGGTGCTTTGAGGATCAAACCCAGTGCCTCACATTTGCGAGGCAGGCACTCTACCACGGAACCACAATCCCAGCCCATTGTTGGTAGGTTTTGAGGTCAGAATCTAGAATAAATTGCCACCAGAAACAGAGACAATTAGAGACATGAAAGGATTCTGTTGAGAACACAACACCCTTCAGTCAGCACCTAAGGTTGTCTGGTCTTTCCTTATGCAGACAATAGTCCCTCCTTATCTTTAGTTTTATTTTCTGCAGTTTCAGTTATCTATGGTCAACTGTGTTCCCTAAACATTAAACATAAGAAATAAAAAATTCATACATTTTAAATTGAATACCATTTCTGAATAACACAATAAAATGTTTAGATGTCCCATTTTATCCCACCTGGGATACGAATCATTCATTTGTCCAATGTATCCACACTGTATATGCTACCCAACCGTTAGTCACTTAGTGACCCTCTAATCAAATTAACTCTAGCAGTAGCACAATGTTATGGTTTAGATACAAGGCATCCTCCCAAAAATCATGTGTGAAACAATACAACAATTTTCACAGGTGAAATGATTAGATTAGGAGATATTTAAACCCAATCTGTGGATTAGTCACTGATATGGATTAACTAGATGGTAACTGTAGGCAGGTAGGATGTGCCTGAAGGAAGTAGGTCATTGGAGGGTTTATATCTTTAGAGTTTATATTTTGTCCCTGAGTGAATCAATCTCCTTCTGTCTCTCTCTCTCTCTCTCTCTCTCTCTCTCTCTCTCTCTCTCTCTCTAACTCTCTCTCCCCCCTTCCTATTTGCCATGTCCTTAGCTGTTTTCCTCACCATGCCCTTCTGACATGATGTTCTACATCACCTTGGACCCAGAGCTATGCCTCCAGTCAATCGTGGATTGAAACCTCTAATACTATGAGCCAAAATAAACTTTTCCTCCTCTCCATTGTTCTTGGCAGGTCTTTTGGTCACAGCACCAAAAAAAGTTGAGGAAAACAAACGGTAATTACATTCAAATAAACCTTACGTGGTAAACTGATGGTACTTCCCAATGCCTACGTCATTCACTTCATCTCATCATGTAGACTCTGGACCATGTCACAGCATCACAAGAAGAAGGGAGAGTTCACCACATTAAGATATCTTCAGAGAGAAAAAGAGACTACTTTCACATAATACTTATTATGATATGTTGTTATAATTGTTCTACTTTGTTATTAGTTATGTTGTTTATCTCTTATTCTGCCTAATTTGTAAATTAAACTTGATCATAGATATGTTTATATAGGAAAAACATAGCATATATAGGGTTTGGTGCTATCCATAGTTTCGGCCATCCACTAGGCTTCTTAGACTGTATTCCCCCATAGACAAGGGAGTTCCACTGCATTCAGTATGAATGGAACTTAATACATATCAGCACAACATACAGTCTTAGAATTAGGCCAATTAACCCATCAGAAATGATCCAAGCTTCTAGATGTGAATTCAAATCAGTATGGGTTATGCAGCTGCCCTTGCTCCAAGTAACTCTGCCATACAGCAATCCCCACCATATAAAATTCTAACTAGGGCCATGGCAGAGAAGGGGACATTTTCCTTTCAAAACACCACCTCTGAGCCTCAGTCATCACTATGGAAGATAAATCATAGTTCATCTCCAATATTTATCAAAGTGCCAGAAACATCATGGGCACTCAATATTTATTAGATGAATGGATCTCCGTTTTTTAGAGTGTTTTGACAGTTGATTTGCTGTAAAGATGATGGATTGAACAAATGCATCTAATTTAACTCCCTTAGAATCCCATCAAGCCCACAAGGACGGTAGCGAGAGAAGCAGCCACAGCAGTGATGAAGTTTTGGAGACTAAGAGCAGAGATGAAGGTCCTGGCTGATCTGAGAAAACCAAAGGCTACCAAAGGCTAAGTTTGTGATGGTGCTTGATCCTCTGGATGTGGAGTGGAGGTGAAGAAGGGGTGAAAGAAGGAACTGTAGGAGGCTGGCAGCTACTTGAGAAGCAGCAGCACTCTTTTTTTTTCTTTTTTAAGTACCAGGGATTGAACTCAGGGGCCCTCGACCACTGAGCCACATCCCCAGCCCTAGTTTGTATTTTATTTAGAGACAGGGTCTCACTGAGTTGCTTAGCACCTTGCTTTTGCTGAGGCTGGCTTTGAACTCAGGATCCTCCTGCCTCAGCCTCCAGAGCCCCTGGGATTACAGGTGTGCACCACAGGACCCAGAAAGAAGTAGTAGTACTTCTATATCCTTTTCTCCTGGGTGGCTCCCACTTAACAGAAGTTCGGGTTTTTTACCATAGGAGAAGGAGCCAGCGATGCCAGAGGAAGAACTGGGGTTAATTAATGCAGGCATACTAAGTGCTCAGATATTCTCCCAATTCTCCAAATGCCAGCCTTTCCCTCCAAGTGGGGTTGGAAAAGACTTCTCCAAGGAGCATGTTATTTCCAAGAAGGGGAAAAAAATGCTTGAAGATGATAATAGAACGGATTGGCTGGAATTTCCCAACAAAAAGACTATCCACCTTATCTCACAATAAAGTTCATGGTCAGCATGGCTCAGTGGCGCACACCTGTAATCCCAGTGGCTCTGGAGGCTGACGCGGGAAGATCACGAGTTCAAAGGTAGCCTCAGCAATGGGTGAGGCACTAAGCAATTCACTGAGGCCCTGTATCTAAATAAAACACAAAATAAGGCTGGGGATGTGGCTCAGTGGACAAGTGACCCTGAGTTCAATCCCCGGTACCAAAAATAAATAAATAAATAAATACAGTTCACTATTGATAAGTCTTCCTCAAAACACAGAGTTCCTAATAACTTTTTGTTTTCTGCTCTCAAATATGAACAGACAACTGGGATTACCAAACACCTGAGATAATCCATTAACAGGAAAGATCATGGAAAGACCTAAATTGACAGATTGAGAAGGTCCACCAGGTAATCAGTTCAATGAATAGAAGCAGACCGTTCAAAACATGTTATCATGACATTTTAGAAGCACAGAACGTCCACAGAGGCAAAGCACATGCAAAGGAGGAGAATCAGAACAGCATCAGACTTTCAAAAATCCGGAAGCTAAAGGACAGCGGAACGACCTCCCACACTCTGAATCTGAGAGTGGAAGCCTGGGTGAGCCTAGTGCAAATTGCTCCTTGTGTTTGATAAGCCTCATTCATCTTCTGATGGGTTTCTGTTCCCCTCCCCACCTCTCTCCCACTCTGACCTACTGCCTGGATAATCTGGGGACACTCGGATTACCCACATAAATTTTCTCTTTGACTTACTCCAGAACTATAGATGGGCTTTAGTGAATATCAATGCAGAAAATAGAGACAGCAGAAATCTCCCCGCTGTCCTTGTGCTGTACCCGGGCCACAATCCTGCTGCTCCAACTGCAGTCAGTTCTGTGTGGTCAGGTCTCGCCTGTGACCTTGCCCACTGATTTTCTCAGAAGTGATTCTTACACACTTTCACAGAAACTGAGAGCCAGTCTATGATCCAGAAATTCTGCTCAGCTTATCATTTTTGAGACCTTGTTTTAGAGTGCCTTCGTATTTTTTTCCTTATGGATCTAGGTTTGTGTTTGCTGTTGAGTTTTTATATTAACCATATGCTATCGTTTGAATGTCCTCTAAAGGCTCATGTGTTAAAGGCCTTGTCCCTAGCCCATGGCATTATTGGAAGACGATGGAACCTTTAAGAGGTGGGCCCTAGCAGAAGGAAGTTAGGTCATTGGAGGCGGACCCTCCTATTAGGACCCATCCTTTCCTCTTCCTCTCTCTTTGCTTAAGTCGCCACCATGAAGTGAACAAGGTTCTTCTACTGTGAGCTACCATCATGTTGTTCTGTGCTGCCACACGTGACCATGGAATGAAACCTCTGAAAATATGAGCCAAAATAAGCCTTTCTTCCTTTTAAGTTGATTATCTTGGGTATTTGTCACAGCAATGGAAAGCTGACAAGTCCATGACATACAGTAGCTGATAAAATATTTGAGAAAAAATATTTAATAATGCTATTCCTCGTATATTTCAATCATGTCCTCTCCTGAGACCTTGGGGATGGTATCCTGGGGTTGAGCCAATGAGTAGTGGATTGAAGTGGAAAGAATCCATGTTGTAGAAAAGCAGCTTCACTGGGCCATGGGCAGCCTGAGAACATGCACATCTTCTCAGCCTCCGGGCCACACCCGCTCCCATCTCCATATGCATGCTAGAATTTCCATTACAAATCATTCCTTATTGGCCAGTACCTGGAATCTTTCCAGAAAAAAAACAACCTAAGTCAGAACGGACTAATGGTTTGATTAGCAGGGGAGTGAAGTCCAAAATACTGGTCCTTCTTATTGCTTCTCCTGGCCACAACTCACTCCACTACCTAAAACCCATGGATCCCTGTAGCCCCACAAGGGGGTCCCTTAGCACGAGGGGGTCGCTTAGCACGGCACACAAAGGTTCTTTGTTTGCAGTGAGGATGGAACCCAGAGCCTTATGCACGACAGTCAGGTGCTCTACCACTGAGCTATACCCTCAGTTCTACACAAAAGTTCTTTATGATTTTACTTCTGCATAAAATCATAAAGAACTTCACTTGCCGCTCCTCTAGCTGTTTTCCTCTTATGTTTGGCAATATTCAACTATTTGTAAGTTTCTGAAGTCTGTTCTTTTTTTATTATTTTTAATTTATTTTTTAGTTGATGGAGCTTTATTTTATTTATATGTGGTGCTGAGGATCAAACCCAGTGCTTCACACGTGCTAGGCAAGCACTCTACCACTGAGCCACGACCCCAGCTCTGAACAGTCCTTTCTCCTTTCTACTTTGCCTGCTTGTATCCAAGACTCAGTTCAGGCACAACCTCCTCTAGGAACATGTCCCTGCCCCTAGTGATGGCACCTTCCCAGAGTAGCTTAGGTGTACTTCCTCTGTTCATAACATACCATATTGAAAAGTGTCTCTGTATCTCTGTGTGTCTTGCATGAGACTGGAGGTAGGAACAAGGTCTTCTGTTTTCACAACTCCAGTGCCTAGCACAGAGCAGGCATGAAATGAATATTTGCAAATGCAATTTTTTTAACTATATTTACTTATTTTTATATAGTGCGGAGGATCGAACCCAGTACCTCACACGTGCTAGACAAGCGCTCTACCACCTAACCTCAGCCCAATGCACATACAATTCTTATGAACCCTCTAACATATTAAAAACTATTATGTTCACACTTTACTTAAAAAATAGATAACAGACTTTATTTTTAGAGCAGTTTTAGGTTTACAGAAAAGTTGAGCCGAAAATAAAGAATTCCAGCTGGGCAGCTGTGGCGCATGCTTTGGATCCAGCTAGTCAGGAGGCGGAGGCAAGATCATTGTGAGTCTGAGCCCAGCCTGGGTGACATAGTGAGATTGAAAAAAAAAAAAAAAAAAGGGAATAGAGTTCCCAGGTATTCCACTGCCTCATCGCCACAGTGTCCTCTATTATTAGTATTTTGCATTATTTTGGTACATTTATCACATTTGATAACCCAGTGCTGATTGATTATTAATAGCTAAAGTCCACAGTTTACATTAAGGTTCACTCTTTGTATTGTGCCTTCTGTGGGTTTTGACAAATCATTACATTTGTGTTATACAGAATAGTTTCGTCACCCCAAATGCTCTGTGTTTCATTTATTCCTTCTCCTATACTCACTCCCCAACCTGAACCCGGGAAACCACTGAACTTTTAACTATTTTCATAATTTGACTTTTCTAGTGTTATAGTTAATTTTTTTGTTTGTTTTGGGATGAGGGGTTGGTACTGGGGATTGGTACCCAGGGACACATCCCCAGTCCCTTTTTTTTTTTTAATATTTATTTTTTAGGTGTAGATGGACACAACACAATGCCTTTATTTTTTATGTGGTGCTGAGGATTGAACCCGGGTCCCACCAGCGCTAGGCGAGCGCTCTACCGCTGAGCCACAATCCCAGCCCCCAGCCCTTTTTGTATATTTTATTTAGAGACAGGGTACACTGAGTTGCTTAGGGCCTCGCTAAATTGCTGAGGCTGACTTTGGACTCACAATCCTCTTGCCTTAGCCTCCCGTGTGCTGGGATTACAGGCATGCGCCACTGCACCCAGCTCTAGTGTTATAGTTGAAATCATATCCTAGGTAGCCTTTTCAGTCTGACTTCTTTCACTTGGCAGCATGCATTTACATTTCTTCCGTATCTTTTTATGGCACATTGTTATTTCGATCTTCAACAAAACTCTGTAAAGTAAGTTGTTTTACTAGATGAACACCTGCGACTTGGTGAGGAAATAACAAAGCAAAGGTAGCTAAAATATCCACAATCCCATACTATCCATCCATTAAATAAACATCCATTGGGTCTCTCCCTTTTGGTAGGCATGGTGTTTATATAATTGGAAGATCAATAAAAATGTCATTGTCTAGTTTTGGAGTTACTAACAATTAAATATAAAAAATAGGTATATGTAGAAGAAATCTCATCTTTTTATAATATATAAATGGCTTCTAAGAGGGTAGGTAGGTATCAGGTTGACAAAAGAATTAACTCAAAGCTGGGTGACATGGTGCATGCTTGTAATCCCAGCAACTCTGGAGGCTAAGGCAGGAGGATCACAAGTTGGAGGCCAGCCTCAGCAACTTAGCAAGACCCTATTTCAAAATAAAAAATAAAAAGGACTGGGAATATAGCTCTGTGGTGGAGTGCCCTGGTTTCAATCTTCAGTATCACAAAAAATAAAAATACAAAAAATTAAAAAAAAAAAAAAAAGAAATTAGGCAGTGAACCTGAGATTGCTCAAGGCCAATTTTCTGTTTTCCTGCAATGATCATGGCAGAAATAACACCACTTCCCTGAGTGGTGACATTAAAAGGAAGGGTGTATTGGGGACAGTGACAAGTTGAGTGTGCCTAGAGCACAGAGGGTGGGGAGGGGAGCAGTGGGCGGTGGATGCTGGTGACAGTCAGGCCACCAAGGGCCTCCAAATACTGATGTCCATTAAATGCGTCAGTCCCACTACTTGCTCTTGATATTTAGCTCAAAGAACTGCTGAAGTTGAACATTCCCTTCCGAGTGTGCGGAGTAAGACAAGCTCTGTATGAGACATTTTTGGTCTTGCTAAGGTCAACGTCGTGGGTTTGTTGCTGAGGAAGAGTTCCAACCATCACTATGGAGATGGTACAGAAGCAAAGATAAGCAAAAATGTTTGTTTTCCAAATGCAAAATTAGAGGGAAGCACAGTAAATCAAGATTCCATACATAACAAGTTTTGCAAATAAACACTGATTGGAAGAGAAACTACAGGAAATGAAATTGAAATTGACCAAGTCTAAATCCTTCAAGAAAATCCATCTGCCTTCTCTCCCAGATGGTTAAACTGCTTACATGTGGGGACGTATCCTTTCATCATCCTATGATTTCTTATTTTGAGAAACAGAAATAAATAGAAAATTCACCTTTGATCTCCATTATACCCTTGAGCATGCTATATTGAAGGAGCTGGAAGCTATTTGAAGGCTTCTTGGAGAGGGGGTAGATTAATTTCTGCCTAGTTATTTTTAAGAATACATTTGGAAATGATTTTAGTATAACAGGAAGAGGAATTGGCATTCAGGTTCAATTAAGTACAATTCAAGAACTTTACCAATACCTACTTAATCTGATATATTTAAAACTATAACCTAGAGGAAAACAAACCTAAAGAGGTCATTTCAGTACCATGTTCTCTTGTTCCTATAATTAAAATTTAATCCATTTTCTGCTAATAATTATTTATACATTTTGCCAGTTTTTATTGAGGATGTACTATGTGCCCAACTGGGTGTCAGGCACTAAGAATACAGTCACAATTAAGGCAGATATAGTCCCTGTACTGGTGATGTTTATAGTCTAATAATACCAGAAGACTACAACCAAATACATGAAAGATTAGATTTGGGGGGAGCACTGGGGATTGAACTCAGGGGTGTTTTACCACTGAGCCTTATCCCCAGCCCTTTTTATTTTTTTACTTTGTGACAGGATCTCGCTAAATTGCTAAGGGCTTTGCTAAATTGCTGAGGCTGGCCTTGAATTTGAGATCCTCCTGCCTCAGCCTCCTAAGTCACTGAGATTACAGGGGTGCCCCACCTCTGAGCCTGGCTAGACATTCTGATTACCATATTTAAAGAGATATGCACTGGTGAGTGCAAACACCAGTGCTTCTCAAACTTTACTGTGTATGTGAGTAGCTCAAGTATCTTATTAAAATAAAGATTCTAATCCAGTATTCTGGGGGTATTCTGGATTTAAACAAGTTGTCAAGTAATGCTAATTCTGTGGGTCCATGGACCACACTGGGTGGCAAGGACATCCAGTACAATACTAAGATGTAAGACCTTAGCTGGGTTCAGAGGTGCATGCCTATAATCCCAGCAACCTGGAAGGCTGAGGCAGGAAGATCACAAGTCCAAAGCCAGCCTCAGCAACTTAGCAAGGTCCTAAGCAACTCAGTGAGACCTGTCTTTAATATATATATATATGAGCTGAGGGATTGGCTCATATTGGTTAAGTGCCCCTGGATTCAATCCCTAGTACCAAAAAAAAAAAAAAAAAAAAAAAGAAGAAGAAGAAGAAAGAAAAGTAAGATTTTAAGATGTGAGACAGAATAAGATGAGAACTGTTTCTTTCCTGCAGTGCAGAGCACGTGGTGATAATACATGGGTGGGTGAGAGGCATCTATGGACAATTAGAGCACAAGGCTCACGAAGGAAAGTAGCCAGTGGCCTGGAAGCTAAGGAGAGAAGCAGCAGCAGCCAGACATTGAGAAGACTCTTCCTAGGAAGGTGGAGCCCCCAACTGAGCCAGGAAGATGCAGAGGATGTGCACCGGGGAGCGGGGAGCGGTGCAGGAGGGTGCTTCAGGCTGAAGCCGGTGTTGGCGTTCCCAAGGGTCAGTTCAGGGTCCAGAGCCAGCCAGTGGTTCGGTTGAGCAGCTCTTCCATTCAGACAGCAGGAAAGATAATTCTGGAAAGTAGGTCCATGGCAGGGTGCAAGGACAAGGACAAGCCCAGAACTCCTACAAATAGGCCCAAGGCCCGGACCTTTCTTTTTACCCATTTTCTCTGAATACGCAGCACATGATACCTTGATTTATCCGCAGGGCCCTGCTTGTGTCCAGTTCAGGAACCTGTGCACTGCAGCTCTGGAAACTTCCCTGATCCTATTATTTCCCAGCTTAGGGGTTTGCTCTTTCTCTAGTGTGAGATATATATATATATATATATATTTTTTTTTTTGGTGGGGGCTAGAATATCTGTTAATAGACTTCTTTGCATTGGCCCCAAGAATGCTTTGGGTGAATTGTCACTTTGGGTACTCTGTTGGGTTCTTCCATTCTCATCACTGGAATGTCTGTCGAGGCTGGTCCCACATTCCCGAAGCGGCTGGATTGCTGTTGGCCCTTCCGAATGGGCACCAGTCCTCCCACGAACCTCAGTCTTCCTGGCTCCTTGTCCTCTGTTCTATCAGCTCCTGGATCCTTGGAAGCATTTGAGATGTGGTCTGACAGGGGACAAAGGAGGGAGTCAAAGACAGTAGTACGGAGAAGCCATTAGGAGTCATCTCTGCCTTACCTGCTTCTCTATCCATAGCACCCAAGACAGTGCCTAATCCATAACAGAAGTTCAACAACTGTTGGCCAAATTTTAATTACCAATTTTCTTTTTTTAGTTGTTGATGGACCTTTATTTTTTCTCATTTGTTTATATGCGGTGCTGAGAATTGAACCCAGTGCCTCACACATGCAAGGCAAGTGTTCTACCACTGAGCCACAACCCTAGCCCAAGTACCAATTTTGTGTAGTCTTACTCTACTGATTTTCAAGACATGTGACGTCTAATATCAGTTTATTTAGGAAACTTCTTAGGTTGAAGAACTTTCTAAAACTTATAAAAATATTTTCTAGCTCACAAATTATCTTTTTTTTTTTTTTTCCTGGTGCTAGGAATTAAACTCAGGGCCTTGCCTATGCCAGACAAGTGCTCTACCATTGAGCTCCATCTCCAGCCCCCTGACATCACTTTGAAGGGGGATGAGATAATGCTTTTGGAAGACAGAATCATAAGATGATCCCCAGTGACTCACCCTTTTCAGTGTGGTGAAAGCTGTAAATATAATAGATCATCACAGCTGTGATTGCAATACGTTATATGAAGATTATTCTGGATCAGCCTGAAATAATGACATGAATCCTTTAAAAGCAGAGACTTTTCTCTGGCTCATTGAAGAAGAGGAAGCAAGAGATTCAAACCCCAAGAAGGATTCCCTGTGCCATTGCTGGCTTGGAGATCAAGGGGACCACTTGAAAAGGACCTAAAGGCAGCTTTCAGAAGTGGAGAGCCACAAACTTCATCCTACAGCCACAAGGAAGTGAATTCTGCTAACACTGGGAGCAGATTCTTCTCCAGCGTCTCTGGATAGGAGCCTGTATTGGCCCACATCTTGATTTTAGCCTTGTGAGACCCTAACTTCAATACCCAGCTGAGCTAGCCAGGACTCTGACATACAGAATGTTGAGCTAATAAATGGCTGCTGGATTAAGATGATTCATTTGTAGCAATTTGTTATCAGCAATAGAAAAATAATACAATGTTTTATACTTCAACATAAGATATATATTTGTAATGTGTTCAAATAATAT
Source organism: Ictidomys tridecemlineatus (assembly GCF_052094955.1). NCBI lineage: Eukaryota > Metazoa > Chordata > Mammalia > Rodentia > Sciuridae > Ictidomys > Ictidomys tridecemlineatus. The sequence continues at coordinate 123,862,713 of NC_135485.1, forward strand.
ATGCATTTAACTTGTCTTATTCTTCTATATATACTGGAAGAAAAGACAGAAAAGTAATTTAAATAATATGGGCAATAACATACCCCTCTCGGTTATTCGTTTGCTCAGCATCTGAGGAGATGCACTTTCTTCTTGCAACATACTCTCCACCTGGCCTAAGGGGCAATCTCCTCACCTGACTCTCCTCCAGTCACACTTTTTTTCAGTTCTTCTCAGGTTTCTCTTCATCTCTCCTAGTGTAAACATTCCCTTATATGCTACACGCATGTTACTTTACATGGTGGCATAAACAAAACATATACAGTTCTTCATAGGCAGTTACAAATGAGCCAAGGGCTTTTTTTTGTTTTGTTTTGTTTTGTTTTTGATTATGGATGGACACAGTATCTTTATTTTTTTATTTATTTTTATGTGGTGCTTAGGATCGAACCCAGGGCCTTACACATGCGAGGCACGTGCTCCACCACTGAACCACAACCCCAGCCCTTAAGGGCAATCTTGATTATGCTTAAGAAGCAACTTTATCAATTTTTCTCATCTAAAATTGGGAGTCACTCAGGCATTTCAGCATGAAATCAGGAGAATTTGTGAATTAGCCTGTTTTCAGGTCAGAATTCTTTATTAGCTCTGAACTTGTGCTATACAATATGGTAGTCATGAGGCACATACCTGTAATCCCAGTGATTTGGGAGATTGAGAAAGGAGGATCTCAAGTTTGTTTGTTTGTTTGTTTGTTTTTTGGTACTGGGAATTGAATCTGGGGCCTTGCACATGCTAGGTAACTGCTCAGCCACTAAGCTATATCCCCAGCCCAGGAGGATCTCAAGTTTGAGGCCAGCCTCAGCAATTTTTAGTGGGGCCCTAAGCAATTTAATTAGAGTTTTGAGACAGAGTTTGTCTCAAAAGAAAAATAAAAAGGGCTGGGGATATGGATCTTTGGTTAAAACCCCCTGTACCAGGTCCAATTCCTGGTACCAATAAATAAATAAAAAAATAAATAAATAAATTTAAAAAACAAAAGGAGCCAGGCCCAGTGGCATATGCCTGTAATCCCAGCGGCTCAAGAGGCTAAGGCCGGAGGATCATGAGTTCAAAGCCAGCCTCAGCATTTGCAGGTAAATGGATGGATTTGGAGAATATAATGCTAAGTAAAGTTAGCCAATCCCAAAAAACCAAATGCTGAATGTTTTCTCTGATATAAGGAGGCTGATTCATAGTGGGATTGGGAGGGGGAGCATGGGAGGATTAGATGAACTCTAGATAGGGCAAAGGGATGGGAGGGAAAGGGGGGGGCATGGGGTTAAAAAAAGATGGTGGAATGAGATGGCTATCATTACCCTAAGTACATGTATGAAGACACGAATGTTGTGATTGTACTTTATATGCAACCAGAAATATGAAAAATTGTACTCTATATGTGTAATATGAATTGTAATGCATTCTGCTGTCATATTTAACAAATTAGAATAAAAAAATAAATTTAAAAAATGAACTAGGTGTGATAACACATACCTATAGTCCCAGCAGCTTGGGAGGCTGAGACAGGAAGATCACAAGTTCAAAGTCAGCCTCGGCAACTTCATAAGACTCTAAGCAACTTAGTGAGGCCCTGCCCCCGCACCCCCAAAAACGGCTGGTGTTGTGGCTTAGTGGTTAAGCACCCCTGGGTTTAATCCCTGGTACCAATAATAATAATAATAAGAACAACAACAACAACAACAATGAGGGAAATTCCAAGCTAGTAATAATGCTTTTGACAAAACTCAATGTGAATGTTCTATTTCACTCTGTGTTTCCCCCTCAAGAAATAAACACCTAGGGCTGGGGCTGTAGCTCAGTTGGTAGAGTGCTTGCTTAGCACTGGGTTAGATCCTCAGCACCATATAAAAATAAAATAAAGGTATTGTGTCTAAAAAAAAAAAAGAAAGAAAGAAACACCTGGGGCTGGGGTTGTGGCTCAGGGGTAGAGCGCTTATCTAGCACATTTGAGGCACTGGGTTCGATCCTCAGCACCATATAAAAATAAACAAAATAAAGGCATTGTGTCCAATTACAACTAAAAAAATATTAAAAAAAAAACATCTGGTGTGACTCTAATTTGTATACAATCAGAGATATGAAAAACTGTGCTCTATATGTGTACTATGAATTGAAATACATTCTGCTGTCATGTATAACAAATTAAAATAAATGAATACATTTAAAATTTTTTTAAAAATAAATATTTAATCTAAGGAGGGGAGGAAAGCCAGCCTCAGCAAGGGCGAGGCGCTAGGTGACTCAGTGAGACGCTGTCTCTAAATAAAATACAAAATAGTGCTGGGGATGTGGCTCAGTGGTGGAGTGCCCCTGAGTTCAATCCCTGATACAAAAAAAAATAGAAACAAAAGGGGTTGGGATGTAGTTCAGTTGTAGAATACCACTGAGTCCAATCCATTAATAAAAAAAAGTTAAAATGCCATTAAAAAAGTACCATAAAAATTTTTAAAAAATTAAGAAGTGATGTAAAAAGTGTTTTTTTGGAAACAAATGATGAGTTTGAATCCTGGAACCACCGTTTGTAGGCTCTGTGACCTAAGGAGTGTTACTTGATATCTCTGTGCCTTATTTTCTGTATCTGCAAAGTGAGGATAATGGTAGAAACAATTGCTAAGGTTGTGGAGAAGATTAAATTATGTAACTTATATAATGTACTCTAATGGATAGTACCTAATTCTTAAGTACCAAATAAGTTTAGCTATTACTTTTTTAATTAGTATTGTTTTATTTTTATTTTTTTATGATATCTTGGCACGGTTTCAGATCAGGATCTGGATTTCAAACGCTTCCTAGGTCTTCCGCTATTCCACAGGGAATCATTTTCAAACGATGGTCACTGATAAATACTTCTCAACTTTTCTCTCCCTCTGGTTATTGCCACTGCCACCATAGACAGAAAATATTAACAAAATATTGACATGAAACCCTAACTTACTCGGCTCCCAATAGTCATTTCTACCATTTTATAAACAAAATGAATCTAGAGATTGATGATAAAAGCTGAGGTAGATAGATATGGGACTTTGAGTCACATCATCTGGGGTGACCTAGTATTGTTTTAGAGATCTACTTGAGATCTGTTGTATTTCATTAACCTGAAGATTTGTGATTTTTATTAATTCTGGACAGTTTTGCATCATCATCTTTTCAAATGCTGCCTTTTCTTGATTTGTTTGCTCTTCTCCCTTCTAGAATTCTGGCTGGACAACCACTGAACCTTATCATTATATCTTCTGTAAGCTTAAGCCACTCAGTTCCCTGCTCTGCAAAACACAGATACAAACAGAGCCAGCCTCACAGGATCGTCGATGGGATTAAACCAGTTAGATATGAGAAGCACTTAGAATAGCATCGTGTGTGTGTGTCAGCTATTATTAACATGACGGTTACAGCTCCTTATTCATTTTTAGCCCTAGGAGATTTCCCTTAATTTATTAAAGATATTTGATAATAATTTAGCCTACTCTATTAAATCAGAATTGATTCCAGACTCTTTTTCAGTTGTAAGAGGTGACAAAGGCTTCTTCTTTTGTTTGGAACATTTTCCCTTTCACCCCCTTTCGTGAGAGTTTAATGTCTATATTACATTGAATTATATTAAGTAAGCGTGAACGACTTCTCAGGAGGCCATTGAATGACTTCTTCCGAGGTCCGGGCCTCCTTCAGTTCCTGGCTCCCTGGCTTCCCCCTTGTAACCAGTCCCAGCCACCACATCACAACCTGGTCCACAGAGGAGCAGGCTGGGAAGGGTGTGTCCCTTCCCTTTAATACATTTCTCTAAAGCCATACACACCACTTCCTATTGGCCACAACTTGGTCACATGGCTATGCCTGGTGTCATGGGCCACTACAGAATGTACCCTTCATTCCTGACCACCAACTGCCAAGGAGGTAACTGGTATTGGGGACAATCGGTAGTCTCTCCTTTGTTCCCCCTGGGATCATGTATCCTCCCCATCTTGTTCATCTCTAGGAAGAATGGCTTGGCTTTGTTTGCCCCGGACTTTTCTGGTGTTAGCACTACAAGTCCTATGTCCCAGCGCCTCTCATCCACCCCTCCCATCAGTCCTGGGGAAACTGGACTATCAGTTCCCCTATATCACCCTACTATGGCTCCTTGAAGAACAGCTCTGTGTCTGATTCACTGTTACATCCTCAGTACCTAGCACTGTGCTCCATATGTAGTAGTGTGTTAGTTTTCCATTGCTGTGACAAAATACCTGAGAAAATCAACTTTTAAGGGGGAAAGGTTTATTTTGGCTCACAGTTTCTGAGGTTTCAGTACATGGACACTTGGTCCTGAAGCTTTGGGCTTGTGGCAGCACAGTATATCATGATGGAGCAGGCTAGGGTCCCAATGTCCTCTTCAAGGCCATGCTCTCAGTGAGCTAAATTCTTACACTGGGCCCCACTTCCAATAGCACCTCAAGCCAAGGACCTGGGCCTTTGGGAGACACTCCAGATCTAAACTAAGCAGTATATACTCAAATATATGCACAGTGCTTTTAGTGCACCAGGAGCTGCTCTGAGTGTTATGCATCTATGTTTTGAGTTGAATTGTGTCTCCCTCAAATTGCTATGTTAAGGTCCCATTACTTCAGAATATGACCTTGTTTGGAATTGAGTGCTACAGACGTAATTAGATAAGATGAGGTCACATGGGTATAGGCGAGGACCTAATCCCATGCGACTGGTGTCTTATAAAAAGGGAAAAGTTGGGTGCAGAGACACACACCTAGGGAGATGCCACATGTGGTAGGAGTTACACTGCCACAAGCCAAGAAACCACAAGCAGCCAGGAGAGGGGCCTGAAACAGACCCTTCCCCAGAGTCTTCCGGGTGAGCGACACCCCAACACATTCAATCCAGACTTTCAGCCCCCAAAACCGTGAGGCAACACATTCCTGTTGTTTCAGCCATTCAGTTTGTGGGGCTACATTATATCGGCTCCAGCAAATTAATACAATGTATCGATTCCTGTTAATCAATCTTCACATTTGTTTGTGAGATAGCTGCTGTTATCATCCCCACTTTACAGAGGGGGATGCTGAAGTCCAAGGCAGTTTTTAAAACCCAGAGAAGGGGCTGAGGTTCTGGCTCAGCAGCAGAGCACTCGCTTCGCATGTGTGAGTCCCTGGGTTCGATCCTCAGTACCACATAAAAATAAATAAGTGAAATAAAGGTAAAAAAAAAAGAAGAAGCTGGGTGTGATGGTGCACACCTGTCATTCCAGCACCTGCGGAGGCTGGTGAGGCAAGAGGATCACACTGAGGCCAGCTATTTAAAAGATCCTGTCTCAAAACAAAAAATAAAAGGGGCTGGGGATGTAGCTCAATGCTGGAGCACCCTGGATTTAACCTCCAGTACTGCAAACCAACAAGAGACTTGCTAAGAAGAAATAAGAGGTATAGACAGACTGAAAGGGAGAAGGGGAAAAGGAGAGGGGGCATTTGGGAAAAGTTAAAATGTGCCTAGGAATAAAGAGAAAGAAACAAGGGGCAAAGGAGAAGGATTAAACCTTGACCAGGCTGGGCGTGGTAGTGCACGACTATAATCCCAGTGGCTTGGGAGGCCGAGGCAGGAGGATCACACGTTCAGAGCCAGCCTGGGCAATTTAGCAAGGCCCTAAGCAACTCAGCAAGACCCTGTCTCTAATAAAATACCAGAAGGGCTGGGGATGTGACTCAGCGGTTAGGTGCCCCTGGGTTCAATCCCTGGTACACCACACACACACACACACACACACACACACACACACACACATACACACACACAATTGACCAGGCCAAGAACATTAGAAGTTCTAGGTCACTGTGTATGAACCACTAACATTTTTTCTTTTTCAGCTGTGTCAAGAGTTTGAATAAAAATGTCCTTCTGTCAGGAAATGCTTCCCAGTTTTTGACACTTGTGGATATTTTATTGTATTTTGAAGCTGAAGCTACAGCTCCTAAGAGCCCTGGTCTTGATTTTGCAATATAGACTTCAGTTTTATTTGAAGAGAGGGACTACTAATAATCACTCATAACATGAATGTTACCTTGAGAGGTTTGGATTTTATGCTCATGTGCTTTATAGATTTGCTTTTGATGGATGGAATAGCACTTACCTTTCAAAACCCTTATATATTGTGCTTCCTACCTCTAATTTCAAACACACACACACACACACACAAACACGTGTGTGTGTGTGTGTGTGTGTGTGTGTGTGTATTTCTCTGAAGACATATCTGAAGTGCAAAGTCAGGGGCAAATTCTGCGACAATGAGGCTTCACATTCTGCATTCCAGAATGCCATATACACATTATATTAGAGATGCTTTTGTTATGGTTTGGATTTGGAATGTCCCACAAAGTCTCTTGTGTTCAGAGATCAGTGGATTAATCCATTTAGAGTTTAATGGACAACTTGGAGGTGGGATCTAGTTGGAGAAAGTAGATCACTGGGGTTGAGCCCTGGACCGGTTTATTTCTCCCAGCCACCCCCCCACTGCCCCCCCTCCCGCACCCCCACCCCACCCCTACCTCACCCCTGTCTTTTGCCAGGAGCTGAGCCGCTTTCCTCCTCCATTCCCTTCCGCCATGATGTCCTCCCTTGCCTCAGGCCCAGGGCAATGGAGCCAGCCAAAAATGGACTGAGACCTCAGAAACCATGAGCCCAAATATATCTTTCCTCCTCTAAATTGTTCTGGTCAGGTATTTTGTCACAGCTATGAAAAGCTGACCTGTACGTGGCACTACGTCTCCAATCAGAAGACATGGATCTGGGAATACAGGGTGGTGGGAGCAGTAGTGGCTGTACTTAACATGTTTCTCAGTGACCCAACAGGGACTTTTTGCTTCCTGGGCCCTATGAGGTTAGCAGTTCTGTTGTCAACAGAGGCACACTTTCCCAGAGGACACAGCAAGGATCCAGCTGAATTACAAACTGTGGTGCCATCTGGGCATCTGAATTCCTTATGGCCAGGAACCAGACAGTGAAAAGACAACCGTCTTGGCAGGGATAACTAACCTGATGAACAGGGGGAGTAAGGCTGATTTTTTTAAATTATATTTTTTAGTTGTAGATGGACACAATACCTTCCCCCCCCCCTTAATACCTTAAAGTTTTGCAGGTGAATCTCATTCTACCCTTTGTCTCTAAATTTTCATTCCAAGTTTCTTATCATTTCCCTTCTATGGGTTGGCTCTTGTGTCACTCGGGAGGGTAAGGATGTTTTGGCATGTCTGTTTAGTTGCTGGCTGGCCACACCTTTGGTTTTCTTTCCTATGACTGATTGTTATTGCTTGTAACTGCCACCTGGTTTTCTACTTCACTATGAAAGCTTCAGAGTGCAGTCCTTTCCCTGGTTTATTCTTTTGTGTTTTCTGATAAGCTGATTATGCTTTTTGTTTTAACAGCTTTATTGAAATACAATTCACGTACCATGAAATTCATTCTCTAGTGTATTTAGCTTAAAATAAAATTTATCCCTTAGTATACAAAGTTGTGCAACCATCATCACTTCCGATTTTAGAATATTTTCGTCATCCTAGAAAGAAACTCTGTACCCATAGCCATCATCCTGTCCCCCCATTTCTGGCAACCATTAATTACTTTCTGTCTCTATGAACTAGCCCAATCTGGGCATTGAGCAGAAACAGAATCACACATCATAGGAATCCTTTGTCTCTGGTCTCTTTCACTTAGCACAGTGTTTTCAGGGTTCACCTATGTTGTGCATGTATCAGTAGTTCATTTTTATGGCTGAATAATACTCCATTTTATGAATAGGCCACATTTTGTTTATCTATCCACCAATTGATGAATATTTGGTTGCATCTACTTTTTGGCTATTATGTATAATGCTACTACAAACATTCATGTACAAAAAACCCCACATTTTTTTGTGTGTTTTCATTTCTCTTGGATATATAACTAGAATTAGAATTGCTGCATAATACAGTAACTCTAATTTTCTACTTTTTGAGGAACTACTGAATTGTTCCAAACTGACTGTACCATTTTACATTCCCCAGTCACAGTCTTAAATGAGAGTTCCAATTTCTCCGCATCTTCATCATCACTTGTTATGGTCTTTTTCTTTTAGCCATTCTAGTAGGTGTGAAGTGGTAGCTCATGTGATTTCGATTTATATTTCCCTAATGATTAATGAAGTTGAACATCTTTTTATGTTCTTATTGACCATTTGCATATATTTGCTTTGGAGAATGCCAGTTTTGAAATTGGACTAATTGAATTTAAAAAAAAAATTATTGCTGGATGAGGACAGTGGCACACACCTTTAATCTCAGATCCTCAGGAGGCTGAGGCAGGAGGATTGCAAGTTCAAGGCCAGCCTGGGCACTTGGCAATACTCTTCTCCAAATAAAAGTTTTTAAAAAGGGCTGGGAATGTACTTCAGTGGTAGAGTACTCCTGGTTTTAATCCCCTGGGCTGACCATAAAAAAAAAAAAAGAAAGAAAGAAAGGAAGGAAGGAAGGAAAGAAGGACAAAGAAAAACACAGGCGACACCAAATTATTCCTCTTTCCCAGTTTTTTTTTTGATACTGAGGATCCAACTCTGGGGTGTTTGGCCACCTGAACTTCATTCATCAATTAAAAAAATAATAATAACTTTATTTTATTTAGTTATTTTTATGTGGTGCTGAGGATCCAACTCAGGGCCTCACACATACTAGGTGAGCGTTCTACCATTGAGCCCTAGCCCCAGCCCTAGTAGGGCTGATTTTACGAAATGGTGACAGGGGGCATAAGAATGGAACTCAAGATGACTTGTTTGGGTGTTTTTTGGTTCTCCCTTGATCAATCATAACTGTGAGTAGACAAGCGAAGTGACCCCAGCCTTAGAAGGGTATGATACACAGGACTACAAAAACCCAAGGGTAAGGGTTTGAGTCCTGCCATGGTGAGCCACAAAGACTCACAGAGGTAGAAGCTGAAGGCAAGAGGTTAATCTGAGATGCTCTCTGGAGACACAGGCAGAGGTGGATTTGTTTGGTGAAGGAATACTCCTGCCCACAGTTCATCAGATTAACTATCTCTGTCAGAGACGTGCCACTCACTCTCTTTACAAAGTCTTGCAGGGTCATTACCCAGGTTTGTAGGTTGCAGTCTCTCCTTTGCTGTGCATATGACCATACAAAATTTCCCACTAGGTTTTCTAACTGCTGACTTTCTAACAATCAGCCTATTGGGGACAATTTATTAACTCTTTATGAAGCCATTTCTGGTTTTATTTCCATTACTCACATGAGCACTGTTCAGTGGAAATACAGAGCAGAAGCTGGGTGTAGTGGTGCACTCCTGCAATCCCAGCAATTCTGGAGGCTAAGTCAGGAGAATCAAAGGTTCAAGGCCAGCCTCAGCAACTTAGTGAGATCTTGTCTGAAAATAAAAAATAAAAAAGGGCTGGGGATGCAGCTAAGTGGTAGAGCACTCCTGGGTTCAGTTGCCAGTACTGCAATAAATAAAATAAAAGGTCTGGGGATAAAACTCAGTGGTAGAGCACTTGCCTAGCATAGGCAAGGCCTGGATTCAACACCCGCTATCCCTCACCATCCTCTCCCCAAAGAAATATAGTGCAAGCCACATGAGATTTTGTAATACTTTCTGATTTTTCTCATTGGCAATGAAATTTTACAAACAGCCACATTTCAAATTCTCACCACAGCACATGCCCAGAGCTCTGGAACCTTTCAAATAGGCTTTGCTAATCCACGTAGTAACCTTTCCAGGTTGCTAACAACAAGTCAATTTGTATATAGGGGAGCTAGCTGAGGTATGCTGGTTCCAGAACTCATTCTTGATTACAGCCTGATCATGTCTTTACTTGTAGGTTATTGTTATGAATGAATTCGGATTTCGCATTGGTTCTTTTAAAAAGGGCTCTCTTGAAAATAAATCTTGACTTCAGATTTAAGTAAACTGAACTTATTTTAAGACAGGATCCTTGATGGGCAAGGGCAGGAAATAACAGCATGTGAAATTCCTTATACAAAGGTGTCGCGGGCCGGGTTGTAACTCAGTAATATGGCATTGTGTGCTGAGTGTGCATAGGCACTGGATATGATTGCCGGAATGGGGGGGGGGGAATATTGATTTATAAGAAAACCTCACTGCCTAGGTACAAATGTCTGCTTTAGCTTACAATCAGCCTCAACAAATGACGGTGAGGTGGTGATTCAAGGGTCAATGTGCACTGAAAGTGGAATTCTGTTCTCTATTCTAGAGCTTCCTGTTGGACTAACAGAGTCTCTCCAGGTCTGCATGACAGCTCTCTTGACTGTCTCCCTCCATGTTTTCTCAGGTGCCCTTCTCTGATAAGCTTGTTCTACTCCTAACTCTATTTCACCGATCAATTCCTGGAGAATCCCAGAGCAGCACAGGCCTGACAGCCCCAGAACCTCAGTGACAAAATGCAGAGCATTTCTTACCCTATATGGGTTCACAGGCCGCTGGCATCTGTTGGAATCTTAGCTGGGTACTCAGGTGTCTGTGGTCCGCCATTCTGCATATCTTGTCTGGGTTGTCTCACAGGTTTGGGACCTGGCTGGCCCACAGGCTGGTTGAGATGGGTCACCTGGGACAAATGGCTTTCCTTCACATAATGTCCTTTCTAGTAGGCTTACTTCAGCTTCCTTGAATGGTGGTGACAGGTTTCCTAGTTCACAAGCTGAAGCAAGCAAGGCCTCTCGAGGTCTAGACGTGGAAATCATACTGTCATATTCCAATGGACAAAACAAATCCAAAGGCGAGCCAGCTTCATGGGAGTAGGAAACCACTTCCTTCCTTCCTTCCTTTTTGTTTGTTTCCAGTGCTAGGGTTGGAAACCAGGGTCTCATGAACACTAGGCAAAGGCTCTGTGGTCACAGAGCTGCATATCAGTCCGTACTATCATTTTTATTTTTAAAATTTTATTTATTTATTTTTATGGTGCTGGGGATTGAACCCAGAACCTCACACATTACCTTTCAAATAAAAACGTTAAAATACTCATAAAATTTGGAGACCAATACAATAACTACTTATGAACCCACCAAACTATTTTAATAAATCTTAATATTCCATTATATGAAGAACTAAACCTGGGCTGGGGCTGGGGCTCAGAGGTAGCACACTTGCCTGGCATGTGTGAGGCGCTGAGTTCGATTCTCAGCACCACATATAAATAAATAAAATAAAGGTCTATAAACAACTAAAAATTTATTTAAAAAAAAAAGAAGAAGAAGAAGAAAAAGAAGGAAGAACTAAACCTACGGTGGTGCAAGCCTATGATCCGGGTTTGGGAGGCTGAGGTAGGAAGATGAAGAGTTTAAAGTCAACTTCAGTAAAAGTGAGGTTCTAAGCAACTCAGTGAGACCTTGTCTCTAAATAAAATACAAAAATAAGGCTGGAGATGTGGCTCAGTAGTCAAGTGCCCCTGAGTTCAATCCCCTTGTGAGGATGGCCTTTGGCCTGAGCCTAAGCAACTCCATTTTAAAAACTCCAGTTTAAAACCTGTAGTCTCACCTGGTTACTCCCCTCTCCCTGATAAACAGAGTGAAGCCCCTGGGAGGCTGTCCTCGCCTGATAAGAGGGAAAGGTGAGAAGATCAGGGTGGAGACCACCAGACCAGATGTTTCTGATCCCAGGGTAAAGGATGCACTGAGAAATCCAGTGGTAGCTGATAAGGATTGGAAGAGGAGTCAAAAGCCCCCTTATTTAGGATAAATAATAGAGCAAATGACCAGGGATTCAGCCAGCCGAAACTGGAGAGCCTGATGAGGACCTGGCATCCCATCACTTGTCATTGTTCCTGATCCTCTGCATGATCCTCACTGCTCTCAAACTCTACAGCCTCATCTGGACCCTGGTGAGAGCCACAGCTTCCTCCCTTCAACCCTCTCCTCAACTGGTCATCCACTCCAGGAAAAGCCTGCCTTGGTTCCGGACCTGGTCACCGTGGTCTGAGTGAGTGTGCATCTGTGGACTTGAAACCTAAGGCTTCAGACTTTTGATCAGACTTTTGAACTTAACATGCAGAGGGAATGTCTGTCATTAGCCTGTCCTGATTCAGTGTGTTTTGCAGTGCTTAGAATTCATCTAGAATTGTTTGCTGTGAATTGATTATGTCTATTGCAGTGCCCAGCATTAAGGATAGTCATTTTCTTGATTAAGAACCTGTAGAGTGAAATTGTATTGGGTAATTTGAGTGAATAAAGCATTGAAGGGGGCAGAAGCCCGTGGACATTATTTCTCCCCTTGACTGCATACGTTGCAATTTTGCCCCCTTGTGACACCCGGGTATCAACACACACACACACACACACACACACACACACACACACACACACACTGTCTCTCTCTCTCTCTCTCTCTCTCACACACACACACACACACTTATACTCCTTAGCTATCCAGAAGGTAGAGGCAGAAGGATTGAAATTTCAAGGTCTGGGCAACTTAGGAGACCCTGTCCCAAAATGAAAAATAAAAAGTGATGGGGATGTAGCTCAGTGTATGGAAGGACCTAGAATCAAACCTCCCCTCACCCAAATCACCAAAATGTGGAACGTACTGTACTTTTAAATCCACTGTACGTCTCTGTCCATCCTTATTTTATCTTCTTTGAGGTCTTTAGCTATACTTTTAAAAATTTTTTTTTCTTTTATTTGGATTATTAGCGGCACAGAAAAGTATTTTGAGGCAGAATCCTGACAGTCGTATCTTGCAGGTTAAGCCCTAAAAGAGCACATGGTTTTATAAACGTCTACCAATTAGCTGTAACATTTTAATTCCAGACAGTCACTTTTTATTTAGGTTAAAGGACTTAATATTCATGCCTTCTGGTGATTCAGCAGGAAAAAGTAAAGAAATTATATTTTTTGAGTCATTAAACAAATATTTATTGTGCTTCTTCTTGCCAAACACCGTATCATGTACATGTTTATGTAGCATATTCTCTTTTATGTAAATTGTTATACACCATTTTGCTTCAGGTTCTGTCAATATATCTAAAGTGAGAAGCCAAGAATATAATATTTTCATTTATAATAAGGGCTTTTTTTCAATATCTCATATATATATATATATATATATATATTTTCTTTTTTAAAATTATTTTGTAGTTGTTGATGGACCTTTGTTGTATTCATTTTTTTGTACGTGGTGCTGAAAATTGGACCCAGGGCCTCACATATGCAAAGAAGCACTCTACCACTGAGCCACAACACAACCCCAGCCTTCCAAGTTTCTTATCATTTCCCTTCTATGGGTTGGCTCTTGTGTCACTTGGGAGGGTAAGGATGTTTTGGCATGTCTGTTTAGTTGCTGGCTGGCCACACCTTTGGTTTTCTTTTCTATGACTGATTGTTATTGCTTGTAACTGCCACCTGGTTTTCTACTTCTCTATGAAAACTTCAGAATGCAATCCTTTCCCGGGTTTATTCTTTTGTGTTTTCTAGTAAGCTGATTATTATGCTTTTTGTTTTAATAGCTTTATTGAAATACAATTCACGTACCATGAAATTCATTCTCTAGTGTATTTAGCTTAAAATAAAATTTATCCCTTAGTATACAAAGTTGTGCAACCATCATCACTTCCGATTTTAGAATATTTTCGTCACCTTGGAAAGAAGCCCTGTACCCACAGCCATCATCCCACCCCCCCATTTCTGGCAACCATTAATTACTTTCTGTCTCTATGAACTAGCCTAATCTGGACACTGGACAGAAATAGAATCATACATCATAGGAATCCTTTGTCTCTGGTCTCTTTCACTTAGCACAGTGTTTTCAGGGTTCACCTATGTTGTGCATGTATCAGTAGTTCATTTTTATGGCTGACTAATACTCCATTTTATGAATAGGCCACGTTTTGTTTATCCATCCACCAATTGATGAATATTTGGTTGCATCTACTTTTTGGCTATTATAAAAATGCCAAAAACATTCATGTACAAGGTTTTTTTTTGTATTTTCATTTCTCTTGGATATATAACTAGATTAGAATTGCTGCATAACACAGTAACTATAACTTTTACTTTTTGAGGAACTGCTGAATTGTTCCAAACTGACTGTACCATTTAAATTCCCCAGTCACAGTCATAAATGAGAGTTCCAATTTCTCCGCATCTTCATCATCACTTGTTATGGTCTTTTTCTTCTAGCCATTCTAGTAAGTGTGAAGTTGTAGCTCATATGATTTTGATTTACATTTCCCTAATGATTAATGAAGTTGAACATCTTTTTATGTTCTCATTGACCATTTGACTAATTGAGTTTTTAAAAAAAATGTTGCTAGATGAGTACAGTGGCACACACCTTTAATCTCAGATCCTCAGGAGGTTGAAGCAGGAGGATTGCAAGTTCAAGGCCAGCCTGGGCACTTGGCAACACACCTCTCCAAATAAAAGCTTCTAAAAAGGGCTGGGAATGTATTTCAGTGGTAAAGTACTCCTGGTTTTAATCCCCTGGGCTGACAAAAAAAAAAAAAAAAAAAAGAAAGAAAGAAAAAGAAAAAGATAGGGGCCATCAAATTATTCCTTTATTTCCCAGATTTTATTTTATTTATTTATTTTTTGGTACTGAAGATCCAACTCAGGGGTGCTTGATCACCTGAACTTTATCCCCAATTATTATTATTTTATTTATTTTATGTGGTGCTGAGGATGGAACCCAGGGCCTCATACATGCTAGGTGAGCATTCTACCGCTGAGCTAGAACCCCAGTCCCCCCAATTCTTTTTATTTTTATTTTGAGACCGGGTCTAACTAAGTTGCTGAAGCTGGCCTTGAACTCTCAGCCTCCCATATTGCTGGGATTACAGGTGTGTGTCACAGTGCCCAGCATTATTACTCATCCTTGAAGGTCAAGTGACAGATCATGTTTTCACTTAAAGTGAATCCCAAACACTTAAAACAACACTAACATCCATAATCTCCCCCCCCCCCCGTTTAATTTCCAATTGTCCAGGTGTCTATTTATTTAACTGTTTATGCAGTGTGATAAAATTTTAACTTGTGGGACTGGGGTTGTGGCTCAGTGGTAGAGTGCTTGCCTCACACATGTGAGGCACACTGGGTTCTATCCTTAGCACCACATAAAGATAAATAAACAAAATAAAGACATTGTGTCCATCTGTAACTAAAAAAGTAAAAAAAAAAAAAAAGTTTAAAAAAATAAATAAAAATTAAAAAAAAATTTCATCTTGTGGATTTGACCTCAATTCTTCAAAATCAATTGTGGTTCTCAGTTGCTTAAAAATGGAAAGATTTGCTCAGGCTGCAGCAACCACTATTGAGAAGGCAAAGAACAGCACTTGGATATGGCAGGCAATTCTGTTTCCAGTGACCCTCTTTCCCTTTTCTTTTTGTCTCTTACATGCTGAACATTGGGAGTTCTCACAGTCTTTCAAAAATAGAGCAGGAGGCTGAAGAGAAAGGCCCATTCATCCCACGTAGGAGTTTCCTAAGGTTTCATGTCCAGGCAATGCTTCTTCCTGCTGCTTAGGTATCTTTTTGTGAAGATTCCAGAATCTATTCCTCTATGTCAAGTATACATATGCATGCCCAGAGAACCTTAGATGTGGATTATTTAAGCACACACATTAATTTTTGTTACACAGTTCTTTCCAGCTTTAAAAACAAGGAGGGAGAGGGCCAAAGCCAAGTTCTTCAAATGAGAGCTTCTGACTCCTGACACTTGGCCAGGTCATCTCTCTACATATTTGGTTGGAGGCCTTAAACACATTTCTTCCTGCCCTTCCAGGGACTGTAGCCTTTTCCTAATCCTCAATTAACTGGAAAACCTTGAGATATTATTATTATTATTCTTAGTTGTAGATGGACATGATACCTTTATTTATTTATTTTTATGTGGTGCTGAGGATCGAACCCAAAGCCTCACATGTGCTAGGCAAGTGCTGTACCGCTGAGCCCCAGCCCCAGTCCCTATTATTATTATTTTAAATTATTAACTTATGGGGGGGCTGGGGTTGCAGCTCAGTGGTAGAGCTCTTTCCTAGCATGTAGCACTGGGTTCGATCCTCAGCATTACATAAAAATAAATTTTAAAAAAAGTATTGTGTCTATCTGCAATTTAAAAATAAATAAATAAACCCACAAAGCTTTATTTTTTTGGTGTGTGTGTATGTGTACTGGGGACTGAATCTAGGGGCGCTCTACTGAGCTACATCTCCACGCCCCCCTTTTCTTTTCCTTCCTTCCTTCTTTTTCTTTATTTTTTTAAATTTTTTTTTCTTTCTGATTTTTTGACTACTGGGTCTCACTGAATTGCCTAGTCTAGGTCTGGAATTTGCAATCCTCCTGCCTCAGCCTCTGGAGTCGCTGGAATTCCAGGCGCTTGCCACTGTGTTTAATCTTAGAGATTTGGTGCAAAACTGAGCTGGAGGTGTGAGCTCCCTTGCCCCCACACCCATGGCCTCCCCGTCATCCACAGAATACTTTTGTTACAACTGATGAGCCTGCACCAACTGAATCTGTCCGGCAAAGTAGTTCATTCTGTACATTCTCTGGGTTTGGGCAAAAGGACAACGACGTGTACTTTCACTGCCTTAAAAGTCCTCTGAACCTCAGCAAGACAGAGTTTGAAGTGTGAGAGGAGGAAAAGTGTCTATCGCCGACGCTGGGCTCAGCTCCTAGCCAAGTTGGTCCCGAAGTGCAGCAGCAGCTCCCAGCTGTCCTATCTCCCCGGCTCCGGGACAGTTCCTCCTCCTTTTGTCTCAGTGTCAAGCAAATGGGTTTCCTGTTGACAGCGGAATGTTGTGGAAGGGCAGGAAGAGGCCAGGCCTCCTCCTCTTCCCAACTCCCGAGCCCGTTTCAGTATTCCGCTCGGGTCTGTTTGGGTCGAGGGGGCGTTTGCCGCGTGCGGCGGGAGGGCGGCCCTAGAGGCCAGTAACCCCTCCCCAAGGGGGCGAGGCTCGGCGCGCGCCCGCCCGATCCCGGCTGGAACTCCGCGGGGCGGGGAAGGGAAGAGGAAGGGGGAAGAGAGTGGGAGAGGGAGGGAGGAGGCCGCCGGTGTGCGGCGAGGAGGCGGGGAACTCGGCTCGGCCCGCGCCGGGCAGCTCCCCCTCCGGCTGCAGGTGGAGTTCGCGGAGGTGGCGGTTCCCTCAGCCGCCGCCCCCACCTCCTCTCCGGGGGCCGCTTTCCTGCCCAGAGGGCGCCGGCCAGGGGCACCCGGTGCCAGCGGACCGGGCGCCGGGGCCGCTGCTCGCCCGCCGTCCCCGGCTGCGCCTCCGCGTCTCGCCCATGGCTGAGGGCCGGCGGCGGGAGGACGAGGAGGAAGAGCTGCGCGAGCGCCGCGAGGTTGGGGGCCCGCGCCGGGCCCGGGGCCGTGCGCTCTCGGGCCACCCGGCCGCAGGTGAGAGACGCGGGGACGCGGGGCGCGGGGCTGGACGGCGGGGACCGGCGCTCGAGGGCCACTCGGGTCCTGTCCCGGACGGCTGCGCTGCCCTCACCCGCCTGGGTGGGAGCGGCACCTTTTAACTCTCGGACGCGAGAGGGAGGGCGAGTGGCCTATCCATCCACATCCTCCTCCTGGGGCTGAGCCGGGGCACATTTAAACCGGTCTCTACCTGCTACTGCTCTTGGAGCCCAAGCTCCAAAATTTCCGTGCCAACGAAGTCCACGAGCTGCTGGCTCGTTTTGTGGCCTGAGTGATTACTTATCTCTGGGTGAGTCAGAGGCCAGAGGAGGACTCACTGGGTCTGGCCCTCTCGGTGGACCACGACCTCTCCCGGGGGCTTCGCCAGCGCCACCTCTACGAGGTCAGACCACGTGCTCGTTCTGAGTCAGGTCTTGTTGCGGTGCCCCTTGAACTTCGGACCTCGGGCCCCCACCCTCCCCCACCGCGAGCTCTCCAGTTTTCTGCAGGACCTGCTTTGGAGTTATCTGCTTTGGAGTTACCCACCCCGCAGTAAAGAGAAATCCGAGTGTGGCACTCCTAAAGGCAATTCATTTGGACAGAGGATCCCCTCTGGGCTTAGAATTTCTTTCATGGACTTGTGTTTTGGGGTGTACAAAAGCGGCACGGGTCAAGTAGTTTGGCGCTTAAGTGGAAGAGAGAATAAGTATGGATCCACACCCCTTCCCTCTTCCTGGGGCGGCTTTTCAATCAAACATAATGAAGAGGAAATTCTTTGGTCTTTGGTTCCAACTGGGTAACCAGAGTTATCTGAGAAGTAGAGGGAAGAGCAAACTTGGGGGAATGACTACAAAGGAGGGAGGGAAAGGGAGGAAAAGAGGGAAAGAGGAGGGAAAGAGTCAGACAAGGATTCCTTGGGAGCCTCTTTGGAAAGTGGAGTCTGAAGTGTACTCCCAGCAGAGAAGCGCCTCAAGGTGGCTTCCTTAACCAGCCAGAGAAACTGGTCAACTGAAGAAGCCAATGGGCCTGTGGGAGAAAATGGAGGGTAGGAAATGGGATGAAAGGAAAGAACTTGAGCAGAACATGAAGAAGTGGTCCATTGGATGCCCTGGGGAGAATCTTGGAAACTTAACAATAATTCCTTATGTCCCTTACTTGGACCTTTCATCAAAATAAGGCATTTGATGGTCTACAGGAACACCAATTGTTTTGAAAATGATCGATAGTTTTGTTCAGTGTAAACCCAAATCTGGTGAAATAAATGAGTAATTACTGGATATAACTAAATATTTCTTTAAGGGTACAACGAAAACACGACAAAAATGCACCTCCATTGAATTACTTATTTCATCAGTGTAGGCTTATCTTGGATTTCTATTACCTTTAGCAAAACCTTCATTCTTTTCAGGAACTGTAAGGTGGAGGAGAGCTGTATTGGAATTCAAACTAGAAACATCCAGATATGTGTTTATCATTTAGTTGCAATGTGTGTATTTATTCCAAGGCTGGTGGAAATGCCTTTTTGTAACTTTTTGTCAGTTCCATAATTTCCCCAAGGCTGGCTTCTTTGATAATGTTTTGCTAAGACAGGAGGTTGTATACTTTTTGCTCTCTTATATTGGTGTTTGCAGTTTTCTTACCACTTCTATGCCCTTTATTCACAGGAGGGCTGAGAGGACAGCATTATTCTGGAGTAGGGGGTGGATAAAACTTGTAGTTTTGGATTTATTTCTTTAGAGATAAATTATTTAATAGTTTACATTTCTTTACAAACTGTACTTCTCTCTCCCTTCATTAGTTAACATGCTTTTCTCAACACTATTGCATTCCTTACCAAGCTTGGGCATAT
Source organism: Ictidomys tridecemlineatus (assembly GCF_052094955.1). NCBI lineage: Eukaryota > Metazoa > Chordata > Mammalia > Rodentia > Sciuridae > Ictidomys > Ictidomys tridecemlineatus. The sequence continues at coordinate 123,881,965 of NC_135485.1, forward strand.
GTGAACTATGCCTGTGCTAGATGTTTCTTTCCTCCAAGTAAGAATTTGAACTGATCCAGAGGCTTAATGTTTGCTCTGCTTCTTTCACTTTTCCTGCTCTCAAAGCTTCTTCCACCTCCCATAATGCTTTATTTTATTTTTTTGTGGTATGGAAAATAAAACCCAGGGGCACTCAACTGCTGAGCCACATACTCAGCCCTTTTTACTTGTTTTATTTTTGAGATGGACTTGCTGAGTTGCTGAGGCTGTCCTTGAACTTGTGATCCTTCTGCCTCAGTTTCTGGAATCACTGGGTTTACAGGTCTGTAATACTGCACCTGGCCTCCCATTGCTTTCTTTTATTCTTTTGGTACCAGAGATTGAACCCAAGAGCACTTAACCACTGATATATATATTGTTTTTAGTTCTGGTTGGACACAATACCTTTATTTAATTATTTATTTTTATTCGGTGCTGAGGATTGAACCCAGCACCTGCACATGCTAGGTGAGTGCTGTACTGCTGAGCCACAACCCCAGTCCCCCCCATCCCTTTTTAAAAAAAAAAAAATATTTTTTTAGTTGTAGTTGGACACAATACCTCTATTTTGTTTATTTATTTTTATGTGGTGCTGAGGATCGAACCCAGGGCCCCACATGTGCTAGGCGCTCTAGCCACAATCCCAGCCTCCGCCATCCCTCACTGAATTGCTTAGGGCCTCACTAAGTTGATTATAGGCATGTGCCAAAGCTCTCCCATTGCTTTATAAGCTAAAAATTTCCTTTGATCTCACATAACTTGATACCATAGACCTGGGGTATGTGAACTTGAGGGAGCCTATGAACTCATCCTCAGCCTGCTAAATTATGTGTGGTTGTAGAAATGCATGTGTTTATTTTTGCAAAACACATACGGAAGAGCATATAAAGCTGGTAAATTATAAAGTAAAAACACTTGTAACCTTTGCTGTGGTAAGATTTAGAATATTATCAGTTCCTTGGAAGCAGACTCCCATCATTCCCAGACAGTCTCTTTCCTCCCCTACAGAGTAATCACTGTTTTCTGTTTTTTTCCCTCTTGTTGGGCTGGGCATGGAATGCCGGCCTGTATGGATGCTAGGCAAGCACTCCAGGACCAGGTTACATTCCCAGCCTTATATTTTATTTTATTTTTTAATCATTGTGACTGGTATCTCCTTTATATGGTTTTGCTTCAGACATATGCACCCTAATTAATATAGTTTTACTTATTTTACAATTTCACAAAGTTGAATCATCCTGTATGGATTCTTTAGTACCATGTTTTTTTTTTGGTGTTGTTGTTTTGAGTTGACCATCATTTTTATTAACCCAGCAGAGCATAAATGTCTGTTTCCACAGCTAAGAGCTCCAGGTTGGGTCTGATCACATACAGTCATTGTAGGGATCCTTGGGAGATAAAGTGTTTTTTAAATGCTGTTAAGAAAATTGGATTTGGGTAGTCATTATTTTTTAAATCTAAGGTGATAATATGATGTATTTGTTTCATTTTCCTGGCTTTATTTATTTATCATTTATTTATTTTTTTGGATGCAGGGGATACTCCGTCCCAGGGCCTCGTACATGCTGAGCCTGCACCCTACATAAGCCATATCCCCAGCCCTATTTTCCCAGCATTTAAAGTAATAAAATATCCCAATTGAAATTTTGCAGAATTGCAAGCACTGCCAGATGTTGAGGGTCAGTCAGTTCAGTGAAGGCTAATTCTGTACTAATTCATGATTCATGAAATTAATGCATGAGCAGATAGATATAGGAAAGGTAAGTGGGGAGCAGAGAGTACAGCATTGCTGGAGTTTCATGTACTATTATTGCTAAGCTGTCCTGAATCTGGTACCATGTGAAATATTTACTGTTGATGGAGGGGTGTACTGAATTCTTGGTATTGTCTTTTAATCCATTGAGCGTCAACCACAAATAAGGTAGAGAGGATGTGGGTATACTAATGAACAGATTGCTGACCCCCATCCCTAGAGTCTCTGACTCAGTTGGTTTGGGGTGGGGCCCAAGAATTTTTATTTTTAACATGTTCTCTGGTGGTATTGATGCTGCTGGTTCAGAAGGGCAATGCTCTTAGTAAACCCTTTGTAAATTAAGAGAAATCACACTCCAGCATTGAATCTTAAATCCTAAAAAAATAGTTCCTCCAGATAATTTGTCCTTTTGAACAGATCAGTTGAAAAACAATGAGATAAGCACAGAGATCACCACCAATGAGCTCATAGGGCTTAGTTCCCATTGTGGGTTTTCCCAGCTTAAAGGATTGTATGATTGATTTATGTGGGTTGGCCTTTATAATCAACTTGTTCTTGATTTTCTTCTTTGTGTTATTGATTGAATGTTCTTTATCTCTATCTTAAGTTTGGTGTTAGCACTGTATTAGTGCTGGTTTATATTAGCCAAGGGAAGAAGTGGAGGGTCGGGGGAAGTGGAAGTTAGGCAATCAACTTTTTCCACTTTTCTGGGGATTGTCCTAGGTTTTCAAATTGAAGTCTCTGGCCAGGCATGGTAATGTACACCTGTAACCCCAGCTGCTTGGGAGGCTGAGGAAGAGGTTCACAACTTCCAGGCCAGCCGAGGGAGCTTAGCCAGATCCTGTTTCAAAAATAAAAAAATTTCAAAAGGACTGGGGAGGTTGCTCAGTGGTGAGCACTTGCCTAGCCCTGGGTTCCATCCTCAGTGCCACTCACAGAAGAACACGGAAGAAGATGATGCCTCTGGAACCTGGAATAGTTTCTCTCCAAGGATCTCAGAAGATTCAAGAGATTCTCAGAGAACTTCAGAGAAGCTAGAATCCCCAGAAGACCACAGCCCTCCCAACATCTGACTGCAGCCTAGGGAGTTGCATTTTGGAATTCTGACTTCCAGAATTCTACAGTAATTGACGTGGGTGCTGATCAGTGGCAAAGCAGCTGCTTAGCATTCAGGAGGCCCCAGCATTGAAAAAACAAAAGACAGAACAACCCTATCCCAGGAAATTCCTCCGTCTCAGACAGATCAGGGTTTATAGTCACCCTACCCACACAGCTTGCGGGGAAGAAGGAAGAGAAGGGAGGATAAAGTCTACTGATGAGGTTGTTTATACTTACATCACTGGTTCAGACTGAGTGTCTTTTTTTTTTTCTCATTAACATTGTCTGATTTATTTTGCTGTGTGTAGCTGAAGTTTTTCTGTTGTGTTTTGTTTTTGTTTTTAGTTGCAGATGGATACAGTACTATTTTCTTATTTTTATATTGGTGCCAAGGATTGAACTCAGTACCTCACATGTGCTAGGCAAGTACTCTATCATTGAGCTACAACCTAGCCCTGGTTTTTTTTTTTTAATTGTATAACTATACCATGCTTTGTGTAATTTTATTCTGGGGTACTAGGGATTGAACCCAGGGGCACTTTACCACTGAGCTATATCCCCAGCCCTTTTTAGTTTTTTGAGACAGAGCCTTGCTAAATTTCTGAGGCTGGTCTTGAACTTTTGATCCTCTTGTCTCAGCTTCCTGTCTCTGGGATTATAGGCATACACCACCATGCCTGGCTATTAATTTTTATTGATTTGTTAGAATTCTTTATTTAATGAGGAGTCTCAACTTTTGTTGATTATGTATATCACAGATATCTTGCACACTTTGTCTTATTTTTTCATTTTCTTTTTTAAAAATATTTTTTAGTTGTCAATGGATCTTATTTATTTATTTATTTATATGTGGTGCCGAGGATTGAACCCAGGGCCTCTCACATGCCAGTCAAGCACCCTGCCACTGAGCCACAACTCTAGCCCCACATTTCTTTATGGTTTCTTTTGACATGACATTTCCTCTTTTCAATATAGATGAAGTTATGAGTCTTTTTCCTTACAATTTGTGTCCTTCCCACCTCCCCTTTCCAGTTAAGAGTGGTATTCCTACTACTATAAGGTCATGAAAATATTTTCCTCTACCTCTTTTATTGTTGCCCCCAAATTTGTAACTTTCCATGGGGACATATAGCCATAGCTTTCCTCAGATTCTCAAGCAGGTTTGAGAACCTCTTTCTTACTTACAACATCTTATACTGTTTCTTTAGTGGGCAGGTACACAAAATTATGGGCCTTTCCTCAAACAACTGGAAGAATGGTGGGTGTATAAGAGGGCCTAATGCATCCTAAACAAATTTTCTGTGTGTGGGGGGGGGTGTGGTCGAGGATTGAACCCAGTGGAAATAGACCGCTGAGCCACATCCCTAGCCCTATTTTGAATTTTATTTAGAGATAGAGTCTCACTGGGTTGCTCAGTGCCTCACCCTTGCTGAGGCTGGCTTTGAACCCACCATACTCCTGCCTTGGCCTCCTGAGCCGCTGGGATTACAGGTGTGCACCGCTGCGCCCAGCTAGGGTTTTTTGTTTGTTTGTTTGGCAGAGCTAGGGATCTTGGCCTCCTGAGTGCCAGGTAGTACCCCTACTACTGAGCTAACATCCCCAACTTTCCTTTTTAAATTTTGATTTGTTTCTAATAAACCCTGGAAGGAATGATTTCCAGATGGTCCCTGACTTAATAATATTTTACTTTTATAATGGTATGAAAGTGATAGGCCTTCAGTAGAGATCATATTGGAAATTTTGAATTTGGACCTTTCCTGGGCTGGTCATGTGTGGTAGGAGCCTCTTTGCAGCCTAGCATGGGGCAGCCCAGCTCCCAGCCAGCCTCAGAACACGATGGAAACAACCCACGTTCCAAGGTTTGCTGTGTGGCTGAGCTGGGAAGTTTGGTAAATGAGGTATGTTAAGTGCATTTTCGACTTAAGATATTTTGAAAGGTTTATCTGGACATAACCCCTTGTAAATCAAGGATCATCTAGAACTGTCATCATCGGGTGTACTGTAAGTAAAATACCTTGAATATCATCAGAATGAGGTCACAGAATCCTTGTGTTCACTGTGAGCCAGGTATTGTTTATCTGTTCTCCTCTGTGAGGTGGATGTTATTTTTCTTATTATATTGAAAAACTGAGGCTCAAAAATATTTAAGCAGTTTGCCCCAAGCTCTCTCAACTAGTCAGTGGTAGAATGGGTGTTTGAATCCAGATCAATTTAAAGTAAAAGTCAGTGTTTTTCTGAGTTATCACACTGACTGATAATAAAAGTCATTTACTATTATGTGCCACATGTTCATGCCAGCAGGCTGCTTGCTATATTTTAGAAATTCTTTACATTTATCAAGTGCTTTTCTGTTTAGAAAGGGCTTTCATAACTTCATTTAATTTGATTCTTTCAACAACTTGAGAGGGAAGAGGGTAAGTTTTATCCTTCTCTTTTATTTTTTTTGGTAATGGTGGGGGTTGAACTATAATGCCCATTTGAAAGATGAGTAAACTGAGACTTAGAAATGTTAGAAGACTTCTTCTAAAGTTACACAACTAGGTAGAGCTAAAACTCAGTTACCTATATTGTACATCACAAATCACAAGGCAGTGTCTTTTCATTGATTCATATAGCATGCCAGGCTGTATTTTCCCCAGAGCTGGTGGCTCCGTTTTAAACCACTGTTCTTCTGTGCCACTAGCACAGAAAATTTTTTAAATTTATTATTTTTTAATTTCTAGAATTCCATAGTTGTCTAACTTATTTTGAGAAAGTTATTTCAAGTCCCAGAGAATATTTACACACTGTTTAAAAATCTGCACTGCACAGCTACTTGAGGAGGCTTGAGGCAAGAGTGTCACTTGAGTCTAGGAGTTCAAAGCCAGCCCGAGCAACACTGTCTCAAAAACAAACAAAAAACCCCACCTGCACTTACCAAATTCTTTAAGAAGACCTATTTATCTCCATCAATACAATTCATGCAGAAATTTCTGGGAATTAAAAAAAAAAGATACATATGATCAGTCTGTTGCTTTTAAAGAACGGAACACTGTAGAGTTAGGGACAGTTAGACTAGTACAATTTAAAGAGTGTAAGTAAGAATAAGTGGTCCAAGGTTACTTTCCAATGGAGTTAGCCTAAGATAGTTAGACTTTCTTGGCTCATTTCTTGGCTTCTTGCTAACTATGTGACCTTAAATTATCTAACTCTCTGCTGTACTGAGGATTGAAGCCAGGCGCGTTCTACCTCTGAGCTGTATCTCCAGCCCTTTTTATTTATTATTTGGAGACTTAAGTTACCAGGGCTGGCCTTGAACTTACATCCTTCCTGCCTTAGCCAGCCTCCTGAGTTGCTGGGATTACAGATATGTGTCACCTGGCCTAGCAGAATACTTTTCTTCCTTCCTTCCTGCTTCCCTCCCTCCCTTCCTTTTTCTTCTTTCTCTCTCTTTCTCTCTCTTTATCTTCCTTCTTCCTTCTTACCTTTCTTCCCCCTCCTACAATGTATTAGCCAGCCTTCCATTAATGTGACACAATACCTGGGATAATTCATATATAAAGAGGAAAGATTTATTTTGGTTCCTGGTTTCAGAGGTTTCCATCCATGGTTGCTTGACCCTGTGGCAAGATAGTACCTCCCGGCTGGGACTCAGTGGCCAAGGAAGCTGCCCTCCACAGGTTGGCCAGAAGCCAAGAAAGAAGGAAGGCGCTGTGGTCTCCATCCTCTTTGAACACGCCCCTAGGGACCTATGTTCCTTCCACTCGACCCTGCCTCCTAAAGGGTCCACCACCTCCACACACTTCTGGTGGTGCCACAGGCTGTTCAACACATGGACATTCTGGAAACCCTGAAAATGCAAACCGTAGCACCCCAGGGAGAAGGATGGATGTGTAGTTCACTAGCCGCCCTGGGCCATAGAGTTACCTTGAGGATGGAAACCAAGTGCAGAGGGGGCGGAGCAGAACAGAGTGAACTCTCCACTGCCTGGGCCTTCCTGTATTGGAGGGAAAAGACCCTCTTGTTAAAGTCGCTGTTAGCTTAAGCCTCTCTAATTGCCATCCCATGGCAGTTCCTGAGAGATTCCAACTGGATCTTACTGTCTCCCTTCCCTTCTACTAAGCTGAAATGTACTGTTTGAAAATGAGGTTCACTAAATAATAATTTGACCTTGGACAAGACACTTTGGTTTTACGAGCCGTTCTCCTGTATTTTTTGTTGCATCTTTGAATGGAGATTATTGGTTCTCTGGTTCCTCTAGAGGTTCATTATGGGGAACATGTTTGTAAACTTACGGTTTATGTGTGTGATGTGTAGTTTTGGAAGGAGGTCATGGTTATCCTTGGACACTGAAGGGTACCAAAACGGAACACTGTGGAATCTGAAAGCGTTTTTCTGCTTTTGTTATTTTGCCTAGTGCCAGCTTAGTCGAGAACACCTAGAAGCTGTGAAGGGAGGTGATTTTTGTCCCTTCTCTGAGGCAGTGAAGCAGGAGCTTGTAAATAGAAGCCAGGCCTGGTGCTCCGAGTCCAGAGTTCATCTGTTCTCAGTACGGCCGCCTTGATTTTATTGGAACTTTGTTTCCAGGAGATACTTTAATCCAAGTATCACTGCACTGGAAGATAGTGAAATGCTTTTCTCTGAGTCCTGATTAAGAACAATGGGCACAGAAAATGTTTGCACAAGAAGTAAAAAAATAGTTTTTCTGGCAATAAATATCACCATTTCCAAACAGTCCTGGAAGCTAGTACAGAGGTGTTCCCGGGGCACTGGAAGACCCCCAGTGTGGGCCGCTGGTGGCAGTACTCCCTTTTTATCTTGCCACCACACTGCTTGTTTCTTCATTTCTTCCCAAGGACTTGTTGAGACCCCTTAGCTCACACCAGCTCAGAGGACATTACTGAAGCTGACTGGAGAGTAAAGTTAAATCTGCTTTCCTCAGTCCAGGTGTAACTATTGCCATGGACTGGGGTGTGGTCTGTAGGTGGGGCCTGCAAATTTTCAAAATGTGCAGACATGTTTTTGAATGTTACTTTTAACTAGATGCTTAATAATGTAAAATGTCTCAATGTCACAGATATCTCCCACCCTGTTCTGTTTCTTCTTCATAGAAAATTTCTTGAGGTATTCCATTTTAGAACATGGTTGTATTTCTCATGTTTCTGTAGCAATGGGAAATCTGAGCAGTGCTTTTAAACTTTATAATGCCAAGTTACCTGAGGTCTTGCTAAAATGAAGATCCTGGTTTAGCAGATTTTAGGTAGACCCTGAGACCCTGCATTTCTTTTTATTTATTTAATTTTTTTTAAAAATTATTTTTTTACAGGGATTGAACCCAGGGGTGCTTTGCCACTGAACCACACATATCCTCAGCTTTTTTTATATTTTATTTGGAGACAGGGTCTTACTGAGTTGCTTAGGGCCTTGCTAAGTTGCTGAGTCTGGCCTTGAACTTGTGATACTCCTGCCTCAGTCTCTGAGTTGGGTTAACAGGCATGCATCACTGTGCTCATCATTTTTTCTTTATTTTTGAGATGGGGTGGGCAGTGTTTCTCTGTGTTGCTCAGGCTAATCTTGAATTCCTGTGCTCAAGCCATCTTCCTGCCTCAGCCTTCCAAGTAGCTAGAAGTACAGGTTCTATAGGTTCTTTTTGCATTAAGCAGAGAGATTTTGCATTTCTAACAAGCTCTAGGTGATGCTGCTGCTCGTGGACCCTGAAACACACTTTGAGTAATAAGCCCATGGGGCCAGGATTCTCAATTCTGACAGGACATGAGAATCAACTGGGAAGCTTCAAAAAGACATAAGTTCATGATCCTACACTCAGATTGCCTGATTAATTACTTCCAGAATACTTGGTAAGAACTGGATTTTTTGAAGTCTGTGGGAGGTGAGAACTGTTGAGTCTAGTTGAAGAACATGATGGTGAGTGTTTTCAATGTAATTTTTTATCTTTTGGATGGTTACATTTTCCCATCATAAGTAATTCATGTTGTGATGCCTTTAGTCAAACAGAATAAACAGAATCAACCATGCATTTTTTCCTTTATTAGCCTTAGTGAAGTATGATTGATAAATAAAAGTTGTATGTATTCAAGGTGTACAATGTTTTCACATACTTAGACATTGTGAAATTACTATTACAATCAAGCTAATTAATATATCTACATCTCACTTAGTTACTTTTTTTTTTTTTGTGATGCTGGAATCAAACCCAATACCAAGAGCATGTAAGCGTTTTCTTTTTTTCCATATCTTTGTTAACATTTATCTTTTGACTTTTGATCCTAACAGGTGTGAGAGATGATATCTCACTGAGGTTTTGATTTGCAAAACCTAATGACTAGTGAATGATGTTGAAAATCTTTCCATAGACCTGTTGGCCATTTATGTGTATTCTTTGGAAAAATGTCTGTTCAGCTCCCTTGCCTATTTTAAGATCTAGTTTTTTTTTTTTTTTTTTGCTGTTATGAATTCTTTTTTTGGATATTAATCTCTTATCAAATATTAATCTCTTATATGGTTTGCAAATATTTTCTCCAGTTTCATGGGCTTCCTTTTCATTTGATTATTTCCTTTTCATTTCATTATTGATTATTTTGCTGTGCAGAAACTTGAGTCCTATTATGAATTTTATACATGGATTTTATTCCATCCTTGCTATTGTATAGTCTCCAGGTTTCACATGATGAATGGTGTAGTGAACTGTCACTGAAGTAACTAAAATTCACACAGCATGTATTAGTTATAAACTTTTAGCTTGCAAGAAATAGAGGCTTGTTCTGCTGGCCTCAGCTGATGGAGACTTATTGTAAGGAAACACAGGGAGTAGAAAGACACAGGATGTAGTTTCAGAAGTTATTTGGACATAAGAGTAAGTCTAGGAAACTGACAGCATGTAGCTACACCAGGAACATTCTTTTGTCAGTAGGATTGACTCTCTTGTGCCTAATATTAGTGACACCACCATTTTTATGGAGTCAGATTATGTCTATTTTCATGTCTTATTAAGGTCCTGAATAATGGGCTGTCTTTGTTGCAGTTTCTCTCCCCAAGAATAAAAGTTCTAAGAAGGTTGGCCAGGGCCGGGTGTGGTTCCACATGACTGTAACCCTAGCAACTTGGGAGGTTGAGACAGGAGGATACTGAGTTCAAAGTCAGCCTCACCAAGTGCTCAGCAACTCAGTGAGATCCTATCTCTAAATAAAATACAAAATAGGGCTGGGGATGTGGCTCAGTGGTCCAGTGCCCCTCAGTTCAATCCCTGTTGTGTAGTTCCCCCCCCCCCCCGCCCCCGCCAAAAATAAGGTTGGCCAGCCATGGTCCTGCACAGGATGCCCCTTTGGGCAGGGTTCTCATGCTCATTGACTTCAGAGGTCTGGCAGACTTATAGATAGCTGTCTGTTCAGATCTATCCCCTGTCCCTTTGCTGGGGTGGCAGATCTTGTACCTACATGGCCACCTGCTTGAGAGAAGTACCTACAGTTCTGTCAGATGGGGTGTTGGGCCTGGAATACACTGGGGGTTCCTAGGATGGAGAGAGGGTCAAGTTGACAGGCTACAGGCAGGACCTGTACATTTTCAGCCATGTGAATTCCATGGGGTAGAGACTCAGTTTGTTCATTGTTAATCCCCACAGCTCAGAACAACTCTTGGCATGTACTTTCAATACTTAGCCTGCAAATAGAATAGGCTTGACTTTTAAAAAAAATACTGTAATGTAGCCTTTATTTTTGCTTTGATTACATTCTATTCTAACCTGGATGCTATGTATAAAAGGTTGAAAAGTAAATTCCTACTCTGCCCATGGCTCACCCTGTTGAGAAGAAAGAATATGCTCTCTCAGGATAGCACTTAACATTTTACTTTTATGTGAGTTCCAAAGGTTTTAGATGTTTGCCACTTGGTGCCATCAATACAGACGTGCTGGGTTTGGGGCTGCCTGGTACTAGGTGAATGTCAAGTCCAGCGCTTGGAGCCTTTGCAACAGCTTCCCTTGGAGATGTTCTTGCCTGTGACTGCAAAGCATTTCCATGGGGCCTCAACTCCTGAGCTCAGGCTCTTTCCCAGCCACCGCATGCCAGGGTGGCAGGCGCTGCTGGGAAGGATGGGGTGGACGCAGCCCACTGCATGGGTTCCCCAACTCCCCTTCCAGCAGCCCCAGCAGTACAGGCACAGAGGCTCTTCCCCCTTGAGTCTCCGTGGAATTGCATTTTATTTTATTTTTTTTATATTTATTTTTCAGTTTTTGGTGGACACAACATCTTTATCTTATTTTTATGTGGTGATGAGGATTGAACTCAGTGCACCGCGCATGCCAGGCGAGCACGTCACCACTTGAGCCACATCCCCAGCCCAGAATTGCATCTTAAAGTTGAAATGTGGGGCTGAGGTTGTGGCTCAGCGGTAGAGTCCTCGCCTGGCACCTGAGAGGCCCTGGGTTCGATCCTCAGCACCATATAAAAATAAATAAATAAATAAATAAATAAAGATAAAGTTGAAATGTGTATTTGGATATTTAGCCAAAAAAAAAAAAAGCAGTCAATTTTTACATAAGGAGGGAGACACTGGGAAGAGTGGTCATTAAGATTGATTGCAGCAGCCTCCATTTTCCAAATGCCCTGAATTGTGCAGGAGCGTGAATGTGTTTCTGAGGTGGCGCACACCTGTAGTTGCAGCTGCTTGGGAGCCTGAGGCGGGGGCATCTCTTGAACCTAGGAATCACAGACCAATCTGGGCAAGAAAGAAAAGAATTTTCTGAGGACCAGTTCCCCAGGTTAGTGACGCGTGGGATGTAGGGCATAAATGTGAGTTATAAGTACAGTGTTGCTAACATCGCATGTGACAGCGTCTCCAGGAAAGGGGCAGCGATACTGAACATTTAGTGTCAAACCTGAATTATATTGTCATTACTGTTGAATAGAATGATGAGCACTTATAATGTTTAGAACAAATCTTTCAGTTGCTCCTTGAATGCAGGGATTTTTGTAAACCTTATTAATGTAATTTGGTACTGATCACCTCATAGGATTCCAGTGAATGTTTAATGAAGATAATGAAGAATTGGATTTGGAAATATTTTCTTCTAGTTTATCTTCAGCTTATCTTTTTATTCTATTTAACAGTGTCTTTAGTGCTTTGAACATTTTTAAAATAGCCGGTTTAAAGTATTTATCTAGCAAGTCCAGTGTCTGGGCTTCCAGAAGGACAATTTATATAGATTACTTCTTTCTTGTGGGGGCACTGCCTCTTGTTTCTTTGCATACCTCATGAATTTTTGTTGAAAATCAGACATTTTGAATATTAACATGTGGCTAATCAGACAAAATCAGATGGTTCTCCCTTCCTAGGGTTTGTTATCGCTGTTTGTTATAGTGATAGTCATTTACTACGTGTTAACTTTTCTAAACTAGTTTTGTAAAGTCTGTATTCTCTGTCATGTGTGATACTGAAGTTTGTTTCATTTGTTTAGTGGGTAGCCAGTGATGAGACAAATGTTTTCCTTCAATGTCTAGAACTAAAAGGAACCTCCCATCTTTGCAGATGAGCTCTGCTGTAGGTGGCCTTGCTGTAGGTGGCCTTGCTGTAGGTGGCCTTGCTGTAGGTGGCCTGGTGGTCAGCGAGGTGAGAGCTGAGGGCCTTCTCAGGTCTTCTCTGAGTCAGGGCCTATTCTGGGAAGGCAGTTGGCCTTCCGGATTCACAGGAATATATGGGGACTTTCAAAACTCTTATTCCCCAAAGCATTTTGCTCACTAGCCTTCCTACCAGCTTTTTGGATTAGTCTTTTACTTACCAACTGTTATTCTCATGTAACAGCAATTAATGTATTTATTTGTTGGTTGGTAAATATTTTCAGCAAATACCCTCCAGCTCTCCACTTTAGCCCTGAGAGAGTACAGTCTTTTTGCTGGACTTCTTGGGAGCCAACCGACAGGTCAGAACAAATGATTACAATTCTTTGTGAATGAAGTTTGTTGTGCTTTCTCTAGTTTACACCAGCACTGGGAATGCCATTTTGTATGTCTGTGTGTGGGATGCTGGGGATCAAACGGGGCTTCAGCGCTTGCTAGGGAAGCTCTCTACCCAAGAGCTGCAGCCCCAGCTCCAGGATGAAGTTTGTTTTTTTTTAGTTGTTGGTAGACCTTTATTTTATTTAATTATTTAAACCCAGTGCCTCACACATGAGGCAAGCACTCTACCACTCTACCACTGACCCACCAGGCTGATATTTTTAAGGTTACTGCTGATCAGGGGAAGGGGAAAGGAATCAAGGAAATTTCAAATGACACAAAGCTCACTATTTTCATTAAAATCCAGCTAGTTTTTCTTGATTATTTTATTATTGCTGTAGACTTTTGGTTTATTTCTAGAGTTCTAAAAACAGTCAATTTCTGCCAGTTTATTTATTTATTTTTTAATTTTTGGTACCAGCAATTGAACCAGGGGATTGGGGGTGCTTAACCACTGAGCCACATCCCAGGCCCCCCCCCCGCTTTTTTTTTTTTTTTGCTATTGAAGTTTATTTAACAAAAAGTTTAATATGAAAATGTACATGACCCAATTTTCAAGTCATAGTTAAACAGGGCTTCTGGAAGGAGGACACAGATTTCTCTGCTGAACAGCCATTATTTATACTCGTTCTAAGGCTTCTAACATGATGATATTGTTTCCTCATATTACCACCATTCCAATATCGTTCTGTTGTCCACTAGTTGCCATCTTCACACATTCATCTATTACAAGATTCATGAAGGGATCAAATCCCCGCAGTATTCCTTGAACATGTCTGCCACCGTTTAATTTCAATGATAACTTCTTGTCCATAAATCTTTTCAGCTCGGGAGGGTGAGCTTTGCTCATATAGTCTACTCTGCAGGCTCAGAGATGCTTTTCCCAGCCCTTTTTTATATTTTATCTAGAGACAGGGTCTTGCTAAGTAGCTGAGGCTGGCTTTGAACTTGCGATCCTGAATTTGATCCCCAGCAAGAAACAAAACAAAAAACCCACTAACAGAACAACACCATGAGAAGTCATCATCTCCTGCGGGACTAGTATAGTATTTGTGGCTCATTATGGTATTTTTAAAAACCTATTTTCCCCTAAGATGAGTTACTGTAATGATTATTGCAAATACTGTCCTATTGATAAAAGAAATGATTGATAAGCTGTTCAAGGAAATGATGGTAGGAATGGAGTATATAATTGTGTTTCCTCTGAAGATCATTTTTCAAAATACTGCTAATTTATCATTTGCTGATATGTTTGGTTTTATGATATTTACTTGTTTTCCTGAAAGCTATATAATCATTCAAGAAGCAAATTCTCATTTAAAACCAAATTGTTTAACATAATGAGAGCCTACCCTTAGCATTCTCTGCTTTATTTTTCCTTTGTGTTTCATTTTCATCTGTGACACAACAGAACCTGATCTAGAGGATTGGATTCAAAAGACATACATTTTTTTTTTTTTTTTAAATTTGGAGATAGGGTCTCACTGAGTTGCTTAGAGCCTCGCTTTTGCCGAGGCTGGCTTTGAACTCGGGATCCTCCTGTCACGGCCTCCTGAGCTGCTGGGATTACAGGCACGGGCCACCATGCCCAGCTAAGACATTAATTCTAAATGCTTAGCCTCCCATTATATGGCCAGCTAAATGGCCTTGATTTCATCTCTCATATTCTCCACTGACAGTGTGAAGGACTTAGACTCAGGTCACATCCCATGCTGTTTATAAATAAAGCTTTATTGAAACACAGCCATACTCATTCATTAACATCATGTCTATAATTACTTTTGTTCTGCCTCAGCAGAGTAGTTGCAACAGTCTATTTGGCAGTAGGTCTAAAATACTTCCTCTCAGTCCTTTTCCAGGAAAAGTTTGCTGACTCTTTGCAATGAGGTTTCGGGTTCAAAATTCTTCATTCTAGGTTTGGGGATTGAGAGTCGACTATTATTTTTTTCTGTTGGGTTGCTTCTTAGTAAATCATCAGAAAACTTCAACTTGAAGAAGGGAAACAGCACTAAATTACATATTCTTATTTGTTAGACAGCTGTCATATTTTGACATCAGTGCTGTGGTTACAACTTCTAGAGCTCAGTGTCTTATTCAACTGGTGAGCTATTTCTTGGCTGCAGGATCAGTCCCTAACTGAGAAGAGGAGCAGTGGACAAAAAAGCCATGTGCCAGTATTTAAAACTTATGCTCAGAAGTCTCGTAGGTCAGTTCTACCCATGTTTCTTTGGCTTACCTGATGTCAATGGCTCAGGGGGGTAGTATTCTTCAGGTACCCTGAAAGTTACTTGGTACCTTGAGTGGATGGTTAGCCCTTTTACATGGCCATGTTGAGAATTGAGCTTTAGAGGAAGCAGACAATGAAAAAGTGAGTATTATCTCTGTTATGGTTTGGATGTGAGGTGTTCCCCAAAACTTCACATGTGAAACAATGCACGAAGATTTTGGAGAGAAATAATTGGTTATATATAGCCTTAGCCTGATCAGTGAATTAATCCCTGGTAGGATTAACTGGGTGGTAAGGAGGCTGGTGGGGTGTGGCTAGAGGAAGTGGTTCACTGGGGGTGTGGCTTTGGGGTTTAGATTTTGTATCTGGAGAGTGGAGACTCTCTGTTTCCTGATTGCTGTGATGTTCAGCCTCACCATGAGCCCCAAGGAATGGAGCCTGCTGTCTATGGATGGAGACCTGGGAGGCTGGGGAATAAACTTTTCTCCTTTACAATTGTTCTGGGTGAGTCCTTTAGTCACAGCAGCGAAATCACTGACTAAACAATCTCCCACAGCCACCTTTTAAAGATGTGCTAGTTTGAGAAGTTTGAAACTCTTGGCAAAACCTTGGTTTTGGAATTCCTTGTGTGTTGTTCTTTATGACTCCCCTACAGCCAATAAATTGGCCAGTGAGCTTTTGGGATATATTCTAATTTTTTCAACTTGTTTACTTAATGCTCAATGTAAGAATACAGTATGTTTTGGGATTTCTTTTTTGCAGAGTCTTGATGTCTGTAACTTTAATTTCCCACTCTAAACTGGTTCTCTGTCTCACTGAATGATACCAAGCCAGAGACCTGGTGAAGGCACAGCTTTCTCCTACACTGTGACCAGATTCTGTTGAACCTGCCTTCTGCAGAGCTCAACCCTGTCCTGTTCTCTCCATTTTTGTTGCCACCATCGCGGTCCAGGCATCTTTTGTCATTTTCTGACTCCTAACTTACTTCTCTAATCCATTCCTGGACCACCACTCAACTGAATTTTCTAAAATGCAAACTAATCATGCCATGTGTACCTGCTGCTTTTTCATTGTCTGCTTCCTCTAAAGCTCAAATTCTCAACATGGCCATGTTTATTCCCTTTATATTTTTCTGAGTGTTTCCAGTTTTGTCCTGTTGAGCTTATTTTCATGTCTGTAAAAATATAATCCAGAAATGTCTTTCTAGAGCATTATTTTATGGCTCAATATTTGGTAGGTATTTATTTCTTGCTTGTAAAGACTCAAAAGACTTAGTAGCAGGTAGTTGAGCAAAGCTGATTGTGATAGTCTGATTGTGATAGTCCAGTCTATTGAGCTTCCATCCTGATGCTCAATAGATTGGTCCTTCTTGGGAGGGTTTGGCTAAGCCTGATGGTAGCTGCTGGGCTCTAAAGAAAGCTAGGTTGGGGCTGGGGATGTGGCTCAAGCGGTAGCGCGCTCGCCTTGCATGCGTGCGGCCCGGGTTCGATCCTCAGCACCACATACCAACAAAGATGTTGTGTCCGCCGAGAACTAAAAAAAATAAATATTAAAAATTCTCTCTCACTCTCTCTTTAAAAAAAAAAAAAAAAAAAAGAAAGCTAGGTTGTTGGGCATAGTGGTCTATAATCCTGTAATCCTAGAGACTCTGGAGTCTGAGGCAGGAGGCCAGCCTTGGCAACTTATAGGGAGACCCTCAGCAATTAGTGAGACCTTGACTCAAATAAATAAATAAGGATGGAAGGAGGAAGGGAGGAAGGAAGGGATTGGGAATGTAGCTCAGTGCTAAAGTAACCCTGGGTTTAATCCCCAGTACCCTCTCTCTCCCACTGAAAAAGCAAGACAAATACAAAGCTACGTTAACATGGTTTTAGTTTTACTTTCTCAGCTGGGGATATAGCTCAGTTGGTAGAGTGCTTGCCTGGCATGCAGAAGGCCAGGGGTTCAATCCTTAGCACCACCAAAAGAAAAGTTTTACTTTCTCTGTAACATGTTTTTAGAAGTTTAAACTATGTCCATTTCAGAACTAGTTGTTCATTGGTCTGGGTTAGACTCTGGACAAAAAATGTGAACCACAGTGCATTTTCCTCTTGCTTGTGGTCCTGTCTCTCAGAGGCCTTTTATGTTAGCCCTCTGTTTCAGATTTAAAAATCACTCCATGGATCTCCTAGGGGGACAAGAGATTTCTCTAAAATCCAAATACTTGCCTTTGAAGATGCTCCAGTAATTTTAATTTTTAAGGCCAAATGTTTTCATTATTTAAAATTCATTGACACAAAATTTCTTTGATCAACCAACTACTATCCTCCTCTTTTTTTTTTTTTTTAAATCTAGCCTAGTATTATGGAGTATAAAATAAAATTAATCCTGAATTCTGAAGCTTTGCAATTGTTGCAGTCAATTATATGATAGCTTTCTGTTATCATTAACTTTAAAAAGCAAGTTTAATTTAAAAAATAATAGGCAATGTTTAAATATTAAACCTTTAGAAAGAATCAGGGGTATATTGACCAAATCTTTCAGCATGAAGTGAGACATTGAGGAATACACAATCATATGATGGATTTAAACTTTCTATGATTAAGGGTTTCTGTGACATTTTGATTTTCTTTTAATAAGCATAATTTAGGAAAAGGTTTGTTTTTTAACTTTTTTCCCCTCCCCCAAGTGAAAAGTTATCTGATTTCCTGCTTCTTAAGGAAGTAGCATAGAACAGGCTGCTTTGTCATTACTTATATTGGTCTGGGGGTTCTGTGAATATGGTGGTTCTTGAATATCTTGGAAATTCAAGGAAAAGTCTTGTGAAAGTGCATGAGTGCTTTTGTGGAGTGGGTTGTTCAGGTGGGTGTGGAGAGGAAGGCCCGTAATTCAAACAGGTTCTCATTTCTCTCCCTCTGTTCTCTCTTCTGAATGTGACTGCCCAGCCAACATATCTACTTTGATAGGCCTCTGAAATCTAATGTCCATATTAGTTTCCTATTGCTGTTAAAACAACTTAACTACAAATTTAGTGGCTTAAAACAACATGGATTTATTATCCTACAGTTCTGGAGGTCAGTGTCTCTGGGCTTTCTGGGTGGGTGGGCAGGGTTCCGTTCCATCTTACAGACCTGAGAGTGAATCCATGTTTTAGCTTCTAGAAGCCAGCGGTATTCCTTGGCTCATGGTCCCTTGCTTCATCTTCAAAGCAAACGTCTGCACTCCTCTCTTCTTCCTTCTGCATCCGTGTATCTTCTGCATAGTCTCATGAGTGTCTCTGACTCCAGTCCTCCTGCTTAGCTCTAGGAAGAAGCCTTTGTGGTTACATTGGGCCCCATAATCCAGGATCGTCTCCCCTCATAAGATACTCACTTGATCATACTTAACTAAAACCCTTTTACTGTGTACAGTAACACCCACAAATTCTGGGGATTAGGACAGGAAATCTTTAAGGGGGCCATTTTCCAGCCTGGCAAATCTCTTCCTCCTGAGTCTTTCCTCATTTCGTTTAATGGCACTGCTGTGATTAAGTGAGTTACGTGGGAGTCATTCTTGAAATAATTTCTCTTTATTTTTCCCGTCCTCTTATCTCATCATACCCACTCCCACCAACACACCTCCTCCATGGAGTCGTATCCCAATCTGATCAAAATGTTCTCTTGCTGCTGCTCCCCAACAGTATCTAGATGTATTCTTACCAATTTCCACCAGAAGCACCCTGCGCCCACCCTCTTCCTTTCCCTCTTGGGTGTTCAGAGTTAATTATAGTACAGGGCCCTGTGGCACCCAAGGGGCTACGGGATCAGATGGCAAGTTACTTCATTTCCACCACGGGGAGATGGGAAGCAAAGGCTTGTATGGTCGTAGACACTGTGGAGAGAATTTGGGTTGGCTGAGCATAATTATCCAGAAAGGCAATTAGGATTTCCATTAAAGATTTCAATCCCTTTTGTTCTTCTGATAGAAAATGTTTCTTCTCAATTATTGATAAGAGAATAAAATTAATTGAATCTGGTTATTTTGAGTGACTTCTCGCCTCCTTTTCCTGGAGAAGGAACACATTTTAAAAAGCTCTTACGTGGCTGATTTCTGGTACGCAGATTCACTATGCTTAGTCCGATTTGGTGAGGAGACGGAGGCAGCCTTCGAATAAAACAAAGCACATGAAAAGATGAAGTACCCACTGTTGAGATAATGTCGAAATAGAGCTTCCACCGTCTATTATCCCGATTCCTTTTTCTGTAATGTCCCACATTTTTGAGTGACTTCACAGCTTAGAGAAATAAAGGAGGGGAAAAGGGCCATTCCTTGAAATAGTCTATTTGTTATAAAGAGAAGATCTGGAAATAACTAAATGTACAAGTTTTTCCTACTTTTAGGGAAAAAAATCGCTTATTGGATTTTTAGCAGCTTTTAATTGTTAAAATTCCTCTTTAATTAAAAGTTTTCAAGACATGAGGCAGTGGAAAGCATGTGAAGATGATATATTTCAAGAAGTAAAGAATTCTGCAAATTGAAATTGATTTTTTTTTTTAAACAGAGAGAGTGAGTGAGAGAGAGAGAGTGAGAGAATTTTAATATTTATTATTTAGTTTTTGGCAGACACAACATCTTTGTTTGTATGTGGTGCTGAGGATCGAACCCGGGCCGCACGCATGCCAGGCGAGTGCGCTACCGCTTGAGCCACATCCCCAGCCCGAAATTGATTTTTTTTAAAGACAGTAATTCTACATTGAGCACCAGTCTCCCCGCCCCAAGTAGTATAAAGATGTCCCCATTTACTTCTTCATCATTTGGTCAGTTTTGGTGTCATTGACTAAATTAATTAGTACAAAAATAGTAAGCACTGACATTTTAGTTTTATGAATTCAAATGTTCATTGATTATTTTTCCTTCAGTAAAGTATTAACATTTGCTATATCTTGTATTTTAGGCCAGATTTCCATTTGTGTTTTAGCAATTGGAACAGAAAATATATAACTAGTATGACCCTTATTTTGAAATACAATCACAATGGGCCTGGGTGGTGGCTCAGCCGCAGAGCACTTGCCTAGCATGGTGAGGCACTGGGTTCAATCCCCAGCCCCACATAAAAATAAACAAATAAAATAAAGATATTGTGTCCATCTACAACCAAAAAAGTATATATTTAAAAAAATACAATCACAAGTATTATTAAGGATATCTTCAGAGAGCCCTGAATGCGTGACACACAAGTTATTTAATTTTAGCAGGAGATAAACTTCCCTGTTTATTTTTATAAAAAATAGTTTTAATGAGGCATATTTCATATGCCATATTATTTATGTGATAAGTGGCTGCTGCTCCCCACAGTATCTAGATGTATTCTTACCAGTCTGGGGATTGAATCCAGGGCCTCACACATGCCAGGCAAGTGGTCTACCACCCAGCTCCATCCCAGCTCTAATTAAAGAAAACATTTCCTATGGTGCTTTTAATGTTTTTCAGATACTTACTGCTTCCTTTCCTAAGCAGTGGACAGAAATAAGTGTGTTGTGGTGTATTCTGTTGTAGAGGATGAGGCCTGGAGGTGGAATATTGAGAATATTGCTCTGGATAAGAAGGAGGAAACCAAGAAGGCAGGTGTCTTAGTGAAGAAATAGAGGGTAAAGACCTTGGGCGTGGGCTTTTCTCTTATCACTTTGGTAAGTGGGGCCTTTATGCACAGGTGGGACAGAGAAGGAATGTGGAGACAAAAACCAGTGCTTGGCCTCACGGAGACTTCCCGATGTTCAGGATACAGCAGTGTCTGAGTGTTTTGCTCAGCTCCACCTCAGTGCCTGGTGTGTGATTGTCTCTGCTGCTTTGCAGACTCTGCTCCCACCTAACTGCACTCTCCACCATGGCAGCCCCCTCCTGGCCTCTCTGCACCACATGAGCCGGGTGCAGGATTCTTTGCTCTTCTGTCTTACATTCTTCCCCTGCTCTCAGTGGCTTCTCATCTCACTGAGAATAAAATTCAGAGGTCTTCCTGAGGCTTAGGCTCTGCAGGACCTGGCCCCTGCCCCTTTTCATTGTTAAAACATAGTTGTAGTGAGATATGATTCACCTGGTCTGAGTTCCAACCTCTTGCACTTGCTCCCAGCATTCTAGCCGCCTGGACCTCCCTGTTCCCCGCCACACATGCTAGCATGCTCCCCCACCCTATCAGAGGTGGAGTCCTGCTCCCTGTTCCTGTGGCCTGCCTTTTCAGTTTCACTCTTCTCTATCAGGCTTTCTTGTACATAACCTGAGAGCATGTGCTTCTTTTTATTTTTTCCTCTCTCACTCCACATTTTCCCATTGGTGTATTATAATTATATATAATAGTCATACCTGCACACCACATAACAATATAATTTGGCCAACATCATTCCCCAAAACTTGAAAATCTGTTTCTTTTACATTTTGTGCCGCCTCCCTCTCCCCTGGAATCTGTGTCCCTGGAGGGCGGGCTGGGTGTGTTCTAGGTACTCCTGTATCTTGGTGCCTTGACTGGTGCCTGTTCCTAGTGGGCACCTGACCCTGGTGCATGCGCAGTACATTCTGTAGGACTCACATTCTGACCTCCCTGGGGTTGGGGTGTTGTGTGTCAAGTACTGAATGCATCTCTTGGGTGAGACCCTGGGCTAACTGCTCCAGTGCCTGGGGCAGCTGTTAGGGCAGGTTTCCATCCCTGGTCCAGCCAACCAGTAGTGGCCAGAACACTGTAAGGTTCTATTTCTCTTGATATCCCTTTCTTTCCACTTGGAGGCTGGTCCCTCCAAAGTATGAAGTTTCCATTCTTGGTTCATGAGAAAAATTTGGGTGGATATTATGCTGTAGAATGGTTGCTTCCCATTTTGAGCTAAGAACCTAGAGGAGTGATAGGAAGGGGTATTTGGTTTTCTTGACCTTCTTTATGCCCTCTTTGCTGCGTGGCCGTGGCTCATATCCTTTTGTGCGTTCTCTGCCTAGTTGTGCTTCTTTGGTTCTCAAAAAAAAAAAAAAAAAAAAGATACTGGGTGTTGAACCCAGTATCAGTGCTTTACCACTGAACTATATTCCTAGCCCTTTACAATTTTTTAAAAGATTTTATTTTTAAATTTTGAGATAGTTTTCCTAAGTTGCTGAGGGTCTCACTACATTGCCTAGGCTGGATTTGAACTTGTGATCCTTCTGCCTCAGCCTCCTGAGTTGCTGGGATTACAGGTGTGCGCCGCGATGCCCAGCTGTTCTCTTGTTCTTGCTCGGTCTATCTTTCCCTTCAGCTTTCCTTTCTTGCTCCTCATTTCTTGTGTTCCCTGGGCTCCCTGTCTCATTCCAGTGCTTGCTTAGCTTTTGTTCTGACCTATGAGAAGCCTCTCCGTTTGCCTGCTTTGAGTGATCTTTCTCTCCTATTTTCCTTATGGCTGGAGAGGAGTGAGGAAGAGAACTATGCTGGAACATCCTTTCCTCCTTTCATCCTTCTATTTAATTAATATTTGAAAACCTCTGTGGGGCTGGGGGTGTAGCTCAGTGGTAGAGAGCTTGCCTAGCCCATTTGAGGCACTGGGTTCGATCCTCAGCACCACATATAAATAAATAAATAAATAAATAAATAAAGTATTGTGCCCATCAACAACTAAAAAAATGATACAAATAAATTTTTATAAAAAAAAAAACTATTTTGTGTAAGACTTACGTCAGGTCTGGGTTATCTCAGTAAGCAAAGTACCCAGGTTCACATAGTGTGTTTTGGGGATACAAGCAAGTTAATTGGATATTTATTATTCATTCATTCATTCAGTGAGTGTTTACTGAGACTGGGATACAATGGTGGATAAAAACAAAAATTCTTCCTCTTGCACACCTTACATTTTGGTAAGACAGACATGCGTTCAGTAGAGAACCACACACACCAATGTGAGATCACAGGTGTGTTGAGCACATTAGGGGCTGGCTCTGATCAGGAGAGCCAGGGATAGCTTTGAGAAAATAATGGGTGAATTAAGAATCTGAAGGCACAGGAAGAATAATTAGGCAAGGGCTACAGGGGAGAGGGAAGAGAAGATGTCAGAGTCTGAGGCTGAGAGGGTACTTAGAGCATTTGAGGACAAGTAAGCAGAGAACAGGAGAGCCATGCCCCACGGGGCAGGAGAACAGGCTGGGGTCAGACCTCGCAGGGCTTTGTAGACTGTGAGGATTTCATCCTTATTCTGTGAGCAACAGGATACCTTTGAAGGGCTATAAGCAGGGAGAAAAGGGGAGAAAGAGACAAAAAGTATTTTTATTTTTAAAACCCTGGTCTGAATGCTGTGGGGAATAAATGGAGTTGGGTGGAGCTTTAGGCATGAGAAGGACACAGGGTGCCAGTCAGAGGCCCTGGTGGCCGTCTAGATGCAAGGTGAGCTTCAGGATTGGCAAGGATTTTAAGTTTCCCTGTCGCCCTCGATTCCTATTAACTGTATTTATTTGTAAAAAAAAATGCTTTTGAAAATTGACTTCCTACAAAAAACATGGATGTAATAAGTCAAACGAGAAATACAGGATGAGTTGATGACTTGAAGGTATATGAATGGAATAATAGCAGAAAATCAAAGATAAAAATAATGAGCAGTCAAGTACAAAACTTAGCCCTGCATTCTTGGTGGCCTAAACACACAAGGGGATAGGGCAGGCCATGTGATTGTTTATAAAATGCCGATCATGCATCATAATCTTTTCTTCATTCTAAGCGTTTAAAGTACTTTATTATAGGAGTGATATTAACAACCTGGATGGGTCCAGGTTGTTGACATCCAATACCACCAGAGATTTATCTAATTTTAATAGAAGTTCACATTGGTATTCACTTATTTATTTATTTGGTACTGGGGATTGAACCCAGGGGCACTTAACCACCAAGCCAATCTCCAGCACACACCCCTGCTTTTTTTTTTTTTTAAATTTAGAGGCAGGGTTTCCCTGAGTTGCTTAGAGCCTCGATAAATTGCTGAGGCTGGCTCTGAACTCATGATCTTCCTTCCTCAGCCTCCTGAGCTCCTGGGATTACAGGCGTGTGCCACCACGACTGGCCACATTGATTTTTTTTTTAAATATTATTTTAGTTGTCAGTGGACACTCATTTTGCTTATTTATATTCCATGCTGAGACTCGAACCCAGTGCCTCACACGTGCTAGGCAAGCGCTCTACCATTGAGCCGTAGCCCCAGCCCCACAGTGGTATTTTAAAAAGCAAAAAATTCAGAAGCATTCAGAGCTGGGCTACATATATGTGTTTACGTTAGGCCCCTTGTTAAAGGTTGAGGGGAAGACGGGGGTCAGAAAGAGAAGCATAGGGGGCTGAGGTTGTGGATCAGTGGTAGAGCGCTCGCCTCACATGTGTAAGGCCCTGGGTTCGATCCTGTACATCACATACAAATAAATGAAAATAAGTGTATTTGTCCAACTACAACTAAAAAATAAATATTAAAAAAAAAAAAGAAAGAGGAGCATAGGAAGGTGGCGGAGGGGAGAAACGAGCCCAGGTGAGAAGCAGGTGTGGGCAGGAAACAGGTCCTTGTTATAAGTCCTTGAAACTTTGCCTTTGCCATCCCAAATACTCTTGCGATCCCTGCCTTTCTAATAGCTTTTTAATTTGTATGCACAATTGTTTTTTCCCATGGAGTGCATCCTTCCTGTCACATAAGACACGTAAGTCAGGGACAAAGAAACCGTGCCCAGGAGTGGTAGCCTTGTTTGTTAGCCATTCACATTCCAGCCACGAATACACACTTACAGAACCAAGAACCTTAAAAACAGTCCTTCAAAGTGATTCCCAGCAACTCTCTTATGGGTTGTCTGCCCTGTCCACCCCACCTGTCCGCCCCAGCCCACCCCACCCCAGCAGCTTCAGCTCTTCTCTTTATCCTTCTGGCATAGCATTAGGCCCAAAGGCCCAGGAGGGGCCCAGAAGGGCCAGGCAGACGAGTCCAGCAGGGAAGAAGTTCGATAAGTCCAAATGGTTGGCACCCAGCATTTCAGCTCTTGAGACAGAGTCACTAATCCACGTTCGGTGGTAGCTGACATTGGTGTAGACCCCAGGAAGAAGTTTGCCACATTGCATTCCCCAGCTCACCACTCCTATCTGGATCCACACACCATCGATGTTGCAGGACAGAGGCCCTCCGGAGTCGCCCTAGGAGAGAGAGAGGTCATGAGTACCGTGCAGGGCGTGCAGAGGAGAGCAGTCACAGGGATGGAGAGTTCTGTGGAACTGGGCCTTGAGGCCGATGGAACTCTCTGGAAGCTGGACTTCCACTGCTTTGGAGAAGGATCACGGGAATTCTAGAATCACTAAATTGGCCGGGAACTAAGCAAAATATGTTGATAATTTCAAAATATTTGTCTGGCAGATGAATCCAAGTAAGATTCATGTGATGTGTTTTTGGCGCATCAGGCTTTGAACTCACAATGCTACATGTATCCAGGGGAATGAACCACCCTGATCTTTCTGTTCTTAGGTTCTTACTGCTCTTTCTTTGTGTTAAAATAATTCTTTCTTACATGAAGTAATAGTGGCTGTTAGTATGTCTCTATCTTTTTTTTTCTTTTTTTGTAACAGTTTTGAGATAGGAGTCATATAACCACACATTCATGCGTGGAAAGTGCGATATCAAGAGCCGGATGCAGTGGCACGCTCCTGTAATTCTAGGAACTCGAGAGGCTGAGATAGGATTATTACAAGTTGGAGACCAGACTCAGCAACTTGGTGAGACCCTGTCTCAAAAATTAAAATGGGCTTGGGAGGTAGCTCAGTGGTAGAGCACCCCTGGGTTAAATTCCCAGTACCAAAAATAAAAAATAAAAGTGTACCTTTGGGTGGTTTTTTAACATACTTAGGATGTTGTACAACCATTGCCACCACCCACATTGGAACATTCTCCTCATCCCCAAAGGAGACCCTGTACCTATTAGTTCTCAGCTCATTTCTTCCCAGCCCTCTCAGTCCAAGGCCAACTGGTAATCTATTTTTTGCCCCCATTCCTTTTTATCGCTGAATAATGTTCCATTATATTAACATATCATAGTTTGTTCATTCATCAGCTGATGGACACCTGGGGGTTTCCACCCCTTGGCTATTATAAATAATACTGCTGTGAAATTAATGCACAGATAATTATTATAGGGACATGTTTTCATTTCTCCTGGGTGTTTGCATAGGAGTGGAACCTTGAGTCATATGGTAATTAATCTTTGGAGGAATTGCTGGTTTTCCAAAGAAGCTGCCTCATTTTACATCCTGAGCAAAGTCTATGAAGCTTCCACTTTTTCTTTCTTTCTTTTTTTTTTTTTTGTAGTTGGACACAATACCTTTATTTTATTTTATTTATGTTTATGTGGTGCTGAGGATCAAACCCAGGGCCTCACATGTGCTGGGCGAGCGCTCTACCACTGAGCCACAACTCCAGCCCCAGATTCCGCTTTTCTACATCCTTGTCAGCTTTTGTTATTATCTGTCTTTATTTTAGCCATCCTTGGGGGTGTGAATCAGTATCTCATTATGGTTAGGATTTGCTTTTCCCTGATGGTCACTGATATTAAGCCTTCTTCATGTGCTTACTGACTATTTGTATATCTTATGAGAAATATCTATTCTATTTTAAAAATTATATTGTCTTTATTATCATGATGTGCTTTCAATGTATTCTAGATGCAGATTTCTTATCAAACATATGATTTTGAAATTTCCTCCCACTTCAAGGGTTACCTTTCTACTTCCTTGATAGTGTCCCTTGAAGCACAGAAGTTCTGAATTTTTTAAAATTTATTTTTTAGTTGTTTATTTTATTTATTTATTTATTTTTATTTTTATGTGGTGCTGAGGATTGAACCCAGGGCCTTGCATGTGCCAGGCTAGTGCTCTACCAGTGAGCCACAACCCCAGCCCCAGAAGTTCCGAATTTTGGAGAACTCTATTTTTCTTTTGTTGCTTAATGCATATTTAAGAAAATGTTGCCTAATCAAGCTCATAAAGATTTACCCATATTATTTTTTCTGAAAGTGTTATTGTTTTAAATCCAGCCAGGAACAGTGGTGCAAACCTGTAATCCCGGTGATTTGGAGGCTGAGGCAAAGAATCGCAAGTTCCAGACCAACCTGGGCAATTTAGGGAGATCCTGTCACAAAATAAAAGCTAGAAAAGGGATGGGGATGTGGCTCAGTGGTAGAACACCTCTGGGTTCAATCCCCAGTACTGCAAAAAAAAAAAAAAGTGTTATGTTTTAATTTTTATAGGTCATAGATTCATTTTGGATTAATTTTTGTATATATGAGGCAGGGGTCCAACTTTATTCTTGTCCCAGCACCATTTGTTGAAATTACTGTTCTTTGCTCATGAATTGTTCTTTGACTAAAATTAATTGATCATACATAGAAGGGTTTATTTCTGAACTCTCAGTTCTGCCCTGTTCATCTGTATGTCTAGCCTTATGCCAGTCCTGTTCTTGTCTACTGTTGCTTTGTGGTAAATCTTGCAATCAGAAAGTGTGCATCTTCCAGCTTTGTTATTCTTTTGTCAAGATTACTTGGCCCTCTTGAATCTCCATGTGAATTTTAGGATCTGCTTATGAAATTCTGCAAAGAAACCAGCTGAGTGTTTTTTGTTGTTGTTGTTTTGAGAGACAAAGAGAGAGAATTTTTTAGTATTTATTTTTTAGTTTTCAGTGGTCACAACATCTTTATTTTTTTTATTTTTATGTGGTGCTGAGGATCATACCCAGCCCCCCACCCCCCCAGCACATGCCAGGTGATTGCGCTACCACTTGAGCCACATCCCCACATATGATTTTGAAATTTCCTTTTCAAAAGGGTTTTGATAGTGATTGTGTTGAATTTAAGTCTTTTGTTCACTGAACACAGAATGTCTTTTCATTGATGTCTTTGATTTTTCCTTCCTCCCTTTCCTTTTTTTTTTTTTTTAATAATATGACGGGTTGAAGCCACGTTCCCATGTATTCTAGGCAAGCACTTATTTATTTATTTATTTGGTATCGGGGATTAAACTCAGGGGCACTTAACCACTGAGCCACATCCCCAGCCCTTCTTTGTACTTTATATTTAGAGACAGGGTCTCTCTGAGTTGCTTAGGACCTCGCTAAGTTGCTGAGACTGGCTTTGAAGTTGAAATCCTCCTTTCTCAGCCTCCCAAGCCTCTGGGAATTTATGATTATCCTGTGCCACCATGCCGGGTTTGGGTCTTTAATATTTTTCCAATAATACTTTTGTAGTTTAGAGTATAAGTTTTCTACTTCTGTTACATGTTTTTCCTTAGTGTTTGATTTGTTTAATTCTTTTGGTGCTGGGGTTTGAACCTCAGGCCTGTGCATGCTAAGCACAAGCTTGACAACTGAGCTTTACCCACAGCTATAGTATAAAACGAGTTAGAAAATATTCCTTCCTCTAACTCTTCCTTTAAAGAGTTTCTTCTTGGGGCTGGGGATGTGGCTCAAGCCGTACGTAGCGCGCTTGCCTGGCGTGCGTGCGGCCCGGGTTCGATCCTCAGCACCACATACCAACAAAGATGTTGTGTCCGCCAAGAACTAAGAAAAAATAAATAAATATTAAAAATTCTCTCTCTCTCTCTGTCCCCCTCTCTCTGTCACTCTCTCTTAAAAAAAAAAAAAAAAGAGTTTCTTCTTTAAATATTGAGTAGAATTTACCAGTGAAACCATCTGAGCCTGAGCTTTTTTTGTTTATTTGTTTTAAATGACTAATGCTGTCTCCTTACTTATCCTCAGTCTATTTAGATCATTTATTTCTTCTTGAATTAGTTATGGTAGTTTGCATGTTTCTATAAATTTGGCCATATCATCCTAGTGTTCAAGTTTATTGTCATACCATTATTCATATTATTATCTTACAATTCTTTTTATTTTTGGTAATAATGTTCCCCATTACTTACCTATTTATTTTGGTACGAGGGATTGAACCCAAGGGCACTTTACCACTGAGCCACATCCCCAGCCCTTCTTATTTTTTATTTTGAGACAGTGTCTTTCTTACTAAGTTGCTGAAGCTGGTCTTGAACTTGCAATCCTCCTGCTTCAGCCTCCCTGGTCTCTGGGATTATAGAAGTGTACCACATGCCAGCTCCCCCTGTTTATTCCAAACTTTAATATTTGTGTAAAAAATATTTCCTGGGCTGGGGATGTGGCTCAAGCGGTAGCGCGCTCGCCTGGCATGCGTGCGGCCCGGGTTCGATCCTCAGCACCACATATAAACAAAGATGTTGTGTCCGCCGAAAACTAAAAAATAAATATTAAAAAAAATTCTCTCTCTCTGTATCTCTCTTTCTCTTTAAAAAAATATTTAAAAAATATTTCCTAATTTCCTTTGTGATTCATTTTTTTGACCCATTGATTATTTAGGAGGGTGTTAATTTCCTCCTATTTAGAATTTTCTGTATTTCTCTGTTAAACAGAAACCTACAGTCTTAGGGAATCAGAGGGCAAAGTTCAAAGCTGTCACAGCAGTTGGAAAGTGAAGGAAGAAATACCAGGAAGGAG
The DNA here is from genome assembly GCF_052094955.1 of Ictidomys tridecemlineatus. Taxonomy (NCBI): domain Eukaryota; kingdom Metazoa; phylum Chordata; class Mammalia; order Rodentia; family Sciuridae; genus Ictidomys; species Ictidomys tridecemlineatus. The sequence goes on from NC_135485.1 coordinate 123,911,536, forward strand.
AGAGCCACAGAGGGAGTCCCAAATGCAAACTGTGCTCCAATCTGTGGCTGACTCCTGGACTATGTATACACACAGGTGGGATTGCGAGCAGCTCAGCTAAAGAACTGCTTCTGCCCGTCAGAGGAGAGACAGGCTAGCTATTGGGGTTAGCCAAGTTAACTGCCTGTTAAAACAGGAAATCTGCTTTCTTAGGAGGCGCATCCAAATTCACATTCTCCACAGCGTATCACCGACAATGTCCAGAATACAATCCAAAATGACTAGATAGTACAACAAGAAAACAGCAACAAAAAGACAAAGGAAAATATTTCCCATGATAAACTGGAAACTGTTATTCAAGAGAAAAAGCAATCACTGGAAAATGACCATGAGATAACTCCGATTTTGGAATAGGCAAAGATTTAAAATAGCTACTTTAATCTCAGCAGCTGGAGAGGCTGAGGCAGGAGGCTCGAGGCTTGAGAGTTCAAAACTAGCCTCAGCAACAGTGAGGCACTAAGCAACTCAGTGAGACCTTATTTCTAAATAAAATACAAAGTAGGGCTGAGGATGTGGCTTAGTGGTCGAGTGTCCTGAGTTCAATCCCCAGCACACCCCCAGAATGACATATTTAAGGTATATGATGAAATGTTATTAAAAAATGATTGCATGTCCATCTTAATATATTAAAATTGATAGGTCTGTAGAAGTCTAACCACTGGTGTATATCAGTAAGTCTTATCGTTAAAGAGATTAAATGTATGGATGTAAGTAAGTGTTCATACAAGTAGCACAAGAATCACTGTCAGAACCCTCATCTGGCTCTAATTTACCGTTTACAGGCAGGAAAACTTGGATCCTAAGATTTCTTTAAAAAAAATTTTTTTTAGTTGTAGAAGGATATAATACAAGGGTATTTATTTATCTTTTTTAATCTATTTATCTGTTATTTATTTATTTATCTTATTTGTTTATTTTTATGTGACACTGAAGATCGAACCCAGTGCCTCACACGTGTGAGGCAAGGACTCTACCACCCAGCTACAACCCCAGCCCCCAAATTAAGATCTCTTTTAGTCAGCATTTTTGTTGCTTCGATCAAAAGACCTATCAAGAATAACATAAAAAAGGAAAAGTTTATTTCGGCTCATGGTTTCCGAGGTCTCAGTCCATAGATGGCTGCCTCCACAGTTGTGGGCCTAAGGTGAGGCAGAGCGTCATGGCAGAGAGGCATGGTGGAGGAAGTCAGCTCAGAGATGGTGACAGAGAGCAGAGAAAGAGGGCTCTGCTCAAGAGGGACAAAATATAAACCTCAAGGATTGGCCCCCAGGGACCCACCTCCTCTAGCATGTCCTGCCTGCCTACAGGTGCCACTCAGTACCTGTCAGCAAATTAACGCACTGATTTGGTTAAGACTTTCATACCCAGTCATTTCACCTCTGAACTTTCTTGCATCGTCTCTTGTGAGATTTTTGGCAACACCACATATGTAAACCACAATACTAACCACGCAGCTATCCTTATTTTTTTTCACATCACCAGCACATATCTTGTCTTCCTCAAGGAATGGCTCCGATCCTGGGATGAAAATGCCAACGGGGTTAAAGAGTCGTTCACAAGCCTGGTAGTTAAAAATGGGTATTTCAACTTCCTGGAGAGTAGAAGGGTAAGAATCTGCAGAGGAAAATAAGAATGAAAGATTAAGGTCACCTGGATCAGTTCAGGGGCCACACTCTGTCATGAGTGCAGAAGTCTCTCAGGGTCCAACCATATTTGCTTATGGAAGGATCCTTTGGTACAGTTAAATCACCACACCTGGCTACCACTTTAAAGAATACCAGATTCTCTCCAAACTTCAAGTCAGGGTTACTGACTTCTGACGGAGAGAGGTCATTATGTGTTTCCGTTGTTAGTATCTGCTCTTCCAGCTATAGCTGGACTCTAGGCAGGATACAAGAGTAAATACAACGAAAGCGTAAATGTCAAAAGGTATTTTATTTGAAGACTTGTAGATAATATCATTGGCTTGATCTGATTTAATTTTAAAAATTTATTATGGTGAGGTTATGTTTAGAATGCGAATGTTCTGGAATACGTACATAGGGTAAATATAAAACCACCCCTTGCTCTACCCATTCTCACCTGATTCTTCCTCAGTTTTTCCCCATCCAGTCACCCAGCAAGAGGCTGGAAGTGTCAGTGGCCTTGTGATATTGGGCAGGCAGATGGGCAGGATGAGAGGAGTGAAGGTGACCCTGGAGGACAGCTTCAGCAAGGCAATGTCTGCAGTGGTGGTGTTGTGTTTGGGATGGATGACGATTCGGGACACATAGTACTCCTTGCCCCCCTGGGAGTTCTGTACCTTGTTGGATCCCAGCCACACGCTGTAAAAGGAAACCCAGGACCTAAGGCGGGAAGGAAGAGGAGATTTAAGTGAGCATGCTTATGGCCTCCCTGGGGCAGAACAAGCTGCCCACATCCAGCACGACTTCTTCATGTAAGAAAGAGGGGTAGCTTGTGGCACACGCCTGTGACCCCAGCAACTCAGGAGGCCAAGGCAGGAAGATCGCCAGTTCATAGCAACTTAGCAAGATCCTGTCTCAGAATAAAAAAATAAAAAGGGCTGGGGATGTGGCTCAGTGATCAGGCCCTTGGGTTCAATCCCTGGTACAAAACAAGAAAAAAAAAAAATCAAGAAAAAGAGAGACAGAGGCGGGTGGCTGAGTGGGAATTCCCCAGGGCACCTCCATCCCGGACTGGGGGTGGCCTGTGGCCTCCTCTCTCCTTCCTCCCCTCCCTGTGCTCTGGCCACAGCTTCGTCCTGCATGTTCTCCCCTGTCTCCCACTTCCCCTTCCACTTCTCAAGGTTTCGGCCATCACCTAGGTACTTAGTAGTCGTTGCTCCTTAGGGCCAGTTTTGATTGCTGCTCTGACCACTGTACATCCATCTCTACAGAAAATTTTAAGGCAAAATGTAACCCAACTTATAATGATTAAAAATGTCGGGCAGTTTAACAAAATGAACAAAATAAATAAATTTTAAAAGTTTCCTGCTCCACCACTATCAGATTACATTATTTATTTGGAGGTGGTCACTTTCAGCTTTTTAAGCCCTTTTTAATTTCCCTCATATTTTCAAGAAAAATGGCGCTATGCTCTTTCTCAAAAATTCCCTTCTAGTTCTGGATACCGAGTTCCTGATGTGGCAAGTGAGGATGGAGCTTGTTTTTTTTTTTTTTTTGGTACCAGGGATTGAACTGAGGGACACTTAAACATCGGGCCACACTCCAGCCCTTTTTAAATGTTTTATTTAGATACAGGATGTCACTGAGTTGCTTAGGGCCTCAGTCGTGCTGAGGTTGTCTTTAAACTCAAAATCCTCCTGCCTCAGCCTCCCGAGCTGCTGAGATGGTAGGCGTGCGCCACTGTGCCGGGCAGTTGGAGCTTTCTTAACACCATTGTCCATGTGCTGTCTTCATCTTTGTTTCCCTGTGTCTTCTTAACTAATGTCATCCTGAGTTTTTGTTAGGTCAGTATATAATGTGTATGTTCCCACAACTGTGTCGGCATTATTATTGTTATTATTATCATTATTATTATCGGTACTAGGAATTGAACCCAGGGGCCTTAACCACTGAGTCACATCCCCAGCCATTTTTATACAATATTTAGAGACAGGGTCTCACCTAGTTGCTTAGGGCTTCGCTAAGTTGGCTGAGGCTGGCTTTGAACTTGTGATCCTCCTGCCTCAGCCTCCCTTGTGGCTGGGATTACACCCCCGGCTTACATCAGCATTATTCTCTGTGGGTCACACTGGGTCCTGTGATTGTATTTCTTGTAAAATCTTTTGCTTCTCCTGGAGTTAATGTTTCTCACTGTGTTTTCTCAGTTCTTTTATATACCCATCACTAATTCCTCATTCTTTCCCCAAACTGTCTCCCAAAAGTTTAAGTCTCCACCCAATTTTTTCGGACCTATCAGGCCTTTTAGGGACTGTCTTTTGGAGCCCTCTGCCCTGCTGTTCCCATCTAGGCCACTGTACAGCTGTCATCTTGGCTCTTTCCTTTATTCTTTGTGATTTTCTTGGAGAGTCTCTTCTGTGCTCTTTCTCCTTTGTCTGGGTCCCATGTTTTCTTGTTCTTCTTTCTCCATTTATTTTGGTGAAACGCAGTCTACTGTAACTTCCTGGTGAACTGTGTGTGGGAGGTAACATTTTTGCTGCTTTGCGTATTCGAAACGTCTTAGTTCACAGTTTGTATAGGGGTAGAATTTTAGGTTGGAAATCATTTTCCCTCAGCATTTTGAAGTCATTCCTCCATTTTCTTTGAGCTTTCACTGATATTGAAAAGTTCTATTATTTTGACTTCTGTGCCTGTTAGTCATCTTTGTCCCAAAGCTTTGTGGCTTCAAACAACAAACATTTTACCTGACAGATTCTGTGGGTTGGAAGTCAGGTGTGACTCAGTGGGCTGCCTCTGACTCTGGGACTATCGTGGGGCTGTGGTTGGGGGGGTCTGCAGTCATCTCAGTGCTGGATGGGGGAGCACCCCGTTTCCAGGGTCACTGATGTTGGCTTTGGGCCTTGGCTGGCTGTCGGCTAGGGATACCGCTTCCACGTGGGCCACTTGCTTCCCTCACATGGTGGCTCCAAGACAGAACTCAGATTGTGTTTGTGATCCAAGAAAATTCAAGACCCAATCTCCTGATTGATATTTAGGAAGTGATTTGATGAAAACTTAGAAAAGTGTCTAATACAGTGCTGTCTCCGTCACTTCTTTTTCTACCTCCATGCCCCGTCCCCACAGGCTCCTAGTTCTGGAGTCCAGAGTGACCTCTGGTTTCTTTCTGCCCTGCTCTTCTCACCACTTTCATTGGTCTATTGGTTCATCATGAAATCATTCAGATACTGATGGACGCCCTGCCGGGGCTGGCTACCAAGAGGAACTCACGATTTTATACAGTGTGCTGCTGTCAGGACCCAGCTCTCACTGATGAGGGACCCTCCACAGACGTGGTTGCCGGAAAAGCGCAGGCTGGCCTGCCATGGCCAATGCCCCCCAGCAGCATCCTGGCCACCCACGATGCGGCTTTCATGAGAAGGTCGACCACACACTACAGAGAGAAGAGAAAGGGCACTGTGGATATCTTGGAGTCCTTTCCTGTGGTCCCCATCTTACCATCTGCAAACTCCCATGTCCCTGAATGTCCCTAGACTTAATGCTCAATCCTATTCCAGTTTCAAACCCCACAGTCTTTTGCGGGGTGGAGGAGTACCAGGGATTGAACTCAGGGGCCCTCGACCACTCAGTCACATCCCCAGCCCTGTTTTGTGTTTTATTTAGAGACAGGGTCTCACTGAGTTGCTTAGTGCCTTGCTTTTGCTGAGGGTGGCTTTGAACTTTGATCTTCCTGCCTCAGCCTCCCAAACCTCTGGGATTACAGGCCTGCAACACCATGCCCAGCACCAAATCCCACAGTCTTGAGTAGAAACCACTCACCTGATTGCAGACCTTTCTTTTTGTGAAAAGAGCCTGGGCAAGACCCTAAGGAAGATATGCTGTATCATTAATATTATAATAATACTTCTTATGTCTAGATCCACTGAACAGAGCAGCGTCCCTTCCATTTAAACTTTCCAGATTGATGTTCAAGGCTAAAATTAATAAATATCTACCCATTATTTGGAATTTTGATAATTCCATACTTACCTGCCTTTTTATTTATTCTTTTTTTATATTTATTTTTTAGTTGGACACAATACCTTTATTTCACTTATTTATTTTTATGTGGTGCTGAGGATAGAACCCAGGGTCTTGCAAATGCCAGGCGAGCGCTCTACCACTGAGCCACAACCTCAGCTCATTATTTATTCTTTAGTTGTCAGTGGACTTACTTATTTTTATGTGGTGCTGAGAATTGAACCCAGTGCCTCATACATGCTAGGTGAGCGCTCTACCACTGAACCACAACCCCAGCCCCTGTCTTTTCCTTTTTACCAGCTGTGATTTATTAATTTATTTATTTTTATGATTTAAGGTCATCATCAGGGATATCAGTATTTTAGATTGTAAATACAATGGTGCCCTCAGATGCTTTTGAGATTTATAAGCTGTTTCCCTTTGAGCTGGTTCTTTGTCTGAATTGACTTTGCTGTTACCTCTCAGCTTCTCTCAGCATGTCTTTTTAAATCAATGTGAGGCTGGCACGGTGGGGCAGGCTTCGAATCTCAGTGATTGGGGAGGCTGAGGGCAGGAGGATCACGAGTTCTAGCTTCCACCACTTAGTGAGCCCCTGCCTCAAAAAATAGCGTCAGGGTACAGCACCCCTGGGTTCAATCCCCAGTATCACAAAAAGAAAGAAAAAAAAGTCACTGTGGGCCAGAAAAATAAATGAACCACATACGTCAGAAGCCCTTTTTGTTTCCTCTGTTTGAAGTGCAGTTTACCTGGACCCTCTTTGCTTAGCTCTGTTCTTTGGTCTGTCTGTCTCTCTCTGTCTTTCTCATAGTGAGGGGATTGAATCTAGGCCCTGGGACATGCTCAGCAAGCACTCTGGCACTGAGCTACCTGCCAGCCTCCTTCAGGTGTTTGCTCAGATACCCCTGGTGAGGCTGAGGCTGCTCCGACTGCCCTGTTTAGTATTACAACACACCTCCTGCCCCTGAACTTTAGATGCCCTTTCCTGCCATAGTACTTATTAACTTCTAATATGTCTTATAATTTACATGTGTAATGAGTGCGTTGATTATAAGTCTCATGAAGACAGGGATCTTTGTTTTGTCATTGCTGTATCCAGCCAGGAGCATTAGCACAGTGCAGGGCATAGGAACCTCCGGGGACTTTCTCGGGTCACGCTGTTCATGAGTAGCTTCCCCTCGGTGGAGTCATATTATTCTATATGATACCTTCCTCTCCCTCTCCACGGCACCCCACGAGCTCACCCAGCAGAAGGAGCAGCAGGACTGTGGGGCCAGCAGGGTGCATGGCTCTGCTTAGGAGCTGCACTTTCTGCTTCCTGGACTCAGGCTCCTAGCAGAGGCCAGCTGCAGGGGCAGCCAGGGGCAGGACTGGCTTCTCTTAGGTGGGTTCCTGTGCTCCACCACCTTCTCTCCTCTGGTCTCTACCCCCAGCCTGATTCTGAAGGGACCAGAGACTTCAGATGAGCAGCTGCAGACCCAGGGAAGGAGCTGAGGCCTGTGGCGCCCCCTGCTGTTCTGGGGGAGTGGGGTGACTAGTTTCTGCCTATTGATGGGGATGGAAGGTGGGAGGGGATGTGTGTAGCCGCAGGTTGAGAACCCTGTCTCTGGCAATGAGATGGAAGGTCGACAAGATTCTCCAACAGCAAGAAATGGAAAAGAGGAAATTCACCCCGAATCTGGTTCACTTTTTTCTCTTTTGTGTTTATGTCCATTAAAGTTTCATATATAGAATAGACTACAAGTTTCTTGGAAAAGAAGACTCTGAGGCAGATCTGTGTGCAGGATATTTATTGGCGAGCGGTCTCAGGATCAGTAGCCCTGCAGGGACAGGGAGGAGGGAGCACAGGATGGGGTAGAGCGAGAGTTGAACAGTGATGCGTTTGGCACAGAGGCCTCGGCCCATCTGCATTGCCCTTCAGAGATGTCCTGGGCAGAATTAAGGATGAGCTCTTGGACCTCTGCCTCACTGGATGCAGATAGCCTCCCAGAAAGGGGTCATTACTTGGGGTGAGGTGACTCTCTTGGTGGCTCTTGCTGTAAGACTTAGCTGTGAACTCTCTGCAGCTGGCAGAATAAGTGCTTGGGTTCTGCAGGGGGCCCTGGATGACACCCCACAGCATCTGCAGAATTCTTCCTGTGCCTTTTATGTTTTCTGGACCAATCATGGAGGCAGAAGTCAAGGAACCATTAAAGTGTTATTGCTCTTTTGTAGCTTAAAATGTTGGGAGGCCTGAAAGAATAATAGCACATCACAAAATCTGGCTATTTTGGTAAGGATAATTCGGTTCCAGGCAACAGAGACCCACTGAAGCTAGCTTAAATCAAGAGGAGATATTTTTTAAAGACAGTGTTTTGGGCTAAATTATGTCTCCCCCGAAATTCATGTTGACATCCTGCCCCCCAGTACTCAGAATGTGACTATATTTGGAGATAAAGGCCTTTAAAGAGGTGATGAGGTTAGATTGAAGTCAGTGGGTGGCCCTAATCCATCATGGGCGGTGTGCTGACAGGAGCGGGAAATCAGGATACCTGCATGTCCAGAGGGAGAAGATGACACTCACAAGTCAAGGAGCCCAGAACAAATTAGTCTCTCCTGGCCCCAAGAAGGAACCAGCCCTGCTGGCACCTTGAACTTGGAGTTCACGCTTCTAGAACTGTGGGAAAATGAATTTCTGTTGGGTCCAGCACTCGCTGTGTGGTGCTTTGTTACAGCAGCCCTAGCTACCTAAGGCAGACATCTGTGGAACAGTAAGAAGAGTGTAACAAGGGCATCAGGCAATCCCAGGATGGACCTGGAGACCGAAGTGGAAAGGGAGCTCTGGATTCATGAAAACATGAGAGCTCATAGCAGGAGTTCAGGATCTTCCTTCCAATTCTCTGCCATTAATATGGCTCAACCACTTCTCTCATGATTTCTTGCTATTCCTCATAAACTGCCCAAGTTTTTCCTTATTTTTCAACTCGAATTCCCAAGAAGCCTTATTTGGTATGGATTATCTTTTTTTTGGGTGGGGGAGGTACTGGGGATTGAACCCAATGGCATTCTACCACTGAACTACATCTCCAGACCCCTTTTATTAATTTTTATTTTGAGGTAGGGTCTTGCTAAGTTGCTGAGGTCATCACTAAGTTGCAGAGGCTGGCCTTGAACTTGGAATCCTCCTGCCTCAGCCTCCTGAGCCACTGGGACTTCAGGAATGTGCCCCTGGGCTCAGTTTAGATTATCTGCTCTTATTCATTGCTATGGGTTGGCTTTGGGATGAGAGTCCTTATGTGGGAAGAGGGAGGGATGGGAATACAGAAGCATGCCCAGCTAAGTAACAGGAGCTATTGTGGCAGGGCAGACACCAGGCTTACTGTATTTCAGTATAGTAGCATAAAGATGTTTACTTCTTCTTTTTTTTCTTTTAAAAGAGAGAGAGAGAATTTTTAATATTTATTTTTTAGTTTTCGGTGGACACATCATCTTTGTATGTGGTGCTGAGGATGGAACCCGGGCCACATGAATGCCAGGCAAGTGCGCTACCCTTGAGCCACATACCCAGCCCAAGATGTTTACCTCTTTATTTAAATAAATTCACTTTCAGAAGTGAACACTTGAAGAAAGTCAGTTCTCCATTTACTTGTTTAATGACTGCCAAATTGAGTATTTTTTAGACAAGTTTATATTTTTTAGATCCATTTGTCTTCACTTGTGTGCTTGATAGGAATGAAACTACTACTACTGTTGCATTTGATAGTTTCTATGTTTTTAATGGTTTTTGTTTGACACACCCTAATTTTATTTTATTCACTCTGGTTTTAGGTCATTCGCTGTTGATTTGTCATTTTAGGATAACTCTCAGTGCTTTTCACTTTAATTTCTTTTTCTGATAGTAATGTTACTATTTGCAATTTTCTCTTGTTCATTTCATGGAAGAAAAACCTTTTCTTGTCCATATCACAGCCACCTGTGTGGATGTTCCAATTAATTCATGATACTCGCAGGCAGTTTTAACTGCTGATTCACTTAAGTATAGCTTTAAAACCAGTAAGACCTCTATTTCAGATTTGCCTCCAGAAAAGGTAGCTTGTTATTTTCCAGAGAGTCTAAAACTCTGGACAGATTTTTTTAAGTTTTAATTTTTTGGTACTGGCCAGGGGCACTTTGCCACCGAGCTACATCCCTAGACCCTTACCTTAACCCTTTTTATTTTTATATGGGGTCTTGCTTAATTGCTGAGGCTGTCCTCAAACTTGCATCAGCCTCCTCAGTCACTGGGATTACAGGTGTGCATCATCAAGATTGGCTTTTTTTTTTTTTTTAAATTCCTTCACTTGTCACAGGAACAAAAATTTGACTAGACACTCTACAGTCTTGTGGTTGTCCCAGGTCTTTGGACTTTCATATCATTGGACAAATCTCAAGTACCAACTTTGAATTTTTGTGGGATCGCTTACAGAATAATCTCTCTTTTTGCGGTACTAGGGGTTGAACCCAGGGCCTCGTGCTTGCTAGGCAGGCACTGTACCACTGAGCTACATCCCCAGTTCCAAATGTCTTCTTTTTTCTCTTTAGTTTAAATGTTTTTTAAAAATATAATTTGGTACTGGTGTCTGTTCAGTTTTATTGAAAATAAGCGTAGCTGATGAGAGAAGAGTTCCAGCTCCTAAATGTGGCTGGACTGGTAGGATCAGAAAAGGTTCCCTTGCAGCCGCTCTTGAAGTGATCAGTGCAGAGAGTGATGATCAATAGTTGAAGACCCAAGATACAGGGCGGTGGAGGGCTGGGGCTGTTCCCATCTGAACCCTCAATCTTGGTGTCACTCCAGGTGGGAGCTGACCTGTCCCACCTGGGGCCGCCCAGAACAGAGCACACAGAACCCCCCATGAAGCATTCTTATTCTGGCCAAAAGAAAGTGAAACCCGACTCTCTAGCTACTTTCACTTATGGAAAATTCAGGGGATAAAAGAACAAGTTAAAATTACAACACAAGGAAGTAAATGGTCAAATCCAGGATGTGGGTTTTGTAAAGCACCTGACCTAGTTTCTGTAATAAGTAACCCTGTGAAGAGGCAAAGGGAGAGAGGCTGCTCCAGGTTACAAGAAACTTCAGAGGTATAAGTGTGTGCGGCCCTTGTTTGGATCCAAATTCAACAGACCAACTCTAAAAAGACCTTTGGGTACAAGCAAGGACATTTGATAATGAACTGAGTGTTAAATGGAATGAGGTTAATCTTGGTAGGTGTAATAATGGCCTTGGATTATGAAAGGATTTTTTTCTTCTTTTTTTTTTTTTGGTTCCAGGGATTGATCCCAGGGGTGCTTAACCCCTGAGCCACACCCCCAGCCCTTTTAAAATTTTTGAGACAGAGTTTTGCTAAGTCGCTTAGGGCCTTGCTAGGTTGCTGAGGCTGGCTTTGAACTCGTGATCCTCCTGCCTCAGCCCTCCAAGCTGCTGGGATTACAGGTGTGCACCACTGCGCCCTGCTGAATGTTTTCTTAATTTGACGCAGCAATCAAGAAAAACACAGCCTGGCATTTTACTTCTCCCTTGTTTCTTCTAAAATTAGCCTGGGAGTTGGAAGCAGGAGAGTGGGTGCCTCTGTCATCACGCTGGCTCCAGGTCTAGAGTCTCTGTCTCCAGCCCATTACCCTGTGTTATCATTAGTGGTCTCTTTGGGCTGGTGAGTGGTGCACACCTGTAATCCCAGGTACCCAGGAGGCTGAGGCAGGAGGATTGCAAGTTTGAGTCTAGCCTCGGCAATTTGGCGAGGTCCTCAGCAACTTAGTGAGACCCTGTTTCAAAATAAAAAGTAGATAGGGCTGAGGATGTGGCTCAGTGGTTAAAGGCCTCTGGATTTAATTCCCAGTACCAAAAACCCAAAGAAACAAAAAAAGGATTGTTATAAAAGTTAAATGAGATATAGAGCTAGTATGTAGCATGGGTTTGGCCTATTTAAGCATGCAGTCATAAATGGTAGCTGCTGTTTTAATTTTTGTTATTGAACTGGCATCACAGCTTGACTTCTTAATTGGATTCTGGGTAAACTTCCCTTGGTGAGGGCTTAGGTTGATGTCGATGGTGCCTACGGAGCAGGGTTTCTCAACCTTGGCATTGCTGGCATTTGGGGCCAGGTGATTCCTTGCTGTGAGGTGTCTGTCCTGCTCACTGTAGGATGATAAGCAGCAAAATAAATCACAAAATCACCAGGGAGTCAAGAACAGCTGATTTAGAACAAGGTGCCACTTTAGGAATTCCCTCTTCTCTTGAGCACCCTAAGGATAAAACAGGGCAGCAGTAGATCTTGCAAGTTTTGTAGCTCTTTATCTGCATTTCCAGGAAGGGCAAATGGATTCTTTGCTACTTTTCTAATTCAGCTGATCAGATGGCAGGGGGGGGAGGGGTGTTGCTGTGCTGGGGATTGAACCCAGGGATGCTCTACCACAGAGTTGTAGATGGACAGCATGCCTTTATTTTATTTGTGGGTTTTTATGCTTTTGTTTTTGAACTTAGGTGCACTCAACTACTGAGCCACACCCCCAATCCTATTTTGTATTTTATTTAGAGACAGGGTCTCACTGAGGTGCTTAGTACCAGTGCTGAAGCTGGCTTTGAACTCAGTATCCTCCTGTCTCAGGCTCTCAAGCCGCTGGGATTACAGGTGTGCGCCATCCTGCCTGGTTCATTTGTGTGATGCTGAGGATTGAGCCCAGTGTTTCACATGTTCGAGGCAAGCGTGCTGCCACTGAGCTACAGTCCAGCCTATCCCCAGCCCTTTTGAATTTTGAAACAGTGACTTGTTAAGTTGCTGAGACTGTCTGGCTTTGAACTTGTGATTCTCCTACTTCTGCCTCCTAAGTTCTGGAGTTACAGGCATGTGCCACCACGCTCCTGTCAAATCAATCTATTATATTGGAATATTATGTTATATTGAAATATAAGTCCCCTTATAAAACCATCTGTGAAGAATGATTTCTTTAGTACATATGTGTCATACTCTGACTTTGCCTTTTTTTGGTTCCTTGTAGCAAAGGTACATATGTTGTCTACTAAAAAGGTTCAGTCTGATCTTGGACAAGAAATTTTTAGTCAGGCTTTAGGTTCATCAACCAGTAAGTCATAGAACTAGTCCATAGATGTAGCCTCTGTTAACCCCAGGACCAAGCCTTGACCAGCCCTCCCCTCTCCCTGGCTCTTTGCCTTATCAGCCAGTCTGTAGGTTTCCCCGGACTGGGAATGATCCTCCTGCATTCCCGGCTGCACACCATCAGTACCCATTCCCTTTTAGCAGCGATTGGTCTTGTTCTTTGGGTCTCTAAAGGAAAAAATATTTCCCTTTCCTTGTTTTTTCCCCCTGCTTCTTATACTAGCAGATCTTCCAGATGGTTTTGACGGTTGACTTTGAATCGTCTAAAGCTCTTGTTTTGTTCATACAGAAGACCTGATTGGATGCTTTCTGTTTGCAAGGTTCTGTAGTAGATACTGTTAGAAGGTCAGGAAGACAATAGGACCCTTCTTTCATTTTTCAAGGCTATTCTTACCTACTTAAAAGAAGCAAAGCTTTGTGCACCCAAATAACTACCTACAGAAGTGAGGCATCCCATAAGAGGTAGAATAACTAGAACCAAAGGGCAGATATTATTTTGTAAGAAGGAACCTTGAATAGAGCTTTCCAGCAGTGAATGAAAGTCATTTGCTATAATGGGCAGTGTCATTGTATCATTTTTGGAGTCATAGTTCTGGATCAATCTGTTAAATCAAATAGCTGTATGATTTTAAGAGAGTTGCTTAACCTCCCTGAATTTCAGTTGTATTCATTTGTAAATGTGGGATAAGTAACAACCTTCTTGAGTTGTTAAAACTGAAGGAGACAATATTTAAAGTGAACAGACTAGTGCCTGATACAGAGGAGTCACAAGTAAGTTCCTGCTGTAGTTAAGAGATGAGAGGAAGATGTCCTGTCTCCCAGAGAATCCACTTGGGCAGGTCTTACAAAGCCTGCCTCAGCTCATTTCAGTCTTGCCATTGGGCCCTTATCTTTTTAGCTTCTGGAATTCAGGGCTTATCAAAGCACCCAATTACATCAGGCTCAAGAGACTGACCCACTACATCTTAAGAGACGTGCATTTAAACCTCAGTGTTTATTTGCCCTGAGAGCTGTTCGTTTCCATTATTTAGAGTCTTCATTTTTCTCAGCCAGCACAACCACCTTAATGATGAGTAGGGAAGCCAAATTATTAAGTAGGTGTTGTTTTAAAGAGGTTTAAAATTAGAACCAATGGAAAGGGTAATCTCCAGGAACATTTTATTTACTAGAATGAAATATTGTTAGTTCTATTTTTATTTGGTACTGGGCTTGAACCCAGGGCACTTTACCATTGAGCTACTAAAAAATTTCTACTTTTGGGGCAGGGTCTCTCTAAATGGCTCCGGGCCTCACAAAGTTGCTGAGGTTGGCTTTGAACTTGTGTTCCTCCTGCTTCAGCTCTCCAAGTTATTGGTGGGGTTCTTTTTTTTTTTTTTGTCTTTTTGGAACTGAACCCAGGGCTTGGTGAATGCAAGGCAGACGCTTTGCCACTGAGCTACATCCCAACCCTCTCCAAATTATTGGGATTATAGGTATGCACTACCGTGGCAGGCTCTGTTAGTTCTTGTTAAAACAAAACAAACAAACAAACAAGCAAAATGGATAAAAGAGCATTTTTCTATAACAGAGCATGTTTTTATAAGACAAACTTGTGTTTACATCACAGCTTAGGGTCTGGTGAACCCATATGGTTCTCTGACTTCCCTTCTTAGATTTCATGCTGACAGTCCCCCTCTTCTCCTCTTCCTCCCTTCTTTTGTTTTTGGTACTGGGGATCAAACTCAGGGGTGCTCTATCATTGACCAATATTAGCCCCTCTCCTTTTAAAAGTGTTTTACCATTTTGAAACAGAGCTTCACCGAGTTGCTGAGGCTGACCTTGAACTTGTGAACCTCCTGTGGCAGCCTTCCAGGTGGCTGGGTTTACAGACGTACACCACTGCACCTGGCTCCATTCCTCTTCTTAATAACCATTTCACTTCAGTGTGCCACACTGTTGATTAGACTCTAGCTGTCTCAGGTATGATCTCATTCCTAGGATGCATCTTAGATTATTCCCAGAGCTCAAGTTCAGCTCATTCCTATAATACATCAGGTGTGTATTTATGGAAATCTTTTTTTTTCCCCTAAAGGTAACTATTTCATTCCATCTCACCCATTCATATGTTCATTTTACTGAAGTTTCAGTTTTACAGGCTCCTGCTGGGCAAGAGGTGGGACGGTGCTGAGCAGCGACGCTGGTTCCCATTCTCCCATTCCCAGCCGTGAGCAGCCAGCTTTCCACTGCTGCTGTATTAACAAGGACAAGGATCATCTACTGGGACTGTTAAAAAGCAATCTTGGGCTGTGGTTGTGGCTCAGTGGTAGAGCTCTTGCTTAGTGCATGTGAGGCACGGGGTTTGATCCTCAGTACCACATTAAAACAAAACAAAAACAAAACCTATATAAAATAAAGTTATTAAAAAAAAAAAAGTAAACTTACTCCTGGATCTGGGAGCAGTATCAGCTCATCTGTGCCTTCCAGCTCTTTATCTTGTGATTCCATGGCCTCCGTATGTCTCCTTGTACTGTTTTAGCTCTCCTGTCTAGATCTATGAGCTTTGTCCACACCTTTTTCCCTTTTCCATTTATTTAGCATCCACGTGTCTAGTGAGTTTCTCTTTTCTTTGGCTGAAGCATCTTCTACAATGTCAAGTGTGCCTGTCTTGCAATTCTGTAGTGTTGTCATCGAAGAGAAGTTCTGATGAGATTTTACTTACACAGTGTCCTTTTGAGGATAAAATGTTATCATTCTTTTTGATTTGTGTGTAACTTGTACATTCAGAGTTTATTTTATTTTATTTTTTAATTCTTACCATTTTCTTTATGTGTTGGAAAGCTTTCCCATGGCCCAGATTTATTTTACTTATGGAGTTACCTTAAATTTGTGGTTATCAATGAAAATGGATTTCTAATTTTTTTTTTTTTTGTACCAGGGATTGAACCCAGAGGTACTTAACCACTGAGCCACATCCCCAGCCCTTTTTTATGTTTTATTTAGAGACAGAGTCTTGCTGAGTTGCTTAGGGCCTTACTGAGTTGCTGAGGCTGGCTTTGAACTCAAGATCCTCCTGCCCTAGGCTCCCAAGCTACTGAGATTATAGGCGTGTGCCACGGCGCCCAGCTTGAAAGTGGTTTTGTTGGTATTTAGTCAGTGCTGAGGAAGGGATGCCCACTTCGCTGTCGATCTTTCTTGCCAGAACTCCTTCCAATTATTTTTTACTATTTGTGAGTAATACAGAGCACCCTGTTACGATTTAGCCAGGATTTTATAAAATCTGTAAATGAACTCAGCCTTAGCCAGTGTCATATCCAATGTTCTTAGCCATGCTTTGTGTACCAGAGGCTTAGGAAAAGAGTAATAAGGGGGAACACGAAACCTGTTCTTAAGCTGCCCTTGTGATATGGCAAATTGGCCGTCCCTCTCATGAACACCGTCCCTCACCCCACACCCAGGCAGCACTTTCAGTGGTGGGGTTGATGGGAGACTCTGAAGGAATTCTCCCTTACCTGCCTCCATTTAAACTACTCCATGCCCCGTGGAGCCCGTGACCACTGAACAGTCACCTTCACCTCCCAGCTTCTCAGGCCAGAGCCTTCCCTCACTGTTCCTGTGGAAGGCACCCTTTATGGGAGTCCCCAGTGACTTTAACCTCCTGATATTCAGACCTCATTGATCCACCTTGAAAGAAAGAGAGTAGAACAGAATAGAATAGAATAGAATAGAATAGAATAGAATAGAATAGAATAGAAAAGAAAATAATAGGAGGTAATGAGGCATCAGGTTTGAGATTCAGTTATTAAAAGCCTGGCTTCCATCTGGGTCTCTCCCTGTCTTGGATTGCTCCCTCCAGGGAAGCCTGTTGCTCCTGGGCAGTTCTAGGGGCAGTTCTGCAGAGAGGCTTCTGGGAATGGATGCTCTGCGTGTGGGTGTGACTGACAGCATCTGCCCTATGACAGACCCTGAGCCAGAAGCTCAGTCCCCAAGGTGTGTAAGTTTTGGAGCCATTGTTATGCAGCAGTAGATTGCTGATCCATTCATGGCTTGGGGGCCAGGAGCCTGGCCTGTTTGACTTAAAACCTTCTGATCTTCCAAGTCCCCCTTTTTCTTTGGAACCCAGTCTAGTCCCAGGTTCGATGGTTTTCTTGTTTCTTTTTTTCTTTTTTTTTAAAATTTTTTAATATTTATTTTTCAGTTTTCAGTGGACACAACATCTTTGTTTGTATGTGGTGCTGAGGATCGAACCCTGGCCGCACGCATGCCAGGCGAGTGCGCTACTGCTTGAGCCACATCCCCAGCCCTGGATGGTTTTCATCTTGGGTTCAGCTAAGGGTTAACTAACCTGAGACCACAGCATCTTTGTCTACTGAACTTGGAGAATGATTGTACCAAGTAACTTCCGGATTCCTTGTAGGACTAGAATTCTGTGTTTCTATATTTCTTTCTAGACTGTGTCTTCAGTTTCTTAAAAAGAATGAATATGAGGCCGGGCACGGTGGCATACACCTGTAATCCCAGCAGCTTGGGAGGCTGAGGCAGGAGGATCGCGAGTTCAAAGCCAGCCTCAGCAAAAGTGAAGTGCTAAGCAACTCAGTGAGACTCTGTCTCTAAATAAAATACAAAATAGGGCTGGGGGAGTGGCTCAGTGGTTGAGTGCCCCGAGTTCAGTCCTTGTTAACTCCCCTCCCCGAGAAAAAGAATGACTGTGAGAACTAAAATCATTAGACTTAACCAACTTGTTTTGTTTTTAATTGACAGTAATAATTATACATCTTTATGGGGTACAGTGTGATGTTTCAGGACATCTATATAGTACAAAACAATCCACTTGGGATTTTTCTGTCATTCATCATCTCAAGCATTCACTCTGGGATCTGCCTTTCCCAGCTGACCTTGGGGGGAGAGGGCAGCAAGCAGATTAGGCTTATGGGGTCACAGATTAGCATCCAGCTTCAAGATCCTCAGCTTCTAAACTTCCCTTTTCTCCCTCCTGTCCATACTGGCCTCACCAAGTAAGGTGACCCCAGGAGATTCAAAGGTGGAAGCATAACAGGAAGGAGCCCAGAGAGACCCAGACTGGGGGTAGCCAAAAGCTCAGTGAGCGAGATGACTGATTTCTCAATCCAAGATTTATAGAAACTGATGTTTGTGTAGACTCCGGGCTCTTTGGTTTTGGATGCAGTTGGATCCCGAGCTCACCACTCCCACTCGAACCCAGAAATCTTCCCAGAAATCTTTGACTTCACACATCAGAGGGTCTCCTCGACTACCCTTAGAGAGAAAAAAATTGGCTAGGCTGCTCAGGCGATGGTGGGAAGGAAACTAGGGAGGCTGAGGCACGAGGATCACAAATTTGAGGCCAGCCTGAGTAACTTAGCAAGGCCCTGCCTCAAAATAAAAAATAAAAAGGGCTGGGACTGTATCAGTGGTTTATCAGGGACTGTGGAGTTTAGGCTTGTCCAGGCACTGCTGGGCTCCCCCAGGGGCTCTGGAGATGCTGGCATGGAACAAGCATCCTGGGGAAGGCAGGTCTGTGGCAGGTGTCTAGGGGCTGGATTCTTACTACACATTGATCCATCTGCTCCGCTGGGAGCTTGGAGCAGATCATGGCTTCACTGTTAAGGGGCTTCACTTCCCGCATTAAGCTTTCATTTTGATAGTAGGCATTGCAGGTCTGGAGATCAATGAGGGGCACTCTCAGCTCCTTCAGTGTGTATAAGATGGTTTGATATCTGCAGGGCCCCAAAAAGTCAAAGCCGTCTTAAAGAATTAGAAAGCAGCTCTCGGCTCTGGATACAGATTTCATGCCTGTGATTTTCTGATAGCTCTGATCTCAAATATTCTGCCCCTGTGTTAGACAGCATCCTGACTTTTGGGTTTGGGAAACAGCCTGCAAAGCTGAGCTGCCTGGCTCTGAACGAGGCTGTGGTCAGTTGACTCCTGTTCAGATGGCCCAAATTAGTGATCTTATGATTCAGAAAAACACAAAACAACGAATGTTGCAGAATTAAGTTGTCTTTCTTTGCAGCTGGGCCTGTAATCCCAGTGGCTTGGGAGGCTGAAGCAAAAGATTGTGAGTTCAAAGCCAGCCTCAGCAACTTAGTGAGGCCTTAAGCAACTCATTGAGACCCTGTCTCTAAATAAAATATAAAAAGGGCTGGGGATGTGGCTCAGTGGCTAAGTGATCCTGGATTCAACCCCTCTGTACCTGCCCCCCCCCAAAAAAAGTGTCTTTAGAATATAGTTTTATTCTTACATAGAAATAAAGGGTAGCCATGATATACTACACAGACTCTAGACTATCTGCAAAGAATCTAGCCTGTGGACACGTAGACGAAGCTGTGCTTTACCCCGAGCATTCCGGAACTGGTCTCTGTCTCCTCCCTACCCCTCTGGAGATCCACCCAGGTGCTGCAGGAGAACTCTGTCACTTCTCTCAGACTGAGCAGACTGTCTTCATTCTCTCTCCATTGCCCTGTTCTTTTTGCTTTGCACACAGCGTGACCGCTCAACAAGAATAAAAGCAGGAATCGATCAGCAAAGAAATCATAGCAGAAGCGACATGAAGGAGGCTTAGGATCCGGAGAAACCTAGAGCCGGCATTAGGTGTGGCTGGGTAGGATGGAGACCTGGGCGGGCGGGAGTGGGAGGCCCAAGGGCATCTCCTCAGCCTTACACTGGTACTAGCTCCCGAGTAGCCCCACCCTGTCACCCCAGCCGGAGTCCACGTTCAGCGGAGGGCAGTCAGATGAGAAGATGACAGGGCCCAAGGCAACTGGGCAGGCACGATGGTACTGGACACGTCCCCCTGGAAGTCAGGGTGGGGGATGATCCGGGACACAGGTATTATCCTCTCTTTGGGGTCTGGGTGACCAGAGATCTGGAGCGAGCCCATCAAGACATTATATTCTCTGGTGTCCTTTGACCTGGGAGGAAGAGGAACAGAAGAGCATCGTGGGTTTCGTAGGGTGTCACAGCCAAGCCCACTGTTCTCTGGTCCTATGTAAGCATTCATTCCTTCCACAAGTGACATGCCCTCACGGGGCTTTGGTCCTAAGGAGTGTGCACAGTTGAAGGGGAGAAGAGAAAAGAGAGACATAACAAATAAGTGAACAAGTACCATTCAGAATTTGAGGTTGTGATCAGTGCTACAAAGACAACAAACAGGATTTCAAAACAGAGTGTAGGAGGTGGGAAGAGTCCTTGGATCTGGTGGTCAGGGAAGGTTATTTTGAAGAAACCACTTTTTAACTGAGGCTCAAAATGTTGGCGTCAGCATGAGAAGAGCTACAAGATAAAGCATTGCAGATGCAGGGAATAGAGTATGCAAAGGCTGAGAGCATGAGGAAGAGCTCGGCAGTTTCTAGAAACTGAAAAGCTGGAATACAGGGGATGCGATTGGAAAAGTGGGCAGGCAGACACTGGGTGGTTTGTGGCTTGGAGGCCACAAGGAGGGGGTGACATGGTCTCACTTCCAACATTAAAAATATCACTCTTTGTGTCCATGAGAGTAGCAGAGCTTACACTGTTGCCGCGGTCCAGGGACAGCTATGTCAGGCTCACAGTACATTTTGGAAGTGAAACTGGAAGGACTGATTGGACACATTGGATGGGGAGAGTGAGGGAAAATAAGTGTTTCTTTTTTCTGATTTTCTTTTTGCATTTCCGGGGATGGAGTCCAGGGCCGTACTAATTGAACCACACTACCAGCCCTAAAATATCAGTATTTCTTTTTTTATATAGAACTTTATTTATTTATTTGATGTGGTGTTGAGGATGGACCCAGTGCCTCACACGTGCTAGGCCAGCACTCTACCACTCAGCCACAACCCCCAGCCCAGAGATATCAATATTTCTCATTTGAGCAACTGGTCATGTTGTTAATTGGGAGAGACAGAAAAAATAGATTTGGGGATAATGGCAGTGGTAAAATGGCAGTTTCGTTTTGACCGTGTTAACCTTTGAGACATCCCAAAGCAAATGTGTCAGGACTAGGGTGTGGGGCTAGAAATTTGGGTGTAAACAGAACTTATGTGACATTTAGTCACAGGAACTGGTAAGTTCACCCAGGGAGCTTGAAGAGGGCTGCGGAGGTGTGCATGGAGATCTGGGTGTGCTGTAAGGCCCGGGACCTCCTGGGGAATGCCTCCTGGGGGGAGGTTTAGATCTCTCAGACCCTCATCGCTGTCAAGAGTGAAATCACCCACAGTCTGCGAGTAGTTGCTCTGAGTTGAGCGCTAGGGGGAAACACGTGGACCACTGACAAGGCACCCCATGCTGCACTGCAGTGTAAGGTGAACCCCTCCTCTGCCTCGCCCAGGAGCTCAGCCACCTGGCTTTCCTGCCAGGTCCCTGGGAAGGCCAGCACTCACCGGAAGCAGCTCGCCATGGTCAGCACCCATTTCTGCGAGATGAGGGAGGCCGAGCAGATGTCAAGAAAGCCCTGGCGGACGCTGACCTGCCAGGGCCACTGCCCTATGTTGGCCTCCAGGCCTGAGAAGATGCCCGATGGGACAGCAGGCCGCCCATGTATTGCCAACAAAGGGAGAAAGGCCTGCGGTGTTCATTGTGCAGCCCTGACCCTGCCTGCTCATTGCCCAGCCAGTGTCCTTGGCACGGGTTCCTCCCCCTCAGTCCACGCAGGCAGGATGCCCCTGACTGGCGCCTTACTTGACTGCAGGAACTCCCATTCCTGCTTATCTGCACTGGGGGGAGAGAAGGGGGAACTGGGCTATGGAGGGCTCCCAGCGCAGGTCCTGTGCACTCTTCCTGGGGCATAAGCCCATGTCCCTGCTTGGGACTTAGCTCAGGCCCAGCAGAAGGAGCAGCAGGACTGCAGGGCCAGCAGGACACATGTCTCCCTCAGGAGCAGCACTTCCTGTTTCCTGGGCTCAGGCTGCCAGGCAGAGGCCAGCTGGGGGGCAGCCAGGGCAGGACCGGCTTCTCCTAGATGGGCTCTGGTGCCCTGCCCCTCTGGTCTTCACCCCCAGCCTGATTCTAGGGACTTGTGAAGAGCAGACCGAGGGGAGGAGCTGGGGCCTGAGGTGCCCCCTGCTGTCCTGGGAGAGCCAGGAGGCTGGGCTTGCTGCCAGTGTGGGGGATGGGAAGGGGGCAGGTGGGGGGTCTTGCACTGGCAGGAGGAGGCCTTGTTCAGTGCAGAGTGTCCCTCAGCTCTGGCCACCCTCTTGCTTCTCGGGGACCTGCTCTCGTTGCTTTGGTTCACTTCTACCCTGACCAGGGGTGAACCCACTCTGCACCAGCCCCTGAGCTTGGGTCACAAAGGGCTGTGCAGACCCACTGCCCCAGGTTCTGGGCCTGCGCGTGCATACAGCACTCCAGAGTGAATAGGAAATAAGCCAGTTGGCTAGCTGACCAGTGTTTCTGCTGCCTGTCTTTCCCTTTTGGCCCTCTGTCTACCTGGTGTAACCTGTTCTTTGCTTTCCTCAGTCAGCAGATACTTATTAGGTCTTTACTGTGTGTAAGATACTGTGCCAGATGAGGAACAGCGTGTATGTAGAATCATGCATGGTGGGGGCTTCCTGTCCCCAGGGAGTTGACAGTCTAGTGGGAGAGGTGGATTATGGGAATAACTCGGGAGGTTCTTATTTATAATTTACATCCTATTTATTAAAGGGAGACAGGGGACTAAGGTATTTAGTGTTAGTGCCAACCTAGTGCCAAGCAAAGGTTGGTTGTTATTTTTTTTGTACCAGGGATTGAACTTTGGGGTACTCGACCACTGAGCCACATCCCCAGCCCATTTTGTATATTATTTAGAGATAGTTGCTTAGAGCCTCAATAAGTTTCTGAGGTTGTCTTTGAACTCACAATCCTTCTACCTCAGCCTCCTGAGCCACTGGGATTACAGGCGTGTTCCACTATGCCCAGCTTGGTTGCTATTTTTAATAACATCCTCATGACGATGACGAAGAAAGAGTTATAGAGAGTCTTGACTCTTCCAGGCGCAGTGCTTGGCACAGGAGAAAATCATGAGAAAAATAAAGATGAACGGGGTTAGAAGGCCTGTAGAAATAAAGGGGAAGATTATAGTTCCAACAATCCAGAGTGGGAGTGTAATATTATAATCATTGGAAGCCTTCTTGAGGCTGAGGTCAAAAAAAAGAAGGATTGCTACATCTGATCTGATAATAACAAGCATTCTTTTTAGTCAGGAGATAGGTTTTCCCCTCTTCGGCAATAAATTCAATGAGTGTGTCACAACATTATAAAAAGCACATTGGTTAACATAATGAACAGTTTTGGAGACTAGAAGAAGCTGTTTTTATATTGCCTCTCAGCAAACGCTGACACCACCATCTTGAATCCTGACCAAGGCGTTCCTGTGAGGAGATAGACTGAGTTAATTGAAGTGTTTATATTTCTTGTTTCGTAACTTGAAACAGAAGTGGAATCTGAGAAGATGCCTTCGCCCTACTTCAGACACCGCCGTTTCCAGCTCTGCTCTGGTGAGGGGCAGGCCCTTTGGCCTTCTTGACATTTCGTGTAAACCAAGGCACCTCACTCTGCGTCCAGGGGAGCCCATCTCCGCGCGTGGAGGCCACAGAGTATCAAAATCAGAAATCAGAGGGCTCAACAAGTCTCATCAAGGGAGTGGAAAAGGCCTCAGAATAGAAAGCAGAAATAATCTTGGCCGTCGTTCCCAGGAATTAGAGTTTTTAGTGTATGATTTTTGTAGAGTCTATTACAAACATTAGAGGGAAAGACGGTTTAAAATCTCTTTACAAGCTGTCCTTTTGGTTTACAAAATGAGTGACTCTCTATTCTTAATTCTGTTGCCTAATTTAAAAATGATTCTTGGGCTGTGGCTGTGGCTCAGTGGTAGAGTGCTCGCCTAGCATGCACGAGGTGTTGGGTTCGATCCTCAGCACCACATAAATGTAAAGATATTGCGTCCACCTAAAACTTAAAAATAAATATATTTTTAAAAAAGATTCTAAATAGTTTAACATGTAGTCACAGAAACCTGATGGTATTTTATATTTGCATACTGTTTCCATCTATACAGCCACAATGGCTCTGTTGAGGAAAGCATGTTTTCGTTTCCATTTTATGGATAAGGAAACGGAGGTCCTTGGAGGTTAAGTGACTTAACTAATTATATAATACCATGCAGTAGCAGAGCTGAATGTCACTTCTATTTCCAGTCTTGTAATCGGATTCAAACCCAGATCCTCTGACTTATCAGCCAGTAATTTTTCCTGTCCTGCTACAGCAGCCTTCAAGAGTAGAGCTCATTCAGTCATGTGGCTTTTTTTTGTTTTTGTTTTTGCCTGTGCCAGGGACTGTTCTAGAATAGATATGTGATAGCATAGGGGACAAAAAAAAAAAAACAAAAAAAAAACCCAGTCTGGATCTTTGGTTCTGTCCCTCTTTTCAGGGGTGGGTCATTTTGAGAGTTTAGCTTGCTCAGAAGCTGTTGTAGCTGACATTTGGCAAGATCAACAGTGG
This sequence comes from Ictidomys tridecemlineatus, assembly GCF_052094955.1. Lineage (NCBI taxonomy): Eukaryota > Metazoa > Chordata > Mammalia > Rodentia > Sciuridae > Ictidomys > Ictidomys tridecemlineatus. The sequence goes on from NC_135485.1 coordinate 123,935,792, forward strand.
GGCCTGATGCGGTGGTGCATGCCTGTAATCCCAGGAGCTCAGCAAGTTGAGGGAGGAAGATTGCAAGTTCAAAGCCAGCCTCAGCAACTTAGCAAGGCCATAAGCAAAATAAAATTTAAAAAGGACTGGGGATGTAGTTCAGTGGTAAAGCGCCCCTGGATTCAATCCCCAGTGCCCCACTCCCTCATAAAAGATGAGTCATTAAAATAGAACAATTCTTCTTGAATTAGAACTTGAATCACTGCAAAGTGAATCTAGGTTGCTGTCGATTTCTTTTTAGGTGGCAAGGCTCACTGTAGAATTTATTCTATGTACAGAATTTTTAAAATTATATAAGTAACAAATCTGGCATGGTTTGGGGAGGCTAGATGGTTTACAGGAAATGTATTTGTACTGTGACTATGCTCTTAATGGTTAAAAAAAAAGAAGATTATCAACCATTCCCTTTTAATGGTGGATATAGAAAAAAATTTCAGGTAGATAAAATGTGTATAGTAAAAATTTTCTATGTAAAAAAATTTGGTACAACTTTCTGTATAGTATTGCTTCTCAGCTGGCGTAGTCTAATCAAGTTATAGGTCAATAAAGTTGTTAAATTTTATTAAAAAGAAAAAGGCCCCATCCTTATGGAGCTTACACTCTAGTTGTCAGATCATGACCAGTGCTTTGGAGAGAAAGAAAACAGGTGAGGATCCAGGCGCAGTTGCACCTGTAATCCCCGCGGCTCAGGAGGCTGAGGTGGGAGGATTGGATGTTCAAATCCAGCCTCAGCAGCTTAGTGAGGCACTAAGCAACTCAGTGAGATGTTGTCTCTAAATAAAAAAATACTTCCCCAAAAAAATAATAATCAAAAAGACTGGGGGTGTGGCTCAGTGATTGAGTGCCCCTGGGTTTAATCCCCACTAACCAACGAAAAGAAGGAAGGAAGGAAGGAAGGAAGGAAGGAAGGAAACAAGGAAGGAAACGAAGGAAACGAAGAAAGAAAGAAATAGAACAGCAGGGGAGGAATACAGGAGTGAGGGCATATGTGTTCATAGCGTGGTCAGGGATGGCATTGTTGGTGATTTCTGAGCAGGGACCCCAGGTAAGAGAAGAAAGGAGCCAGGTGGATAATAGATGGAAGAGGAGTTGAAGCACAGAGAACAGCAGTGCAGAGCCCGGAAGCCCGTGTGTCTGGGAACACTGTCGCTAGAGCAGAGAAAGTGAGGGCCTCCTGCCTCAGGGAGTGGGTTCCGGCTGTGTAGACTCTCATAGGCTGTTGGGAGGGTTGGTTCTTATTCTTAGTGGAGAGGGGAGATTTTACCTGACTTTAATGTTTTAAATGCATCACTCTGGCTGCTGGGATAATAATGTTCAGGGGAGAATCAGGGAAACCAGCAGAAAACGATTGCAATAATCCAGACAGGAGGTGATGGTGCGTTTGGATCAGGGCTATAGGAAAGTGGTAAGAAGGGGCAGGTTCTGGTTGCGTTTCTGAAGTTGGGGCCCACAGATCCTGGATCAGCTGTGGGTATGAGAGGAAGAAGAGTCAAGGATGATTCCAGGGCTTTTGGCCCAAGCCCTAGGGAGAGTGGAAATGCCATTTCTGAGATGGGGCACAGTGTAGGAGGGGCAGGTTTCTGGAGGTAGATGAGTTCACTGATAGGCATGTCAAGGTAGGAGTCCAGCTGTACATGTCCGCTAGGCAGTTGAATATATGAATCTGGAATTCAAGAGGTTAGTCTAAACCAGGGCTGGTAGGGGCCTTCAGTGTGTCAGAGTACTTAATGCTCTGAGACAAGGAAAAGTGAGCGAAGGAGGGAGTATAGTTAGAGTCCCCTGGTGCTGGACACCCTGCTGCACCCTGGTAATCCCAGCCACTCAGGAGACTGAGGCAGGAGGATTGCAAGTTGCAGGCCAGCCTGGGCAACTTAGCAAGACCCTGTCTCAAAGTAAGAAATAGAAAGGGCCATGATTGTTGCTTAGTGATAGAGCACCCCAGGGTTTAATCTTCAGTTTAAATAAATAGCTCACTGTGAGTGCTGAGAATCGACCCGATTGCATTTTAGATGAGATACACATGAATCAATAGGAGAATGAGAAGGTGGCTTTGAAGTGGGCTAAGAACAGACACAAGTGTTCTGGAAGCCAGGGAGAGAAGGTGTTTCCAGGAGGAGGGAGGGGTCAGCTGGCAGATGCTGCAGAAGACTGAGAACGGGCTGTTGGATGAGCACCGTGGAGTTAGGGGGGAGGTGATAATTGGAGAGGAATCAGAGAGGAAAAGGAGTTTTATTGAAGAGGGAACTAGAGAAACAGCGGGCTGAAGTATGGATGGCACAGTTTTTTGTTCTCCTTCTTCATGTTTGTGTGGTGCTAATGGATTATCTGGCAGAGGTGGAAATGAATGAGGAAGAACAAAAGCAGGACTGGTCCTGAAGTGGCCTCCTTGAGCCAGGGGACTGAGCCTGTGTCACCACTGGGGGGTGAGAGTACTAAGACCTGAGCACAGATCCTTCGTACTGGGGAGCACAGACACTGGCCCGTAGGTGACGTGGGTGGAAGTCCCCTACTCCTTGTTTCCTCAGTGACATGTGGAAGGATTCCTTTGAGAGGGAGGGTGGGAATGGAGGTGTAGAGGAAGGAGATGGTGTGAGCTGGTCATGTGGAGATGAATGGACTAGGGACGTAACAGTTGACCCCTGGGCAGCAGAAAGGGTCCCCTTGAACTTGAAGTGATACTGGCATTGCAGTGTTCAGCAGCGCGGGTGGCGCATGGAGAGGGCGGAGGGTTGGCTCCAGGCGGGGTGAGGTGCTCTGCAGTAGATATGATGGAGGGGGACAGGGAGGGAGCAATTGTAGTAAGTCCTGAACTTAAACTGGAAAGGTGCTTGCTTAAAATTCAGATCATGGAGAGGGTACAGTTACTGGTGATAACAAGCCCAGAAAGACCATGGAAATAGCATCTGAGACTTGGTGAAAGATTGTTTAATCCCAGGCAGAGAAAAAAACAAAAAACAGATTTTGGTGAACCAGCTTTGAGGGTCAGGGGAGGGAGGGGAATGGGGCATCTCAGGAGCCCGCAGCCTGTGTCACCTGCACCCTCCCACGGGCACTTCAGACTGCAGCAGATCCATCAGTCAGGAGGTTTTGTTGACTGATCTTCAACTGGCAATTTCCCCAGCCAAACGGTCCTGTTTTTTCAGCCACAGTTTCCCATTAGTTTCCCAGAGACACACCGGGAGGCTGTGTCAGGCCTTCGCACATCCCACCAGAGCCCCTCGTCCTCTGCAGGAGAGAGGGGGAGAAACCTAAGAGTTAATCGTTATTATTAAAATATTAACAGGCCTGACTCCTGCTGCTGCTGCTGCCTGCTGGGTGTAATATTCAGTTGGATTTTTTTTTCCTTTACAAAATTACTGAGGAAATTTAAACAGTAAAGAAATGGATGAAGTAACATAGAAAGCACCCCCGCCCAGCCCTGCAGGGGTTGATGGTGAACATCATTCCATACTGCTCTCTTCCTTTTTTCCTTTTTGTTTGTTCATTTTTGTAGGGTCCAAATACACCTATCTGGAGATAGATACACATATATTTTTTACATCATAGAAAAAGAAGTGAAAATATTCTTTGTTGCATTCTGTATTCAACTTAATTTTCCCATCAAAGTCCTGTGCTGGTCAATGCAGACCTGATGACTTGACTTCAGAAGCAGCTGCGTAACCTCCCATGCACAGAAGTAGCAGAACTTTGTATGTCCATGTTGATGGATTCTTAAGTTTTCTTTATTTGTTGCTATTAAAATTATGTAAATATATATGTGCATAATTTTTAATACATTAATTTTGGGATATATTTGCACACACATCAACATAATTTTAATATGTGACTATGTATATGCACATATATATTGCTAAAAAATATATTCTTTAACCCTCATGTATGGATGCAATTGTTTTAACATGGATTGCTTGGTCATGGAATTAGTAAAGAAAAGACTGCACTTTGTGTCTGATTTCTGTTTCCAAATAATCCTAAAGAGATGGCATCAATTTACTGTGATACCCGGGCACCACCGTGGCACATGCCTATAATTCCAGTGGCTTGGGAAGCTAAGACAGAAGGATCATGAGTTCAAAGTCAGCCTCAGCAACTCGGCAAGCTGCTGTCTCTTAATAAAATATTTAAAAGGGGTTGGGGATGTGGCTCGGTGGTTAAGTGCCTCTGGGTTCAATTCCTGGTACCAAAACCCAAAATTTACAGTGACAGAGAATATCCTTTTTCTCCCCTTCTCATTCACACTGATCTCTGCCCCTTCCCCCTCCGTCCTGGCCAATCTGAGAGGATGTATAGGAAGAAAATATTATACCCAAAGCATGCAGCACTAGCTTGGGGGAAATAACCAGAACTGGAGGATAAAAAAAATAGGAAGATATTTCATTCTTATTTCTTATAAAGAGAATGGAATGCTAATGCTTCTCCAGATGTTAAGACTTGGATTAAACAGAGATAGACTTATCTAATTCCTTCCTTAAAGAAGGTAATGAGGGCAGGGACAAAGAGTAATGAAGTCATCAAAATAATAAAAGAGGGCAAGTCTGATTTGTTCTTGAAAATGTCGTTTTCAAATCTAGATTTTTTGTTTTTGTTTTTGTTTTTTTCCCCAGCAAATTTGCAGAGATTGCAAGTTCTGTGATAAGCCTTTTTGAAGTATTGACATCATTTTTTTTTAAATTTATTTTTCGGTACTGGGGTTTGAACCGAGGGGCGCTTAACCATTGAGTCACACCCCCAGCCCTTTTTTTTAAATATATATATATATTTTAGTTGTCATTGGACACAATACCTTTATTTTATTTACTTTCATGTTGTACTGAGGATCGAATCCAAGGTCTCCTGTGTGCTAGGCGAGAGCTCTCCTGCTGAGCCACAACCCCAGCCCCTCCCCAGCCCTTTTTTTTAATATTGTATTTAGAGACAGGTTCTTGCTAAGTTGCTCAGGGCCTCGCTAATTGCTGAGGCTGCTTTGAACTCGGTGTCCTCCTACCTCAGCCTCCCAAATTGCTGGGACTTCAGGCTTGCACCTCCACGCTGGACTCTTTCTTTTATTTAACTGAGAACATATTTTAAAATATTGTGACTTGTATAGAGATACTGAATGTTTGCCGAGATAAGGACAGTCTCTGAATATATGTGTGAGTATGTATGTTTTGGATACCTTTGTTGTGAATTTGTACTTGTCAGCCCAGTAATTGCATACCCTCGAGTGCGTTGTAGTTGAGCATTCATGTAAGTACACATCTGTTTGAATCTCACAACAGTCTTGCAGTATGCACTTAAATGTTTCTGAGACTCACTTTATGTCTTTGAGTAGAAGATGATGGAAAGTTAACAGATGGCCAACCAGGATATTGAGTTGACAAGGGAAAAACTTAATTTAGTTACTTTAGTTCCTGAACAACAACAACAAATTGGAATCTGAATAAATTCACTTTAGGAAAATATTGGGAGTATGTGTCCTCTGAAGTGTTTTGTTTTTGCAGGGGGCTACCAGGCAGGGAGGAGGCTAACAGAAGAATTATAGGCATTTAACCTAGTAGTTGGTGGACCTCAGAGTTAAACCCCCGTCTTTGGTTTCAAAATCCATGGTCTTTTCACTTCTCCAAGACTCTGTTTTTGGTTGACCTTTGTCATTGGAAGAATTTTTTAATGCTCAAAGCAGTTTTTCCTAATAATCTTAGCTCTGAAAATGCTACTGACTGGATTATGCATGTCTGAACATGTAAAAATATTTTCTTGTTAAATTAAGTTTGATCTTATACTTGATGTTCCTTGCTGTTTGGGGAGAACTTTAAAGCAAAGATCAGAAATCAATGACATGAATTCTTCCTAATTAGAGAACTCTCCATTCCGTGCTAACTAAAAATGTATTGGTAGGTTTTCTGATCAGCTGTGCTTCATTCTAAGCTGTAAATTCCTGCACATAATGGGTAAAAACACCGTCCATCTTAGAAATGACTTTTTTCAGACTCTTATTAGCTGATGATTAGTTAAAATAAAAATGAGGAAATTAAGTAAACATTTTAAAATACGGTCTAAATGGTTAACGGGAAGTAAAGAAAAATGGCAATTTCTGATGTTTGGAAACAGGGTGATTATTATTTGCTTTTTTTTTTTTGCTTGCAAATAGAGCTATTAGGAATATGTGTTTGTGGAAGTCTCAGTACTGAATACAAGGACATGAGAGCAGTCATAGTGTTTGCTTTTTCCATAAGTACCAGGTAGCTTTAATGAGCTGTTAGAAAATTACCCCACTTGTGCAGAACTCCACATTAATTTCTTAACAGTAAACATTCTTACGTAATATAGTGACATTAAAAGCAGCACTTCCAAGATTTGCTTCTACTATGTTATTTAATTCATATGAAATAAACATATCTGTTTATGCATTAAGGCTATAGTTATTAAAACAAAATGGAAGGGCTAATGAAGGGAGGGATTATCTGCAGATGGGCCCAAGGGATCTTTTTAGGGTGATGGGAATATTCTAAAATGATTGTAGTGATGATTGCAAAACTGAAAAATTATTGAAAACCATTACATTATATGCTCCACACAGGCGAATCTTATATCGAGGAGCTTATGCAGCAGAGAAGCTTAAAAAATCAAAGAAATGAATTGAAAAGCAGGTTCCCACAGCCGACCCCAGAACTCACAGAAAATCTGAGTTATTGATGAAATAGGGAAGTGGTCAAAGAGCTTACCCTCTTTTACTTTTCCTTCAGGGTTTACAAGGAAATTCTACCAAAACCTTTAGGAAATAGATCATTCCAATGCTATTTTAAACTGTTCCAGAACACAGAAGATGAAGGAAAGTTTCTACGTTCCTTTTAACTAAGGGGAAATAATATTGATGTTGAAACAAGGAAAAGATATTTCTCCTAAAGAAAACCATGTCCACTTTTGCTTGTGAATATTGAAACAAAAATCTTAGAAAAATTATAAAATAGAATCAAGTATCACATTTGAAAAGTAACGTCTAAAGCAGCAACAATAGCTCAATGCTAAAGAGTCCGGGCTCTGGATCTGGGCTGCTGGTTTGGAATCCCAGCACCATTACTTCCAAGCTCTTTAACCTTGGGCAAGTTATTGAACTTTCTCAACAGTAAGATGAAGCAGCGAATAAGAGAATTGACTTTGTCGGGTTCCTGTGAAGGCTGAGGGAGTAAAGCACTCAATAAATGTTAAACATCGTAATAATTGCATAGTTCATAAAAAATGATGGATGTGTCACATTTACTTTGTCATTCTGATTGTTGACCATTTGGATTTGCCATTGTAAAGAACAGTACAATAAATATCTGCATAGAAATTTTCCTCATCCTCCTATTTCCTAAAGGCAGCTTTTAAAAGCTGAATTTTGGAGAAAAAGCTATAGACTTTTTAAAGGCCCAAATTAATCTCCAGAAAGAGCTGTACTCATTCCCATTACAGATAATAATGTCTCCGTCACCATATTGAACATGTTGAAGAAAATGTTAAAGGGATTCACAGAGAGCTGGATGGGGTCAGGGTGGTATTCCATCCCAAGATGAGGGAACAATCCCTGTTCACTATAAGAAGCCAGAACATGGGTGGGGGTTGTGACTCAGTGGCAGAGTGCTTGCCGAGCATGTGTGAGGCACTGGGTTCGATCCTCAGCATCACATAAAAATAAATAAATAAAATAAAGATCTATTAACAACTAAAAAAAAAAAAAAAAGCCATAATGTAAAACTTCTATCTGGGAGGTACTTTTCAAAAAAGTCTGGGCCTTTAACCCAGTTTCAGACAATATATCCAGGATCCTAACAGTCAAAACCCATCCTTACCCTTGCTTCTACATACATATTTGCCCAAAGCTTTCAATCAGCAGCTGATACCCACTGATACTCCAAAGAACAGGCAGCTGGAAACGAGATCAAGATCTCTGCCCACTGAAAGGTCTGGAACTGGGTCCAAGGGGTTGCTGAGGTTCCATCACTTTTTTAAAGTAAAACTGAAAAAAATGAGAGCATATCACATATAGAACTATCACCAGCTGGCCGGACTAGCTATATGAGCTAGGTTCAAAGGAGCTGGCTGTATCAGTAACGAAGAAAACAAAGAAACCACTCAGCATGAGAACGTAAGTTACTAAGGCAGGATGGCTTGGTGACCTAAGGGTCCCCTCCAGCACTGGAAGGAGCAAGAGAGCAAGCCCCCGATTCTTTTTATTTTTATAGGGGGGACACACAAAGGAGGTTTGATGGAATGTTCCATCAAAATTACGCAGGGGAATCAGATTTCATCCCCATTAGGCAACGCTCAGGTAGGCCTTGAAGCAGGCTTGGTTCCGAGCGAGGATAAAGGCCACTGGCCTTACACAGCTTTCGCGTGGGTCCCAGACCAATATCCCCACCACTCAAGGGGCATGGGCCAAGCTCAGCCCAGGGCAACGGGTGGCTCCGCATATACAACATTTTGAGAAATAAAATATTTATTTTTATTATCTAAGAAAATGCAATTTGATAAACCAAAAATAGAATTTAGTAATTTTATATTAAATAATTCATCTGTATAAAAGATAGATATACAACCTTGATTTAGAATGGTACCCGAAATGCATGAAAGCCAGAGGAATAGAGATGTTCTCAGTGACCCCTCTCGATATAGACTGGAATTGGGTTTTCCTTCTCTTATCAAATATTAAATGATGTTAAACGTATTTATCTTATAGCTTTAACTATTTGATCGAGTATTTCCCCAAAAAACATAACCTAAAAAATAATCTACCAAATCAAATGCCACCATTGAAACTTTATTTTTCAAATTCTTGTTTCCCCAGATGATAATATAAATTCATATGTCTTTCCAGTCCTTCTCTTTATTCTCCAGTTAACTTCATCTTAGTCTTTAAGCTCTGGGAAGTGAGAATGACCCAATTCTCAGAGAAAGATTCATAAGCCTGCACTGACCAGTACAAATCCATCCAAGTGAATTTGAATTTTTTAAAATGTATTGGGTTTTTTTTTCAATATTTTTTAGATGTTGACAGACCTTTATTTTATTCATTTATTTATATGCGGTGCTGAGAATCGAACCCAGTGCCTCCTCACGCATGCTAGGCAAGCGCTCTACCACTGAGCCACAACCACAGCCCGTGTATTGGTTCTTTTTAGTTATACATGACCTCAGAGTCCATTTGGATATAATTATACAAGGATGGAATGTTTCTTACTCAGTGTTTCATTCATTCTTACACTGAGTAAGATACAATCATCATCTTCATGATGATTGATTCGCCGTGTTGTTTTCACATATGTACATGGGGAAACCATCAGATGCATTCTACTATCTGTGAATTTGAATTGAGATGTGTCACATTTACTTTGATCTTTTACAGAGAACAGGTATGGCTCTCCTCAGAATATCTAGAAACCCTGGGCATAGTCACCATTAGAAGTCTGGAAGGTAGAAAGGATTCTCTGAGTTTGTTCTCTGCAAGGTATTGACACTGCGAGGGAGGAGCCTCTTTACCTTTAGCAGAATTGATTTGTCAATCTTGTCAAACAACACTTTCTCCCTTAAAAAAAAAATTAATGAGGAACTGAGTCTCATTACCATTCAATCAAGACCTGAACAAATTAATATGAATGTGCTAGTGGTTTTTAAAGGCTATAAGTCAGAAAGATCAGCAGTGATCAAGCTCCTTAGCAATGTAATTTTTTTTTTTTTTTTTTGTATCTCTTTGGACTTTGTGCATCAGAGATTACTCCTGTTTACATGTCAAGTTTGTTGTGGCTGTTTCAGAGAGAGCCCCACCCAGTGACACCAGATTAATGTTTCAGTACAGTACTGGAAACCTGTTTTCTGTGTAGGTAATTATTTTAAATTGATAGTGCAACCGAGAGACTGCTGTAGTTCTTTTTTTTTTTAGAAGAAAAGGAAAAGGTTTTTTTTTTATTATTATTAATTGTTCAAAACATTACAAAGCTCTTGACATTATATTTCATACATTTGATTCAAGCAGATTATGAACTCCCATTTTTACCCCCATACATATTGCTGTAGTTCTGACGTGCGTTAGCTTCGTAGGTTCTTCCAGAACATTCCTGTCACATGACATGTACACTTAAGTATAGTCAGGCCCTGTACACTCCACTCTCAGTTTTAATCATCTTTGTTTTATTCACACAGTAATTCTGAGAAGAAGTCACCCCCATGATCCTCAGATACTGAACAAAACAACCTAGAATCAAGTGCGAGCTTCTTCCTTTCCTGACCTGGTTGCAGGTTGTCTTTTCCTGAGGTTCAACGGGAATGCTGAGCTTTCCTCTTACACCCTAGCAAGGTTCTGTAGTCTTCTGAAGTCGAAGGTATCATTCCCCAAGCTCATGTCTCATCTACCAGGTTTTCTAAACAAAGAAAACCTCTCAAGTAGTGTTCCGTTGTGTATTTCTGAGATTGAAAAGATTCTGCAGTGTCACAGTAAGATGGCTGGCCTGCTTACTGTAGGTCCTTAAAGCTGAAATTAGCTTTTCTTTCCTGGTGATTAAATTCGTGAGTTAACAGTCATTTTACTAAGCCACAAAAATCATTCAGCCTCCCTTCCAACAGTCATTGGTTTCCTTGGACAAATATATACATAAAGCTTTGGAAATTGAGTTCCATGAGTCTTTAAGGTCCACCGAGTTTTTCACTCCTGGAGATGGAGGTGATGTTTGAAGATGAGCCTCCTGTTTGAAAATGAGCCTTCCTGCCCCAGCTAGGGTTTGAAGGTCCTGTTCATGGTGTGTCTACTTGCTAGCTGTAGTTCTCACACCACACTACTCAATCTTCCCTGAGCTTGAAGAATGGCCGTGTTCCTCAAGACCTGGGAAAATTAAATAAATGCAGTTTTTTGAGCATCCAGCTTCCCGCCCCACCAGTCGTTGGCATGCTTTGACTTAGGCTGTAGCCTTGCAAATACATAGTACAGTTCTAAGTGTTCCCAAAGTAATAGCATCTATAATTATCTGTGTTATAAGGGATCTTCATATTCATTATCTGGGTTAACTCCTTGTCCATTTATGACTTAATTTCTACTGGTAGGCAACGATATAATAGCAGTATATAAAACAGTTAAGAACTTCACGTTGGGGCCAGGCATGTAGCTCAGTGGTAGAGTGCTTGTCCAGCATGCACAACTCCCTGGGTTCCATCCTCAGCTCCACCAGAAAAAAGAAGAAAGAAAAGAAAGAACAAACTTCATGTTACCAGTGACGTCTTTTGCTTGTCAGAGACAAGAATCACTTATGTTTACCTCCATGTTTGGGTTGATGGTCTGTGACATCAGCTTATACAATTACAATTTGACTCCCACAGTTTAACCCATTTTGACCCATCGTTCCAGATATGAAACACCTATAGCAACTTAAATATAGCATATAATATAGAATATAATTATAGAATATAATCATGTAACTATGGTTGTAATAATTATAACATTACTTAATATAATAACATATAAGCTCTAAATTATGATTTCCAACCTATCTTAAAGCACCTGCCTCAACTTTGTTGAAATATTTGTAGAATTGAAAACCTGGGACTTAATGAGTTAACGATATTTACAGAGGGAAACAGCAAGAGATTTTTTTTTCATTTTTACAGTGTAAAAATTTTTCAGTTGTTATCTATATTGTACTTTGAATTTGATCATAACAGTACCCTCACTTTGGATATTAAATGAGTGTTCTTATAAATATCTGAACATAGATTATTCAGAAAGTATACATGTTATTGATTGCAGCTTTATTCGCTCTAAGTTAATTAGTATCGTAAAGATTGAATGGGGGGCTGGGGATGTGGCTCAAGCGGTAGCGCGCTCGCCTGGCATGTGTGCGGCCCGGGTTCGATCCTCAGCACCACATACAAAGATGTTGTGTCTGCCAAATACTAAAAAATAAATATTAAAAAAAAATTCTCTCTCCCACTCTCTCTTTAAAAAAAAAAAAAAAAAGATTGAAGGGAGGAACCAGTGAGGAATCTTTTCTTTTTTTTTTTTAAATATGTATTTATTTTTTAGTTTTTTGGTAGAGACAACATCTTTGTTGGTATGTGGTGCTGAGGATCGAACCCGGGCCGCACGCATGCCAGGCGAGCGCGCTACCGCTTGAGCCACATCCCCAGCCCGAGGAATCTTTTCTTATTGTGCTGTTTTCTGGGAAATAGAAGAAAAGTTGGGGGATTGTCTAAATCTTTTTATAGTTTATGTAATTAAATTACCTACCCCGTGTAATTATCAGTGTACTCTGTCATCCCAAGTTATTGGGAAGTTTCCTCTGCTTATTCTATTTGCCCTCTTGATCCATCTTGTTCAGTTGGCCTATCAGTGCCAAATCTATGTTCAGCTCTCCACCTGTACCAGGGAGATTTTCTTACATAGCATTTTATTGCAAGATCATTTATCTTTTCTATTTCCCATGTATCATATTTAGAGATATAAACTCTTACAACTCTACTTAAATATAACTCCTTTATTGTAGAAGCTCTCATACCAGAGGCTTTAGGTGTTAAAATATTATTATTAATTTGCCAATCAATTGTCACTCATGGGCATAAAGAATCATGTTAAGTCTTATAAAAGCTGTTCTAAACACATCGTCTCCTTTGTATTCCATTGCGGTTTTTCCTTTTTATAAGCAAAACTTCTTATGAACAGAAATGTGATCCCTTTACTTTCTTTCACTAGTTTTATAGATACACCGGGCACGTGCTATTGAGAGAGAGAGAGAGAGAGAGAGAGAGAGAGAGAGAGAGAGGATTTTCTAAAAAATATTTATTTATGTTTTTAAGTTTTCGGCGGGCACAACATCTTTGTTTATGGTGCTGAGGATCGAACCCAGGCCGCATGCATGCCAGACGCACGCGCTACCGCTTGAGCCACATCCCCAGCCCTGGGAACGTACTGTTCTAAAAAGCCATTTGGAGTCTAGGGTTGGAGCCACACTGAGCTGGATTCCAGTCCCAGATGTTCGCTTCACTGCTTTTGACCTTGGACAAGTTACTTACGCTCTTTCCATTTAAAACTGGGCATAATTGGGACTGGGGTTGTGGCTCAGCAGGAAAGTGCTCGCCTAGCACATGCAAGGCCCTGGGTTCCATCCTCAGCACCACATATAAATAATAAAATAAAGGTATTGTGTCCAACTACAAAGAAAAATATTTAAAAAATAGGCATAATTGCAGGGCTGTGGCAGCTGGAGTTAATGTACATGGCAGCAGAGTGAACTCAGTGAACGACTCTGATTATTACTCTTACTTTCAGTTTGGCTAGATCTGCTTGGTCAGACCAAGATATAAATTCATAAATAATTTTCTTAAAAAAAACCAGAAGCCCACTTTTTAAAATGTTGTACCTTGGAAATCTGGACTTCTGACATTTTTATATCATACCAAATTGTATCATTCAAAAGCATATTTATTTGAGCTCTGATTCTCATGCTCTTAATACTTCTACTATAAATATCAAGATGAATACTTCAGCCATTCACTCATGTAATCAGGATTATTAGTTTTAGCAACTTATTTTTGGTAAATGGCTTTATTAGAAACCATTCATACACAATAGAACGCGCCCATTTATTTTATTTGTGTATATATTTTAATTTTACATGTATACATGATTTTATTTTGGAGATGCTGATATTAAATCCAGGGCCTTCCAAATGCTAACTAAGCATACCCCCGGAACTTACCCATTTAAAATGTATAATTTAGTAGTTTTTAGCCTATTCACTATAGTGCATCTATCACCGTACTCAATTTTAGAATATATTCATCACCCCATAAAGCTTGAGTTCTTTATCCCTTAATCCTAACCTGTCATGCCCCTGCCCTAGACATCCTTTCGTTTGTTTTCTGTCTCTATAGATTTGTCTACTGCAGACATTTCATATCAGTGGAATCATAAAATAAATGGTTTCTTGTGACTGACTTATTTAACATAAGATTTTCAAGGTTCGTCCATGGGTAGCATGTATCAATACTTCATTTCTTTTTATTGCTGAATAATATTCCAATGTATAGTTATGCTACATTTTATCTGTCACCAGTTGATGAATTTGGGGTTGGTTTCCACTTTTCTGAATATTTTGAGTAGGACTGCCATGAACATTTGTGATCAGGATTTTGTGAGGACATTTTCACTTTTACATTTCATTTTGTGTGGACATTTTCATATGACCCAGAATAGAATTTCTGGGTCTCATGGTAACTGTAACATTCAACCTTTTGAGAATTGCAAGGACTATTCTCCAAAGCAGCTGCACCATTTTACCTTCTTGCTAGCTGCCGATGGGAGTTGCAATTTCTTCACATCCTTGGCAGCACTTATTATTATCTGCCTTTTTTACGTGATAGCCATCCTCGGGGGTATAATGTGGTATTTCATTATCTCAGCAGCTCTTAGAGTTGAATATAGAATTATATTGCTATGCTTTGGTGATACCAGGTCACGTAGGATGATTGAGAAGTTAAGCCTCACATTCTACCTATTAAGTACCTAGAGAACAGGACTTGCCTAGACTTTTTCTTCTGTTCCCATGATCTCTATTTCATTTTCTCCTGATCTGCAGTTTTTGGTTTCCATCAGTTCTCTTGAACTTATCAGCTCTTCCCCAGCAATTCCTGTCCTCAGATATTAGGACAGAGTACACAAATCAGTAATAGCTTTTCATCTTTTTTTCTTTGTCCATCTGTCTCCTTGAGAAAGATTTCCCTAACAAAAAATTAGAGCATGTACCTAAAATAGATTTTCTTTTGGACACTTACCTACTAAAGTCTCAGGGTGGATTATTTCCTGTTTCCTCTGCCATCTCTTCAAGTCTATATCTCTATTCTATTATGTCTAATACTGTGCCAAGTTAGAATTTCAGGAGATGAAACAAATGAATGAATGTTGTGGACCTTCCAAATCTATTCCCCATAGACCTTAATATTTATATTTTCTATCCCTTTGTGTTTTTGACTTGTGTTTTTTATAAAATTCTGTCAACTTATTTTTTAGATGAATTTTTATCTATGTCTACTCTGTTATTCAGTATGTCTGCTTCATCTTTTTTTGGGGGGGGCGGATCCTGGGGATTGAACTCAGGGGCACTCAACCACTAAGCCACATCTCCAGCTCTATTTTGTATTTTATTTAGAGACAGGGTCTCACTGAGTTAGTTGCTGAGTGTCTTGCTGAATTGCTGAGACTGGCTTAGAACTTGCAATGCTCCTGCTTCAGCCTCCCTGGTTGCTGGCATTACAGGCATGCACCACCTCACCTGACTGCTTGATCTTTTTTCTGCAACTTATCTTAAAGGGGAAGCCTTGACTGGCTGCTAGGTGTAATTGGTGGTGTGGGATGCTGAATAGTTAGATGAGGTTTTCAGAATACAGCCCTTTAATTGTCATCCTTGTTTTATTCTTTGACTCAGAGGGAGCCCTCCTCTCTCAGGATGAGAATTTATGCTTAATCTCTGATGTCTTACACTCTGGTTTCAACTTTCTTGGGATGTCTTGTTCATTGATGGCTCCCACTTGTATTTTTTAGTGTTCTTATGGCCCCACTCATATTTTAATTTTATTTTTTGTCATTTCACATTTTACAGGGAGGGATATTGGATGTGACTACTTATTCAGCCATCTTGAATGAGTTAAGTAAACATTTCCAAGTATTAAAAACTTTAGACAAATTTATCAGAGTTTGTATGAGCAAGGAAAGGATTCATGAATTGGGCATCACTCCAAACTGGTGAGATCCTCCCACCAGTGTGGGTGGGCAGGCAGAATTATTTATAAACAGAAAAAAGGAAATGACATACCAAAATAGCCCAATCGGCTACCAGTTTGCCTTATTTGGACATGTTTTGGCAGTTTTCAGCCTGTGATTGGCTGAAAGCTCAGCTCTTTATTTTACACATACCATCTGCTTTTTCATTCACAGGGATACTAGTTAGAATATTTTAAATATTTTCTCTCTTGTTCCCTAAATTCAGCCTGTGATTGGCTGAAAGCTCAGCTACTCCAACGTGTAGTTTGCCTGCTTTATTGAATTGAGTTATAGATCTCTACTTATAGAAGCAGCTTCAGGCTGAAGTTAATCTAAGTTAACATGTGTTTTTTTTTTTTTTTTTTTTTTTACTTAGACACCTCAAACTTAAATATACAAATATTTTGTTCCCCCACCCCACCCCCACATTGCTTCTGCCTCTTGCTTCGTTCCTCACCTCAGTTAATGGCAGTGTGTTCTGTGCACCATATCCTTCCTCACTTTCTCCCTCAACATTATACTGCCCTTTCCTGACCCTGTTCTGTGTCTCTCCAGTCAGCCCTCCCACTCTCATTACCTCTTACTCTTGCCCCAGTCAGGCTTTTAAGCTGGATATACTGTTGTAGGTGGTCTTTCTGCTTCCATTTTCACCCCTACTCCCCCGTCCATCCTACCAGGTTCTTTTTTTTCCATGGACTACAGGAAAATACAAATGCTATGGAATAGGTGGCATTCACGAATGGCACCAGTATGATCCTGAATTAATTCTGTATCATCTCCCAGTGTGTTTTCTTCACACTCTAAGCTCTAACTCCATTATTATCCGACACTTCCCTTGATTTGTACTTTCATACTTTTGTATGTGTGGTTCTTCTAATTGCATACATGCTTCACCCTGTCTTTACTTCTCATGTTTTATCAGCCTAAACTTATGCTCAGGTCAAACTCTTGTCTCCTCTGGGAAATCTTTGAAGGTTTCTTAGTCACAATTAAACTGTCCTTAGGATATCGTATTTCATAACTCCTGGATATTCATTTATTTAATGGTCACCATCTGATGATTTACTAGTTATCCTGTAACTTCCAAGTAATTAGGACATCAACCCATAGAGATGTTTGTTTTTTAGTACACTTTTTAAAATTAAAATTAAAATGCATTTTACTTGTACAAGTCAGTGGGTTGTAGTATGTCGTTTCCATACTTGTATGTACCGTAGTTTGATTATATCCACTCTCCTGTTTTTATTCCTGTTGCAAGACAGGTGTCTCAGTACAAGGAATTGGTGAAACTTGAGTGAAAGTTAAAAATGCAGCTATAAAGATATGCCCAGGATTGGGGTGAAATTGTTATTTAAGAGAGGTTCGAAAATTTGTCCAGGCATTTCAGTTATTTAACACTGACAATTCTTACTGTACTTACAACATCAGCTCCCAGTGTTAGAGTTCTTCTGCATTTTTGTACTGGCAGTATGCATTAGAAATGGTTTGCTTTGGTGTCTCAACACAGACTGTGCATTTGTTGAAAGTATATTGTGTTGTATTCTAACTGTGTATAACACCTTACTCTGATTTCTGACAATGTAGAATAGGTCCATGTTTCATCTCTGTATTGGTGATGCAATGATCACTGTTTCTTATACTTTTTTTTTTCTTTTCTTTTTGGTACTGGGGATTGAACCCAGGAGTGCTTTACCACTGAGCTACATCCCCAACCTTTTTTATTTTGAAACTGAGTCTCACTAAGTTGCAGAGGCTCCAGGTTGGTGATACTCCTGCCTTAGCCTCCAGAGTTGCTGGGATTGCAGATGTGTGCTACTGTGCCTGGCTCTCAGACCTATTTTTTAATTGCTTATGGTACTTGGGTTAATCTGTGACCTATGCAAACAAACTATTTTAACATATGTCAGTAAGTCTGGGTGTGAAACTCTTCTTAGGTGGCCATGACTAGCAAACTTGAGACATCTAGAAGTATGATTTGCATAAATGACACAAAGCTGTCCCAGAGCCATTCTTGCATATGACTTGGGTATCTTATAGTTCTTCTTCCTGATTTCCTAATGTCTGTGTGTTTTAACTATCTTTATTAAGAGTGGAATTTGTAATAAGAGGATGATTAACTGTGTATAAAAATTTTTCAGATTGGTATCTCATAAAGATATAATATTTTCTTAGGTCTCTTGATTCTTTTTTTTTTTTTTAAAGTTTATTGTAAGGGAATGTAGTCTTTAGTGAGGCTTTGGAGCCTCTAAGACCACTTCCTACTCCAGCTACATAAAACATTTTTCATGGGAGATGATTGGTGGGTTTCAGATGATTGAAGAAAAGGTTAGGAACTACTACTGCTTTTTGTTATTGTTGTTGTTGTTGTTGTTTTTGGTACCAGGGATTGAACTCAGGGACACTAAGGCACATCCCCATCCTAGTTTATACTTTATTTAGAGACAGGGTCTCACTGAGTTGCTAAATCGCTGAAGCTGGCTTTGAACTAGAGATCCTCCTGTCTCAGCTTCCCCAGCTGCTAGGATTACAGGTGTGTGCCACCATGCCTAGATTAGAGCAAGTATTTTTCTAATGTGGTTTCTACTCTGTTTTCAATACTGAGTTGAGGGGGTGGTTGTATGGTAGTTGGGGGCAAGTGAGGCCATCTGCTTAAATTCTTCTGCAAAAAATAATATATATATATATATATATATATATATATATATATATTCTAAGGGTATAGGGATTATTTTCAACACAATTTAATTTTTTATTACATGTCTTAATTTTATATGGATTATGACTAAAATGCTACCTTCCTATCATCAGGTACTTTTATCTATACTGAGCTCATAAATTTAATGTTCGTAAAGTAAGATTATTGATAACACTAGGTGGTGAATTGGAGCTCTCCTTCCAGCTTAGACATCTTCTCGTTAGAAGCCCAAGTCAAACACTTCTGTGTTCTTAGGAATTTATGAGGAGGTGTTTGTGGAAATGAAGAAAATCTCAGACACAGTGGGAAGAAGTTGAGACCCTGGATTCAGTCCCTAAACCGCACACTGTCTGATATGAAATAAAAGCGTGGCTTATGGCGAGAAGTATTTCTATACATTTACCCTGGAGCTCATTGAATGAGTGGGAAGTCCAGTCTTCTGAAGTAATGGAAGTCCGTGACTTTGGAGTTCTTCAGATGCATGTTTGAAAATTCATATTCCTGACCGGTGCAATGGTGCACACCTGTAAACTCGGCTACTGAGGATGCTGAGGCAGGAGGGTCGCAGGTTCTGGGCCAATCTGGGTAACTTAGCAAGACCCTGTTTCGACATTAAAAGGGTAAGGGATGTAGCATAGTAGGAGAGCACCCCTTGGGCTCAATTCTCATTATGGGGTGGGGCTCATTCCTTTTTATTTAACTAGCTTCTCTGACACTTGGCTTTCTCATCAATAAAATGGAAAGGAGTTACATCATGGGACTCCTGAGAAGGTTGAGCAAGACTGTTAGGAATGGCTCTGACATGCTAAACCTTCAAGGAAGAGTAGCTGTCATTGCAACGCTGATAACTTGGTTTTCATTTCATCCCAATGGTTTTTTGTGACCTGGGAGCCATAGAAGTAAACCCTTCTGTAGTTTCCTATGCTTCTTTAAAAAAAAAAAAAAAGTTGCAGATGGACACAATGCCTTTGTTTTATTTATTTATTTTTATATGGTGCTGAGGATCTGACCCAGTGCCTCACACGTGCTAAGCAAGTGCTCCACCATTGAGCCTCAGCCCCAGCCCTCCTTGCTTCTTTATGATGAATGCAATGCTCCTCTCTCTTTAAACAGTCTGTTTTTCATGAGATGAAGGTTATGTTGTTTTGATGCTGCAGTCATTTGTTTTGAGAGGAGAGGAGTATCACTGTGATGCCCAGGCTGGTCTCAAACCCCTGAGCTCAAGCGATCCTCCAGTCTCTGCCTCCTGAATGCTGGGATGACAGGTTCATGCCACCACACACCTGGCTCCTAATTGTGCAATACCGAAGCAGCACTTCAAAATGCTTTCTGGAGCCTTTGTGTAGTGGTGCACAGTCTTTTCGGTGAATTAATTACACCCTACAACACAAACAGGAAAGAAACCAAAACAACCCAAAGGCTTTTTAGTTCAGCTGGTTTCCAGTTTGCAGAGGTGTGGAGAAGACTCAGGACTAGTATATTCAACACCAGATACTTGTGTTTTACCTACTCCTTTTAAGGTGCCAGGTGGTACAAGTCATATTAAGATCCTAAAGCCTTATAAAGGTCCTTATGATAGTGGGTGCGACAGAATGTAAAGAGAATTATAATGTGACTGGTGCCAATAGTTGCTAAGCATTGAATGTATGGGGACAGGTATTATTTCTGCCTGTGGGAGATCTGATAAGGCTTCTAAACAAAGGTGGTAGATACCTTTTCTGCACTCTACAATTCTATGAGTGAAAAAGAATCAGGGTTGGCTATGGTGGCACATGCCTGTAATCCCTGCAACTTGGAGCCTGAGGCAAGGGGATGGTGAATTTGAGGTCAGCCTCAGCAACTTAGCAAGGCCCTAAGCAATTCAGTGAGACCCTGTCTCAAAGTAAAAAATAAAAAGGGCTTGGACATAGCTCAGAGGTAGAAGGCCCGTGGGGTCAACCCCACCCAGTACCACAAAAGAAAATCATAAATCGGAACTGAGCATTTACTTGGGACCTTTTACACAGTGAAGAATACAGAGACAGCTGGGCATTCTGCCTGTTGTCTCTGTATTCTTTTGAAGGTGGCTGTGTGGCAGAGAGCTAATGAAGTGGAGAGGAAGGAGATGGGCAGGGTTGAGCGTCCAAGAAGCCATGTGTTGTACAGAGACTGCACACCCTGTCCCTAGGTGATGGTTTGGCAAGGTCCAGATGTCGCTCTACCTTCCCGTGATTAAAAGAAAAGTATGTTTTCATCAGTCTGTATTAGAGATCAAGACTGCCCCACTGTGGATGAAAATCTCAGTTGGAAGATCCAGATCAGAAAAACCATTGGATTTTTGGCAGGTTCGCAGAGCTGATTGTCCTTAGCCAGAGCCAGGTGCCCGGTGCTGGAAAGCCCCGTGTTTCTGGCTTCTCTGCAGGTGAAGGAGTCTCAGCCATGATGGTTTCTGGTTCTTGTCCATTTTTGCAGAGTTAGCTATGCAAAGGCAGAACTATGTTATGAGATCCGTGTCATAATCAGAACTGAGGAAGAGGGGACAGTAAAAACAGGCCTCTGGCCTTCTCTCCCTCTCTCTTTGTGGTACTGGGGATTGGATCTAGTCTCTCAGATATGGTAGGCAAGCCCCCTATCACTGAGCTGTATCCCAGCCTGTCTTTTGCCCTTTAAATAGAGAGGGGAGAAAAAAAATTCTATTTTCACCCTAATGGCTGCAAAAGCAACCTGTGGTTAGAGATGTTGTCCATGCTTTGGCACCTGAAATAGCAATGTTAAATTTTTTTTCTGGATTCTTGTGAGGGGAATTCAGACTCTACTGAAATATGGTTTTAGTGATTTCATAATTAGTTAAAATATTTGTGTGTGATCTATTTAGTTCCTTTATACCGCTCACTTATCCTATTCAGGAAATTCATGTGGGGGTTCTGGAGCCTTAAAAACAACTGAGGGCTTATTACCTACAGGATGAACTAGTGATGGGAAAGGTCTTAGGGCTTCAGAGAATGGGAGGGATAGAGATCTCAGGTTGGCAGCTTTTCCTCCTAAAGAACTGGGTCTATCTGTCTTAGTTTTATTTATTTATTTATTTTATCATTCTGCTTGCTTTTGGGGCTTATTTAACACTTCTGCCAGTTGTAAAATGAAAAGCAGATTTATTGATTTTTCATAGTAGCCAGTGGTGCAAAAGGACTGGAAAGGAAAGGAAAGAAGGAGAAAGAGGCTAGAACCATTTAGTATGGGAGGATTTACTCATAAATAGAGTACATTCCTATCCTATCCTCTTGAACACTAAGAAAGCAGGGAAAAAAATCCTCAGATTTAAAAAGTCCACAATGGACAAAGAATAATTGACTTTTAGCTAGTTCTACCTCCAATATTCATGACTATTCTGTATCCTGACCTTCTCATAATAGTGAACATTTATTGAGCACCTATTATTGTTGGCAAATGTACTGTGCTTTATATGCATTTGTTCATTGAGTCCTCAGTTTGATGAAATGGGTACTGCTTTTGTCCCTCCTTTACAGATGTGGATATCGAGGCCTACAGAAGCTAAATATTTTTCAATGAGGTCATTCAGGTAATAAATAAGTTGTGAATTATGCACTCCAGCTTGTCTGACCTAGAATTTCTGCTTTTAAAGTCTACCTAGGGGCTGGGGGTGTAGCTGAGTGATAGAGTGCTTGTCCTGCATGTTTGAGACACAGGATTCGAGCCTGTGTCTCTCCATAAATACAAAACAAAATATATGCCCACAGTCCAGAGCCAAGAATGGTGGTGCTCACCTGTAATCCTAGCTGCTTGGGAGGCTAATGGAGGAGGATCATTGGAGACTGTGTGTTTGTGGCCAGCCTGGGAAACGTGGCGCGACCTTGTCTCAAAAACAAAATTTTTAAAAAGCTACCTAGATGGTCATATTGAATATGTCTTATCTTCCCACGTGGACATGACCCAGTGAAAGATAGCTGGAAGCACTAATGCCTTTGTGGAATCTGTCATTGTAAGAGACACCCATTTACCTAAACAATGTTAAATCAAAGATAAGGGATGCGATTAGAGAAAGGACACATTCAGTAAGATCTTACCAGATCAGGGTTTACATCTGATACGATCTGATCATCCATCATTACTTCCCACTCCTGGCCCTGTGCCAGATGATGTCCGCTTCCCTTGAGAAGTGCCAGCTCTGTCTGGCATGGTGCCACACATGGAGATGACCAAGACCCAGCCTTGTGTACGTGACCTAGGTTTCCTTGGAGGGTGGATGGTGATTAGATAATATTGTTGATGCGTAGGTGCCAGATGTGAAGTCGGATAAGAGATATTTCACCCTCAAATTTGTTTGGGAAATGCTGTGTCATTAAGGTCAGATATGTTTTTTAAATCGTAAGATTTCTCAGCACTGTTAAGCTATTAGTGTGTGTTGTGATGCTTAAGAGATTATTACAATTTCAGAAACACTGAAAACAATTTCTGTTATTGGGTCACTTTCTCAGACTTCCTTTCTTGTATCATGTCTTATTCCGGGTAGATTTTATGATTCCTTAAGAAAAACCATTAGGGAGGGCCTAAGAGTTTTAATGTGGACCTAATATTCTTAATTTGGCAATGAGGGGAATCGATATTGTTTTTAGCCCCAAATTCTTTTTGTTCATCCTTAAATCACAAGTTTTGCCTGCTAAGAAGGAGATTTTTGTAACAAAAAGGGATATGGAAGTAATTATTGAGGTAAAAGAATCATTAAAGAGCTTGAAGTAGAAAGAGCTGGAAGGATTGATGACACCCTGTCACTAAGGCAGCTTTCATTTCTGCTCTTGTCCCTGCCTTGCTTCCTGGGACCAAGTGGCACTGATAAAAGGTCCGTCTTCTTAAAGTCTCTGCCAAATTCAGCTTGGGGTGAGCAGGGTGCAGTGTGGACAGCAGCTCTGATGTTTCATCTCTGAAACTGCTAACGTTTTAAAGCTCCAGCCATAAAAAGCCTGATTCAGTAGACAGTTGAATTTAACAATCGAAATGATTCAGTTGAACCATTGCAAAGAAGAATTATTAAAAAGGAATAACAGCCCATCACCAAGTAGCTGGTTATCTTCCTATTCATGTGTGCTATAATTTTTTTTTCCAATGTGTGGTTTGGTTTCGCAATGGCTATTTCGAAACAGGAGAATAAACTAAATGTGGATTGTTTTAGGACAAAGGTGACTCTTAAATCACTATTATGCTTATAAAAAGCAAAAAAAAAGAGAGAAATCTTCGGAAGACATACTTTTCAGCAATATCAGCTCTATCAGTGAACCAACTTCAGCATAAAGGATGCCAGGCAGAAAATGAAGTGGGAGGGCATTGGATATGACTGTCATCAACAGACATCTCCAGGCTGACTTCAGTGAAGCGGCATCTGTGTGGGCCCTTGCCTTTGTCAGACACGCTGCTTAGAGTCAGGGAGCAGGCACAAGTCTGAGACCTCAAGCAGCCATGCATGCTGCCGTGGGCTGGGTGTCCAGTGAGTGGCGTAGACCCATTCAGACCTCTGGCCTCTACAACTGTAAGATAACAACTTTTTGTTGTTTTAAGCCACAAAGAAACCGATACAAGGATGCTGAAAAAAGTGACAGGAGAATTGGGGGTCAGCTCCATGGAGGAAGTGGGTCTTGGGCCAGGTATTAAGTACAATGAAGTCAGCGGGGCACAGTGGCACATACCTGTGGTCCCAGCTCTTGAGGAGGTTGAGGGAAGAAGAAGGCTTGAGATGAGGAGTTCAAGGCCAGCCTGGGTACCATAGCAAGACCCCGTCTCAGAACATCAACAACCATAACAAGAGCAGCAGTAACAATTCGAATTCATGTTCTAGGTACTGAGCTAAGCTTTTTAGTGCCCTTTTAATTCATCTATCCTCCTGGAAACTGAGAAGATAATGTTCTTCCCCCATGACTCCATGATGTAGGCGGAACGGATCTGAGGCTTAGGTTAAATACGTCGAGTGGCGTTAGTCCCTCCAGCTGGTTGCCACCTGGCCTTCTCACAGTTGTTATGGAGCGCTTGTAGGACTCAGGTCACATGCTGACGGTGTCACTGCCATTGCCTCGGTTACCCCCGTAGGATTTGTAGCAGGTCGTGACTCCTAGTCCTTCTGAGGCCTGGATTGATCTGGCCAGCAGCGTGGCTGGGTCAGTACAGAAGACTGGAACCAGAAAATTCAGTCAAGACACGACAGTCCAGACGAGCTAAGAACCCAAGAGGATGGAAACAAAGGGCAAGGGAAGGAGGGAACATTCCAGAGACAAGCCGCTGCTTTGTTGGAACCTAAATCTTGCACTGAGAAAACTCTCCTGCCTCTCATCCCCCTCCCTGTGGTGAGGATGCTGCATTTCATTGAGGTCAGGCACCTTTTGATCAGAACGAATGGAAGATGCTGAAAGGTGTCACATTGACCAGCAGTGGTCCAAGCCTTTCCACCTGCCCACAGAAACCAGGAAGCAGCCACATAGACACTTCTGTAATGGCTTCCTTTTTCTCTTGCAGTGGCCACTCTCAGAGAGCCTCTTTAAATTCTTGGCTTTTTCATTCAAGACAGCAACTGTGTGGTCAACAAGAATAGTACATACTTATTGAAAAGCTACCATTTAAAAGGGCAACAGTCCCAGGCACGGTGGCACACACCTATAATCCCAGTTGCTCGGGAGGCTGAGGCAGGAGGATAGCAAGTTCAAGGCCAGCCTCAGCAACTTAGTGAGACTGTGTCCAAAGGAAAAGAGGGGACTGGGGATGAAGCTCAGTGTTAAAGCTCCCCTGAGCTCAGTCCTCAGTACCATGGACCCCCCCAAAATAGTCACTGTGGGAATCTCAAGTAAATAAAAGTCAGTTCTGAAACACCCAAACAAAGGTGTCCAAATGGAATTAGAAAGGGGAGGTGAATAGGTAGTATCAGGAATTTTTGTATAGTGAGCATTATTAGCTTATCAACATGTAACATTCCACCTGTAGAGAATCAACATTCCTATCTTTTAAGTAGCCATCAAAGTAAGACTCATGTGCCCTGAATATCTTGTGTCATTTAATGGATGGGTTCATTTATTTAATCTGTTTATCACAGGACAACAGGTAAATGACATTATTGTAAATACAGACATGTGTTGCCCAATGATGGGAATATGTCATGAGTAGAAGGAATATACTCTAAAATAATAAAAAGTATAGTAAACACATAAACCAGTAGTAATGTGGTCATTTATTATTATTATTTTTTTAAAGAGAGAGTGAGAGAGAGAGAGAGAGAGAGAGAGAGAGAGAGAGAGAGAGAAAGAATTTTTAATATTTATTTTTTAATTCTCTGTGGACACAACATCTTTGTTGGTATGTGGTGCTGAGGTTCGAACCCGGGACGCACGCATGCCAGGCGAGCGCGCTACCACTTGAGCCACATCCCCAGCCCTGTGGTCATTTATTATTAAGTTATTATGTTGTATGTGATTGTACGGGTTGGACTTTTACATGCGTGACAGCACAGTAGGTTTGTTTACACCAACTTCACCACAAACACATGGATAACTTATTACACTGTGATGATACTGTGACGGGTACGATGCCATCAGACAGTAGGAATCCATTAAAATCTTATGGGACCTCCATCATATATGTGGTCCACCATTGACCAAAATGTCCTTATGTGGCACCTGACTAATTCCTTTTCGGACTTAATGGAATCTTTAGTTAAGTGATACAAAATAAGTAGGACTGGTCCATGTTTTATTTGATTTATTTATGTTTTAAATTTATTTTTGTGGTAAGGATTAAACTTAGAGTCGCATGCATGCTAGACAAGCATTCTACCACTGAGCTACATTCCCAGCTCTATTTATTTTGTTTTGAGACATGGTCTTGCTGAGTTGCCCAGGCTGGCCTTAAATTTGTGATCCTTCTGTCTCAGCCTCCTGAGTGGCTAGTGCATACACTGTGCCCGGCTGATCTATCTTTTAAAAATAATATGATAAGCCAGGCATGGTAGCACACATCTGTAGTCCCAGCTACTCAGGAGGCTGAGTCAGGAGATCCTCTGAAAGCAGCCAAGTCAATATAGCGGGAGCCTAAAAAGTCATCTGTATACTCCCAAACTGGAACTAGACAGTAATGCTTGGGAGAATGCTACGGAATCTCTTCATAGATCGTATTCTTCCTAAATTAGATAGGCCTTGCCACTCTGACATGAAGTAAAGGACAGATTCCCTTTACCTTACCTCCTCCTTCTGGTGAGTGCACCTTTGTTCATTAATGGAGACTGAGTCTTCCCCGGTTCAAAGAATGAGACCTCTCATGGCTGACTTCAGTTAGTAAGGTCAGTCTCTACCCAATGAGGTTTGATTTTTCTCTTCAGTTAAGTGATCAAAGCCAAGTCATCAAAGCCTGAATACTTACAACAGATTCTAATAAATTCTGAGTTAGCTAGTCTTATTAGTTTTAATCAGAGTAAAAAGATTTTTGTCATCTCTGTCTGAAAGTAGGTGTCATATTCTTAGATTCAGAGCCCTCATCCTTAGGATCTTTCCAGCCTTTGCCGAAAAGTTGTCCCTACCAGAGCAGGAACTGTGTCTGTGTAAGAGATGGGACGCCTCAGTACACAAATGTTGTACTCTACATATCTAGATTACTCAGAACCAGAAGTTATCATGAAAGTGTGGATCGTCTGGGGTTCTTGGAGTCTGACAAGCAGCAGCTTCCTGTCACTTCCCTGGAGGCTCTTCAGTCACCTGGATGCACTGTGGGATCCCGCCCCCCTGCAGCCCTCCGTGTTCATGCACTTGCACACACAGGGCCATCAACAGACCTGTGTCAGCTTGGCTTGGTTTTGTCTGTGTTCTGCTTGTAGGGTATTCTTCCACTTCCTCAATTAGCTTTACTAACCCAGAGGCATGGGTGAGTGCAGCAGAAAACGGGGGTGTTTGTCTTGCATGTGTGCGTGCATGTGTGACATCCCAAACCAGCAGGCTTCCCATGGTTACCCAGCCGCCTGCCCTCACATTGTAAGAATCACTGCTGGTCTGGAGTGACCTAATCCATCAGGCTCTACCTGGTGGGTCCCCAGAGTTAGTACAGTGTGTACAGTATTTAGCATGTAAACTTGAGAGTTAAGGCATTTTATTTTGTTTTTATTTTTATTATTTTTATTTAGAGACAGGGTCTCACTGAGTTGCTCAGGGCCTCACTAAGTTGCTGAGGCTGACTTTGAACTCGTGATCCTATTGCCTCCGCCTCCCAAGCTGCTGGGATTATAGGCTGTGCACTGTTTCCCAGATGAGGCATTTTATTTAATAAGTTTTTCATAGAAATGGTGAGCCTTTAAGCTAGTAAGTTATTCACATCTGAATATGCAAAAATTCATAAAGCCCACAAGTGTATTCTCTCATAATTATTTAAAAATTAGAAACTAAAAAAAGGGAGGTGGGATATTTCTAAAGAGTATTTCATTTGAAATAAACAAAATTCTTACGCTTTGAGCCCAGTGTAAAGTCCAAATGAAATTTCCATATTTGCTATTGATCTGTTCTCATTTTCTGAAGGGGATTTTATCCAAATGTTTTGTTATTCTTGGCAGAAAAGCAAAGCCTGGATCTGCCCTCTGTGATTTGTTTTGCTCAGTCTTGACTTTTTGGACCAAAATACTAACCACTCATTTTTTGCCAGAAATTTTGCCTTCCACTGATGTTTTTTCTTGACAGTTGCACAATGTTCTTGGCTATTGTAAAAAAATTACTTGGCTTCATATGTAAGTATATAAAATATAAGTATTTTTAAAGTGCAAGTATATAGAGCACACAGAAACAACATATAGACTAATGTATATTCAAGCAAAAAGACTGTGCAATCCAGTTAGTTTTATATTTTGAGGGGGGAAAAAATCCAGCCAAGAACATTTGTTCCAATTTGTTTCCCATTGTCAGGAGATAGGGAATGGAAACTATCTAAATAGTGGATAATTTCCCCTTACCCTCAAATGATCAACTCTTTGAGCTCCTGGGAGTAATATTTTTTAAACATTGCATGTGCTTATTTACATAGGAATCTAATACAACACTGAGCCTGGATTTAGAGGGCCATGTTTAAAATGTCCTCTAACAGTTCATCAAGTTCTTTTCTTGGATTTTATTCACTAGCTCAAGAGAGAAGTACTGTGGGAAGGCATTTGTATTTTCTTAGAGCAGAAAGTACGAAAATGACGGCAGAATTTCCTGTTTCAACCGAGAATGGAGGAGGGCTGGGAGCTATTTGCTTCCCGCGTGGCTACATTCCAGCTGTGCAGACTGGTCATAGCACATCTGCCAATCAGAATGGGCCCTGGAGGGAAGCCTTTGGATGCTGGGGCTTGCTGACACGCATTGCAGCGTGACTCTGTTTCTCCTTGGCTCTCCTCTGTCACACCACTGTGGAGACGAGTGGGGGAACTTGCTATTGACTAAACTACAAACCCCGGGTCATAGCCACAGCGAATGACTTTCCAAGCACTTTTAGCTCATCTTGAGCCACAGGTAAGAGTTGTCGCTTTGTTATTTGCAGATAATTGCTCTCTCTCCAGTTTCTAGCTTTACTTTTGTTAGCAGAACTTACTAAAGAGGAGTGATTTTTAGAGAAGATTGAAGTACACCCAGTATGACCATGACTTTAATACTCAACAAGTGAAAACCGCAATGTTTGAATTTAAGGACATGACGAAACCAAATTAAATTAAAAGTCTTAAATGGCATGGGTAAATCAGTGTGGAGAAATTAGAACCGGAAACGTGAAAATTGTGAGATTGGAGAGCATCGTATCTAAACAGATGTGTTCTATTGAAAGTCTTCCTGTTTAGTGGTTCCTAAAACAGTGTTTTAATGTGTACTCACTCTTTGGCTTAACATTTTCTTTTAACCCATTCATAAAGAATTGATATATAGATTTAATTGTGAAAACCCTATTCCTTTTCTTCCCTCTTTCTAGTTTTAGGGAACATTTACATTGTCCTCTTTCGCTGCTCCACCAGCAATAAAAATAGGGAGGAAAAGTTACTTCTAATCTTTCCTTTGCTATTAATTAATTAATTAGCATTAATTCTGAAGGTATTATAGGAAACTGTGTTTAGATAATATTCTGTAAGATATATTTAAAAAATAAATTGATGGGCTGGGGATGTGGCTCAAGCGGTAGTGCGCTCGCCTGGCATGCGTACGGCCAGGGTTCGATCCTCAGCACCACATACAAACAAAGATGCTGTGTCCACGGAAAAAAACTAAAAAATAAAAATATCAAAATTCTCTCTCTCTCTGTCTCTCTCTAAAAAAATAAAATAAATTGAACAGAAAGAACTCTGTCGTCATTTGTATATTATCTTCTGTTGTTAATTGTTCCACACCACTGAGGCCTTTTGCTTCATTTGTTTTTTATTTTTCAGCATGTACAGGGGAAGAAGTAGTTGCAATAGTTACTCAGACTCAAAAATAGACAGCTTGCAGATGTTGTTGTTGTTTCTCTTGTATGTGATTATCTTCAGGTTGATTGATGGCACTTTTTAGCAGTCCAGAGAAACACTTTTGAAAACTTCAAGCAGCTTTGCTCTTACTTATTTTTTTTTTTAAAGAGAGAGTGAGAGAGAGAGAGAGAGAATTTGTTTTTTAAATATTTATTTTCTAGTTCTTGGCGGACATAACATCTCTGTTTGTATGTGGTGCTGAGGATCGAACCCGGGCCGCACGCATGCCAGGCAAGCGCGCTACCGCTTGAGCCACATCCCCAGCCCCTTTGCTTTTACTTATTATCCTGAAGTGGTATTTCTCTCATTTGGGGTAACATCATTATTTGGGGGGATTGTCCTATGCATCGTAGGACACAGTAACATTGTCTCTGGTCTTTACCCATTAGAGTGTCTTTCTCCCCAGTGTGATAGCAATCCCCCCCCAAAAAATAAAAATGTTTATAGATAGCTTGTTATACCTATCTACTGGTGAAACATGGAAATCAACTTCTGAGATACCCTGGATGGGACGGAGTTAAGGATGAGGCTGTGTTGGTCTCAGTGTATTTGCAGATGTTGTAACTGACGGCTCATTTTTCCCTCTTCCCATTCTGTTAGAAGCTTCTGCCAACTATGATTCATGGGATGATTTTTTGGAGCTGAGTAATCTGTAGCTTTTCAGTTTCCTTACTTTCCTTCCTTGGCTAAATCTGTTTGGGTTTTAGCAAAGTGTTTAACACAGCAAAGATCTTTTAAAATGAAATAATACATGTCATGACATTTTTTCAAGCACATGATTTTAACAAACCATAGACGTTTTTCTGCCTGTCCTTCCTGGATCCTGTCCTCCTTCTCTTCCCTGGTGAGTCCTCCACCCTGATGAGGAGCACCATGTGGGGAGGGCGTGGCCACCTGAGCAGTCCTTTGTGAAATCTGATGTCAGGGCAGCCAATGTTTAAAAACATCTTCCAGTGGCTCCTAAAGAGCATTTGACTTACAATTGTCTTCTTTCCTTACAGATCGCAACGAACGAAATAAACCAGAGCACCGTTCTGCCAGGTATGAATCTATGGTCTTTAACTCTTCTGTGTATTTGAAAAACATTGTTTAGAAGCAACACAATTGTCCCTTTTAGGGTTACTGTATATTGGAATCTTCTGGACATTCAGAAAAGCTTTACAAGGGAAATGTTGTTCACTCTCTGAATAAATATTCTTTATAAAATTACCTCCTGAAAGACGTGTGTTACTTTGAGAATTCCTATCAGTGACAGATTATTTTATTCTCATTTCCTTCCTTTTCTGACTTGTTTTCCTGTCCTCTCTTTAATTACAATGTATATTACTGTTTTTCTGACTATAAAACTATGATGTTATCAATTATAGAAATGTATAAAACATTTTTTAAAAAACATGCAAAAACATCTAGCCTGCCTTCTATCAACTAGAGATGGCCATCTACTGCTAATATTTTATTGTATTTCTTTGTAGACTTAGGGGTGTGTGTGTGTGTGTGTGTGTGTGTGTGTGTGTGTACACCTGTATGTATATATTCAAATGAATTCTCTTAAATTCTTGTTAGATAATTTCAAATGGCCAGGGGATTACATCACATAAGACTCTGACCTATACTGAGTGTCGTTCCCATCCCCCACCCCTGCTGAGACCAGCACTGGTCACCAGCACTGAAGAATATTCCTAAAAATATTTTTCAACTTTTAAAAGCAGAAAGCTGTCTTGATATTCTCTCCTAAGTAAGACCGACAGAACTTTTTAACCTAGTTTTATGAAAGATTATAATTTTCTAATATTAATTCCTCCTTATTCTATCACTTTCTCTTTGCAGTTTATGTGATGGGGACTGATGAAAGGGTAATAATAGATTCATTAGGTTGCCTGGTATAACACAAACCCTGATGCTCTTTCAAGAGATCAAACCCTAGAATGCTTAGACTTCAGGGAATAAAATATAAAATCTCTGAAAATTCCATTACTTAGCATGGAAATGCATTTTGCAGAAATTTCAATCATTATAAGTCAGTGAGACCTAATTGGGAGAAGAATATACCTGCATATTTAGCATCTGGACTAATTTTTTTCCAGATATAATTTATATATGTTAAATTTTACTCTTTATATTGGTCCTGTGAGTTTTGATAGACATATCAAATCATGTGTCTACTACCACAATCATAAAAGAGTTTGCAAGATTGATTTTAAAAAACAATTTTTAAAAAATAATTTTAAAAAGGCAGCCTAAGAAGACATTGAAGACGTTAAGAGCATGTGTAACTATGAATGACATAAAGTTGGAAGGGTTAAAAAGTTCAGATGATAAAACCATGATTCGTTAGTGTTTAATAGAAACACTTTGAAACACCAATGGAACATAAATAGATGGAGGAAATGTAACTTAAGCAACATGTTGAAAAAAAATCTTGATTTTTGTCAATCAATTCATCAGGAATCAAGATTTTTATGATTCCTCCAAACCCTCCCAAGTGGTTTATACTGATTTGATTACATTGGAAGAAGTATAATACCTGGTATAAAACAGTGGTAACTCTAGGCCACACTTACTGTTGATATTCTATCCAATCCTGGGGCCACAAGACCTTGCAAAATCACAGTGTGCAAGAGCAGCTACATAGATGTCCATGAGGAACTTAAACAAAACAGCATCCCACAGCTAGTCCCAGAGAGTCTATTCAATTCATTAAGTCTGGAGTGCATTCTCGAATTGTGCAGGTCCCCCAGTGATTCTGATGCAGAGCCGGGTTGCAGACCTCTCTGGACAAGAGAGTAGCAGCCAATGTTAGGGCAGGGAAAATGATGGAAAAGAGACATGGAAAAGTCAAAGCTAAATCATAGGGAGTCTGGGTTGAAGAACTGAGGAAATTTAGCCTAGATTTGGAAGTTCTGGGAGATATTTGATACAAAAGTGGTGATTGGCTTCAGATACCTGGGGGCTGGTACCTGGAGGAGACTAAAGAATTGTTCCTCATCTGGCACTTTGAATAATAGCTGATTTCAGGTCTGGGGCAGGGAAAGTACACAATGAGGCTGGACTCCTAGCTGAGATAGGAAGTTAGGTGCTCAGCTAATGGGCTCTTACCAAAAAAGACATAGGCCATAGCTTCCAGAGACTTCCATTAGGCTGGGAATGTGGCTCAGTGATAGAATGCTTGCCTATCATGCATGAGACCCTGGGTTGGATTCCAGTGCACCCAATAAATAAATAAAAAGGGGTTGGGGAGAAAGAGACTTCCACCAGTCAAATTTGGGACAATTTCAGGTTCAAAAACAAAATGATAATGGTTAAAATATGTTTTTAAAAATCCATGTAGAATGAATGATAGATTTTTAGAATATCATCATTCTGCAATTCTCAGTGTCATTGTTGGTAGGTGAGGGTCATCAATGGCAGCCAACCCTACTATAAAGATTTGTTGGGGAGGGACTGGCTACGTAGCTTAGGCAAAGGCCTGGCCTAGTATGTGCAGGACCCTGGGTTCCATCTCCAACTCAAAACAAATTAAAAACAACAACAACAACAAAGAGTTGTTGGAGGCAGGCTTTAGAAGTTTACCCCATAGTTTAGTTTTTAATCACAAAATCAGGACATTTACTTTTTTAATGGATACAGGTAGTGTCACCACCTTAATCCAGTGATCAACTGGTTAATCCTCACTTGGGAGACGGCATGGCCCTGTGAGCCTGTAGAAGATGCAGTCAGCGGTGCACACAGATGCACATGTGTAGTAGTCCTAGCCAGCAGAAAAAGGATTCCTTGAAAAACACAGAAAGGCTGGGGGAATATTAGAGATTGAGACAGATCAAAGAGCCAGGTGTGTTGGTGCATGCCTGTAGTCCTGGGTACTAGGAAGCCTGAGACAGGAGCATGGCAAGTTTGAGACCAGCCTGGTCAATTTAGAGAAATCCTGGCTTGGAATAAAAAACAATAGGGGCACCTTGGGTGATTGAAGATCCTTGGGTTTAATTCCCAGTATGGAAATGGGGCATGGCGGGGCAGAGAAACACTGATAACCAAATTCAATATGCATGTTTTTAAAAAATCTGGAAATTTGGAAAATTCCAAATTTAAAAGAATTGTAGGGAGAGCAATTAGGAAATTTTAAATATGAAATCTGTTTTAGATCCTATTTATTAGCATCATTCCGAGGTATAGAATAGGCATATCCTTCTTAGAAGATAGATGCAGAGGAAGGGGAGAAACAGATAAAGATACAACTGTGGGGAAATATTAGTAGCTGGTTAATAGAAGACTAAATTGTGTAGGTGTTTATTGTAGTGTTTCTTCAACTTTTCTGTAGACTTGAAAATTTCAGAATCCAAAGTAGCAATGAAGGGGCTGGGGTTGTGGCTCAGTGGTAGAGCGCTCGCCTCGAATGTGTGAGACCCTGGGTTCGATCCTCAGCACCACATAAAAATAAATAAACAAAATAAAGATATTGTGCCCATTTATAACTAAACAAATATATTTTTTTAAAAAAACTATATTAAAAAAGGTAGCAATGAAGAGAATTGTTCAGTGATGTTCCTGCCAGTCCCAGAGGGCCAAATGCGTGTCTGTGGGTGGCACGTGGAAGAGGGTGGACTTCAGCACACTGTGAGGAAGAATTTCCGGTTAGAAGTGATCAGAGAAGCAATGGTGATTTTGTGAGCTAATCCTGTCGAGGAAAGCCAAACATGCTGGCACTGAGGAAAATAGATTCCTGCATGGCTAAGTCATTGTTC
Source organism: Ictidomys tridecemlineatus (assembly GCF_052094955.1). NCBI lineage: Eukaryota > Metazoa > Chordata > Mammalia > Rodentia > Sciuridae > Ictidomys > Ictidomys tridecemlineatus. The sequence goes on from NC_135485.1 coordinate 123,970,495, forward strand.
TGGGTGGCCCGATCCCCTTGCTCACTTAGTAGCCAATAAATATTTGAGGAGGATGGGGCTGTTCTGGCTTCAGATAGAATAGAAAATGGGGAAGCATTCCCAGCTTCTTGAGCAACCATTATTTTGGATTTACACTCCTAATCTCTTGAGAGTCTATTTACACGGAAGTTAAGATCCAGGTCTTTACATTTCTATTTCAGGCTATGCTGTGGTACTCTTGAGGGTGTTTGGAAAGTATTCTGATTATTCTTTGCTCTCTCATTTATACAGTCAAGTTCTCTGGTTTTGGTCACCCTAGCACTTGGTCCACAAGAGAAACTTAACGAATAACTGTTTGTTGAATTACTGAATGCCAACCAGAGGAAGGAAAATGTCAGTATTTTTCCCTCGCAAATTGGAAAGAACCCAACCCTGAGAAGCCCGCCCACGACTGTTCTTGAATTTGTTTGTGACAGCAAGGAGTAATGCCGCGTAAGAAAGGAGAAATGTCTTTTCAAAAGAGGGCTGTTTTCCATCTAGGGTACCTGCTGAGTCTGGCAGGGGCCTGGTCTTCTGGCACCCTGAGCCAGGCAGACAGCCCCTCCAGGCTAGCAGCTCCTCCAGCAGATGAATACCCACTCCATCCTCAAAGCAGAAAGGAGAAAATTTAAACACAGAGTCACTTAATTTTGGATTGTTTTTTGGCTCTCCTCAGACCACTCAGCAACAAGAATGATGGGCTCAAAGCCCAGCAAGGATGAGAGAAAAGCATTTCTCTTGTGTGTGTTTTTACAAGGCCAAACACTCCTATAGCTCTCCCAGCGAGAGGTGAATAAATTGGAGATGTCTGCCTCTTCTTTGATTTCAGTGCTGAAATAAGAAGGAAACATAACTCTTGTCATGTTAAAGGAAGGGTTTTGATTATGTTTAGACCAACACTGAAGACCCCCGAGCTAAACAGTACTGTGGAAGCAGTTCTAAGAGTCTTGACGGGTATCTTTTGATGGCTTCGTTTTGATACTGATTTTTTTTTTTAATCCTTGTTGTTGATTGATCAATGTGGAAGTCAGAAGTATCTGAATTCTTCTTGTCTAACCTTACAGTTTAAATAAAACATGCCACAAGTCTGAAGTAATGAGTTAAAGAAAATAAGACACATTTCTTTACTGTGATACCACTCAGAACCTTTGATACTCTATGAAGTATTTTATAAAGCTCCAAGTGAGAGCGATACTGTACATCAATTTAAAAATTTATCTGAGTTTGTAGCTTCCCTTCTCAGATATAGCTATTAGTAACATCTAGAAGAAAGTGCCACGGAGCAGCAGTTTGGGAACCTAATTAGAGAGGAATGAGAGCTAAAGATAATAACAAATGTTAAGTCCTGTGGTGATCAGTGCCATGAATAGAAAATTAGGAACTCTTCTTATCACCCCGTGAGCAATAAATAATAGATCTCAATAAGTTATAGGGTCTGAATAATGAGCTACTTCATCTCAAATGTTTTATCGGCTACAGGAAAATAATTTACAGCGGCAAAAAGGGAAGGTAGCGAAGCAAAGAACCTTAAATCTGTTTCTCAAAAAATGATCATTTGAATCTTGGTGTCCCTAAAGCCTTTTTAAAACCACCTGTCATCATCCTTGATACCCATTCATAAAATTTAATAGAATTTCATTACAGATCACAAAAATGTAAAAAGGAAAAAAAAAAGAGAGACTCAAGAAAGTGATTCTAAAATTAGAGCAAACATAGCCAAGGCCATTTTGAAGACTAAGAAGGGCTGGAAGGTAGACTCTAGTAAGTAATTAAGACAATGTTTTGTAGCAAACAGAAAAATAGGTCACCAGAATAGAAAAAAATGAGCCCACAAACGGTAGAATATATCTAATTCTGTATTATCTGATATAATAGAGGTGGCCTTATAGATCAGTGAGGGAAATGACTATTATAGCAACAAATGGTGCTGGAACAATTGATTGTCCATGTTTTCAAAAATCCACACGGAGCCAGGAGTAATGGCGCACATCTGTAATCCCAGCTACTTGGGAGGCTGAGGCAGGAGGATCGCAAGTTCAGGGCCAGCCTCTGCAATTTAGTGAGACCTTGTCTCAAAATATAAAAAGAATTGGGGATGAAGCTTAGTGGTAGAGTGCCCCCTGGGTTTAGTCCCCAGTAGTAACAGAAGAAAAAAAAAAATCTACATGGAGTTTGTTTTGTTATGATGTAAGAGTCAAAAAACACGAAAAGAAAGAGGTTAAATGAAAACATTTAGAAGGAATGTATTGAATATCTTTAGGACTTTAGAGTAGGGAATGAGCTCTTAAAGCTCAACAAGTACAAACCATAAAGTAAAAGATTAATGCATTTTGATAGAGAATTTAAAATTTAGATACATGAATAGATCCAAAACATGTAAAAAGGAAATGGTAACCATGTCATGCATATAAGCAACAAAGGTTAGTGTTTAAAATGGAAAAAAAAATACATTTCAGGAAGAAAAAAAAAGTCAAACAGCTCAGTAAAACGTGGGCAGGGTGTACACAAAAGTAGCCATTAGTAGTAAGGCACATACTGGGCTGGGGATGTAGCCTAGGGGTAGGGTATGTGAGTAGCGTGGGGGATGCCCTGGGTTCACGTCCCAGCAAAGAACAGATATGTGCCAGCATGATAATGAGACTCCACCTGACTTCCATTGGGATGGCATGGAAATCTCAATGATTGATGATACCAGGTATTTAGTTGAGTGTAATTTGTTACAACACTAAGGAAGACTTTTCAGGATAATAGAGTGTGTACAGGGACCACTGCAATGGAATTGTGCCCTGGCGGAGGGAGAGTGGGCTCAGCTCTGAATACAGCATGGACCAGTGGGAATTTACAAAGAGCAGGGGGTGGAAAACTACCAAGAGGAAACTTCCAGGGTGAAGGGAATTCTGTCCAAACCAATCTAACAGGCTTCTTGCTGAAGACGGGCCAGGGTGACCAGACATAGCAGGTAGGACAGAGGTGGCAGTTCTGAAGAACATGCTCCAATATGGAGGGTGCTTGCTAAAATGACTTCATGTTGTTTTCTAAAACTGGATTTTACTAGGAGGTGCACAGATGGGCCTAGGAAAAGGTTCAGGAACCTGACTCAGGTTTGGCCAAGAGGAGAATCTTGGGTCAGTTTAGAATAGCACCGTTTGGATTAAGGAATCTACCACTATGTATGATAACAGATGAATCTCAGGAATATAATTTTGGATGATAAAATGCAAGCTGTAGAAGGATAAGAACAGCATAATGCCATTTGTCTGAAGCAGAGGTCAGCAAATGGGCCCTATCTGGCCTGCCACATTTCTAAGCAGAATTTTGTAGGAACTCAGCCACGCCCGGTTGTTTGCATATTATCTGTGGCTGCTTTCACAACATAGTCGCAGAGTTGCTACAAACAGGGACCATATGGCAAAACACAATATGTTGCTGACTGTGTATTTTTTATGAGATTACCTGTATGTAATAAAAGTATAAGAAGATGCATGGAAATGACAAATGCAAACTTAGGATATTGATCATCAAAGAAATGGATCAGGAAAGAGTACACAGGGAGCTTCAGGTATATCTGTTCTGCTTTATTTCTTAAGCTAAGAGTTATGGTTTTGGATATGAAATGTCCCCCAAGAGCTCACATGTGAGACAATGTAAGAAAGTTGAGAGGACAAATGATTGGGAGAGTCTTAAATCAATCAGTGAATTAATCCCTGATGTGATTAATTGAATGGTAACTAGAGGCAGGTGCGGTGTGGCTGGAGGAATTGGTTAATTGGGGGAGTTGATATAGGGTATGTATTTTATATCTGGAGTTGGAGTCTCTCTCTCTCTGCTTCTTGACCACCATGATGTGAGCTGCTTCCCTCTGCCACACTCTTCTGCCATGATGTTCATCCCCACCTTCAGCCCCGAGGAATGGAGCCAGCCTTCTCTGTACTAAGACCTCCAAAACCCTGAGCCCTTACATAAACTTTTCCTCCTCTACAGTTGTGCTGGTCAGATCCTTTACTCACAGCAGCAAAAATCTGACTGGAACACTAAGCAGTGGGCTTTGTAATATTATCTATTTTTTCTTAATTCTGAAAATGTTCTTTTTTTTTTTTTTTCTTAAGAGGACCTCAGGAAGACCTTTGTGAATCCTTTGGCACCAATAAAGATGTTTTACAGAACATGACAATGAAACTGAGTAAAGTCTATTTCTGAAAAAGGGAAATAAAAAGGAAGAAATAGCCAAGAATGTTCAGAAACACACAATTAAACACTTGTGTTAGTCAGTTTTCCATTACTATGGCAAAATACCTGACATAAAACAACTTAAAGGAGGGAAGGTTTATTTTGGTTCATGGTTTCAGAGGGTTCAGTCCATCGTTGGCTGACTCCATTGCATTTAGGCAAGAGCAGAGCTGCTCACTTCATGGCAGCCAGGAAGCAGAGAGAGAGGTTAGGGACAAAATATACCCTTCAAATTCATGTCCCCAATGACCCACCTCTTCCAACTAGGCCTCACATTCAAAAGCTCCCCCCACCCCCCATAGTGCCACAGAGACTTTAGGAGACATTCAGACCCAAACTATAACATCACTGTTCCCACTTTGCCCCTACTCAAACATCTTTTTTCCTGTTTTATCCTTTGTTACTGCAAGAACCCTCTTGCTCTGTGCATTTTGATCTCTCTTTCCCACTTCAGAGTTATACAAGTAACACATGACAACATTTTCAACAGTACAAAAATGTGTGCTATCCATCTTTATCCCATAGGTAACTGTTAGAGTCTGGTGGTTCTGTCTGTTCTAGTGAGTTCTCTATGCATATGCGTACTATATATTTAGAATGAACAGGGATGTACGTATGTGGACTGTGTTTGCATAATAACACATTTTCACCAACTTATCTTTTTCACTTTATGTATTTGGGGTTTACCATGTCAATTTCCACTTCATTATTTTTCTGACAACTACATGAATTTTTTCAGCGTAGCTATATTGTAATTCATTTATCCAGTCCCTAATTGATGGCACTTAGGTTGTTTCCAATTCATTACAGTTAGAAATGTTGCTGCAATAAACATCTTTATGTTCATATTTTTGTGTATAAGTGTGTATGAAAACCTTCAGAGTTTCTTCCAAGGGAGATTTTTTTGGGAAGTTTCTCTTCTCATTCATCATTACTTTTAAGTTTTAAAATTTTATATCTGTTTTCTTCCCAGATTTCAGCTTCATGATAGCATTTCAGGTTTAGTAGGGCCCATGACAAACCCCCTCCCCACAATGTAGCCAGAATGATCATCCCACTCAGGGATCAAACTCAACATGAAGCATGTCTATAGCACATAGTTGAGTGCACTCAGAATGAAGAGTTGGTGATGTTCAACTCGTAGCACTCACCTTTTCATTAAGAATGTAAAAGGATCTTGGTTCTCTGCATTGGTAACCTGCTGTTGATATTATAAAGATGCGGAGCATTTTAATTTGGCACTTTTCCATCATCACATTATGGCTTTAAATAGAATAGCTAAAAGCAAAAGATTTAACTTGTTTTGCCTCTCCTCCTTTGTAAATATGTCTATTAAAATGTTGTGCTCAGTTGGGCTTTGTTTAACTACTGCAATTCTGCAGCATTTCCCTGCCCATATGTTTTGATTCCTATACCTCCATAAACCATAGCTTGAGTGTAATTACTTTCTGACATTGTGTTTTGTAAGCTATAAGAGAAACATTACTTTTGCCGTAGCAGCTGTAATGCTATAAACAAGGTGAAAAATTAAAATGTATACAGGTTTTGTGAGGGAAAAATTGTTTTGCATTGGGAGATGTGAAAGGATTATTAGCATTTTATGTAATCCTACAGAGAATATATATATTACATATAATCATGTTTCCATCATGGTTTTGAGAATGTGACTTTAGCTTTTCCCCCTGGTGTGATGGGAGTGAAAATGAAGCTTTTGTATGGGTAATTGAAAAGTTTTATCAGCTGGCCTAACGCTGCCCTTGGTCTTAGTGTGGGGGTTTCTCTAAGGTTGCTGGAAATTAAACTATCAGCAGGCAATTGGCTCTGGATCAGCAACTGGCCCTGTATTTATTACTTTTGCTCAAGATGGGCGTGGCCGTCTTGAGACATGTGGCATCTTGAGATGGGAGTGGCCACCCATTTCTCAGCAGTCCAGGGAGCACGTCAAACTTTGGCGCTTAGATTTTTTTCCTCTTATTTCTTTCCTCTCTTTTCCTGGGGTTATAGTTTATATTTGATCTTTACCTTTCTGCAGTATAATTAGAAACTGTTATTACAGTTCTATAAAATTTATATTAAAAAGAGAACTTTGTGTATATCTTTATGATTCTCAGTCTCAGTCTTAGGTAATGGTTTTACTCCAATTAATAAATATTCTTGTATAACTGCACTTCAAGTTTTTATTTAAGTGTTTCTCCTAACTGGCATAGCATATACCACATTCTTCAAATATTTTGGTTAGAACTATAGACCACAAAAGCATACTAATTTCTGGAAGAGTCTTAGTCTGGACAGAATTGTGTGAAAACCCATTCAGGAGTCCACTTCCCTATTAGCCTATTAACTATAAACTGCAGTTGATAGGAAATTGGTTGTTCTTGTAGGCGAAAACCTTCTCAAAACCAGAAATCAGGCCTGCCCTGAGAATCCAATTTCAGGACTGGGAGCTTCCTTGTTGATTAGCAACTCCTCTATATAACAGATCAGAGCATTTGTGTCTGCCCTAGTGACAAAGTTTTGTCATTTCTGATCTCGGTTCAGTGATGGGCCAGCTCTCCAGAGATGTCAAAGGCATCCCCTGTACAGCAAAAGCTAGAGCAGCCTCTCAAGGGGGAGTCTGTTATGTGAGTCGTCTGGGATTGGAGATTGAGAGTTGGTACCCTTTGATAATCAAGAAGATAGAATAGAAGCAAAGTGTGGACTGTCTTGAAGGCTTCAGGGTAACAGTGTGTCCAAGGGACAAACATCCCCTCCATTGCAAACCTGTTTTCCCAAGGTACTGCCGTCCTTGGCAGCCGCCTATTCGGGGAATGACAGGCAGGATGTAAAGTGTATCACCACCTACTGTCAGCAGTTTCTCTAATAGATTCTGCAGAGAAACTCCAGGTGAAAAACGTCCTGAGAAAGTGTACTCTACTCTTCAATTTTTTTTTTTTTTTTTTTTTTGGTACTGGTGATTGAACTCAGGGGTACTCGACCACTGAGCCACATCCCCAGCCATATTTTGTATTTTAAGATGCTCGTGTGCAGATGATCCCCAACTTACAAAGATTCAACTTACAATTCTTGACTTTACAGAGGTGTTAAAGTATAGTCATACAACCATTCTGTCTTTCACTCTCTGTCTAGTAGTCAGTATATTACATGAGCTATTCAACAGTGTATTATAAAGCAGGCTTTGTGTTAGATGATTTTGCCCCGCTGTGGGCTAAGGTACGTGTTCTGAGCGTGTTGAGGGTTGGCTAGGTCAGGGATCTTTGGTAGGTTAGATGTCTTCATGTGCATTTTGACTTGCCATGAGCTTATTGGGATGTAATTCTATCATAGGTCAAGGCAGTACTACCAAACTGCCTTAGTAAAAGGTTTCATTCTTGCCATATAGCATTCTTTGAAGATCTTTCTTTTTCCCTGTATTACTTACACATGTACCAAAAGAAAATAACCAATAAGAACAGTGGTGCCATTGTAATCCCAGTGGCTTGGGAGGCTGAAGCAGGAGGATCAAAGTTAAAAGCCAGCCTCAGCAACCTCAAGGCACTTAGCAACTCATTGAGACCCTGTCTCTAAACAAAATACAAAATAGGGATAGGGATATGGCTCAGAGGGTGAGTGTCCCTGAGTTCAATCCCCAGTACCAAAAAAAAAAAAAAAAAGAGAGAGAGAGAGAGGGGGGCGTGCCAGAGTGCTTGCCTATCACATGCAAGACCTAGGTTCAGCCCCAGCACCAAAACCAAAAAAAGCATATCACCAAAACCAAAAAATTAACATGTCTTTCAGTTTATTCATCTTTATGTTGGAATGTGTTAACTGTGACCCATTTTTTAAATTTTTATTTCAGGCCCACAAACAATACCTTCCATCTGGGTCTTGTACTAATCCACAACCTCGGGAGCCATTCTGAGGGCATTCAGTAATTAGGTCACCTGGATCAGAGGCACAGACACCACTGCATAACCCTTTAGCCTGTATTTAATATCAAAACTGTCTGTGCTTTAATTGGAGAACTTTTAGGTTGACCCAAAATGTTAAAAAAAAAAAAAAAAAAAATCTCTCAGGTCATGCCCAAGTTTGGAGACCTTTTTAGGGCATTTTGAAATGGATTTTTTAAAAAGTAACATTTATTGCTGTTTAGGCTCTGCCCTTATTGGTAGAATCACTTCAAGAGGCTGTGGACTAGAGTGTGATGTGTCCAGGTTCAGGTACTCAGCTGTTTAAATATGAATATCAGCTTCGCCAGTTAGGAATTGTGTTCCCTTGAGCACATTTCTTCATCTTTCTTTACCTCAGTTTCCTCATCTAGAAATGGGGCTAATTATAGTACCTGTCTCTTAGGGTTATTACGATAATTATTTAGTTGCCCTGTCAGTCAAAGAAACAGAACCAGTAGTAGGTGTGTGAGTTACGGCAGGGAATAATGATTATAGGGGCTGACCAGGCAGGTTGGAGATCCATAGGGCAGGCCACCAGGAAGGGAGGATGTTGCTCTCATGCACACACTGAAGCTGCATCGGGGAAGTGTCACCTCTGTTCTTAAGCCTTTTCAACTGATTAAATCTTGCCCATCCAGATTTTTCTGGGATAATCTCTGGAACTTAAATCAACCGATGATGGCCTCTTAACTACCTCTGTAGTGGTATGTTAATTAGCCATTACCTAATGGGGAATATAGCCTAGCCAGAAAATTGATCAGCTTCATTTCTTTGGACCTCAGGTAAGTCTGCTAAACTCACTTTGAAGTGAATTTCAGTGTCCTCTCTGCTTTTCAAGGTCAGGGATCTTTAAGTCTTCGTAATCCAGAAGTTCTTTGTGACAGATGTTTGATATATCTTAGTTTTGTCATAGGTAACTGTACAGTTGTTATTTGTGGTCCTAAATGGTTATCTCTACTTGAGCTAAGGTGTCTGGTCGGGATGGGATTCTATGCCGGAATCAGCCACTGCATGAACATGCTGACCGAGTATCTGTTCTCACGTATTGGTGTTACTCCTCTGAACTTGGATAGTACTGTGTTTGCTTGGAGAAGACCTGTTAAGTCTAGGATAGTCAGAAACTGTTGAGTGGTCTCACAGGCTTCTGACATAGTGATAAGATATTATCTTTGGCTACTTGAAAAAAAAAATACAGATTTGGTCTTCTGTTATTGCAAGCACTGATTTTTCCACATACCAGATAAACTTCCTTTGGGGAAATTAATTGCATTCTTTTTTTTTTTGTGGTGCTGGGAATCGAACCCAGGGCCTTGTGCATGCAAGGCAAGCACTCTACCAACTAAGCCATATCTCTACCCCTAATTGCATTCTTTTGAGGATAAACCCTAATCTCCTCTCAGTCTGAGTACAGGGTGTCTTTGGGCTTCTCAGAAGTAAAATATTTAATGGAAAAAGCCTGGTAGGCATCCTTGGGATGCTTCCTGGTAGTCTTGGGATCGACTTTCAAGAATCACTCTGGAAGCAAGCCTGGAAGTGATCCTCTTGCAGATTCTGTACCTGCCTTTCGGTGTATGGTTATTTCCCAGCTTTGAGTGATGGGTGATGATGTGGTACTACAAAGTCTTACCCCATGCTGATCGGTATATGCCCCTGGTGCTTGCTTTTCTCTCTGAGAACTGCCTTCCATGTTGCTATTCCCAGTGATGCCCACTGGCTAGGTGTCCTGAGGTCCTCCCCATTTGGCCTCCCTTGGTGGACCTCTGAACCATAAACTGCTCTAATCACCTACTTCCTCTTGAAAGTTTCCACTAAAAGACACAAACAAAGCTGAGAGCCATGGTTTCTGGAGCTTGGAAACTATTTAGATTTGGACTTGATGGGACTTGTGTGCTGATGAACAAGCAAAGAGAGTGGAAGTGTAGCAGGAGATGAAAAGCCAGATGATGGGGTCCCAGAGAGAAAGTGAGGGAGGAGAGCTGGCACGAGAACTTCCCTCTTCCCACCAGGGCTGCGCCGTGTTCAGCTGCACTTCCTGTTGGTGTGGATTCCAGAGATGCACCTGGGATGCTCATAGTAACAGCCCCCTCCCCTTATTTCTTTAGAGTGTCTTTAGCTTCACAAGATAGTATAATTCCACTGGAAGAAATAATGGTAGGACTATTGTAATTCAGAATTGAAAGTTACATTCCTAACATACTTTCATTGGCTTTAGAACTATTCCTAACTATAGCTTTGATTCTGAAATTTATTTTCATGTAGATTAGGGTGGCTTGAATATACTAGGAAAACAGAGCAGAGTAGTACTTTGAAGTATTTGTGGATAAACAAAATCCATGTCATACAGTGTAGCATATGAAGAGGAAGATGAATTCTAATGCCCGTGGCACCAGGTCCATGCCTTGGAGAGTAATAGAAGCCTTTGTTGTTTTGTCTTCTTTCGCCAACAAAGGACACCCCCAAACAAAAACAAGAAGAACCTTTTAAATGTGGAGTTTTCTAAAACAAAAGAAAATATAGTAAGGCCCATGAATGTACAAATATTTAATTGCATATACTCCTAGGCATGTTATATTTTATGAATAAATCTCAAAAGTTATGGAAGTCTTAAATCATTTTCTAATACCCTTTAAGGTCACCTTCCCCATTCCTCCACATTGCCTCTGATTTAATTCTTCCAGCCCTGGGATATTCAGTGAAAGAAGATGAGTTTTCAAGTGGAAATTAATCCATACGTATATTGTGTTTGTGTGTGCGCATATAGCCGTCGGTGAATTATTGGGAGGCAGTGAAGCACAGTAGTGAAGAACTCAGACTCTGTAGGTTTGTGTCCAGGTTCAAACCCTGGTTTCATCGTTCACCAGATGTGAGACTTTCGATAGCCAATGATTCCTTAATCTCACCCTATTAATTCCCAGATCTTCACATGATCCAGAGACTTTCAGCTTCCATAGCAGAGTCTACATTATTTCACACTTTAAAAAATCATTCACACTTTTAATTTTATGAGGAGTAATTAACTCTGAGCCTGTCAGGGTAACCACCCAAATGTGGTGGGCTACTAAGATGGAGTGCTTCAACAAGAATGCTTTTACTGGGCTGGGGTTGTGGCTCAGCAATAGACCGCTCGCCTAGTACATACAAAGCCCTGGGTTCAATCCTCAGCACCACATAAAAATAAATAAAATAAAGGTATTATGTCCAAGTACAACTAAAAAATATTTTTAAAAATGTCTTAAAAAAATATAATTTAAAAATTTTTGAAAAATAATTTTTAAAAATGCTTTTACCCCAAGTAAGGCTTGGTGTGCACTCCTGTAATCCCAGCTACTTGGGAGGCTGAGGCAGGAGGATCACATGTTCCCAGTCAGACTTAGCAACTTAATGAGACCCCGTCTCAAAATAAAAGTTTTTTAAAGGGTTGGGGAAGTAGTTCAGAGCTGCAGCAGCCTGGATTCAAGCTGTAATGTGGGGTTGGGGTGGGGATGATCTTATCTGTAAGATTGGGATACTAACAGTGACTTCATCTAAGAATGGCTGTTTGGATTGAGTTCAAAGGCCTGAAGTCAAATTAGATTAGCTATTGCTTTATTATTATTTTAATGGATTATACATCAAGCCCAACTTTCTTTACTCTAGTTGGATTAAGTAATTGAGTCTTATGAACTGAATTTAAGTTGGAATCTTTGAGTTTTAAATTACATACTTAAATTTTTTTTGACCTAGTAGGTAGAACAGAGATCATCAAATCCAATAATGTCCTGTTATAGATAAGGAAACTGACATTAAGTGACATGATTTTGCTCATAGAGCAAGTAGTAGCCGGGCCAAAATTGGGCCTTAGACTTCCAAACTTCACACAGTTGACTCTCCTTGTCTAATGACAATCAAGGGTCCTGACCCCTGCATGCCCCCTGTCCCCAAGGATTCACTTATACCCTAATGCAAACCGATGTTTTATGTACACAGGTGGGTCATCTCTTCCCACTTCTCCTGGGCCTTCTGTTTCCTTCTATTTTCACAAAGGAGAGACTTTATCTCAGAATTGATCTAAAGTGTTATTCTTTTTATTGTTGCTGAAGATTGAACCCAGGACCTCCTGACACTCAGCACTTACTCTGCCGTTAAACTATACCCCCAACCCCCATACTTTCTACTATTTTTCATTTTTGAAAATATAGCCTTTCAGGCTCCCATAGAGTTTTTCCACTTAAACCTGAGGCAGAATCACAACTTCCCTTTATGTGGGCCTGATGTTGGAAGAGTCGAAGTTTAAAAAATAACATGTTGAGGGCTGGGGCTGTAGCTCAGTGGCAGAGTGCTTGCCTAGCATGTGTGAGACACTGGGTTTTCTATCCGTAGCACCACATTAAAAATTAAACCAAAAAAAGCATGCTGCTCATCTACAACTACAAAAAAAAAAAGAAAAAAATGGTGAGCTGGGGATTAGTGGTAGAGCTCTTGCCTAGCTTGAGCATGGTGCTGGTTTGATCCCCAGTACAGCAAACAAAACAAAACAAAATCCATGAAACATGGATGAAGGCAGATTTGATATCAAACAGATGTATTGGAGTTTCTGTACATTGAATATGTTTGAAAGTAGTATTCCTGTGGATATAATTTTTTTTCTTTTGTGTGTAATAACCATTTTGCTGAGCATTGAGGTAATTTATACTAAATGTAGAGACTTGGGACCCTAAGGAAATAAATGTACATAAATTTTTGCTCTAGCTGGTTTGCCTTAATCCCTACTAAGGATTAACAGTTTTCATACCTCGTGAATTTTTTTTCCTTTTATTGATAGTTCTTTGTAAAATACATCCCAGTTATAGCCTTTCTTTACATAGAGCTCGTCAAAGCGGTGAGTCCTGAGGACAAGCCTGCTGGATCCACTCCTCAGTTTGGACATGACTTCATCTTGACAAGGTGTTTGGGTCTTGACAATGCTTTTGATGCTCTGAGGGATGGTATTGTCACTCAGCACTTACAGGTCACTTCTACGCTAATTCATTTGGGGGATCTTTTCTAGTGCCTTATAAGGTAGCTGCTGGTGATTGTCCCATCATGGCAATTATGCCCACTCTTCTTCAGGCCTTTGGGGTCAGGCTGGTGTCCTATGGGATTAAGAGTAAAGCTTGAGCCAGACATGGTGGCATCCGCCTGTAAACCCAGCAGCTCGGCAGGCTGAGGCAGGAAGATCCCAAGTCCGACGCCAGCCTCAGCAATTTAGCAAGGCCCCTAAACAACTTAGCAAGACCCTGTCTCAAAATAAAAAAATACAAAAGGCTGGAATGTGGCTCAGTGGTTAAATGTCCCTGGGTTCAATCCCTGGTAACCCCCCCCCTCCAAAAAAAGAGTAAAGCTTTAAAATGAGTCTCCCATTCTAACCCCACCACCAGCTGTGCCATTTCTCTCTGCTTCTTTTGCTTCTGTCTCCCTCTCTTCCTCCCCTTCTTGAGATTTTGGACAATATCCCAAATGTACTGCGACATGGTTCAACTCAGACTGAGACAGACATCTCCTGGGAAAATTGTGAACCTGCTTTTAACAAAAGGAGTATTTATCTGGAAGCAAAAGATGGCGTATTCTCACACCAGCTCTGGGTGTTTTGAAAGGCCGTCATTGCTTTGTCACTCCAGCAATAAAACATGAATAATAATTGCTACCCAAATAGATGGATCCATGAGTAGTGGGCATTATAGAATAATGCATCTTATGGCGAAGTAGCCATTGGTCCCAGGTGTGAGCAGGATGGTCTTGCATGCAACTAAAGTTCCAATTAGTACTGGACCGTCCTGCCAAGCCAGTTCTAAAATTACCAGTCCTGGACTATCTGGGAGCTTGGGGAGTGACTCTAGCTTTGGTTACTGCAAAGAAGCAATGTTCCTATTCACTTTATTATTTTTTGAAGTCTGATTATGCTTTACCCTCTGCTTCAGTTATATTTAATTTGAATTGACATTTGTGATTAGTCCTGTATTTGTGATAAGTATTTTGTAATGATTCCAAATATCTTTGGGTGATTCCATGTCTCCATCAAAATGTATTAAAAAGGCCTGTTTAAGGGGGAAAAAAAATGCCCATTTACCCCTCTCTCCTCTATAATCAACGGTAAGCTTTCTGGATGCAGGAATTCATCCTTTTGTCACTGGGACCTAGGAAACCCCCTGGAATATATAAGGCACTTAGGAAATAATAATTCCATTATGCTTTTCAAATTCTGTTTATGTTGACTGATTATGTACCCTTTGTATTTTTATTTTATGCTAGAGTAATAGGGGTTTGGGAAATACAGAGGGTTTTTACTATTGGTATTTTGGTTTGGTTTGTTTTTTGGTAAGCTGTTTTGAAGTTGCATACATGCTGTAAACCCTTTTTGTTATTCATGTTAGGATCAGGAGGTTTCCACCCCTGTAATGGCAAATACATTGACCTTTGCCTGTTTTCCACCAAGTGATTAATTGACTGCTGGTTTGGATGTGATCTTAATTATTCAGAGGTCATTAAGTTGATATGGACCACTTGATTTATTTTGTTTTCTGCCATGTTTGTATTTTAAAAAATAACTTATAAAAGTAATTTTCATTATATAAAACTTGAAAAATACAGACATAGGTAGATGACAGATCATTCATAATTCTGTACCTCTTAAAGAAAACAATTATTAACATTTTGGACATATGTGGTGGTATGCTTATCAGTCAGCTCTTTGAACATAATTCCAATATGAAGTTATTTGACAGTTTTGTTTAATGACTTTTTTTTATATTGATGTCCATTTCCATTCATTTGTCATGGCAGGAGCCATCTTGCTGATTCAGATAATGGTTCTCAAATGTAGCAAGGAAGTTTCATTAACTTTTGTCCTTTTCATAGTGCTCCTTTGGGGTATGTGTTCATTCAGGCTGCTTTTCACAAAAATACCATAAGCAAAGTGACTTATGAACAATAGACATTCTTTTCCTCATAGTTATGGAGGGTGTGAAGTTGAGGATCAGAGCACCCGCTCCTATCGGGTGATGCTTCATGGGCGGGGCCTTCTTCCTGGGTCCTTACAGGGCAGCAGTGGCAAGGGGTCACACTGGGGACTCTTGTGTAAGGACCTTCATCTCATTCGTGATGGCTCTGTCCTCGTGACCTGATCATGTAGAGACCACACCTCCTAGTGCCACTATCTTGGGTATGAGGATTTCAACACAGACGTTCAGACCATAGCAAAACAAACGTGGAGGTTTTTATTTATTTATTTATTTATTTATTTTAATGTTTATTCACAATACCTTTATTTCATTCATTTATTTTTTACGTGGTGCTGAGGATCGAACCCAGGGTCCCGCGCGTTCAAGAGGAGCACGTGCTCTACCGCTGAGCCACAACCCCAGCCCCAACATGGAGGTTTTTAAAGCAAGATTTTTAAAATAAAGCTGTGTGCAAGGCACACGCCTGTGATCCCAGCGACACAGCCAGAAGAATTGCAAATTTAAGACCAGCCCGGGCAGTTTAGTGAGACCCTGCTTCAAAATAAATTTTAAAAAGGCTATGGATGTAGCTCAGAGGTAGAGTATCCCTGGTTTCAAACCCCAGTACTAAAGGAGGATGGGGAAAAAAGAGTTTAAAATAAGATCAGGATCATAGTGAATATTCAGTAGTTCATCCTCCTTATAGAAGTAGACTCATTGGTTGAGCGAGCCCCACTGCTTTGGCATAGACAGTACTTTGGGCCATTTTGCTGTGGGGTAAGATGAGAACGGTGGTATCAAATGCTTCCAGGATGGGAAGAAAGCAGAGAGGATGAACAGGGACACGGGCAACACACGCCCTGGAGCCTCCTCTGTACCAGCCACAGTATGGATTTCCTCTAGAATGTTCTGAAACCATGCTCTGCTCATTCACGGTATTGTGCCCCTCTTCAGCTGCACCCCACACCTACCGTTCTCTCATATTCTCTTCTGCAACTTCTTGTTTTCCTCCTTTCATTTTGATGCTGTTATAGATGGCAGATTTGCTTTCTGTGAATCTTTTTCAAATATCCTGACAAGATAGAGCGGCTTGTTTGGGGACTGTTGTATGTAGTATCTCCGTCTTAATGAGCAGACATCATTGCCCTTAAATGAAGCTGTCCTCAAGTACATAATATGGCATCCTGAAACCCGTGTATCTGTCAACTCTCAAATCTAGAAACTGACTCTGCTTTGAGGGAATTTTCATATGGCTGTTGGTAGTCATGATATTAAATAATTTTAATGTTCTTTAGCTAGTAAGTATACTGCTGGTATCCAGTGGGAAAGTTTTCCAGTGGTTTTGTAGAAATTAGGGGCTACCTCTGTTTGTGTAATGGAGAAATTTTTGAATATTTATGTAAAGGTTTTGTTCCTACCCACTGTTGGAGTTTCTGTCACAATTCCCAGAGGAGAACAAATCCTTGTGTTGCTAGAAGGAACTCTGCTTTTTCCATGTTGTATTTGCATAGTTCTTGGCACAGAGACTCTTTTAAGAACTGATGATTTTTGAAGGCCTTGGTTCCATGAGTTTTTTAAAAAATGTTTTTACTAGTAAAATAAAAGCCTTTTTAATATGTGAAATTACATTGCTAAGATGCTGGATTTTGTATTTATTTGTTGTTTCATCATTATTATTTTATTTGCAGATGGACGCAATATCTTTTTTATTTCATTTTTTTAATGCGGCTCTGAGGATTGATCCCAGTGCCTCACACATGCTAGGCAAGTACTCTACGCTGAGCCACAACCCCAGCCCCTGTTTCATCATGATTTTTCTCAACCATTGATGGGGCCTATTTTATTCTGGTTTAGACATTATTGAATATTTGTTGAAAAGATAGAAAGTAATGCTATAGGAATCTCTGAAAGGTAAAAGGAAGGGCTTAGCTGATTTAAACCTTTGATCAAGTAATACAAAGCTAAGAACTATCTGGCAAGGTCATTCACATTTAAAAGATATTTTTTAAGCTGGTGATACTCACCTATAGTCCCAGCTACTCAGGAGACTTGAGATGGGAGGAGTGCAGGAACCTAGTTCAAGACCAGGGTGGCAACATAGCGAGACCCTGTTCCAAAATAGATGAATGAGTGTTACTTTTAAAAGTTATGTGGAAAAATCTTCTTGTGCCTTATGATAATTTGTGCATTTTTATTGAAAACATTTAAGTTACCTTTTTAAAGTATCTGCCTGTTTCATATAAAGTCTGGGCTTCAAACTGACCTAATTTCTTCCTAAGTTTTTGGAAGTATGAATTAATATTTTGATCAGTTTCACATGCTTAAAATATGTATTTGTTTTTGCACTAAAAAAAAATTGGCAGACTCTCAACCCTCGTGGCAGTTTTATTTTAATCTCATAAAGAGAGAGACATGAAATTGCATTTCTCACCTTTTTCTTTCTCTGCTGCTTTCTACTCAATCTTTTTGAATGCTTTTTATTCGTAGTAAGGTTTTTAAAATCTTTTTTTTAGTTGTAGATGGACACAATACCTTTATGTATTTATTTTTATGTGGTGCTGAGGATTGAACCCAGTGCCTCACACGTGCTAGGTAAGCACTTTACCACTGAGCCACAACCCCAGCCCCAGGTTTTGTTTTTATAGAAGAAAATTGCACTGGTTTATTTGGATGAATTTGGTCTCATTTTTTAAATATCACATGTTGAAGTTAAGGCATCTTCCCAGCTATTCATGTGCATGTACTCACCTCTCAACCTATTTTGTTGCTAGCCCAGTTCCAAATATCAGCTGCTTCTAACGTGTTGGTTTTTTCCTACATTGTCAGTAGACAGCAGACACCTGTGCTGTGCAGCTCTCTCACCTAGATTTCAATAGTGAATGATTCAAACTGAGTTAGAAACAATGTCAAGCTGAGTGAAGTGTGAAACACACTCCTGTAATTCCAGTGGTTTGGAAGGCTGAGGCAGGAGGATCTCAAGTTCAAGGCCAGCCTGGGCAATTTAGCAAGATCTTGTCTCAAAATAAATAAGGA
Source organism: Ictidomys tridecemlineatus (assembly GCF_052094955.1). Lineage (NCBI taxonomy): Eukaryota > Metazoa > Chordata > Mammalia > Rodentia > Sciuridae > Ictidomys > Ictidomys tridecemlineatus. The sequence continues at coordinate 123,988,655 of NC_135485.1, forward strand.
AGTAGCTTAGTGCTTGAAGAAGTAGCTTAGTGCTTAGTGCTTGAGTAGCTTAGTGCTGAGGAAGTAGCTTAGTGCTTGAGTGCCCCTGAGATAAATCCTTGGTACTGGGGAAAAAGAAACCTCAATAATATCAAAACGAAGACCAAGTATATTGGTCTACACTAATTGCACCTTCATTAAAGAATCAAACCTTCTGCTTTTCCTCTAAACAGTAGTTATGTATGAAGTCTGCTCTTTGTTTCTTTCCTCCATCCTTTCTACCTCTCCTATATATACTTTCTATGTCCTAAAATTCAAATAATCATCTGTTAACTGATACAGATTGACTTACACCTTCCTTTGATTTTCAGTGTTTCTCCAGAGATATGAAATTAATCTGGGCTTATTTTTAAATGAGAGGTTTGCTCATGCACCAAAGAAGTAAAGAGATAACTAAAAGCTAGAGCTAGAAATATCAGCATCAACACTGTGTTCCATGAGTCTGGCATAAAAAAGCATCGCCAGGTACACTCTGAGTGTGTGGTGGCCAGGGTAGGCAGTAGTATTAGCCATCTCCTGCCCTTGGCCATCTTCTGTCCTTTTGCATTACAGACAAATATTTGAGAGAAACAGATTCTGTGTTCTGATGAGAACCAGCATACTGTATTCTTTGGTTTGTTTGTGTCTGTTGTAAAGCAGAACCTTTCTAGGTAGACGGTGAGCTAGTATATTATGAGAAGCTTCAGGGTTTTTGTTGTTGTTATTGTTGTTGTACTAGGGATTGAAACCAGGGACACTTAACCACTGAGCCACATCCCCGGCCCTTTTTATTTTTTTATTTTTGAGACAAGGTCTTGCTAAGTTGCTGAGGCTGGCTTTGAACTTGTGATCCTTCTGCCTCAGCCTCCTGAGCTGCTGGGATTATAGGCGTGTGCCACTCACTGCACCTAGCTAGAAATTTGACTATTTTTTATCCATGGACAGAGGGCTTCAACTTGCTGTTTCTTATACATAGGTGTTGAGACTATAAATCTGGACTGTAATATAGGAAACATCTGCCTTTTATTTACCCCCCTTTAGTGTGACCAAGTGACTGTTCTTTGAAATTACACCAAGCCTCCGGTGGCCTAATTTTTCTTGCCAGGATGTCCCTTGCCAGTCTCAGTCCCTGTCTGTTGCTGAGTTTTACCAGGTTTTCCCTGACGTCCACAAGAACGAACGTGTTCAGAGATGTGTCACCACATTGTATATAGTTTTTGAAATCAGGATGACCAGTCTTAGGGAAACTGTGTTCCTGAGTTTTCTGTTCTTTTTTCCCCTGGCTTTGGTAAAGAACTTCTCTTGACATCTCTTAAAAGTCATTGTTAAGCAGGGTGTAACTGCATGAGTCAGTTGTTTTGAGAAGTTTGTTCTTTACATAGGACCTGAAGTATTTGATGACACAAGATGTGAGCGTGTCAAGAAGACTTTAAAAGTTGCCCTAATTTTTAAAAATTTGCTATAATATTTTTTAACTTATGATTTGCATGCAGCATCCTTCCAACATGTGTGGCCTGAGAAGGGGTTCATGAGTTAGTAGGAGAAAATGATGTGCAAAAATACCTCTGATCCAAGGCTAAAAAATATACATGAAAATTCTAATTTTAAGAAAAATAGAAATATTGTAAGGTCTTTTCTTACCTGTAGGCTTCTTGCTAGGCTCTGAGCCACCTATGGTCAGGGCCCATGTCCTAGATGGTCCTGTTTCTTTCCTACCTGGCATAATGCCTGGAGTAGCATGGGTAGAAATTTCTTGGTGGAAAATTGAAGTACAAATTTGCCTTTTAGTTGCCCCAAACTACCCTGCCATATGTTTTCTAATTTTATCCCTCTTGTTTTCTAGCTTATAATATACATCTTTTTAAAATTATGCTGTCCTTGACCCAGGCATGGTGGTGCAGCCCACCTGTAATCCCAGCAGCCGGGGAGGCTAAGGCAGGAGGATCAGGAGTAGCAGTTCAAGGCCAGCCTCAGCAATTTAGCAAGACCCTGTCTCTAAATAAAAAATAAAAAGGGCTGGGGATGTGACTCAGTGGTTAAGCACCCCTAGGTTCAATCCCTGATGCACCCCGACCCCAAACAAATATGCTCTCCTTTTAATGCATTTTGCCAATAACTAACTCCTAATATTAAAATTTAATTATCTTTTTTCTATTTTTTTTTTCACTTTTCTTTCTTTTTTTCCTAATACTAGGGATTTGAACTCAAGGACCACATGCATGGTCACCAAGCGCTCTACTGCAGAGTTATATCCTCAGCTCTTTAAAATTTAATCTCTTGTATTACTATATGGCTAGGAAGGAGAGGATTTGATGGTAGCCCTTGTTTCTTTTTAGGTTTCTTCTATTTCTTGTTTGTTTGTTCTGTTCTGTTCTGTGGTTGGTGTTGAGGATCAAACGCAGGGCCTCAGATATGCTGAGCTCTACTACTGAGCTATCCCCGGCCCTCTGTTTATTTTTTCTCCCTCTCTTTTTTCTTTGATATTGAGGATTGAACCCAAAGACATTTTACCACTGAATGAACCACATCCCCCACCTTTTTTAGTTTTCATTTTAAGAAGGAGTGTCACTAATTTACCGAGGGCCATGCTAAGTTTCTGAGACTGCTCTTGAACATGTGATCCTTGTGCCTTAGATCCCTCCCCTGGACCAGCTGTTGTGATTACAGGTGGGCACCACTGTACCTGGATCTTTGGGGGGGGGGGTTCTATGTAAAGTCTCTGCATAGATCAAATTAGATTGATTGTGGAGGAAAGGTGCAACCCCAGAAAAGAATCTTTCTGGTTATTTAATTCCTTGGTTTATTGAATAGATGTTTATTGAACACATTTTACATCAGACCCATAGTTCTCAGGCTTTCTCGTGTTCACATGTAAAGAGGTTTGATATGCACACATGTTGCAGTATAAGTGCCACTTCTTAGGTGCTGAGTTGATGTACGTCACATACCTCTCTCAAACCAAGTTGTACCTGCTCTATATCATATAACATAACCACTGGGACATGCTCTATCAGATTAACGTCACTGTCACTTATTGTATGTTACACATAGTTTGAGATCAGTAGCACATCAGTGAACAGTTTGTGCTGCTTATTATTTGGGAACTATCAAAGTTTTAACTTAGGAAGAACGTCCTCCAAACAGTCATATACAATGAAAAAACTAAGTAGGCAGAATTATCCTTGAAACTATTAACTGACACTTAAAGATGCTGTGTCTGTTACTCAAGTGGGTGCCATGATGGAGTCTAAATACCATCCCTTAATAAAGCCAGTCTTGCCAGTTTTCCATCCATGAGTAGAGGGTCCTCTTCCAGTGAGCACCAGGTGCTCATCAAGGTGACACTTTATATGAAAAACACCTATTTTAAACCACAGATCCAGACACTTTTGGCAAGATGTGCATTTGAGGAGTAACTGGGAATTGAGACCAAAGGGACAAAAACCAGCAGCCAAATTATTCCCAAAGACTTGCTTATTAGGTGGATTATAGATGGAATCTCTGCTACTATTTAAATAATTTGTTTCTTTCTCCATGAATAGGGTTGAGTCCACACTAGTTCAGAGAACACATGATTCAAGTTACAGAGTTGCACTTTTAAAATGAGGAGAAGGCATTATTTCTCCCTGAGAAGCTTGTGGTTTAATTAGGGAGTCAGGACACACACATCTGGGAAAGAATCTTAAAGAGTTGGAAAGGACAGGGCAGTGTATTCCAATTTTAAATGAGCTGTAGTTATAAATAACATAGTTGAAAGCCTCTTCCACAATCTTTGAACCTTTTTACGGAATCTGTTTTTTAATAGACTTAAAGAAATATGAAATTCAGAGTGCTACAGATTCAGGGAGCCACTGATCATGGTGCCTGTTCTTTGAGAAGCATCCTGGGAAGGGTGACCTGAAAGAACAGAGATCTGCGTTTCCAGTGTGTGGGGCGGGGGATTCAGGGGAGGTGGAGTTTCAGGGGTGGGGGGTGGGGCACTGGGGGGCTTGGGGGACATGGGGGACATATCAAAAACTTGTAGGTTTGCTTTGATCTCTTAGCTTTGTCTTTGCTTTGCTTCATGAGATTAGGTATAGGAGAAGCTTGCATTGTGAAACTCCTAGGTGGTAAATAATAATTAGGGCTGAAATGCAGAATATTTAAATGTGTAAGGTAGGGTTGTGATAACTCTAGGTCAACTCAACTGGTATTGGCAGGATAATTCCAAAAATTTCAACCTCATATGTTATGAGCTATAGAAATTGGTATATAGGAAATCAGGGTAAGAAATATCACTGACATTTTTTGAGACTAGTGTGCATTCAACACTATGAATATATTTGCTTTTTCATTGAGTCTTAGCAACCAGCCAGAATATAGGCATAATATTCTCATATCACAAATAAAGGGACAATTCCAACAAGTGATTGGACTGATCAGGTCACACAGGAGGAAAATAGGGCTCTAGCTGTTTGCAGATTCTGTACCCCTCCCACTGTGGTCATGGACTCCAGTGGGCACTTCACACCTCCCTCTGGTTTCTTCTCTCCCCACCCTCCTGTTTACAGATATAACTATTGGTAGAATTCATTTTGTGGATTTTTAAGTGTATATTGTGTTAATGTAACTTATTTCAATATTTATCAGCTTTATTTGTCCCGTAATGAAATATGTAAACATTAGTTGCTTTTATAATTTTCTTGTCCTTGAAAAAGATGAATTAGAAAAGTTCCTGATGAGCTGGGTGATGCACATCTATGATCTCATCTATAATACTTGGAAAGCTGAGACAGGAGGATCCCAATTTGGAGGCCAGCCTCATTAATTTAGGAAGACCCTGTCTCAAAATAAAGAAAAACAAAAAGGTCTGAAGATGTAGCTCAGTGGTAATGCACCCTTGGGTTTAATTTCAATTACTACAAAAATAGATAAATAGATTAATAGCACCAGATGAAACTTGATATTGTATTATTGATCTTTTTAAAATTTTTTTTTTTGTAGTTGTAGGTGGACACAATACCTTTATTTTATTTGTTTATTTTTATGTGGTGCCGAGGATCGAACCCAATGCCTCACATGTGCTAGGCAAGCACTCTTCCACTGAGCTACTGACCAGCCCTGTATTATTGATCTTGTTTTTAATCTTTATTTTATTTATTTTATGTGGTGCTGAGGATCCAACCCAGGGCCTTGCACGTGCCAGGTGAGCATTCTACCACTGAGCCACAATCCCAGTCCCTGTATTATTGATCTTAATGAACATAATTGGACCTTCAATGTTAAAGGAAAGGTGAATGAACTTAGAACTAATATAGTATTCCCCTGAGGTTTTCAGAAAATTAATGAAAAATTCTATGTAGTTTTGTTATAGTTTTTAACTTTAGCACAAGAGATTCCTTGGGGCTGGGGGTGTAGCTCAGTGGGAGAGCGTGAGCTTAGAGTGTGTGAGTCCCTGGATTCAAGCCCTGGCAACTCCGTGCCAATTGGATCTAAATTATTTTCTTTACACATCTTTATTCTCTCTTAAACCATGGAGCGGAATTTTACAACTATGAGGTATTTTGTTTTCTCTCATTTCAATTAACTACACTTTACATCTTTCCATTCTTCACAGCTTATCACATCTGGTCCTATATATTATGGTAATATTAATTTAGACACTATTAAAATGGCAAATCCCTCCATATGTGGCAAACATAAATTACTAAGACTTTTTCTTTCCATTATATAATCCATTGCTTTAATCTAGCATTTGTAATGGGGTGAAACAACTGAAGTAATATGTAAATGCACGGGTAGAGAGGGAACCTCTGAGCCTTCTCTGAGGCGTGGGATAGAGAGGACACAGGGGACTCTGAACATTCAGGGAGCCCTGGGGAAGATAGAGCATCAGGGTCAGACCTGAGGCAGTTCTGCCTTGATCCCAAGTTTTGGTCCCCTAGGATCTGAAAGCCCTTTCCCCTGAGCCTTCACTTTTCTCTTGGATGGATCTTTGACGGTCACATTTCAGGAGTGGTTTTATCTGCCCCACCAAGAACAAGGGGGCCTGATGTTAGAGCAGCTAAGTTTAAAGAGCAGAAGGCAGAAGATCCGGAGTCACTGCAAGAACCAGGACAGAAGCTGCTGCTCAGTTCAGAATGAGTAAAGGTTTTAAATCATTGCAGGGGAGTAAAGTAAATCGCCTCCCTCAAAATTTTTTCTTTTCAGAACATAAACCAAATTGTTAGGTTTGCTGTCTGAAAGATAGTAGACCCCAAAGTGGGAGCCTGTCAAAGATTGTGTGTGTGTTGTCAAATGTCTTAGATTCCCCTAAAGATTTTGAACAAACATGAGTAATGATAATAGCAATTCAGATTTATTGAATACGCTTTGTTCCAGGCCCTTTGTAAAATGCTTTAACAGATTCTCCTGACTCTTTACAATAGACCCATGAGGGAGTGCTACATTTCCCTTGCTTTTATGCATAAGGAAGTGGGAGACCTTAGAGAAGCAGAGTGATTTGCACAGGGCCACCAGCTAGCAAGGGGAGGCACTGGGAATGAGTCTGGGATAGTAGATTCTTGAAGGCGCCGAGCTGACCCTGATGTGCTGAAGGATTTCTGCAGACTTAGGGTGGAGCATTCACCTGTGGCCTTTGCTCCTCAGCATGACAGAGGTAAAGGACTGTCTTCAGAGGCTGGGTCTTTGCATCAGTAACTGCACTTGCCTTTGGGAAAGTATGTGCACCACAGTGCTGGAGGCTCCCTTGTCTTCCAGAACTGCCTCCCACAGAGAAGTATTGACCACAGGTCACCATTTTATTTTCCCACCACAAAACCCTGTTAACTTCTAAAGGAGAGCTTTAGAGCTTGGAAAATTCTGTTCTAGACAAGATATTGATTGATTTGTTTACACTTCAGCCCAAACGTGATGGTGTAAATCTTGAGATTTGAAGAACCTCAGCTGATCTCGGCTAAAATCCTGGTTTGGGCCAAGCTTTCCCACCCGTCCTCCCCCGCCACTTTTTATTGAAATATGACATACTAAAAAAATCCACAGCATGCAACTCAGCACTACTACATCTACTCAGCACTCCAGAAAGCCCCCTGTATAGGTGGAGTGACCCTTTTCTGAAACACGGGACCAGAAGTTTTTGGGATTTTGGAATATCTGCCTAGACTTTACCTCCAGGTCATCCTTCTTCTGAAAATCTAAAATACTCCAAAGTCTTTCAGAGGGTCATGTCAGTGCTCAGAAGTTTTGGGTATTGGATTTTGATTTTGGGGTGCTTGACTGTTCCTTTAGGTTTTAAGGGCTTTAGTAACAAAGTACCCCAGACAGATGACTTAACAGAAATGTATTGTCTCACTGTCTTGGAGGCTGGAGGTCTCGAGTAATGGCATTGGCAGAGCCACGCTCCCTCTGAAGTCATAGGCAAGTCCTTCCTTGCCTCTTCTTGGCCTCTGTGGTTTGATGGTGGTGTTTGATGTGGGCTGGATCACAGTGACATCGCTGCAGTCTCTGCCTTGGTCATCTCTGGGTCCTGTGTATTCTTGCCTTTGCAAGGCTATCTTCTAAAGAACCAGGCAGGTTGGATGTGGCCCATCCTGCCCCAATATGACTTTATCTCAACAAATTATATCCATAACAACCCTCTTTCCAAATAATTCACATCCTGAGGCACTGCGGGTGAAGACTTCACCTGATAATTTTGGAGGAAAACACTTCATCTCCTAATACCTGCAAGGTTCCACCCCAATCGATAAACCTTCCTCTGCCACAGAAGTAACAAGGGCTCTTTGTTTGTTTAACATTCCCCCATGACAGTGTTAGTGCGCAAGATTAAGATGTACTCAGTGGCAGCTCCTGTACCCTGCCTGGGCGTGTACATTTGAAGTGCTGGCTTTTCAAGGTTTGGCTTCTGTGCACCAGAGCTGAGCCAGGGGACTCAAGGTCAATGTATAGATTCTCTCCACTGTTGCACCAGGAAATCTGTGCTGCCAGCCTCTTTCAACCTGCTTGCTTTATAGGCCTGTTACTTCTTCTACATTACCTTATTTTAGTTCTTTTTTTTAAAAAGTGGTTTTATAGAAAGCCTCTTTTTAAAAAAAAATCAGTATTGCTGGAAGCAGTTGCATCTTTATATTATAGTCTAGCTTCATGGTATTAGAGGCCTCCTGGAGCCTTTTTTTTTTTTTCCTCCTTTTTTTGCAGAATAGTTTTTAATCCGTTTTGTGCTGCTGTAACAGAATATCAAAGACTAAGTAATTTTATAATGAAGAGAAGGCTAACGGCTTGTTGTTCAGGAGACCGGGAAGTCCAAAATTGAGCAAAGGCTGGCATCTGGTGAGGGCTTGTTTATTGTCAGAAACCAAGAGAAAAAGAGAGTGTGTGAGCACCCACCCAGCCCACCTCCTGTGTGGTGCACTGTCTCCTGTGATAACAGCCTCCATGCCCCCTGGAGGGCGGTCCCCTCATGGTCTACCCTCCTCTCATTAGGCCCCTCCTCCCAGTACTATTTCTGGGGATTAAGAGTCCAAAATATGCTTTTGGGGAGAGACGTTCAAATCATAGCTAGTACATTCTTCAAAGTGTTCCTCCTTTAAAATGAACCAATATGTTGTGTTGTTTTCCTAAAGTTTTATCTATGTAAGAAACAGATTACCACAAGCATAAATTTTAAAAGGGCATGAATTTTTAAATAAGTATTCGTTTTTAAAAAACATTCTGAAAAGAGTGAAGAATTTTATAAACAAGAAACCCCCAGCCCCTTACACCATGCACACCATTAAACTTTCAGAGTCGTATATTTTTTCTAAATGGTTCTAAAAGCAGTTAGTCCATCTGGTTTGAATAAAGACAACAGTAACAAAAATAAAAAACAAAAACAAAAAAATCCAGTGTCTGACCCAGAAGAGCTGAGAGCAGGAAAGCTCTTTGTAGCATCCTGTAATGTCCAAATTGTCACTGGCTGGTGCAGTAGTGCATAGGTGCTTATGAAAGCAATTTTAAAGCAAAATCTGTTTTCCCAGAAGATGTCCTTCATGAGGCCCCTCACTTTCTACACAACAGCTTAAATATAAAAGGCAATTTAAAATTTATCTTTTGTTTCTGTTTTGAGAAGATGATAGGCCAGTGACTATTGTATCTAACTTGCTGCTTGGCACCATGTGAGTCCCAGAATGATTCAGCATTCTGAAAAACTCTTCAAAAGAATGGCAGCTGTGTAACACGTTTTCTTTCTTTCTTTTTCTAGCCAAGGACCCTTGTCATCCATTAGAGCCGTAATCAAGAGATGTAAGTTTGCTTTTTCCTACTCTGTATTTCCCTCTGTTATAATTTTAAATGATGATTTAGATTTCCTGCAAGTGATTGTATTTGATGAATCTACAAAGAACCCAAAAAGAGTAGTTTCTCTTAAGAAATTAATTAAACAGGGGGCTGGGGCTCAGTGGTAGAGCACTTGCCTGGCACGCGTGAGGCCCTGGGTTCAATCCTCAGCACCACATAAAAATAAAAGGTTTTGTGTCCATCTACAACTAATATATATATATATATATATATATTAAAAAAGAAATTAATAAAACAGTTGAAACAGGTAGGTTTTCAGCTTTACTGATAAGCCAGTTCCCCAAAACAATACCTTTCTCTTATAGAATGAAGTTGTTTAAATATGGCTATGTAGTTGTCAATGTCTATGATCTGATATCATTTTATATAACCATTTCCTATAGTTAAGACATCTGATGGGCTGAAAAACATCCAGGCACGGTGGCACTTGCCTGTAAACCCAGCAGCTCAGAAGGCTGAGGCAGGAGGATCTCGATTTCAAAGCCAGCCTCAGCAAAAGCGAGGCACTAAGCAACTCAGTGAGACCCTGTCTCTAAATAAAATACAAAATAGGGCTGGGGATGTGGCTCAGTGGTCGAGGGCCCCTGAGGTCAATCCCTGGGTACCCCCCCAAACAACAAACAAACAACAACAAAAACTATTAAGCCCCGTCCTTTATGGTTCATTTGCTTTTACACTGTGTAAATGTGAAAGTGGGCACACACTTTTATGTATAAGAATTACTGTGAGTAGAATTCCCTCCAGAATGACACATTGATATGATTTTTACCTCTTGGTTAAAGCTTTAAAATCTGCCCTTGGTACAGGATTTTAAGACTCTTATTTTAAATAAAGTGCTCTGGAAAACCCCTTTTTCAAATAGAACATGGATTACCTGTTATAGAAAAGAATGAAGATGGGATTTTAGATGTGTTCATTATTCAAGCTAAAATTTCCATGCTGAGGAGAATAGAAACTGTCTTTGGAAATACAGTTTTTTTAATTTTTTATAGTAACTGGAGATTGAACCCAGGGATGTTCTATTCCCATTTCCCCCACCCTGTTTTTTTTTGGTGCTAGAGATTGAACCCAGGAGTGCTCTACCATTGAAGTACATCCATACCCCTTTTACTTTTTGATTTTGAGACAGGGTCTTGCTAAGTTGCTGAGGCTGACCTGAAATTTGCAATCCTCCTGCCTCTGCCTCTTGAGTTGCTGGGATCACAAGCGTGCACTGCTGTGCCTGGAAACAGAATTTTTGATCTTCACTTTGATGTTAAGATATCCACAAGGTCATGAAGAACATGCATTTGAACCATTCCAGTGAAAATTTTGTAAGGTGGCAATACAGAAATGTATCCCATGTCCTCCACCCCATTCATTTCTTTGTTGGCGAACGATAAAGATGAGGGGATGCCACCATGTATGATGAAAGGGATTGGGACATTAAAATGACATATTCATAATAGATTTAAATGTCTTGGCACTCTTAAGGTAGAATGGAGGGGGGCAGGAAGAGAATTTAAATAGGAAATTAAGGCCACGAATTTGGCAAGAGTTTCTTGGCTGGAGATACAATTTGGGGTAGTGAGATGACAGGCAAATTCCTGGAGGTGGCAAAGCATTAAAGGAAAAGCTCATAGGATAGAGATGACAAGGAGGGGAATCTTTGTGATTCTAGAATCTTGTGATTCTGAGGTCACACTGTGTCTTCCAGAGACCATGAGGCAAAAGACACGATGTGACCCAGTAAACCAAGGCCTTCTGTTGAAGAGGTCCTCAGTCCCCTCTGCGGCTCCTGATGTCCTTCCCGACTTCTTACCTAACCTCTCCTTGCACTCCAGGACTCTGTCAGGGGTGGACATCTGTCCTTGACTTCCCATAGATCCTCCAGAATGGATCTTGCTTACCTTGCAGCAGCAGAGCTGTTGAGGGGGAGGAAACTTGCCGACATTCCAGGCAGCCGCGAGCAGGGAGCCAGGAGCAAGAGAGAAGAGGGAATTGGTAAAGCAGCAGGGGAGGAAGGAGGGGGGCCAAGGGAAGACCCTGGCTTTCCCTAGCTGGTGGGTTTTGTTTTCTAACTAACCCAGTTGCCTTAAAAAAAAAAAAAAATGTTCTTTTCTTTAAAAAATATTTTTTTTAGTTGTTGATGGGCCTTTATTTTATTTATCTGTATGTGGTGCTAAGAATCGAACCGAGAGCTTCATGTATGCCAGGCAAGCGCTCTACCACTGAGCCACAACCCCAGCCTCTTAATTTGTTCTTTTTATATATATATGACAATAGCGTGTATTTTGACATATCCTACATACATGGAGTATAACTTCCATTCTTGTGGTTGTACATGAGGTGGAGTTCCACTGGTCGTGTATTCATATATGAACATAGGAAAGTGATGTCCAGTTCATTCTACTGTCTTTCCTATTCCCATCTTCCCTCCCTTCCCTTCATTCTCCTTTGTCTAATCCAATGAACTTCTTTTCAACGTGCCCCTCCCTCCACACACACACACACACACACACACACACACACACACCTTATTGTGAGTCAGCATCCACATATTGGAGAGAACATTTGGCCTTTGGTTTTTTTTTTGGTTGGCCTATGTCACTTGATAGTCACCATTTTTATCCATTTACCAGCAGATGCCATAATTTTATTCTTCTTTTTGACTGAGTGATATTCCATTGTGTGTATGTACCACATGTTCTTTAACCATTCATCTGTTGAAGGGCACCTGGTGGGCCCGCAGATTAGCTGTTGTGAACTGAGATGCTATAATCATTGATGTGGCCATGTCACTGTAGTATACTGATTTTAAATACTTTGGGTATACTTTGAGGAGTGGGATTGCCATAATCCCACTTTGATTCTTGCACCTCAGTCACTTTGTAAACACTGAAGAAATTCCTGTTTGTGTTTATTCCCGATGTTGGGCAGGAAGGCCAAACAGATCCTCTTAAACAGAGAGCAAGGGATAATTGTGCTACCTCATTTTTTCTTCCCTTTTTAACTATCATGTAAGAAAAAGTTGTAAGTAATTTTTATCTTAGCCAACCCATTTAAATGTGTCATCTAAGGAGACAGACTATTATGTTTTAAAATAAATATTCCTTACATTATTTCAAATTCTTCTATGATGATTCTGGTTACCATTAAGCTATGTGGTCCTTCTCTTTGTGTTCATTCTTTCGAGCCCTAAATATGTTTGCTAGCTTTTAGTTCTAATAGGAGATGTTGAGAATTTCATATTCTGTCATTGGCTCTTTAAGAGGAAGGTTCAGGGTTAGTTCAGGATTATTCCTTGAAATTCAGATTGAACTAATATTGATTACATACCACAAGTGAAGACCTGTCTCACATGCATTGTAAGATAGTGGTGGCACGTGTGAGCCCCATTTTACAGATGGAGGAAACTGAGTCCTGAGAGGTAAACAAGCTTCATAAAGTGGAGCTGGGATGTGACTGCAGACCTCTGGACTTCAGGGCCATCGAGCTTTCCCCTCCGTGGATATTCTCTGCCACCCAGCTCCACACAAATGCAGCCAGTGAGCTCTGGTGACTTTCACTGATAGTGCAGATTTTTTTTTTTCCCATTTAGTAAACATTTATTCATCACCTATTGTTCAGTAGATTCTGAATCAGGAGAAAATAAAAACACCTGCTATTGTAATGACTGTTAAATAAGGAGAGGATCACATCATTATCATCATTATCTACACCTTTAATGCTATTGTAATTAACTGTTTAATAAGAAAATCACTTTGTTATTATTTACACCTCTAGTGAGGACATTTATAATACAACAAACTTTCTGTGTATTTATTTCTTCTGATCACTTGATGTTGAATTTGGAAGAAGCCAGTTGGTCCTCGGCTTGTCCCTGAGGGGCGTTCACTCAGTCTCTACCTCTATGGTGTGAGGAGGATGATCCCTGAGGGTCTTCCAAGACTTAGGATCCCCCTAGAACTTGAGAAGATTCTTTATTGGTGCTAATATCAGAAATACACGTCTCAGCCCTTTCATAGATGGCCTAATGTGTTTTGCATGTAGAATTTAACCATTTGAACTAGGAAAGTTTCTGAGTCAGTCTGCAGAGCCATTGAATCACTTTAACTGAAAACACTGCCTTTATTCTGTGGCATTAGCCCCAAATGCAGGAGAGACCAGGAGCCTGTGGCAGAGAAGTTAAATGGGACATGTTGATCTGTGTAAGCGTTGATGGCAAACGCAATTCTCCTGGTGACAATTACATCAAATCTGTCTGATCTGGGGAAATGAGAATGACACATGTAAGTGGATAGTTGAGGAATTAGCAGGAAGAGCAGGAGACACAACATGAAAATCTTCCTGAAAACCTCAAGTGTTTCAAGCTACAAAACTTGTTCAACTCTGACAGTGACAGTTGTTTTATAGACATCAAGAGAGAAAAGAGAGATTTTGTTCACGATGAGTGGGGGGGGTGGGTATCAGAAAAGGGGGAGGGAAGCAGCGGTTGTCAAGGGCTGTGGAGAAGGATATCTTCAGATGACTGTGAAGCCCCCTCCTCCGTCTGGGCATATCTGGGCACGAGAGGAACAATGCCACTCTGCTGCCAGGGGCTGGGGGACCGTTACCAGCGACCTCTGATGTGAAGGGGCGGAATTCAACTAAAAGCCACTGATGTAAAAGAATGTAATTCGACTACTAAATTACCTTTTAAGTTTTATTCATACTTTAAAATCAATCTCTATTGAAGGAGCAAATTGATTTTGCAAAATGGTTTTTAGATGTGGGTTTTCTTTTTTTTTTTCTATCCATGTTGAAAACTACAGGCACATTTTTTTACTGGCTCTGTGTGGGGGTGGTCTGAACAGACACATCTTTGCAGGGCCATATTTCTTCACCCTCTGAAACTCTGGTTCTGAGCTTTTCTCTTCTCCTTGTGCAGAGCGGGGGAAGCCTTTGTGGAAGAAGCCCGTAAGCGCATGGGCAGGGGCTCACTCTTTTTTTCCTCCCTTTCCTCTCCTGTAACCCCTCTTTTTTTCTCTTAGTACTCATGAGCAGTACATGGCACAATGCCCCGTGGAAGAGGTACGTTTGTGACATGCAGTCTTTTACATTTTATATCTGTTGATTGCGGCTTGAGTGGTGGTGGCAGCCATGTGACCATGGCTCTCTCTGGTGGTCCTTGGCTTAATGAAAGCTTCTCCCCAATCAGACGCACTGTGCCGGCTCCTCCCTGTCTGTCCCCTTTTATTCCAGTACACACAGTGATCCTCCGCTTGGTTTAGCTCTTGATAGCAATGTCACAGTCAAGCCTCGTCATGACAAGAACTTCCAAGTGAAGATCCAAGGGCTTGGGTCTCCGGTGTTAGGGGTTGTCTTGACAATCCCAGCATCAGTTCAGCTGTCCCGGCGCCAACCCCAGCCGAGATTTCCTTTTCTACCACCACAGTCTGCACAGCCTCCTCTTTCAGAGAGGAGTGAATTCATAGGAGAAAGGAAGGAAAGATCTGTGCTTTTAATCTTTTCAAATCAGAAGCATTGAGAAAGTAGTCATGGAAAGAGACTGAAAGCAACCAGTCCAAATAGTTTATGTCTGACATAAATTCCCCTTGTGTACAAATCCTTACAGTATAGTACTTGATTTTATTCTATTTTATTTATTTGGTTTTTTTGCCAAAAGGATCTCAGGAATGTGTTCCTTGAAAATAGAGATAAGAGCTGGGTGCAGTGGCACACACTTGTAATCCCAGCGGCTTGGGAGGCTGAGGCAGGAAGATCGCCAGTTCAAAGCCAGTCTCAGCAACTTAGTGAGGCCCTAAGCAACTTGGAAAAACTCTGTCTCTAAATAAAAAGTAAAAAGGGCTGGGGATGTGGGTCAGTGGTTGAGTGCCTCTGGGTTCAACCCCTGGTACACTCCGTCCCCCCAAAAAAAGAAAATAGAGATAATAGTCTCCGTTACATAAAAATTCACCCCACATGGGACCTTTTTTTAGGTTGTTTAATTAATACTCAATTTGCTTTTGTAAAATAAAATTTGGGGAAAAATTTAACCATTGAACCTTTTGAGTTTGAGACTTGAGGAGGAAGTCAATGTTTCATGTAAACAATATGTATCATAAACATGTTTATAATGATTTGAACACCTTTTCCACTTATTATTATCTCTTAAATAATTAATAAAGAGTAATTACTTAGAGATTATAAAATTCTGGGTAGGAAAATAGATGAGAATCTGACCACTTCCACATTCTTCAAAATAGTTATAAACAATTATAACAAAATTATAGTCATATAAATTAGATATTTTTTTTAAGTTTTCTTCCATTGTTATTTCATACCATCATCTCAATTCTCTGACATGCAGTTTGTATTTAATAGCTATCTTCTTTTCTCTGTGCTTTCTTTAAATTATTTTCAGAACCACAAAATGTGCTTTGGAGAGTTTTTGAAATCTCTACTTTCTTATATAATTCAAATACATAATTTTAATCAATGTTTTGCTGTATAAAAAGATTTACTCTTGATTTACTCTTCTACTTAGAGATATTAAAATTCATACAGTCTATATGTTGTCCAGGATAAGCCAATTTTTTCTAACTGTGCACTCTATAAAAATTGAATCTTTATTGAATATGCTGATTTTTTACTATACCAGTTTATTCTTTCTTCTATAGCTTCTCGGACTTCTATTCAGAGTGAACTTCATCGAGATAGGAGGTACGATTCTATTTATAATAGAGGGCATATATTCTGATAATAATGGAAATAAAAGTGGGTCATCAGTTGGCAAATTAAATAATTTCTTTCATAAGTAAAGCAATACTATGCTCTGCCTCATCGGTACATTTCCTGAATTAATCTATAAGTTTGAGTGATGCTTTTACTTGAGAGAAGAAGTGATACAGGCCTGAAAATGTTCCTTTTGACAGTAGTTATTTCCTGAACTTGATTTTAAAGTGTTTATTAAACAACTTTAAACAAGTGCTTCAAAGAAATGCTTTGCATCTGATAGGTACTTACTTAATGTTGCCTAGATAAATTAATGGATGATAAGATAGAAAACTGATAGAAAGATAAAGAAAAGGAAAGAGGCCATGTGGGGTGGTTCATGCCTGTAATCCCAGCGACTAGGGAGGATGAGGTGGGGGGTCATAAGTTTGAGGCCAGCCTCAGGTACTTAGCAAGACCCTATCTCAAAATTTAAAAAGTGCTGGGGTTGTGACTCAGTGGTAGAGCGCTCCCCTGGCACACGTGAGGCACTGGGTTCAATCCTCAGCACCACATAAAAATAAATAAATAAAATAAAGTCATTGTACACATCTACAACTAAAAAAAAAATATTAAAAAAAAAAGGAAAGAGGCAGATGAGCTAAATAGACAACTGGATGGATAAACGGTGGGTGAGTGAGTGATTGGAAAAAGGAAAGGAAAATTGGCAGAGAGTAGTTAGATAAGTGAAATAATAGATAGAAGGATAGAAGGGTGGACAGGAGAATAAATGGATAAAAAGGGTTTTGTAAGTCATGATTCCTGCTTTCAAAATTCTTACAGTACACTGTAGAGTAATGAAAAACAAGGACTTTAGAACCAGGCAGAACCAAGTTCAGATCCTACCATGGACATCGACCAGCTGCTTCACCTCCTTAGCATCTCTATCCCCATCTTTAAAATGGTGCTGATCACACCTACATCTCAGGTTGTTCTAAGGATTCATGTACACATAGTGCTTAAGATGGATTGCTAGTAACTCTTGCTATATAGTTAGATAAAAACTATAAGCAGATGTTCTCAGGGATGCAGTTGAAGTTTATTCAGTGATAAGATTCTACTACTTCCCTGGCTAGCATGAGAATGTTCGTCTGGGCCTAGTTTTGATAACAACTGTGCTCTTTTATTTTTATTTTCCAAAGAGTGCCACAGAAAGGCAGAGCAGGTATTATCATCCCTGAGAAAACTCTGAGGCTCAGAAAGATGGATTGATTTTCCCAAGATCACACAATTAGTTTTGCTAGGAAGTTAGATTGAAGATAAAATTCCAACATTAAAAAAGTAGCATCAGATTAAGAAAAGGAGAAGCTAAGCTGGGTGCTGTGGTGCATGCCTGTAATTCCAGTGGTTTGGGAGGCTGAGGCAGGAGGATGGTGAGTTCAAAGCCAACCTCAGCAAAAAAAGCAAGGTACTAAAGCAACTCAGTGAGCCCCTGTCTCTAAATAAAATACAAAACAGAGCTGGGGATGTGGCTCAGTGGTCAAGTGCTCCTGAGTTTAATCCCCGGTACCAAAAAAAAGGGAGGGAGAAGCTAGGCCTAAATCACTATGCCTCCCCAGTATTACAGATTAGTCATCAAATCATAATAGAGTGCTGACACTTCTCAGGGTCCAGTGAACTGAAGCCACTTACGGAGAGCTGTGAACTGGTATACAGATGGAGTGAGGAGGATGAGGGTGTTCTCTGTAGATGGTGATTTTCATTTCAGAGCACTCAGTTTAAATTGGCAGAAACCAAGCAATACCAGTGGCCAGGGTGTTTTCTTCCATGTTCCATATGCTTGTGCTGCAGTCTGCACAGCAGCAGAACCTGGGAGGGAAGAGATGGAATGGGCCTTATGGTTGGTCCTGGTCCTTATCAGCCAAGGTAACGCTACAGGTTCATCTCTAATTTTTTGAGGCCAGAGTGAGAGGATGACTACCATTTGCTCCCCTAAAGCCCGTCTGGGTGTGCTGTTAGAGACGGTCCAGGCCAGTTCTTAAACCACTTTTGGGGGGTCTTGGTTGTTTTTACTAACCTTTGAACATTTACAAATAAACAATAATAGCTTATTACCAGCCTGCAGAACCTCACTGAGACTTCTTTCCTCCAGGCGCCCAGAGATCACCATTGTGGCAGCTGAGCCTCTGAGGCCAGCCTCGTGGTTTCCAGGAGCCCCACCTCCAGGACTGGGATTTCCTCCAACTCCTGCCCCCGGCCCGTGGAGGCCGAATGAGCTGGTTTCTGCTGAGGTAAATAAACATCCCACTACCTCTTTACATTTTATTTTTAAAATGAAATTCAAAGATTAAAAACTATGCCACTGTCACAACACCTTGGCTATCACCCAGAGATATCTAAAATTTTCCTTCTTTGTTTTGTAGCTCCCGCCTTCTTATGAACAAGTCATAAAAGAAATCAACCAAGTCCAAGTTAACACTACAAATAATAATAATGCTGCTGCCACTCCAAGGCACACTATCACTTCTGCAACTCAGACTGACTTTTCAGAAGACATAGACAACAATCTGCCTCAAAGTAATGCAAGTAATTTGTCTTCTCTAATTCTGACCTAGTTCCAGGGGGAGTAATCAGTAGGCTTCCAGCCTTTAAAATAATCTACAATTTGTGCATAATTTATTGAGCTCTGCTTCTCAGTGATTGTGATCACTGGGTGCTTTCTCTATTGGGGTATGCAGTGATTATTATAATAGATCATTCTTAAGAGCTGTAGCCCTAATTTCTTGGGCTCACACAAGTTCATGTCACGAAAACATCATCTGGGTGACTCACGTGTACATGAGTACTGGGTGTACATTACCGTGGATGTCCTCTACTTATTCCTTTGAGAAGGATTTTATATTTAGCAACTTAAACTTGATAGGATGCTAAGGGTAATTTTTCTGTCAGGTTTTTACAAAGTATTTTATTAGGGTGACAGAGTAAGTTGCTTTGGAAAAGAAAAGCATTAAAGATGCTGGAATTTTGACAACCAGAGAGAAATGGTTCGTAGATATGTCTAAAAAGAATCAGGAATTTGCCAGTCAAAGTGGTGGGATCCCAGTGGATCCCAGGAGGATCTTAAGTTCAAAGCCAGCCTTGGCAACTTAGTGAGGCCCTGAGCAACTCAGCAAGACCATGTCTCTGAATAAAATACAAAAAAAGGGCAGGGGATGTGACTCAGTGGTTAAGTGTCTCTGGGTTCAATCCCTGGCACCAAAAAAAAAAAAAAAGAATCAAGAATTTCATGGTGTTTTAAAATATGATATAATGAGCATTTTTATATGAACAAATATAAGTTGAAGAACCCTCCTGCAGGAAGCTAAATATAAACATCCATCTATCTCCCCATTGATTTTGCAGTCACTTTTTGCTCATGAAGGAAACCAAACTCTCTTGATAGTCCATAAGTATATTTTCAAAATCTGTGTGTCCCCTGTCATTTTGTTCTTTTAAATTATAACACTTGCCACTTTGTTTTGGTCTTGTCAGCACTGCCGGAGCCTCTCAAGCCTCTTCAGCCTTCCCCAGCAGCCTCACCCGGCGGTGTCCCCACCAGTGTGGCTCCTTTAATAGTCTTTGATGTTTCTGAAGAAGCAAGTTGTCCAGAAAACCCCAGTGCTCCAAGATGTCCAGTGCCAAAACCAAGATCGAAAAGCAACCTCAGACCAGTAGCTAAAACTACCCAGAAAATCAGCCCAGCGGTCCCAGAAGAGGAGCCATCCCCAGGCTGGCCCCAGTGTCTGTTGGACAATACCAGCGACTTAGAGAGTCCGCCAAGGATGGACACGATGAACGCAGAGCAAAGCCAAAATAGCATTGTTTCAAGGATCAAAGCATTTGAGGGTCAGACAAACGCAGAAACCCCGGGACTGCCCAAGAAACCAGAGATCACCCCCCGCACACTGCCCCCAAAGCCTGCCGTTTCTTCAGGGAAACCTTCTGTGGCTCCCAAACCAGCGGCTAACAGAGCTTCTGGAGAATGGGACGCCTGGGCTGAAAACAGGCTCAAGGTGACCTCCAGGGAAGGGCTCGCCCCATTCTCTTCACCAGCAGAACCAGGCAGTGTACCAGTAACCAAACCCGAATTGCCAAAGAAACCAACTCCTGGCCTTACCCGAAGTGCTAACCACGAGATTCCGGGAGGAGGGCCCGTGGCCGACAGCCCTGATGCTGGGAAGAAAGTCCCCACTCCTGCCCCTCGGCCCTTGCCCCCGAAGAAATCGGTTTCCTCAGAAAACCCCAGCTGCCCTCCGGCTCCACCGAAACCAGCCCCTGTTCCTCCCCGGCTCTCAGTGGCATCACAAGCCAAAGCATTCAGGTCACTGGGAGAAGGGCCCGCGACCAACCCCCCCATTCCAGCTCTGCAAAGCAAGTCCCTGGGGGACATTGACCTCATCAGCTTTGATGATGATGTTTTGCCCACCTCCCCTGGGAGCCCGGCTGAAGAATCCCTCAGTTCAGAGCTGCTTCTAGGTGAGTAAAACTCAAAAGTCTGGGGGGAACCTAGACTCATGGTGGGGGGCACCTTCAGTATCACTTGCTTCAATATCACATTGTTTTGTAGCAATATGGAAGTTAGTGCTTGAGGTGTGCAAATGATTGTGTAGAGATGGGAATGAACAGAGAAATTAAGAAACCTGGGGCTAGGGCCGTATCTTAGTGGCAGAGCGCTTGCCTAGCATGTGAGAGACACTGGGTTCCATCCTTAGCACCCCATAAAAATAAATATCATAAAAGCAACTGTTCATCTACAACTACAAAAAATAAAAAATTAAAAGAAACTTGGAGGAGGTGGGGGTTGGAGACAGAGAAGGAAGGGAAGAGGGAGACTCGGCATCAATTATCACTCTGGACCAGAAGGAAGCACCCAGGGGCTAAGCATCAACCAGGCTGTGGGGCTGTCTTCCCTTGCTCTGGCAGGTGGAGAATTCAGGCTTCACATTGAAAGGGTCCAGGATGTTGGAAAGTTGGAGGACATTGCACTAGGTGGGTGCAGTGGGAGCTTCTTATAGACAGGAGATCATGCAGTGCCCCAGAGGGCCCAGCTGGGAGAGCCAGGAGAGGAGCCAACCAGGTGGGGGTGGCAGGAGCAAGGAGGACCCGGCACACGTTGCAAAGATCTTTTTTTTCTGCAGTCTGCTCAGAACGTCCTCCTTTGGGAATGCAAATTTGTGTCAATAAAATACAACAGTTCCAAGTTTGCTGCCAAGATCAGGACAATTAGATTTCCCACGAGGCAGAGAGTGTTTTCTTCGTGCACACTGTTCAGGGGGTGGGTGCAATGGTAAAGCTTATTTGTCAAACTAAGCTGATTCTACTTGTCATTGATTCAAACTTGGTCTTTTTACACTAAGTCTTGTTTATTTTTTAGGATATTGTGTTTATTGTCCAACATCTTCATGATTCCTTAAGCCAGGCCACATTTTTAAAATTTTTTGCCAGGCACAGTGGTGCACACCTGTAATTCCAGCGGCTCAGGAGGCTGAGGCAGGAGGATTTTGAGTTCAAAGCCAGCCTCAGCGACTTAGCAAGGCCCTAAGCAACCCAGTGAGAACCTCTCTGTAAATAAAAATGTTAAAAAGATCTGGGGATGTGACTAGGTGGTTAAATGCCCCTGGGTTCAATCCCTGTTACAAAAAAAAAAATAAAATAAAATCTCTTGAAGTCTTTGTTAATATCATTTTCTTCCTTAAATCTTTCTGGTGTTCACAAGCCTCAGAGACAGGTGGCAATGGATAAAACCCAACAGCAGGAAGTTACTAAGGCACGGAAACAGTACAAAAGAAAGAACACACTTTTTAGAGTCTATTAGATGCTATGGAATGGCAGCTTGGTTACTAACTGCTGAGAATTTATCCTATATCATCAAGCAAATAATTATAGTCATATTTGAAAAGGAAGATCAATGGTATATTCAACATGAATACAGCCTCATACCCAGCCTTTTGTTTCTTGATTTCTGCTGCTTCGTTACACAGCGTTTAATTATTAGAGCAGTCTTTTAGCAAAATGTGTAATTTACTTGTCCCACCTTTAATCACGGCTGTCGACTCTGAAGTTAGACTAAACTGGACACTCATCTTCTATCTGACCTCCTCCTCCTGTGTTGGGCACCTCACTTTGGGACCCACACACATCCAGCCTTCCCCTGAGAAACCTTGAGATGCTCTTGGAGGCTTTTCACTGTGTCACACGCTGGCTCGGTTTGGATTTGGCGTCTACCAGGCTCGGCCATGATTGCCACGTGACCTTTGGCAGTTGCTTAACCCCTCGCAGTACCTCAGTTTCCTCATTTAGAAGACTGGATACTGATGCTCCTCGTGGAGTGTCTTGCAAGAATCAAGTGTGGTTTTGCAGGAGAGCCCCATCACAGGGTCTGAAACATGGCAAGTGGGCATCAGGTGGTGTTTATTGCTGTTACTTCTCTGCCTTCCTGTCTGTCCAATCTGTTACCCTCACCTGCTGGTTTTGCCTTCTGAATGGCTCCCGAGTCTGCCTCTCAGTTTCTCTCTCTCCTCATTCTGCCTGCGTGCACAGGGTGGCAAGTGCTCTGAGCATGAGCTACATCCCAGGTCTTTCTCTTTTTAATTTTTCTAAAATTTTGAGGTAGGGTTTCTCCAAGTTGCCCAGGCTGCAGCGGCCTCCTGAATGGAGTTAACTCAACCTGTTACCCTCTGTACTCTGGCCACCGAGGGATTTTTCAAGAGAGCTCACTGGCTCTTGTGCTTTCCTGCCTGCTGTCCTCCAAGGGCTTTTCCAATCACCAGGCTGGGATTGATAGGGGGCTTTGTGGCTTGTTGATGGTATTTCAGTAGCATCCTCATTTCAAACAAAGGTTGATGATCTCTTTGTGAAACCTGGCCTTATCATCCAGGCATCTGCCAGGCCCAGGAGAAGAACACAGGTGCAAGGAGACTCACAAATACATCTTTCTTTCTCTTTGTCTTCCCTCAAAAATAAAGAAAATCTAATAAAATAGTGTTCCTAAAAATGAAGCTGCCATATTAATCTCAGGAAATAGAGATCAGAAAATACTGAAGCTATGAAAACGTTGTAAAGATTAGAAAAATTATTAAAGGAAAACTCATAAAACAGGCAATTTAATATTGGATTCATTTCTTGGATAGAATGCCTTCCAGGTTAACGTCATGGAGCTCAGAAGCATTAGCAATTCCACTTCACACCTTTACAAATCACACCCAGTTGCTTTAAAAAAAAAAAAAATGCTTCTGCTGTCAGCCCCATTGCGCAGACCAGAATAATAGTTTAGCAGCCAATTTCTGCTATTAACAGAACTCGAGGGAAAGAAATGACAGAAAATCCAGCCACGGTGAAACTAATTACGACGTCGGCAAGCACATTATTAGAGACAGGTAATGGGTGGAAAACTACTTTATCATCAGTGTTTTTCTCAACCTGGTAATGAAGAACATGCAGAGAGAGATAGGTGTAAAGGGGCCTGCTTGTTTGGTAGCAGATGCAGAATAATTGATGTTGGTGTGAGGGACTGAAAGGGGGACAGAAAACATGGCAAATAAAGGTAGAGAAACTGTCACTTGGCCTCCTTAGATTTGGTAGGAGAGTCTTTTAATGCTCTGTCATTTCTGTAGAAGCAAGAGTGTTCTAATGTAAAATTTTGGCAGCAAGCATCTTTACCCCTATTGAGGTCACAGATCTTTAAGAATCTGATGTAGCCTATAAATCTTTTATTTTTCCATTATTTCACATGTGGACAATTTGAGGTACAACTTCCAGTGTTTCGAGGGCCATCTTGGGCTCCAGATTAAGTGTTTCAACCACACAATATTGGAAATAAGCTTTAGTGGACTGCTTTAATAAATTATGGTATATATCCATATGATATTGTGTGATAATTAAAAAGCAGGCAGACCTACTATCTCCTAATGTGGGCCAAACTCCAAGTTGTCATTAGGTGAAAAATACAAGGAACAAAATAGTGTCCTGGTATTTTAGCTACAATTTACATGATTCCATGTAAATTGCAGTCCATGGGCACATATTAATCTTTAAAAAATAGTTTATCATCTTTTTAAAGGTCATGTGGAAGCATGGCACTGTGGTGCATACCTAGAATCTCAGCAGGTTGGAAGGCTGAGGCAGGAGGGTTAGAAGGGTTACTATCTCAAAATTTAAAAAAAAATTTTTTTTAAAGAAAGGCTGGGGATTTGACTCAGTGGTAGAGCACTTGCCTGGCATGTGCAAGGCCCTGGGTTCAATCCCCAGTATTGAGAAGAAAAAGCAAAGTCATATACAGTGTGTTTGGAAGGGTGTATTAGAAGCTGATATGACAGAGGTCTTTTAGGGGGAATTAGGTAAGCAGGAGAGGATGGGGGCCTGGTTTTCCCTGAAAACCTTTGATTCCATGTAAATTGCAGCCCATGCACACATGTTAATCTTTAAAAAATAGTTTATCATCTTTTTTTAAACGGCTGAACATAAATATAATTAGGCAGAGAGAAACTATGAAAGTTACTTCTTATCTTCTTTGCTACAGAAAAAGAACTGCTTCCCCGGCTGATCTTTAATATGATTAGAAATTACAAAAATAATAAAATTGTGGAGTTGTGGGTAGCTCGGTGGTAGACAGGCTTGCCTAGCATGGGTGAGGTCCTGGGTTCCATCCCCAGCTCTGTACTACCCTTCCCCAAAAAAAGTGAATTTTCTGAAAAATCAAGGTTACAAATAGAAACTAGTTATTATGAACTAAATATGTCTAAATTAGATAAATTGGAAACACTTATCTGGTATTATCTCCTTTTAAATAGAATGCAGAAAAAGGAGGGTGTGTGTGTGTGTGTGTGTGTGTGTACTGGGTATTAAACCCAGAGTATTTTACATGCACTCTACCACTGAAATATGCCCCCAGACCCCGCAAAAGTTCTTATTTTCCTAATTACTTCATGGAAAAAATGATGGCCATTATTGCCTTGAAAAGGCAACTAAGAGAATAGGAAATTTTTTTCTCTTTAAGTAATTTTTGTTGATGTTGTTGGTTTGGCATAGGTGTTATTTGAGCTTAATCTTATAACTTTTTTCCTTGTGATTGGAAAAGAATTCGGAAAAAAAGTTCAGTTATAAAAGCAAAATGTATTTGTTGTAACAAACAGTCCAGAGATTTTTGTTACAAAAATTTTTTTTTCTCTCTCCAGTCCAGTGTGAGCAAAGCATACAGCCTTCTGTCTTTGGAGACACCACACCAACAAACATTTCACGTTCATAGACTTTTTTCCTACTTTTTACTAAAAATTTCATCATAGCACACCTATTACTTAGCAAGCCACTCACTGCTTGCAGCAGTGGCTGAAAGTCTATCATAATTCAGTGTTTTCTCTGTTGGCAAATGTTCAAGTTGTTTCCCCTTTTTTTTTTTGGTGGTGGGTGGGCAGGTACTGGGATTGAACCCAGGGGTGCTTAACCACTGAGCCACATCCTCAGCCCTTTTTAAATATATTTTATTTAGAGACAGGGTCTCCCTAAGTTGCTTAGGGCCTCACTAAGTTGCTGAGGCTGGCATTGAACTCATGATCTTCCTGCCTCAGCTTCCTGAGCTGCTGGGTTTATAGGTGTGCACCACCATGCCCGGCTCCTCCTTCTTTTTTTTTTTTTTAATATTTATTTTTTAGTCTTACGTGGACACAATATCTTTATTTTATTTTTATGTGGTGCTAAGAATCAAACCCAGTGCCTCACGTATGCTAGGCGAGTGCACTACCACTTGAGCCACATCCCCAGCCCTCCTTCATTTTTAATTTTGGGTTTTTCTTGGTTTTTGTTTTTGGCACTGCCAAAAAAAAAAAAAAAAAAAAAAAAAAGACATGCTGTAATAAGTACATTTTTACTCCTACTAGTGCTTTTTATTTCCAAAGAGTGAATTTCCAAAATAAGCACATTTTAAATTGTGAACAGCAAGAATCTTTTGCTGAGTGTCCAAACAGGTTGATCATAACCCAAACATAGAGGTTGAAATTCTGTCAGGCTTGTGGCCTGGTAAAACTGCTTTCCAATTCTCCTGTGGAAGTTTCATTGGACTTATTTACCACGCCAACATGTTGCCCGATGTGTACGACAAATTAGGTCCCATCTTAAGTTCCACTTCTAAGACCATAGCAACGGGCGCCTGAGTTTTGTTGAATGCAATAGTTGTTTCTATGACCATTGGAGTCTTTGAAGCGCAGCTGCATTTTAGGACAATACTTTTCCAAATACAAAAGTCGCTTGCTGTTAAAGGGTTAGGAACTTTAATCAGTTTAACAAATACCTGTGGTCTAGGTTCCTACCTGGCTCTGCCTGAAGTTCCCAGACACAAAGTGCTGTCTGTGCTTTGAATGTGGCCCACTTATCATTTCTATGAGAAAAAAAAAAAAAACACCTCTCTCATGTAAAGATTCAGAAAGGGAGCTTCAGGGGCTGGCGATGTAGCTCAGTGGTCCAGGACCTGGGTTCAGCCCCCAGCGCTGTACACAAGAATTATCGCCAGACTGCAGAGAGCTGCCCACCACCATCAAGATGGGAAACTCCTGCTCCTTGCTAAAGTGAGGCTGTTTGTCCTCCCCTCTGATCTTAACTCCATGGACAGATCCAGTGGATCACAGCCAGGACAACATGCAGACAGAGAGGCGACAGGAACCCAGAGCTCTCTGAGCACAGCTGGAGCACATCGTTCAGCAGCCCACTCAGGCCAGACACCCTGCAGAGGTGGAGACCAAGGCTTCCTGGCCCCGCTGGGTGGAGAAGGGAATATTTTTTATCAGAGACATGTATCGTAGAGCGCACATGATCTGAGGGCCACTTATGGAAAAGCAGCTGACGGTGTTAAAAATGAAAGACCCAAAGAGAGAGGGTAGGCAGCGAGGACACTTTGAATATTTTGTATATAAAGCTATTTCAATTTAAAACAGAAAATGACTGGAGCCCTTCACAGGACAGCTGAGTTCCGCCCCCACGGTGTGCAGGGTTCAGGGCAGGGTTCCCCCAGGCCAGCCCTACATCAGGAAGCACCTTTTGGGTGCCCCTTTGCCCAGCTCCTCAGAAGCGTCCATTGGCCTTTTCTCTCCTCTCTCTGCCCCCCTCGTCCGTGCCCTCACTCCTGGAATCCAAGACTGTGTAGGTGGCACTGGCCTGGAATTTAATTTGAATTATGAAAAAATTTAAGTCATTCCATGCTCAAGATTTTCTTCCCTCTCCACGCCCACCCAGGAAACATTAACCAAAAACCATACTAAGGACCAACATCCCAAGCAACTGTTCAAGCACAAATGCCACTTAAAAGGTACAACTGCACGAACAGACATCAGCCTTAATCCTCTTCTTGAACTTTTGATTCCCGCCCCCGCCCCCACAGAAAACAGAGCCCGGAGAGAACTGAAAGAATGGGATGTAATGACCAAGTGCTTCGGTGGGAGTGGGGAGAGCTTGAGGGCAGGGGCAAGGGCAAGTCCCTTCCGGGGTCGGAGGTAGCTGGTGGCTCCATGAAGACAGTGGGTTCCAATAGGCCAAAGAAGCAGAGGAGGGACATGGCACTGAGATGAACAGAAAGGAAGGATGCAGAAGGAAAGATGTTATGTTTCTCTCTTTGAATAAAATGTATGCCAGGATTGAATGGATTCTTCACACTCTTTCATTTTAGCTAATTGTACTTACAATAGATGACCCATTCCGAGCATTCAGGTTTGGTAATATATGCCACAATGGGCTGTAATATAAATGAACCAGCTCCTTTTTATCCATTGGCACTGCTGTGTCCTAAGGGCCAAGGGTATATTCTTCAAGTTGGAGGAACTGTTAGAGTAGCTTGAACTTTTGGGAAAAAGGGATAAACAATATCATTAATGGAGCCCTTCCCTCCTGTTAGTTAGCTTTCTGTAACTGTGACAGAAAACCTGAGAAAATCAACTTACAAGATTTATTTTGGCTCATGGTTTCAGCCGTTCCAGTGTGTGGTCAGCTGGCTCCATTGTTTCTGGGCCTGTGGTGAGGCAGAGCATCATGGCAGGAGTACATGGTAGAGCAGAGCTGCTCACCTCATGGCCGCCAGGAAGGAGAGAGGGAGGGAGGAAGGGAGGGAGAGACACTGGGAGCAGTATATACCCTTCAGGGGCACACCCACAGTGACCCACCTCTTCCACGTAGGCCCCAGATCCCAAAGATTCCACCACTCCCATAGTGCCAGACTGAAGGCCAAGCCTCTAGCGTAAGGCTTTTGGAGGCTATGTGAAATCCAAACCTTAACTTGTTTCTCTTTTGTCCACACCTGAGGTCCTTCCACTTGCTCTACGTTTTCCTTTTTCAATAGTGCTTCTCACCTTCCTGGTGCCCCACAAATTGTTAACCTATTATATTTACTGTTAGTTGTCTCTATCTCCACCTCCCTGCTCCAACAAAAGCTCCATGATGACATAGTCTTTCCTTTGTTCTCCAGTACATCCCCAGCTCTTGAATAGTGTTCAGTATGTTGCAGGCACCCAGTCACATTGCATGAACAATCATGCAAAAGCAAACTGCAAAGAAATTGATATAAAATGGTCCTACATTTGTTTTTCAAAATATCTGCATAATAATAGAGATAATATAGAAAAATCTCTGGACAGACATACCAAATTTTAGACATGACTATTACTACAGAGATGAGGTTGCGGCGAGTGATTTTTCTATGATACATATTATTGCTTTATATTTCCCATTTTTTTACAACATTACTTTGAAGTAAAAAAATAATATGATCACAAAATAAAAAATTAAGTCAAGGAATTTGGCTAAACCTCAAAGCAAGAGCTTTGTTTCTTGGGGGACATAGGTTTCAGTGGGAAAAAAATTGTACTATAATATAATCTTTTATTTTTAGTTTGATGATGTTCTTTTGCTATCTTAAATTGTCTGCCTGCCTACCTCTGCCTGCCTTTGTTTCATTTAGTGGTGCTGGGAGTCGAACCTAGGGGCTCACAAATGCTAGGCAGGTGCTTTGCCGCTGAATTATACCCCCAGCCCTTAAACTGGTTTTCTGAACTTAGAATTCACCTCATTTGTGAGCTGATGGGTTTTCATTAAGGGGTCAGCTAATATTTTTTTCATAGTAGCCTAATAATAATCATCTTAGCTAACATATAATCTGGAAACCTAACCTAAGTGGAAGATTAAACATAAAATGGGCCTGTACTTTATCATCCTAACTCCCTACCTACCACTGATACTAAGACCAAATAAGCAAACATGTTAGTGCTGGGTGCTGTGTAATCCCAGCATCCAGGGAGGCTTAGGCAGGAGGATCTCAAGTTCAAGGCCAGCCTCAGCAACTTTGGGAAGTCTTAAACAAGTTAGCAAGACCCTGTCTCAAAATGAAAAATAATAATTATGGGGATGTGGCTCAGTGGTTAAAAGCCCTTAGGTTCAGCGCACAGTACCCGCCACCCCCCAAAAAAGTCAAGCAAGTGGCCAGCAAACTATGCTATTTGTAGGGTGCATAATGGTGTGATTGCTTGAGAGCCAGGTGGAAGGGAAAGGGAAGTGTCATATTGCTGAAAGGGCTTATTCTTAGATCAGCTCTTTGTGTGTCCTGCAGCAAAAGGCTTATGAGCTGTGGGGCATCACAGGCAGAACCTGAGTGCTGCTCGCCACAGAAGCGTGGAGTGCTGGTAGAGGAACCACCTCCTGTAGACCAGATCCACAGAGCAGTGCCAAGTTACAGCACGCACAGTTCTGTCTCTGGTGTAATAAGGGCCGTCAGCCTCCTAAGACCTGACATCTGTAAGAGCATTCACTATAGAGCATTGTATTAGTCAGGGTTCTCTAGAGGAAAAGAATCAACACGAAGTGTAATTATTTTTTAAAAAAGGGACTTATTAGGTTGGCTCATGCAACCAGAAGCTGGATGGTCCACAATGGCCATCTGCAGTCTGGAGAGCCAGAAGAACCAGTAGTCACACAGTCCAAGAGGCTGAAGCCCCAGAACAAGAGGGATCAACAGCACTACGGTGGTCTGAAGCTGAAGATTTCTGGCAGAGTCCACTTTGAAAGAGTGAAGAAGCAAGAGTCCGATATCCTCAAGGATCACAGCAGCAGTCAAGAACCCCTTCAAGAAGAATCAAGCTTGCATCTTGTATCTTGCATCTGCTTCCTTGATCTTCCAACTTTTATTCCATCCAAGCCATCATCCTGTTGATTGGTGCTGCCCATGCTTAGGGAGAGTCTTCACTTGACTATCCCACATGCCAGTCATTCCAAGACACACCCAAATTACTCATTGATACACCCAAATTACTTTTTTTTTTTTTTTTTTTAGTTGTAGATGGGCACATATCTTTATGTGTTTATTTTTATGTGGTGTGGAGGAGGATCAAATCCAGGGCTTTACACATGTGAGGCAGGTGCTCTACCATTGAGCTACAGCCCCAGCCCCTCCCATAATACTCTTAATCTTTGGCATCCCCTAATCCAATCAAGTTGACAATTCAAATCAACAGTTATAAGCATCTTATTTTACTTTTGCTCATCTATTTGTTTTTACGTTTCCAATCTTTAAAAAAAAAAAGAATTTACAGTCATTTCCCCAAACCACTGAAAAGAATATTTACATTAAGGAAAAAGTCCAGGGCTGGGCTTGTAGCTCAGTGGCAGAGAACTTACCTAGCACATGTGAGGCACTGGGTTCAATCCTATATATAAAAAAACAAATAAGTAAAAAATAAAGGTTAAATTCTTAAAAGAGAAAAGAAAATCAAAGAGTTCATTTCCTTCTGTTAAAAAAAAAAAGTTTTATAGTTATGTTTTTGTTTTAAATACATTCCCTAGGCACATACTATCCATTTAAAATAAATCAGTAAAGAAGGAGAAATGCCTCAAAATTAAATATTTGAAAGGAGATGTCTTATTTTATTTCTGGAAGAAAACATTTTTTGTGTTCCTGTCACTGGAGTGTAGAACTTGCTGAACAGTAGTTCAAGTCCAAGGTTGCCCCTTTCCCACGCTGGGCAGGGTGCTGGAGGAGGAAGGCCTTGGTGGTACTTTGGGTAACTATGTCAGTGTATGCACAGCGAGGTAGGAGAGAAGAACTCTTCCTTCCTGGGGGATCCGGAGGGTTTATGGTTTGGAAAGATGGTCTCATTTCAGTTGCCCCTCATTTTCAGGCAGACACTTATGAAATGAAATGATTACACTCCCCTGAAAGCTCGCTTTACATAATTCAGGATTGTCCTGGACCTCTCATCACAGAGGAAGAAAAGCCCTATGAATTATTTACAGAGCACTAAATTATTTCCTTTTATGAGCTCCAACTTTGTTTTTGTCTCTGTAAACCGAGATTTTGTTTATCCATGAATAGTTTTCCCTGGGGCATGAAAAATATGACTCGTAAATTATGAATGAGGTTTTTTGTTTGAGTTCGTGTTAACTAAAACATGCAAAATAAACTATGTTTTCCATTAGATCCCTTTCAGCTCCCCACAAAAACTGAACCAACAAAAGAAAGAGCAATTCAACCAGCAGCCGCCAGGAAGCCCACTGTAATTCGAATTCCAGCCAAACCAGGAAAATGTAAGCACTTCTCCGCCTTCATATTTATTTGCATTTCCAAGAGCCTGAGAGAATATATATGCTAATTTATCCATGTCTGCTTTTGAAATTATTGGTAACTTGCTATTTATTATTCAT
Source organism: Ictidomys tridecemlineatus (assembly GCF_052094955.1). NCBI lineage: Eukaryota > Metazoa > Chordata > Mammalia > Rodentia > Sciuridae > Ictidomys > Ictidomys tridecemlineatus. The sequence goes on from NC_135485.1 coordinate 124,020,365, forward strand.
AGTCATGGACATTCAAAAGCAAGGTGTTTTCTCTCAATTCTTTGCAGAATTAGCACAGTAAATTTGAATTTCATTTTTACGTAAGGTTGTGTTTACACAGAGAGAATGCATGGAGAATTTAAGTCTCAGAACAATTGTAGTATCCCATGTTGGTGCCTCTGATAAAGGTTGAGGGGAAAGTAATTGAAACTAATAGCAAATGAAGTTGTATGATTTCATCAGGGGTGTATTTTTCCAATCAGCATCATCTAAATATGGCTATGTGTGAATTGTGTGAAAAGCTGTATACAAAAGCTTTAAAAGCATATAACAATGGATGAAAATTCCTCCTTTCTTCTTATGATGGCTCCATTGCAAGGAATAGTACTTTTAAATTACTCCATGCATTTTTAGATGATTTTTCATTTGATTTTTAAGTAGTGCAATAGATGAAATTCTGTATGAGCTTTAACAAGTACTTTAAAAAGAAATAGGAGGAGGGGAGGGGAGGGGGCATGGGGGCAGGAAAGATGGTGGGATGAGATGAACATCATTACCTTAGGTACATGGATGACTGCACATGTGTTACGACTACATTGTGTATAACCAGATGAATGAAAAGTTGTGCTCCATTTGTGTACAATGAATTTAAATGCATTCTTCTGTCATGTATAACTAATTAGAACAAATTTTTTAAATTTTTTAAAAAGAGGGCTGGGGATGTGACTCAAGCAGTAGCACGCTCGCCTGGCATGCGCGCGGCACTGGGTTCGATCCTCAGCACTACATAAAAATAAAATAAAGATGTTGTGTCTACCGAAAACTAAAAATAAATATTTTTTTAAAAAATTTAAAAAGAAAAAGAAAAAAAGGAAAGAAAAAGTGGCGCACGCCTGTAATCCCGGCAGCTCAGGAGGCTGAGGCAGGCAGATCCCAGTCCAAAGCCAGGCTCAGCAACTTAGTGAGACCTTGTCTCTAAGTAAAATATAAAAAAGGGCTATGGATGTGGCTCAGTGGTTAAGCATCCCTGGGTTCAATACTCGGTTAAAAACAAACAAACAAACTGATATTTAGGGCTGGGGATGTAGCTCAGTAGTAGTGTGCTTGCCTACTAGGCACAAGCCCCTGGGTTTGATCCCCAGCACTGCAAAAATTAAAAAAAATAAAAATAAAGAGAGAGCGAAATTTGACATTTATTGTAATGGAAAAGCTAAAAGGCCAAAACTGTTCATTTTAGGCCCCAGAGATTATTTTTTAAGTATGGGTAGAATTGTGTGTGTATGCGCACGTGCAAGCGCCCAGGTCTTCAGCCTGTTCCAGTCCAGTACTGTCTTGCTGGCATGCCCTTTATTTTAGGGATTGGTTTCTCCTATGAAGCACTACCCAGAAGAATTATTGGTTTTGTCTCTTGATGGCTTTGCCATTAACTGATGGCTCTCAGCCCAGTAGCTAGAAGATTAAACTGAGTTGCTGTGAACAATAAGAAGGAGAAAAAGTCAAGGATCTCAAATTCTGGTGGTTTCTCACTTCTTATATTGTAGTGTGAGTTAAAGAACAGGTGGTATATTTCTTTTGACAATGTCATAGAGCTCAGAAATCAGTAAATGATAGCTCATCAGGTTGTTTGCCTGTTTGCTGTTACCTTATTAAATGCACTCTGGATTTTAACAGGCACAGTGAAATATAATGATAGTAAATATTGCCAGAAGCCCACGTGGGTCTTAAGCAATACAACTTTTATCCTTAAATTTATTCTCCTATTGTGTTGTGTCCTTTAAGATGCCAGGTTTGACAATTTGATAGGAAGACTCACAGGACATAACATAGTCATGTTATGTCTAGGGCTATGATTTATTACAGCAAAAGTGTATGAGGCAGAATCAGGGCTCGGGGATGTAGCTCAGTGGTGAGCGCTTGCCCAGATTGTGCAAAGCTCTGGGTTCTGTCCCTGATACAGGGGAGGAGAAGGGGAAAGTATGAGGCAAAATCAGCAAAGGGAAAGGTAAATGGTGTGAGATCTGGAGGAACCCTGGCACAAACATCCGAGTCTTGTTAGTGACGTCACACAGGATAAGTTAACCCTCCCAACAAGGAGTTGTGACAACACAGAGATGTTCATCAGAAGGTCATGAGTGGAGAATGGTTCCATAGGCACCCCTAGAAATCTTGACATGTACTGAAATTTCAATTCCCAGAAGGAAAGCAGGTATTCCACATGAAACATATTCTTGTATTTTCTCAGTTCTGGGAATCATGGGAACTGTCCCAAAGTCCAAGTTCCCATACACCAGCTAAGGGCTGTAGTGACCTTTTCTGCACACCTCTAAACTGACTATACCAGGGCAGAAACTTTAATCTCCCCATGGAACTCCAGGAACTGTGAGAAAGTTGAACGCCGTGTGCTAAATGTGAGGAACTGACATGCCAAGATGGTGGATATTTTTTTGTAGGAAGTACCAAGGATTGAACTCAGCCAGAGGCACTTGACCACTAAGCCACATTCTCCAGTCCTATTTTGTGTTTTATCCAAACACAGGGTCTCACTGAGTTGCTGAGCACTTCGCTTTTGCTGAGGCTGACTTTGAACTCACTCATGATCCTCCTGCCTCAGCCTCCCAAGCCACCGGGATTATAGACACATGCCACTGCGCCCTGCTCCAAGATGGTTTCTAAGGAGTTGCTCCTGGCAGGTGTGGTGGTAATCCTAGCTGCCGAGGAGGCTAAGGCAAGTTTGAGGCCATCCTTGGCAACTTAGCAAGGCCCTGTCTTAAAATTTAAAAACAAAACAAAACAAAAAAAGACTGCAGATGTAGCTCAGTGATAGATCACCCTGGGTTCAATCTTTAGTACTGAAAAATGAACAAATGAATGATACATACATCTAACAGAAACCAGGCAATGTATATAAGCTGCAGAGGAAAAAAGAACAAGACTTTGGGTGTCTGAAGAACTTGGAGTGACTAGGGAAGAAAGGACACTGTGGTTGAGAAGTCCTTGATAGGCTCTGAACCCATCAGCTCTTCTCCCTTGGGACCTGTTATTCTAACCAGGACATTCTTTTCCCAGATATCTGCATGGCTCCCTCCCTCCCCATTCTTTCGGCTCAGCGGCCACTCTTTTCTTAGTAACCCCTTTGCCGGCTGCATGCAATGTAAAAGCAGAATTCTCCTTTCACAGCCCAGGTACACCCTGGGGTGGCCCTTCCTGCCCAGAAACTCCCTCTTTACTGCTTCCCTATTTCGACTTTGTACTTTTAAATATTTCTAACAGCAGTGTCATATGCTAAATGTGATTCATTGTCCTTTTGAATAGGGAAAGTACAGCTAGGGGAATGTCTTCAAAATGGTGACTGCCTTCAGGGCTGGGGACCGCCTAGTGGCAGAATGCTGCCTAGCCTATGCAGTGCCCTCCAGCCTTGGGGGGAAATAGCTGGTGACTAAGTTGGATGTGTCTGCATGGGTCTTAATTCCCAGGGCAGCTCTGCCTCTCACCAAACACTTGCCTGTCTCTAAATCATTGTTTTCCTAGCAGCTGGCCTGGGTATTTTCTTCCCTTGGAGAATGTTTTCCTGTCTGTGGATGAAACAGGAACCTGACAAATCATCCTCTTGTTATAGGTTTTTCGTGTGAAATGCCAGTAGAAAGTGTTCATTTGAAAAAAGAAAAAAAGAAAAAGAAGAAAATTCCCATCTCCTTTCAGGGTCCAAACCCAATACTGTAAAAAGTGGCCTTTGCCTCCTTCAGTGTGTTACTGTCATCCCCTCCTCAGGCAGTTTTGCACGAAGATTTTAATTAGCTGTCACTCATTATATCTGGTTGTCTTTGCTTTCTTTTAAAATAAGTTGGGAGCACACTGTTACCTGAGATAAGGATGTGGTTTGGAATGTAAAGGTATTGTTTTTAATTGAGGCTAACTATGCTCATTAATCTAGAGCTAAAAAGTTAGAAAACATTTATTTACTTTTGGATAGGAGTGGATTAGGTACATCTCCTTTAAAGAGCATGTCTTATTAGAACGAGTCAGGCTTTAGGGTTCAAGAGCCAAAACCAAAACAAAATGCTAACATTAAGGGGGGGGGAATGTGGCTCAAGCGGTAAGCACCACATACCAACAAAGATGTTGTGTCCGCCGAGAACTAAAAAATAAATATTAAAAAATTCTCTCTCTCCTCTCTCACTCTCTCTTTAAAAAAAAAAAAAAAAGACCTCGGGGGGCTGGGGATGTGGCTCAAGCGGTAGCGCGCTCGCCTGGCATGTGTGCGGCCCAGGTTCGATCCTTGGCACCACATACCAACAAAGATGTTGTGTCCGCCGAGAACTAAAAAATAAATATTAAAAATTCTCTCTCTCTCTCTCTCTCTCTCTCTCTCTCTCTCCCCCCCCCTCACTCTCTCTTTAAAAAAAAAAAAAAAGACCTCGGATAGCTCATGTATTTTCTTTCTTCATCAGTAAATTAGATAGTCTATTCACCTAGCACCACACTGTCTAGTAGATCTTTCTGCAGAGATGGAAGTGTTTTGTATCTGTACGGTAGCCCTTCACCACCGGTGACTGTTGAGTCCTTGAACAGAGTGGGCCAGGGCCAGGGTTGCTGCCTTTGGAGGCTGAGGCAGGAGGATTGCAAGTTTGAAGCCAACCTGGGAAACTTAGCAAGACCCTATCTGAAAATAGAAATCGGGCTGGGGATGTGGCTCAGTGATAGAGTGCTTGCCTTGCATGTACACACCCTAAGTTTCATGCCTAGGACCATAAAAAAGGGAAGGGAGGGAGGGAGGGAGGAAAGCCACCATCTTTTTTGACTAGTACAACTGAGGAATGAAATTTTCATTTTATTTCATTTACATTAAATGCCTACATGGGGCAACTAGCGAGTAGACTAGATAAATCCAGCACATAGAAGTTGGCTGAATAAATATATTCAAATAAAGTTGCCTTGAGTTATTGCCAGGAACATAGACGTTTCTCCACAAATGCTAGCTGCTGTTGTAATTATTTAGTATTATTTTCACTCTCTCTAAATATATATAATAAAAGTACCTGGTGTTGACCAACACATCGATTTCTGTCCGTCCTGTGTGTGGCTCTTTTGTGTTAGCCATTTTTCTAAGGAATCAAGCTGCAATCATTTCATTCTTTGGATGCCAGAGTAGGCATTACTGATGAATTACTGTTTTTTCCAGGTTTACATGAGGATCCGCAAAGCCCACCTCCACTCCCAGCTGAAAAACCTATTGGAAACACGTACAGCACAGTACCTGGAAAACCCAGTAATACTGACAGATCTAAAAACTTGGTGAGTGGCTATCGATTGTGTTGTGTAGAGTATGTTATGTTGAAGACAGAGCTGTGCACCAGTGTTAAATATTCACCTAATGTCTAGATGATTTTACTACTGATCATATTGAAAAAATACTTTTATGAGAAACCGGTTGCCAAATCCTGTGCGATGTTCAATATTTTAGAAGTCCCTACAGAGGGATTAAGCTAATTCATTATACTTCACTATAAAATAACCTATATTGTACCAATGTAATGACATTGCCTTTTAAATGATGCTAATAATGAGGAAGTTATTTAAAATCTGGGAAAACCTTTAATATTTGTGGAAGTGGATTTAGCCAGATTGTCAGCTTTTATTTAAAATACCCAACTGCGGCATAATTTTAAGATAATTACCTAAAGACTTTTTAAATGTGAAATTAAAGAGAGAAATGTTTTTTAAATTAGTGCTTTACTGTACATATATTAAGATGATGTATGTATATGTTTATTATAACCTCAATATGATTCCTCATATATTTTTTAAAATTTTCATGTGATAGATGATCTTTAAGACTTTTTCAAAAGAAATCAATTCTTAAACTCTTTGAACTACATTTGCAGTTCAAATTTTATAATAGGTTTACACTATGCTTATCATGCAGGCAAACCCATCTAATCATCTAGAAAGAGACATTTCTTTGAAGGAGAGATTAAATTAGTCAATACCAAGTTAAAGGAGATTTTCTGTAGAATGAATTAAAATTCAGTGGCCATTTGTACTTTCAGAATGTTGGTAATCATTTTTTATTAAAACTGGGCCAAGGGCTTGGGATGTGGCTCAAGTGGTAGCACACTCACCTGGCATGCGTGAGGGACTGGGTTCGATCCTCAGCATCACATAGTAATAAAATAAAGATATTGAAAAAACCGGGCCAAGCCAGGAGTGGTGGTACACACCTATAATCCCAGTGGTTTAGGAGGCTGAGATAGGTGGATAGCAAGTTCAATGGCAGCCTCAGCAACTTAGCAAGGCCCTAAGCAATTTGTCAAGACCCTGTGTCAAAATTAAAAAATAAAAAGGGCTAGGCATCGAATTGGTGTGAATATTACTGTGTCTACAACCAGAGATATGAAAAATTGTGCTTTATAAGTGTAATAAGAATTTTAATGCATTCTGCTGTCATATATAAATAAAAATATACAAAAAATACATAATGCAAATATACAATGTATAAAATATATTTTTAAAATCACAGAAAAATAAGAATAAATAAATCTTTTTTAAAAAAAAAAGGCTAGGGATATGTCTCAGTAGTTAAGTACCCCTGGGTTAAATCCCTGGTACCAAAAAAAAAAAAAAAAATTGGGCCAAGGAAACCTCAAAGAGGGTAGTAGGCCCCTACCATACTGTTGTTGAATGAGAAAGTCTCCCACTTCCATGGAGGGACAGCTGCTTGAGAGAGTTATGGGTTTCTACTCTCAAAGTGTTAAGAAGGGAGCGAGAGGGTGATGAGTAGTGTATGTATCATTCAGGAAGTGATGCCATGGGTTTTGTGAGTGACAAAGCTCTATTGAAATAATTATTATATTGGGTGTTAAGCAGTCTCCAAGCAACTCCCATGTTTTAGAGAAACAAGAAAAGGAAGCTGGAATAAACGAAACCGCCTGGGGAGACACTAGAGGCATAGTTGTGTTTGTTCCTCACAATCATAACATGAGGAAAGTCCTGTCCTCCACTGTTTATAGGGTCGGAGCAGGTCTGTATTTTCCTAAATACACACATAATAAATAAACTGAGTATGAAAGAAAAACAGAACAGACACAAGTTCAACTGTTACCCCCGTCCAGCGCGGGCTGTGGAACCAGGGTCACTTGGATGAATCTGGGCGAACAGATTACCCAGACACAGAAATTACCTTTGTCTTGGGTGGTTTCAGGATAGCTTCTCCGCCTCAGATGTAAGGTCCCCCAAGGGGACAAGAGAAGAACACGGGAGGCAGGCAGGGTGGGGGAGCACAATATGAAGCCCTATTTATTGAAGGGAGCTGTTGATAGAACACTCCATCCAAAAAAAAGGTAAAGGGTGGTATTACAACAAACAGGGGGTGTAACTCAGCCCCACTGGGGACACCCAATCCCTGAGCTGCACCTGCTGCAATCAGAGGTGAGTCCACATGAATGCCAGCTCAGTACCTCCTTACTCCACACTTAAAGACGTGTGCTTAGCTCCTGTTCAGGGCGGCCTCCGACATTCAGTGATTTGCCTGAAGTCTCATGTACAGACTGAGAGTCACATAGATGCTTAAGAAATTCCTTTTGAGAATTATGAATACTGAATGAATTTTAGACCAGAGGCCCTAAAGATTAAAATGTGGATACGAGGGTCTCTAGAAAGAATATTTTATCAGTGTAGTGACCCAGGAGAAGAGGCCTGGTCTTTGCCAACTGCATCTTTTAATGGCGTATGACAAAAACCCTCTGCTATTTCTCCTGCCATGAATACTGGGGAACTTTCCATCTCAGGTAAGATGGCTGCAGTTGACAGTCCTCGCCTTCTTCACTTAAATGGTGAAGGACTCCAGGGTGAGGAGCTGCGGGGTCACTGGAGCCCTTCTTCCAGTAAAAGCAGATGCCTCTATGTGCCCTGCTGCCCCTGGGCACACAGGCTCTCAAAGCATCCCCAGGGAAGCTACCCACAGGTACAGGAGGAGAGTCAGCCGAGAGTGCAGAGTATGTATGTGTCAGTCATGTAGCTCAGAAGGGTCTGTGGGAGGAAACAGGCTGATTTTGAATTCAGAACAGAAGCAGCCTAAGTTCTTAGAAGAAATACATCTATAGAGACTGCTTAGTAATTCCCACACACAAGGGCACACAGGAGTGTGGTCTCAGGAGAAATCTTTGTCTTTTTAAAATACCACAAAAATACTGGGGAATTATTTTGAAGTTAAAGTGTGATTCTAATGCCGATGAACAAAAAGATTTCTACAGACACAATACAAGCAGAAAAAACAAATTTGCCAGGAACTGAAATGCTTATCCAGACACATCAACTGCCAAAGTCCAGGGATCTCAGACTAGAGAAAAATTTCCACAGAGCAGGTACAGAGAGGCTTTGAAGTATGCATGGAATGCTAAAGAGAAGGAAGTCCCTAATCGATAATCTTCCAAAGACTGTCAGCAGAACCTGGGCACAAGCCCATGCTTGAGCAAACACGAAGACATTGGCTCTGGGGGGAACTGTCCCTGTGTTCTTGGCATTTGGAGTGTATCAGACAGCAGTGCCTTTCAAGATGTGCCTGATGTCCCTGAGGAGTTTGGATGTACTGCCTTTTTTTATTCTGATTTAAAATTTTTTCACTGTAGAAAATTGAGAAATTAAAAAATACTTAAGATTTCCTACAAAATTATCACCGTGGGTCTGGAAATCAGTGGTAGAACATTTGCTTGCTCAAAGACCTGGGTTCAATCCCTGGAATCACAAAAGAGCAAAAGAAAACAAAACAGAACCACCACCCAGGGAAAACTGCAGGTAATATTTGACACCAATTTAGGACCATATGCTGTGTATTTATTACAATACATCATCCTTACCTTGCCCTGTCAAGTTCATACATTGATATTCTTTTGAGATTTCTCCTTAATTGTTAAGGTATACAACTATAATGTTAAAAAAAAAGTAATAAAACTTTCTCCCTGTTTGAGGTTTTTTGCTTTAATTTATATATATATATACATGCATATATATGTAATTATATGTATATATAGTTAGATATAAATATAAATATATTTAGTTAGATTTATTAATTTTTATGTGGTGCTGAGGATCGAACCCAGTGCCTCATGCATGCTAGGCAAGCACTCTACCACTGAGCCACAGTTCCAGTCCCTAATCATGTGATTTTTAAGGGAAAGTTATATTCCATGTGAATTTAAAATCATGAAAGTGAGTTTTAACTCATTTATAGGATATGAAGGAAGAAAAGAGTCTGAATTAGCCCAGAGATTCCCAAGCTATAATTAAACCCCTTTACCAAAAAAAAAAAAAAAAAAGAAAGTATAATTTTAAAGGACTAACAGTTTTTCCCTATGATGTCTTAGAATATTTCCTGTGTATTGTGTTGGGGTCTTAGAAAGTGGGAGAGGAAAAGTAGGTTTTAGCTGGAAATTTTCCAGTTCTGATTTTAAAAAGGAGACAATTAATTAGAAGAATTTAGTGAGAGGGTTTTTTTGGTTTGGTTTTGTTTTTTGAGTTTGGCTTTGAGATCTTTTAGCTTGTCACTCAACAGGAGATCTGAAGATATTTCTGTGAGTTGTGCTCATTCCCCAATGCTTGGGCTATGCCCTGTTCAGAAGACCTGTTTAAGCAGCAGCTTGAGTCCCTTCCCCTGGGAAAGGCTTCCTGTTAATCTCTCTGCGCTTCCAGTTTCTCTCATCTACGGTCAGGTTACATCCATCTTTGATTTTTCACATTGTTCCCCTTTACTCTTCCCTATAAAACTCTTAGCCCCTCCATCTACAGTGGTCTGGTGGTGCAAGTGCCCTTTGGGCCATCTCTCGGGCTGCTTTTAATTCTCGCCTCTTCAGTTTTGCAAAATGTCGAAACCATCCAGTGATGAGATAGGTTCTGCCTATAAAACAACTAATAACCACTTCAATTAGTAGGTGTTTAGACTCAGGAGCAGTGTTTCCTCTGTGTAATTGGATTAACAGGGTCATGTGTTTGTTTACTTCCTATGGGGCCTGCTTACTTTGTTACTGTGTGACCCACCATGATGTAAATGTCATCCCCTAATATCTCATGAATCACCCGGTGCGTGGCCCTGCAGTGCTGTTGTCTGGTTCTGGTCCACAACAGGAGATGCCTTGGTTTCCTCTGCTGGGTGTTTTCACTTGTATTAGGACATGAATAGTGTGGAGTAAAGAGTGAGTTAATATTATTTAAGATCAAAAATTCTTTTCTGCTATTTTCAATAACTGAGCTACATTTACACTTTCAGACCCAGCTAAATTCTCTAAAGTTCCTCTTGACAAGTTCTTGTTTTAGGTTAATGTTGGCTAAAAATTCTCCTCTGATCCTTGTAGGAATCCAACCAAGCTGGTGAGACCGGAGGTTTTGTTCGAGGACCCCCAAGGTTGCCACCAAGGTAAGGTAGTGTGGGAAAAGTTAGAGAAAAATGAATGAGCCGGGCACTGTGGTGTGCACCTGTAATCCCAGCAGCTCAGGAGGCTGAGGCAGGAGGATTGCAAGTTCAAAGTCAGCCTCAGCAACTTAGTGAGATCCTGTCTCAAGATAAAACATTTTTTAAAAAGGGGGACTGGAGATGTGGTGGGTACCAAAAAATAAAGTAAAATAAAATGAATGACTCAGAGACTTGACGATCTTTTTGCATCATCCAGACCAAGTATTGTTGGTCTCAGATCTTTGTTTAGAGATAAAATAAACCCACAAATTCACCCTGGCTACCAGCCTACAGTCTGCTTCTGACAGCAAGTTAGAGGAATCTCCGCTCCTTTTTCTTTTAACATAGTCCAAAATTTTGCAGAGCACAAATGTGGATTTCTTTTACTTTTCCTCAAACAAATGAACAAGGCTCCTTCCCAAACCTACAACAACCCCACTTCTGGAACACACACACACACACACACGCTCACACACACACACCCTCCCAGTTAAGAGAGACAGGCCTGGTTCAGGGCATCTGTAAAGGGACACAGGCTTTGTGAATTCAGAGGTGACCTGCTTTCTGAGCTCTAGAGCTGTCTGAACAAAAGGTATAATGCTACCAGAAGACACTGCCATGTTGAAATTTATTTATATCATAGTTTTTAAGAAAAAGCTTTCAACATAAGAGTTGTCCTCTCCCATTTTCAAAATGAGTTTTCTTTATGTTAATCTAAGTTAGTCTTAATAGTAACTCCTACCATATGAACATCAGGGGTTTTGATGTTCCTCTTCTAATCACATGCAAGCCCCCAGCACACATACCTGATATCTTATTATAAGCTTTTCATCTCAGACTTCGGTGGAAAAGTGCTTAGCTTCCTGAAATAGTCAGGGTGTGTTTAAGAGCAGTCAGGGCCTCAGAGAGCTCGTGATAGTAAATGCTTGTTTGTCTTGAACTAATGAATCTCTGGTGCAAGATAACAGGAAGCTGGAACATCATGGCATTTCCTCTAATAATATAATGTTTAATGCAGCAGTCATTTGCTCAAAAATAGCATACCCTGCAGGTTTCAGTAAATTGCACTCCACTTGCTGAAAGCTGTGTGTGTATGTGTGTGTGTGTGTGTGTACGTACACCTGTAGGAAAGGACAGAGTGGAACCTAATACTGATCACGACTTCCCATTGACTTTCAGACCCGTTAATGGAAAACCTACTCCAGCTAGACGGCCTCCTCCCAAAGGAGCCCCCGAGAGGCCACCTCCCCCAAAACTTCCTGCAACCCGAGCATCAAATAAAAAACTGCCTTTTAGTCGGTCCTCTTCTGACATGGATCTTCAGAAAAAACAAAGTCCCTTGGCATCTGGGCTCTCAAAAGCCAAGAGTCATATCTTTAAAAGTCAAGATCCGGTGCTACCCCCTCGTCCCAAACCAGGACATCCTCTGTACAGAAAATACATGGTAAGTTGGGCTTTTAAAAATGTTTGTGGTCAAGAGGTTTGTTCTACAATATATTTTAAAATCCATTATTCCCTAGAAGAAGATGGTGAAACAAATAGGAAATTGTCCCTTGACCCTAAGAGTGCTTTAGATAAGTTGACCAGAATACCACCTAGGCTTTGAAACAGGGTTTCATTAGAAGGAGAAACACAGGGGAAGAGGAAGCGGGCCACACAGGGGTTGTAAGGTGTTAACCAAGTGAAACTAAAAACCTGACCCTGTAGGTTATGCTAATAGGAGTGACTGACAGAGAGTTATATCTTGATAGAGTTTACATCTTAAGCAACTTTGCCCACTGAGTAAATTTGGGGGGTGGGGGGTGGGGGGTACTGGAGATTGAACTCAGGGGAACTTGACCACTGAGCCACATCCCCAGCCCTGTCTTGTATTTTATTTAGAGACAAGGCCTCACTAAGTTGCCTTGCTTTTGCTGAGGCTGGCTTTTGAGATTCTCCTGCCTCGGCCTCCTGAGCCACTGGGATTACAGGTGTACACCACTGTGTCCAGCCCCCTGAGTACATTTTAAAATGAAGTTGAAGTGAAGTTTTTATTAAGGTGGGTGGATTTCCCACTTTTTTTTTTTTTCATTTTTTAAAGCCTAATTATACTGGAACCTTTAATAGCTACTTGTTAGCAGTTTTTATCAATAGATAAGATACTAACATTTTTCTCAAGTGACTTCTGCTTCCATTTCTCACAGATGGAAAATAGCGTTGATGTGGTCTCTCCTTTGGTCCGATTAACCTGATAAAATCTGTAAAATATTAAAATGATGAGGAAATCAGGACTGTTTGTTCTTTTTAAATAATTAATGATAGAGTAGCTCTTAACAGGAACAGTAGTTAATTATTTTGTCTTGTTCCATGTTTCCATCATTGAGTCAGGAATTTTCTTTTACTTTAAGTCATTCGGGGTTTTGTTAAATTTTTTTTTTTTTTAAGAGAGAGAGAATCTTTTTTTTTTTTTTTCGTAGATGGACACAACACAATGCCTTTATTTTTATGTGGTGAGAATTGAACCCTGGTCACGCCCTTGCTAGGCAAGTGCTCTACTGTTTAGCCACAATCCCAGCCCTAATTTGTTTTTTAATCCTCCTTTGAAAAAGGAATAGACAGATGAGGAGATAGTCTATTCATATATATTCATATTCATTTAAATCAATGAAACTTTAATTGCCAAAACTCACAGGTGGTACCAGAGATGTAGGGAACCTGCCTAGCATGTGTGAGGCCCTGGGTTTGATCCCTGAGACCACCAAAAAGAAACCCAAAAACAAAACCCCATGGACTGGGATTGTGGCTCAGCAGTAGAGTGTGTGCCTAGTGTGTGCAAGGCCTCACCACCACGTAAAATAAATAAATAAAATAAAATATTGGGCCCAACTACAACTAAAAAATAAATATTTAAAAAAAAAGACCCAAAGGTATTTGGGGGGATAGGTTGTTGATAATAAAAACATTAGCCGAACCAGGGGCACACATCTGTAATCCTCGCAACTCAGCTCAGGAGGTTGAGGCAGGAGGATTGCAAATACAAGGCCAGCCTCAGCAGCTTAGTGAAACCCTGTCTCAAACTATAAAACAAAAGAGCAAGGAGGTGGCTCAGTGGCAAATCACCCCTGGTGTTATATCCAAAGTGTCAACAACTACAACAACAAAAAAAAAAAAAAAAAAACAACCAGTAGCTGATGTGTATTGAGGACTGATTATGAGCCAGGCACTGTTCGAAGGTTTTATATAGGTAAAGTGCTCATTTATTCTTCACATCAACCTTGTGAGTTGATAAAATTATTATTGTACAAATGAGGACAATAAGATGAGAAAGAAGCCAGCCAGTGATGGAACCAAGATTTGAACGTAGATAACTAGCTCTGACCCCCTGCTCCTAACCATTAGGCCATATTATGAACACAGTGTTACCAATTGTAAAGACTCTACTTGCTTTTTGCTTTGGACATTCTGTGTTAGGATTCCTTACTCAGTATAACTGCATACCAATAAAGTATTTAAAGAGCTCAAAAGAATTTAATACATTTAACATGATGGTATGATGAGAATGGTGTGTCTCCTAAGGAAATAATTCCTTAAATTTTCCCTCAGTTTTTTCCATGGCTACCCTACCATTAAATTGCTAGCAGGGAATCCTGGGACACAAGGAGATGTCTGGAGATGTCATGCTGCTCCACCCAGCCTTTCGGGGCCACACCCTCACACTTCCCTATCTTTGCTCTCAGTGACCCAAGGGCCCAGGCAGCCATTTTGAGAACTCCGAATTAAAGATGGGCAAGGTCAGGTGCCGAAGTCTCATCCTTCAGCCCCCAGGGGACTTGGAGGACCTTCCCTGTAGAAAGGGACTTCTTAGTTGTTAGTTATTAAGGGAACTTTAGGCCACATGCAGCCCTGGTGGTCCCTGGGCTCCACCTCACCTCCCATGAACTTGGAAGTCCAGGAGAAGCGCCGGCCCCCCTCCATCCAGGTGTGAGTTAGCCTGATCAGCAGAGCTGAGGCACACACCCCGAGTCCCTCAACCATCAGCAGCTGCTCGTGAGGAGGCTCCTTGATTGTGAATGATTCTTGTGTTGGTTTTCATTTAAGCTGTCTGTGCCTCATGGAATTGCCAATGAAGACATTGTCCCACAAAACCCTGGAGAACTCTCTCGGAAGGTAAAGTGGAGCTCTTTCTTTACTGACGGGTGTGGAAAATCGCCGGCCTCTGTTACTGCCATTACACATTATTAAATGCTTTAGGCTCCAAAGATTAAAATGTGGAAAAGTAATAATGTTTTATTAAATAATAATTGCTTCAGAGAGTGGTATTGTACCTTCCAGCATGGGGACGTACTTGTGATGCTGAAGCAGGCAGAAAATAATTACCTGGAATGCCAGAAGGGAGGCCAAAATGACAGGCAGAGTTCACGTGTCCCAGATGAAGATTATCACTCCTCTTGATGAGCAGACCCAACGGAAGGAATTAATGTTGTACAGCCTTCATATCACACATGGCGGCACATTTCATAGAACTATTAATTATATCGCGGCCCCAAGTTTTTTATTAGCAAAGTTATCTTAACCAGAGTGAAAATTACAGTAGCATTCTGTTCCATTTTTAGAATGAATGACTTGAGGCTGGCCTCTGCCATCCTAATCACTCTGATGCACATGCTGACTGGGATATTTTGCCACCTTCCACGGTGCAGGATCACTTGTGACCTTACTTGTGAAAGCCGGAGCACTCACTTATGAACTCCCAACTGTGGGAGCCGTTTATGTTTTTTAAATAATATAAACATGTTTGCCAAAGTGCCAGAGATCCATTTTCCAGTAGAATGGGTAATGATTTTAAAGGGGGTCCTATAAATGTTAAGTGTGACATTAAAAAAATAAACATACACACACACAAACACACACACACACACACACGCACACACACTTCCTTTAAGATGTAAGCTTAGTGCAATCGTCATTTTGTATCCCAACAACCTTGAGTCACATTTTAGGCCTAACAAATCTGTGGAGCCTGGGCTGGGGCTGTAGCTCAGTGATAGCACTTGCCTAGCATGGGTGAGGTACTGGGTTTGATCCTCAGCACCATCTATAAATAAATAAACAAAGGTCCACCAACAACTAAATATATAATGTATATATATTTGGAGCCTGGGAAGATACAAAGATTGTTAAAGGTCATTTGTTTAGCAAGAAACATGCTATCAAACAATTCATAGAGGGGTATTTTTTTTTAAGTTTTAGGTGGATACAATATCTTTATTTTACATTTATGTAGTGCTAAGAATCAAACCCAATGCCTCACACATGCTAGGCAAGCACACTACCACTTGAGCCACATCCCCAGCCCTAGAAGGATATTTTTTAAAGAGCGTCCAGTTTTCACTGTTAGTTAATGTCAAATATATGAAAAATAAATCCCACTAGTCATTCAACCCAAGTATTTTGTTTTACCTTTTATTTTCATTTTTATAATCTCATTCAATTGTTCTTAGAAGGCAGTTTATCTAAGATTTGCTTAAGAAACTAAGAATTTGTATTTTGTGGAGCAGAGAAAAATACAAGGTCAGCCAGTTGCAGCTGGTTGTGAAAGTTCTAAGTTCAGTTCACATAAGAAAAGTTGTGTTACTTACTCTGTCTGTATTGGTACAGCGTTACCCAACTGTCCTCGCGTCCTTCCTCTTTCAGAACACAGTGATGGTAACCGTGAGGTACATGCCCCAAAGCTATCCTTAAAAAAACGAAAGCTAAAAAATGAGGTGTTATTCTTTTATAATGTCCAAAGTGTTTCCACTTTAAACATCACCTTCTCATCTTGTGCTACAGGCTTGCAGAGGTGGCCTCGGGTGGCCATTTCAGTATCACTGTAGGTGATGGTGTCAGTGGTAAAATCAGTGCAGTTACCAATAATGAAATGAGTCCTCCATTAGGCTTTTGGGTTCATGGTTATCATTAAGTTTCTGAGAAAAGCAAAACTTACCTGGGGAGGTGGCTCAGGGATGGAGCGTCTGCCTGGCATTTATGAAGCCCTTGGTTCGATCCCTGGCACCACAAATAAATATACAACAGTGCTTCCTGCTTTGTGTGGGTACCTGTGAATAAATAAACAAAAACAACAACAACAAAAGAAAACTTACTGTTTGGAAACCTGGTTTTGAGGTAAATATCTCTAAGAAGTGTTTTACTTTTTCCTAATTTGGTAAAAAGAGAATATTGGCCATTATCAGTTATAGTGAATCTGATGGATCCTGAGAAATCTGGGAGGTCATTGCCAGGTTCATGGTTGAACTCACACCCAGTTACAGGAAGCGAGGCTTCAGTTCCCTGCTCCCTACAACACAGGTGTTCATCTAAACGTCTACATTTTGTTTTTTAATGTGTGAAATAAATATGACAACACCTCATGGAGTTGATTTTAGAACTGACATATTATATGATTCCATATAAGGTAAAAGTAAATCCATGGAGATAGAAAGGTAGGTTCGTGGTTACCTTGGACTGAGGTAGGGGTTGTGCAATTCTGTGAATAAACTAAAACCGCACACATGCTACACGGGGTGGTCTATTGTATATGAGTTATGTCTCAAAGGTGTTTATCAAATTAAATGAGCTAATGTCTAGAGGTGTTACACACAATAAGTAGCACACAGCAAACGAACAATAAATATTAGCTTTCTTATTGTTATCATACCATTTGTATCAGCACTGCTATAGAAAGCCCTTTGAAATATTAGATTTATCTACCACATACCCACCCTGACACGGGTCTGTGTTGTACCGACCTCTTGTGGATAACCCTCTCCTGCCTGTTCCATTTGCCCTTCACCCGACAGGCCAAGTCGATGGGCATCATTGCCAGGGATCTCCCTACACTGAAGGCAGAGAAGGGGAACCGTAATCAGGAGGCACAAGTGATCTTCCCCGCCCTCCCAGGCTTGGTTACCTTTAGATCACTGGTCCATTTGGAGGCTTAGGTTTGTGTTAGGTGTGAGGTTGATCTCTGACTTTATTTTTTCCTAATGGATACCCATCTTCCCTGATATCATTTATTGAGTAGCCATTCTTTCTCCATAGATATAAATCAGTACAAAACAAAAATCACATATGCATGGGTAATAAATTACCAGCACTTAAGAGCTTTGAGTTACAGCACTCCAAATAGCATCCCTCTGTCAGGTTTGATGGTGAAGGTGATGATGTGGATAAGCCTTGTCTCTTAAAGAACGTGAGAATAACAACGGTTTGTCATTAAGAAGGTCCCTCTTCAACCTTACCCTCTCCTCCAGCCAATCGAGACCATTGGCTAGATGGGTGGGGAATATCACATTCATTCTCTTTGCTAATTTATTTAGAATTACTGTTGAATAAACGATTCAGATTAAATAGAAAATCCAGGCCAGGCATGGGAGGTAGAATTGCTTTCAAATTAGAGAAGACATTCAATTAAGTGGTAATAAATGAAATGGATTTTACCTTTTGTGAATTATACTTCTGTGGGAAGTCATTAGCTGCCTTCATTACAAAAGGCAAGAACATAAATTGCAGAACTTTCTTCTTTTCCCATCCTAATAAAGACACAACTTCTAAGGCTCTGTTCTTAAGGATTAGTCTTGATCACAGTTTAAGGGGAAAACTACCTACCCTTCAAAGGGGAAGAGGTCACAAACCACTGCTTTGGGGGAGAATAAATTCTATTGCTTTTTTTTTTTTTAAATCAGTACTCTTCCTTTTTTTTATTTTCTTGGTTCAAAAAAAGAAGAAAAAATATGCAGGGAGTATTATAATTGAGAGTTATTTCTGTCCCCCCTTGGCAAGGATACATTCTTTTTCAGCTTGATAATGGTTCCCTTGTTTAGTTCACCTGTGTGGTTTTCATCTTGTACTCATAATGTAATTGTGACAAGAGGGCTCTAATGAGGAAAAAAATGGGCTTCAGAGTGAATAATAAATCTAGCATCTAGCTGGGTGCAGTGGCGCACACCTGTAATCCCATCAATTTGGGAGACTGAGGCAGGAGGATTGCAAGTTCGTGGCCAGCCCTCAAAATTTAGTGAGGCCCTAGGCAACTTAGCAAAACTCTGCCTCGCATTTTTTTTAAAAGGAGGGCTGAGCCTGTAGCTCAGTGGCAAAGTGCTTGCCTAGCATGTGTGAGGCACTGAGTTTGATCCTCGGCACCACATAAAAATTAACAAATAAAATAAAGGCATTCTGTCTATCTACAACTACAAAAAAAAAATTCTTTTTTAATTCAATAAAAAAGGACAGGAAATGTAGCTCAGTGGTAAAGTGCCCCAGGGTTCAATCCTCAGTACCAAAAAAAGAAAATCTAGCATCCATCCTGCACACTTCATTCACAGCCCTGTTTCTCCCCCCTAGGATCCAAGTCCTGCTCAGAAACCTGTGGACAGTAGTGCTCCCCACGCTGTCGTTCTTCATGATTTTGCAGCAGGTAAGGATATAAATAATAGATTGTTAGAACAGGATCCAGGAGTGAGTCGTCATCCCTGGGTTAACGAACCTCCCAAGACATCCTTCTTTATTTTCTGCCTGTAGAATCCTTGACTAGAGATATCATCTAACCCATCACCTGAGGAAGGGCCAACTGTACCCAGCCATTCCAGAAAGCCTCGTCGTAATCTTGGTGTGGTGGTGCACACCTATAATCCCAGGGGCTTGGGAGGCTGAGGGAGGAGGATCATGAGTTCAAAGCCAGCCTCAGCATTTTAGCGAGGCGCTAAGCAAATTAGTAAGGCCCTGTCTCTACATAAAAAATAAAAAGGGCTGGGGATGTGGCTCAGTGGTGAAGCCCCCCTGGGTTCAGTGCCTGGTATCAAAAAAAGAAAAAAAAAGAAAAAAGAAAGAAAGCTTAGTTGCATACCTTGCCTTTGATACTCTCTGAGAGGGAGTTTCTCATGTAAACAAACAAAGCAAAGTATCTGGCAGTTACAAACTTGTAGTGGATACTAATTAACAATTGTAATGTAGTTAATTATAATTTAATAAATGAAGTTCTTTAGTCCTAAGAGTTGTCTCACCTACTACTGAACTGTGAGGTCAAACTATTAAATTTGGGGCCAGATATGGTGTCATCCCAGCAACTCAGCAGGCCGAGGCAGGAAGATCACAAGTTTGAGGCCAGCCTCAACAACTTACCAAGAACCCGTCTCAAAATTTTAGAAAAGTGGAGGTGGGACTGAGGATGTAGCTCTGTGCTTGAGCCCCCAGTGTTCAATCTCTAGTACCATACCCATGCACACAAAAGTTAATTTTTTGTAATTTTTAAAATACCCTTCATATCCAAGGCTAAAAAGATAATAAATACTTGATTTATTGACGCCATCTTTTTAATCCATTTGGTAGACTGATTTTTATGTCAGTGAGGGAAAATTTACTTAGAGCTATAGGACTCCCTTCGTTAATATTTGAGGCTAAAGTGATTTTTAAGCATGATTGAGAATAATGATAATATTATACCATGTCTATAAAACCCTTCCATTGTTCAGTGTGCATTCAGCAAGAGGTTTTTATTGGCACAGTAGGAATCACTGGCCAGCACAATGGCTGTTTGGTTTTTTATCCACCATTTCCCATCAATCATGGCATAGTAGATATGTCTAATTTGATGTTAGGAGGAGCTTATATCATGAAAATTTTCAAAGTATATATTTTCAGTAAATTTGGTTAGTGTGTTCTGTCATCAGAACGTAGGGCCTCCATGGGCAGAGCTAAATGCCTCTTTGTTCTTGACTTTAATGAAATATGCAGTCAGGATAATTTATCATACGTAACTGTGATCTGCTGTTACAGAGCAAGATGACGATTTGAATCTCACATCTGGAGAAATTGTTTATCTTCTTGAAAAAATAGACACAGATTGGTACAGAGGGAAATGCAGAAGCCAGACTGGCGTGTTTCCTGCCAACTATGTCAAAGTAATCGTAAGTGGCATGTGCTCATTTTAATTGGTCCTATATTCAGTGGGTTCCGTGTGACTTGCAGATTGCTGAAAAGCGATCAGAAGCCTAGATTCTTGAGTTCTAGTTCTCCTTTCCATTGATTAATTTGTCATTTGGGAAGTTCAAAAGTCAAGAGTTGTTTCAGTAATGAGTGATCCTTATTCTTTGATGATGAATGCCATCTGAATCCAAAAGTGAATGCCACACAGGCCACTTGGTGAACCACCTATTCCTGGGTTGTTAAACACTTCAGGATATGTTAATTCTTTGAGACTTTTAGTGAACATGAATTAAATGGTACCAGACTGTCCTGAAAGAAATGTCTGCAAGGTTATGGTACCACTTCTCATTTTCTTTGGAGTACATTTTATTTTTGGCTTCTTTCTTTTCTTTTCCTATTTATCTCCATCTTTCAAAAAAAATTGGGGTAATACTAATCTAGTTATTGGACCTAATGACTCATTAATGGTTTTTCACATAATAATTTCAAATTTGATTAGGAAAAATTATATTAAAGCATCAGTATTGCATAAGCCTTCCCAGCCTAACTTGGAGTGCCTACCTGTGTGTTGGAGCTTCAGGTGCTAAGACCAGATGACTGTGCAACATGAGGATAAAACAAGATTGCCCATTGAGGGCTGGGGATATAGCTCAGGTGGTAGAGTGCTTGTCTTGCCTTCATAAGGCCATGGGTTTAATCCCCAGCACCACAAAAAAAAAAAAAAAGACTGCCCATTGAGCATTTGTATCCATAGGAAGATTATGACTCAGCCCCATGTGACTTATTGATAAATACTATGAAATATCAATAACTCTAGCTTAAATAATTCAGCTTCAGCCAGGTGCAGCAGCGCATGCCTGTCATCTCAGCAGTTCAGGAGGCAGAGGCAGGAGGATCACGAGTTCAAAACCAGCCTGAGCAACAGTGAGGCTCTAAACAACTCAGTGAGACCCTACAAAAAGGCGGGTACTAGGGATGTAGCTTAGTGGTCTAGTGCCCCTGAGTTCAATCCCTGGTATCCTTCACCCCCCCCCCAAAAAATAGTTTCGCTTCCACAGCTTATTGGGGGGGAGAGAGCAATTTTCCATTACATCTGAAACAAGTATAACAGAAAATGTGTATTTTTCAAGTAGAAATAAGTGTGTCTCTTGGATTACAAAATGCCATTCTTAAAATTGTCCAGTGTATATATGGCCTGATTCTTTGGAGAAATTCAAGCCACATTCTCTAAATTAATATTAAGAATAATGTTGGTTTTAGCACTCTTCCTCATTTTTCTTCTGCCCAATGGAGCAGTACTTTAAAAAGCACAATTACCACACTGAAATCAATCACAGCAAACCTGCCACATTATTGGTATAAATGTTATTTCTAAGCCCACAAGTTTAAAAAATTGTTTTAAAACTTCGAACTTGGTAGAATTCATCAAGAAGGGCACTGATTTATTTAATATAAACCTCATAGCCTTAAGTAGTTTCAGACTGCGTACATATGGCCAACAATTTTATTACAGCCCAGCTCCTTTGAGCCTTGTAGATTATATATAAAGTGCCTGCCAGTTAGTACATGCTCACTTAGGTGAATACCTTTCTTCTTTCCCTATTCACATTGAAGGGGAAAAAAGATGTTGCACAGTTATGGATATGAAGAGGATCCACAAGTTTGGTCAAATTGTTTTGTTTGGGGGTGTGAAGAGTAATGCAGAATCCTGCTATCGATGTGAACAGGTGTGGTAGTGCCCATGTGCGACAGCATTTATGCCTTAATGGCTGATTCCTTTCTTAAATCCTTCTCAGCTGAAGTTTTCATCTTGGAGAACCAGAAAACTTAGAGAAAACTCAGTCAGAAGTAGAATATGAATGTGCTTATCCCAGCAAATAAGAGAAGGGTTGATCGCCTACTCAAGGAGGGCTACTTCACGAGCTGTACATTTTTCCCAAAATCCACATGCTGGATTTTTTACTGTTTAGCACCTGTGGTATAACAAGTTTAACACCTAGTTAAACTAGTTGATTTCAGTCATGCATTTTCTAACTTCTTGGCCTGAAATTTATCCTACTAAAGTCCAGCCTGGTGTGAATGGCGCATGCCTATAACCCCAGCCTCTGGAGGCTGAGGCAGGAAGATGGCAAGTTCAAGGATAGCCTGTCTCAAGATTTAAAAAAAAAAAAAAAAAAAAAAAGACTGGGGATGTAGCACAGAGGTAGAGCACTCCTGAGTTCAATCCTCAATATAAGTGAAAATAAACAAAATATACATAGATATATATCTTATTGAAGTTTGGAAAAAATACAATTATTACCATGATTTTGTCTTTACTAGGTTGATATTCCAGAAGGAGAAAATGGGAAAAGAGAATCAGTTTCATCTCATTGTGTTAAGTAAGTTCTATGTTCCTTTGCATGAAATATAGAGGAAGTAAGAATTTGAATCATGAAGAATTACCAAGCTTAAACACTTCCAGTGTGTAATATTCAGATTCTCATGTTTTCTTTTGTTTTTAATTATGAGGAAAGCTTGGCTTTTTAAAAAAGCCAAAGTGGGTTCAGGTTTTGCTGAAAATGCTGTGTGTTGATAGTAGCTGTCCATCCAGTGCTTGCAGAGAGCTACTGGGGGAGCCAAGCCTGCTGCCTCTAAGGTCTGGCTTTGGCCTGGGCAGAGATGGTTTGTTGGCCTTCTAGTGTAAGATTCAACTGCTTTGACAGGGAAAACGTTTGAATCTTACAGAAATGTGGGTCATACAAAAACCACTAGATGGGGCTGAGGGTGTAGCCTCAGTGGTAGAGCATTTGCCTCGTGTGTACAAACCAGGCTCTGGGTTTTGTGGCTAGGACCACAAAACAACAACAGCAACAAATCCGTGCTAGAAATGTTGTATTATTTTGCTTTCAAAAAGGACTAGAAGAAAGTAAAGGAAGAGTTAAGTTGAAGGGATCTTTCTGTATATCTAAAGACCTTTGCTTGAATTTATAAACCCTTTTATGCATCATTGTAACTCCTTGGTGATTTAAAACCCTGCCAAAATGCAACTTTATATTCTAGTAAAATGAGCAAATTAATAGAATTCACTACCTGCCGGTGACTGTAAACCTGTCGATGAATAGGTCAGACATAAGGAGATGCTCCCAGGGGACTTGAGAAAATAAATGCAAAGGTTATCACAAATAAGAAAACTTCCGTTGCCACAGCAGTGAATTCAGTTTCGGGTTCCACTTTTCTCCTGTTTTTGAGCAGCACGGACCATATCAACAGTTTGAATTTAAAGTAGGCTTGAACAGCCGTGGATCCACTGACCTGACTTCAACCAGAACTTGAGTGGATCCAGGACCCGCCTGTTCTCTTCAAACACCTTGCTATAGATAACTTCCTTCCTGAAGTTTCAAATCAAAGGTTTGATATTAAATCAGACCTTCTAGAGACACAAGTCGGCTCTCCTTTTATGTTCTTAAGGATTGTTCCAAGTCTCATAAACAAAGCCTTTTTTTAAAGGAGATATAACCATCATTTCATAAAGGAACAGAGTTAGTAGATTACATGTTTTGAAGTACCAGATTTCTGTTTCTTTCCAATTTGTGAGGCCATTCAGCTATACATTCAGCTCATCGACTGATTGGCCCCTCTGATGCTACTGCTGCTGCCCTGATTCTTGCTCAGGCAGTTTGGTGTCTTTGCCCTGAGATTCTTGGAATAGGGCCCCTAAACTCCATGCACGTGATTGAAAGGCTGCAGATGGGATCATGGATTGGTGTGGCCCACAAACATATGGAGTCTAGAATGCTTCTGTAAAGAAGTAAAAATGATCAAAAGACAGACATGGCAGCATGAACCAACCATTCAGCTGCTTCTCTGTTCCTCTGCATGTATTCTGTGACCTTGAGCTTTCTGAGTGAATCAGCTCACATCCAAACAGTAAGCGCTGTCCTTTAGATGTGTCACTTACTCTTTTTCATGGAAAATGTTAAAATTATCCAAAATACACCTTGTTCCATATTAAACACAGAATAAATGTCTATTGAGAGACTGAGTGAAGGTTTTGAAGCATTTTAGAAGTTAGTACTGTTTTATGGAGTGAAGTGTTGCCCCAATTCTAGAATTGAAAATAAACCTAGTTAAAATCTTTTATATGTTTATATTAACGGCAGTCCCAGGGGTTTGGGATGCTCCTGAGTTCCATTCCCAGCCTCAGCAACTAAGCAAGGCCCTTGCCACTTAGTGAGACCCTGTCTTAAAATAAAAAACAAAAAGGGCTGGGTATGTAGCTCAGTGGCAAAGCACCTCTGGATTCAATCCCCAGCGCCCCTCCTCAAAAAAAAATCAGTAGTCTCTAGTTTAACCCACAGATGTGTTCTTTGTTCAGAAATACAAGATGTGTTGCTCGGTTTGAATATATTGGAGACCAGAAGGATGAGTTAAGTTTCTCAGAGGGAGAAATGATTATTCTTAAAGAGTACATGAATGAGGAATGGGCAAGAGGAGAGCTTCAAGACAGAACTGGGATCTTCCCCCTTAACTTCGTGGAACTTGTTGAGGATTATTCCACCTCTGGTGCAAATGTTTTAAGTGAGTATAGAAAATATGGGTTTTTAAAAAATTACGTCATATTCTAATTTAAATAAGCTAATAATATGATAATACTTAGTGATATTTAAGTTGTATAATCCACATGGCCATATTTTTAAGGTAGAAGGGGAAATATTTTAAGCGGTAATTTATATGGGATAGCTATTACTGTGATCATCTCTGAGCTGATTTTGTTGTTTTAGGTTAATTAACAATGGTGTCATTTACAAAGTGGCCAGGATTTCTTAAACACATGAGCTATAGAGTTTAATTAATGTATATCCTTCTTCACTTTAGAGTAATAAAACAATCCCAGAGAGGGGATTAGAGATCAAGGGACATAGCTAATAAATGAAGACACTGGTCTGGAATTTCAGACTTACGCCTCCCACCCCCACCTAAACATTTTTCTCTAATACCAGCAGTCTTCTCATCTGACATTTTGACCTTTTGTTTTTAATGTAGGAACAAAGATACCACCAAAGACCAAAAAAGAAGATTCTGGCTCACATGCTCAGGTAGGCTGCTGGAGTGGGGGACTGTTGGGACCGCTAGCTTGAAACCCTGGGAGGAATATTAAAATTACAATTACCAAGAGAAAACAGTATGAAATCATTTTTCAATTCATTTAGCAAATGTTTGTAATAAATTAAATAGTAAGACGATTAATTCAATGTAATATTATACATAGAGCTTATTCAAAGACATATAGATCCTGACAGAAAATGAGGAAAGAAGCCATCCACTGGTGGTATTCCCTATCGTCCCAGGAACTAAGTGGTGGAGGCAGGAGGATTGTTTGAGCCCCAAGTTGAAGGCCGTAGTGTGTTATGCCTGTCGGGGGTCCATACTAAGCTGAGCACTGATACGGTGGCCTCATGGGACCTACCAGCTTCAAGCACTGGAGTTGCACTGTAAATAGCCAGACACTCCACCTGGGCAATGAAGCACACGTTGTCTCTTGAAGAAAACAGAAATGGCAGACACACCTGTAATCCCAGTGGCTCAGGAGCTGAGGCAGGAGGATCCCAGATTCTAAGTCAGCCTCAGTAATACTTAGTAAGGCCCTATCTCAAAATTAAAATAAAAAAAAAAAAGGTTGGTGATGTGGCTTAGTAGGTAAGTGGCCCTGCATTCAATCTCTGGTACCAAAAAAAGGAAGAAGAGGAAAAAGACACACTTGGAAAATTCATAAAAAAGTTGTAAGTGGCTGATACCTTACTAGTAATCAAGAAAATATAATAAAGCAGCAATAAAATAGTATTTTATTTAAAATTATATATATTTTTTTAATTTTGGAGGGGTACCAGGAATTTTGAACTCAGGGACACTCAACCACTGAGCCATATCCCCAGCCTATTTTGTATTTTATTTAGAGACAGGGTCTCACTGAGTTGTTAAGCACCTCGTCCTTGCTGAGGCTGGATTTGAACTCAAGGTCATCCCATCTCAGCCTCTCAAGCTGCTAGGATTACAGGCATGTGCCATTGCGCCTAGCTTAAAATTATATATTTTTTAAAATGATTACTTGTTTTATGTGAATTTCATGCCAGTGTGCTTTTGTTTTTGTGTTTAGTTGTAAATGAACACAACGCCTTTATTTATTTATTTATTTTTATGTGGCACTGAGGATCGAACCCAGTGCCTCTCTGAGCCACAATCCCAACCCTTAAAATTATATTTAAGAAAAAAAGTTATCAGAAACTTTTATTTCTGAAGCTTAATAGGAACATAAAATATTGGGTAATTTAAGAAGACTTCAGGCTTTGAAATAAAGACCCTTAGTTTTTATTATTCCCCCCACCCCCGCCACTTTTTTCTCTTTTTTTGTACCAAGGATTGACCCTAGGGGTGCTTTATCTCTGAGCTACACCCCAAACCCTTTTTTATTTTGAGACAGGTTCTTGCTAAATTGCTGACGCTGGCCTTGAACTTGAAATCCTCCAGCCTCAACCCCCTGAGTAGCTGGAATGCCAGGTGCCCAGCCTCACCATTTTTTAAGCTTTGTAGAACTCGATTTGAAATATAAACACACATTTCTTACCAGCCTTTTGCTTCATAACAGGACAACAGACTTTCTGGAGAATGGTGCAGAGCTCTCCACAGTTTTACAGCAGAAACCAGTGAAGACTTATCCTTCAAGAGGGGAGACCGGATCCTGATCCTCGAGCGTCTGGACTCCGACTGGTATCGGGGCAGACTGCACGACAGAGAGGGGATCTTCCCAGCAGTTTTTGTGCAGCCCTGTCCAGGTATGACAGCTACAAGACATGGCCCTTACTCTTCAAGGGGAACCAGAGGCCTCATATATATTCCTTTTCCCCAGCCATGTTCAGTTTAAGTTATTTGAAAGAGTTGACCCATAAAGTTATGCAAACTTCATTCATAGTCTACTTTGTTAGAGTTAAGAAAAATTATAAAACTGCCTTCACTGAATAATGGCTGATTATGTCTGTTAAATATATTTTACATAATTGTTTTCTGCTAAGAGAACATCTTTCCTTTTTTTGCAAGTTAATTCAAAATAAATTGAAGATGTTCTATTCTGAGAATGACGGGGGGTTCTTGAAATGCTCCATTAGTGTTTTAGTCCACTGTGTTTCCATATATTGGAATTCTTCATGTCTTTACAGCTGAGGCAAAAAGTATGTCTGCCATATCACTGAAGGGGAGAAAGGCCAAAGCCTTGTATGATTTCCAGGGGGAGAATGAAGACGAGCTCTCCTTCAAGGTCAGAATGTGTATCTTTGTGTACCTGGAGTAAGCACTGTACCTTTTGAAGTGTCTTCCATTGGAGAGTAGAACATTTGGGTGGGATAGTAATCCTTACCTAAGACTGAAGGAATCTCACACTTTCATTCTAAGGGAAGGAGTAGAGAAAGTACATTAGGCAAATAGAAGTAATAATTTACATTATCAACCAGACATGAAGGTTCTTTGAGAAAACTTTGACTTAATAATCTCACAGCCCTCAAAGTAATTCCTTGTTCTTGTTGTTATAACCTCGGTTCTTAGTAATCTGGTAGTTTCCATTAGTTGCTCTAATAAAGGGCAATCCTCTACGTGGCCCTCACAGCCTGCTACCAACACACCTTTGAAATCAATGAAGAGGGGCTGGGGTTGTGGCTCAGAGGTACAGCGCTCGCCTAGTATGCGTGAGACACTGGGCTCGATCCTCAGCACCACATAAAGATATTGTGTGTCCACTTATAACTAAAAAATAAATATTAAGAAAAAGAAATCAGTAAAGAAACAGGTGACCAGTGCTACAGTTTGCCATTGTGGCACTGTAGCTCAGAAGACACTGTGTCTTGTCCACAGAGACATTCAACAGAGCTTTTCGGTTTTAGTTCCAAAATGCTAACCTACTTTCAAAGATGTTTGTTTGTTTGTTTGTTTTGGTACTAGGGATAGAAGTCAGGGGCACTTGACCACTGAGCTGCACCCTCAGCCCTATTTTGTATTTTATTTAGAGACAGGGTCTCACTGAGTTGCTTAGTGCCTCGCTATTGCTGAGGCTGGCTTTGAACTCGAGAGTCTCCTGCCTCAGGCTCTCCCAAGTTGCTGGGATTACAGGTGTGCACCAACATGCCCAGCTAGTTTTCTTTTTCTTTCTTTCTTTCTTTTTTTTTTTTTTAATATTTATTTTTTAGTTCTCTGCGGACACAACATCTTTGTTGGTATGTGGTGCCGAGGATCGAACCCAGGCCGCACGCATGCCAGGCGAGTGCGCTACCGCTTGAGCCACATCCCCAGCCCTTTTTCTTTCTTTTTTTTAAAGCCTAAACTATCCCTAATCTTACTTTACCAAAGAAGTACCTATCAGTGCCTCTCAGTGTCTCACCTATCAGTGTCTCTCAGTACGTTTTCACAAGTTCACCCAGAGCTTAAAACCTCTCCTGATTTTTGTATAAGGGAAGTTGAGTTCAATTTTATTTTTCCTACTGTAATATTCTTCAATAAAGTTCTCTTTCCTGTTTAAAAAAAGAAATACCTCTTGGGCTGAGGATGGAACCCAGTGCTAGGCAAGCGTTCTACCTTCAGCACCACATGAAAGTAAAATAAAGATATTGTGTCCACTTATAACTAAAATATAAAAGAAAAAAAGAAGTACCTCTTATTTTTTCTTAAAGTGAAAATGGATTATTTTCATGATTCTATTTCCCTTGGGCCATGGTCAGGGAAAAATCACCCAGGACAGTGCCCTGGGGACTGTGTGCTAGAGGAGGGGGAGGGAGATTTCTGTAGTCATTACTGTCAGCTTAGCCTGTGGGAGACAAAGGTCAAGTCTCCATGTGGAGGGTATTCAGCCTGAAGGACTGATTAGAGGAGATGAGACTTGAGACCTTGGGTGCCCAAATAAGGTTTTTACTTGTCTGTAACAGAATGAGGAAAATAAGGCACTATTAGGTATTAGACATTGGGGGAGTGAGGGAGGTGGGCGGAGGTGTGTCAGAATAAGGTTGCTACCTTTCCTACTTCAGGATAGACTTATCCTTTGAGAATGCTCTTCTGACATTTTCATATTGAAATGCCATTTCTATTATAAATCGTTTTAGTAAGTGATAGATAATTTCCTATATCCTTACTATGCAAAATTCAGTTGTTAACTCTATATTAGTATTTTTTTTCTTTTTAATATCTTGATCCTTAAAATCTAAGTTTAGAAACATTGCCCAAGTCCTCTTCAGTCTTGTGAATCAGTGACTCAGAATTTATTCCTTATTTTTTCATAAAATATTACTGCAAGTGAAGAATCTGAATTTCAATTTTTTGAGTATTACTTCCTTTAAGTTATGTTGATTGAAATAACAGAATTTATAGTACTTTCAATGAACAGGTTGTCTTCATTTCACAAATAAATGACTCAAAGTCAGAACAGTGCTAGATTTTTTTAGAGGGATTCTTTACTGCTTTCAGTGGTGTTGGTCATTAATATTTTATTAAATATCCAGAGAATGTTAGTAGATAGAACTTCTTTTAAGGGGTTGGGATTGTGGCTCAGCGGTAGAGCACTTGCCTGGCGTGTGTGAGACCCTGGGTTCAATCCTCAATACCACATACAAATAAACAAATAAAGTAAAAAGTCTATTTAAAAAAAAGAATTTCTTTTAAAAAATAACCCTCTCAGTAAATTGACATGGTGTGTAGGTATGAACCAGAGCTAAGAAAAATAGCTTCAGTCCAACATTATACTATAATTGAGGAATCAGAAGGAACTTATTTGTAACAGAACTGAATAGCCAGAATTTACTTTTTTGAGGGGGTGATGGAGTTACCAGAAATTGAACCAGTGGCACTTAACCACTGAGCCACATCCCCAGCCCTTTTTTTGTATTTTACTTAGAGACAGGTCTCACTAAATTGCTGAGGGCCTCACTAAGTTGCTGAGGCTTTGAACTCTTGATCCTCCTCTGGGATTTCAGGTGTGTGCCACCACACTTGGCGAATAGCCAGAATTTTACAGAGTTTAGCAGGAATAGATTAATGACGTCTGACAATCAAAATGTTTCCTTTCCATTTTCCATAATTAAAGGCTTTAAATCTGCCGGGGTGTGGTGCCAAGTGCCTATAGTCTTAGGGACTCCCGAGGCTGAGACAGTAGGATTACAAGTTCAAGGCCAGCCTCAGTAATTTGGTGAGGCCTTCAGCAATTTAGGGAGATCCTCTTGTAAAAAATAAAAAAGAGGGCTGAGATTGTAGCTCAGTGGCAGAGCCCTTGCCTCGAAAGTATGAGGCCCTGGGTTTGATCCCCAGCACCATATCAAAATAAATGAATTAATTAAATAAAGGCATTGTGTCCATCCACAACTAAAAATATATTTAAAAAAAAATAAAAAGAAGGATCTGGGGTTGTGGCTCAGAGGTAGAGCCCTTGCCTAGCAAGTGGGAGGCACTAGGTTCGATCCTCAGCACCACATAAAAATAAAATAAAGATATTTTGTCTATCCACAACCAAAAACAAAATAAATGTTTAAAAAAATAATAATAAATAAAATAAAAAGGAATGGGGACTTAGTTCATAGTAAAGAGTCCCTGGATTAAATCTCCAGTAATAGTGTAGGGGAGCTTTAAATCAAACCATTGTTTTTAGAGGGCAATGACTAGGGCTACAAATAAACCCCTGTAACCTGATAAAGTTATTTTAAAGAGTATCCAGGGTCACTTTGGACCATTGTAGAATCTTGAACCCAGATTATCCCAAAATGGTTAGTTACCATAAAGAGCAAAATAGTCAATGTCTTCATCTATTAGAAGAATTCTGTTTTGCACATGAATAAGACTCTGCCCCTTTGACTAACCTGGTGAAGATCAGTGAGTGTTCTGAATCAGGGTGAAGCTCTTAAGATAAGGGGGAAATGTAAGTTTGATATTGAGCCATGGAGGAATGCAAAAAACCAAATGGTGAAGGTTGAATACCATTATGTACACGACAAATGCTCAGGATGTTTAAAAAGCAATTACAGTAAGAACCTAAGTAAAAAGATCCAGTGTAAAATGTGGTTACCACCTAGAATCTCAGCCTTAGAATCACACTGGAATTGAATTCTGGCTCTGCTACTACTCACACATGTGATACAGGCAAGTTACGTAGTCTCTCTGAGCACTACTAGTTTTTTGTTTGGTTGGTTTTTGTTTGGTTTTGTTTTTTTGGTACCAGAGATTGAACCCAGGGATGCTTAACTACTGATCCACATCCCCAGCCCTTTTTTTATCCTTTTTTATAGTTTATTTAGAGACAGAGTCTTGCTGAGTTGTTTTAGGACCTTGCTAAACTGCAGATGCTTAACTTTTTTTAAAAAAATATTTTTTAGTGGTAGTTTGACACAATACCTTTATTTTTTAAATATTTATTTATTTATTTTTATATGGTGCTGAGGATCGAACCCAAGGCCTTGCACATGCTAGACCAGCACTCTACCACTGAGACACAACCCC
This sequence comes from Ictidomys tridecemlineatus, assembly GCF_052094955.1. NCBI lineage: Eukaryota > Metazoa > Chordata > Mammalia > Rodentia > Sciuridae > Ictidomys > Ictidomys tridecemlineatus. The sequence continues at coordinate 124,052,226 of NC_135485.1, forward strand.
AGGCACCCCTCATGCTTGCTTTGAACTTGCAATTCTCCTACCTCAGTCTCTACAGCCATTGGGCTTTTAGGCGTGCACCACCACGCCCAGCGACTAGTTTTGTTTTCTTTAAAATAAAGAAATATATAAAAATGTAGCTCTAAAATGAGGACAATAATAATGATGGCCATCTCTGGGACTATGGTATTGTTTAAATTGAGTTAGTTCCTGTGTAAAGTGCATAGATTAGGACCAGGCAGCCAGTAAGCACATGGCTCACTCTCATTCCAAGGCTTTGTATAGTGTTGTTCTTCCATGGGACCCTCTCTGATTACCCCAATGAGGCAACAACTCCATATTGTCTGCTTTGCTCTGCTTATGTCTTCCCACTTGAGAATGACGCCTATTTACTATTTCCATAGTGCCCAGAACAATGAGTGGCACATACTAAGAGCTCAGTAAATAATGTTAGATGAAAATATATGTGTATGTGTATATATGGCTGATATTGTCATTTATTCAAGAAGGATTCTCAATTGGCGGTGGTAACTTTAGGAATCATAAAATTATAAGCAGAGCTATGCATCATGGCGCACACCTATATTCCCAGCTGCTTAGGAGGCTGAGGCAGGAGGGTCATGAGTTCAAAGCCAGCTTTAGCAAAAGTGAGGTGCTAAGCAACTCAGTGAGATCCTGTCTCTAAATAAATATAAAATAAGGGTCTGGCTCAGTAGTTGAGTTCCCCTAAGTTCTATCCCTGGTACTGCCCCCACCACCACCAATTTATTAGCATGAAAATCAAAGTGCAGCAAAATTGATAATGGCAAGGGAATAGGATTTGAGGAAGACAAATAGGGAAGCAAATGGTATCATCATTAGGTGTAGATCATTTCTGTGGCATGTCATTGAATTCTCCCTGCAAATCAAGATATTTGAGTTCTATAAAGAGGAGAGACTATTCATGCCTTTCCAGGTAGGCTACTTACCATGCTTAGATCCAATAGAAACCAATACTTATTTCCAATTCCTGTCTTATTACAGGCTGGGGATATAATAACAGAGCTGGAATCTGTAGATGACGACTGGATGAGTGGAGAACTAATGGGAAAATCTGGAATATTTCCCAAAAACTACGTTCACATTCTACAAGTCAGCTAAAGGTGACGCTCCACTGTTCCTTGGCATGAAAACTCGCTTGAACTATCATTTTGACTATCGGATGTTTTTGCACTATTTTTTTAAGCAGAAAGAGAAATACCTGAGGTGTACACGATACACTAGAATTTTCTGAAAGCAGAAAACTTCTAGGTTTTGTAGCTAGCTTTCCTTCACAGTGGGAGTGTGCACATGGGCTAGGAAGACACCTGGAGGGATTAGCAAGGCAGAAACACATGTCCCCCCCTCCCCCAGGGAGAGTGTCTGGTGACGCAGCTGCATGGAGTGGCTGCAAACCCAAGTTGCACTTGGAGGTGTGTTTTAATCAGCACAAATGAATTAACCATGCTTCTTCATTTTTACTTTAGTTTAAAAAGAGGACGTTTGACATTCTACATGCTGTAACTATCAGGACATGGTTGGTAATCTCAATTTCATTTTTGATATTCAAATTATTTCTAACAGCCTGAGCACATTAGCCTTAGTACCAGGGCAGAGAGAGAGAGTTTATTAACTAGTTGGAACATTTCTAAGCACATGGCAAAATCAGCTCACACTCAGCAAATGCTCCTATGTAACTGCTTCCTCTTGGTCCAAGGAGCTGAAGGGGGTCAAAATTTGATGTATCTTAGTCAAAAAAGCCCAAACCATCCTCGAGATGCCTTGCTAATGCAGCTGACTCTTCCACACACATGCCATGGTTTTTCTTTGCTCAGTCTATGCTTTATGTTAACAGGGTTATTATAAAGCACATTCTCTGAATCTGCAATCATTCCTTTGACAATTACTGGTACCCAAAGGAAAATTCATTTTCTTTGCATTACCCCAGTAATATATAAAGCTGTGTCTTGTTATGGTAGGACATTATGAATCACATAGAGCATCTTTGAATGCAGAGCAACTGTTAAGATGAAAAACAGTGCCAAGCCCCCACCACTCATTTATTTGAAATATAATCAGAATGAAAAATAATTTAAGAGGACTGAAGGCTGGTACTCTCCACCAGCCACGCCCCCCGCCAGCTCTTCTCAGCACAATTATTAGAGTAAATAAGAAAACCACTTTCCTTTCATCCATTGTTATACATTGCAAAGCTTAAGATAAAAGTGGTTCTTCACATGACGGAATCAGTTACAGCTGATGGGCTAAAGCCAAATAGGTTGAAGACAATCTTCCAAACACATCAGTAGAATAGAATTTCTTGAAAATGTAAAACACTTTCCCAACAATGTTCATGACTTTCTTCTGTTTTTGAGAAGAATTTTATATGCTGGATCACTTTTGAGCCTCTGTCGTTTTCTCCCATTGCCCAAAAGCTGGGCAGCCAGTGATTGCACTTGACCTGAATGCCACGTGGAGTCTGGAAGGAAGTAATATTTACTTTGTCTTTGAGTGAAGTTCACCTCCAAGGTTTATGGTTACATTTGATTTTGGAGTATGGGAGCTGTGTTTTCTATGTTTGGGGTGAGGAAGAGAGTATAAAGAGAATTCTTGTCCAATTTCACTCAAAGGTCATTTAATGAGAAAGGGATGACTTTTAAACCATTATCCAAACTAAAATTCTCATTGGCAGCAAACTGTACAACAGCAGGAAGGGGGCAGGGCTAGGGAACGGGACATGAGGTTTCTATCTTTGCCTGTGTAATTTTAATATATTGAAGATTCTGAAAACTTATCTCTTTTGGAGAAAAATATCCCCCTTAATGTTGGCCTTCTGTAAGCAGAACGATAAGTGCAATAGTTGTAAATCTACTTGACACTATAATAAACCGAACTGAACTTTTCCAAGCCCCTTTCTTAGACTAGACTGAATTTTTGAGATTGGAAATGGCATCTTCTTATCTTCATATCTCAAATCCCTTGGACCATATAGGTTGGTTGCTTGGTTGGTTGGATAGATGGATGGGTGGGTGGGTGAATTTCACCTATAGCAATACTATCTTAGATCTACACACTATCTTTTCTCTTTAATTCATTGGCAAAAATCTGTATTGAAACAAAATCCAGTTATGTATGATTTACCTCTGTTATGTTCTGGTTTTTGCTTGCCATTTATTTCCCACTGAGCAGATAGAAAGCAAAAATGTTACCAGTGGGTTTTCATAGATAATTTCTTATTCTCAATATTGATTGAATTCAAGGTGAGACTCAACCATGTTTAAGTAGAAACATATTTATGCCCAGTTAGTTTTATAGGGAAGAAATAGGAATGCATTTTGTTTCCTTTCAAGAATGTTAAGTGGAAACTTGATATTGTTCATCTAAGCCTGCTCAAATCCTGAGTCTCTGAATCCTTTCTCATTGTTGGGTTAAAACTGAAGAAGCCACATTATGTATTAGCCTTTGAACACTAAAAGACAACATATTTCTTTAAAAGGCACCTTTGTTTTCATGGCTGGAAATCCCAGGCCTGGAAATTAATCTGTAACATTCAGAATGAAAGAAGTCAGTTTTTTTATAAAACTTGATTATTACAACTAGTATTTGAAAAGATTTTTTCTATAGGGTTATAAATCAATGCTCTTAACAATCACCATTTAAATTTTATTCATTTTCTTAAGATTAGATAAATATACCTAGAGAAAATACTGATGGGTATATGGGCTAATAATAAGGGAATATGTTCACTTTGATATGATCATTAATGGTTATAGTTAATGTCAAATACACACAGGCCACACGACTCATGATGCAATGCCATTTTGAATGCCACTGAGTGAATTTTTAAGCAGTGAAGTTTTATAGAACTAATGAGAAATCATTTTCTAGCCTATGTCTTTTTACTTCACTGTAAATATGAAAGGAAAAAAATCCAGAGCCTCACTCAGAACAATACCACCATCTAGGGGCCACTCCCTTAATTGCAAATTCTTCCTGTTAAACTGCCAAGGGGTTTTTGGAGAGCTGAGCTCAGCCTGCAGAGGCTGAATGATTTTGCCTAAGGTTACTGTTATAAATGCTTCAAAGAAATGCTTTGCATCTCATAGATGCTTAATAAATGTTGCCTAGATACCTGAATGGATGACAGAATATAAAATAGATAGGAGGTTAAAGAAAGGAAAAGAGGCCATGTGTAGTGGCACTCACCTATAATTCCCATGACTCAGAAGGCTGAGGCAGGAGGATCACAAGTTTGAGGTCAGCCTCAGAAACTTAGCAAGGCCCTAAGCAACTCAGCGAGACTGTTTCAAAAATAAAAAGGGCTGGGAATGTGGCTCAGAGGTTAAGCCCTCCTGGTTTCAATCTGCCCCACCACCCCGCAAAAAAAAGTGACAAAAATGATCTGTATAGACAGCATCCTAAGGGCAGGTGAATGTGAGGGAGCAAAGGCCTGCATCTGTGCCGGTCACAGGACTTCGCTGGGCTGTGGTGAGACTCAGCACTGCAGCGAAGGGGTCAGGGGTGGATTGGAATCAACACATAGAGCACTACAACCCTGTGCAATGCGAAGCCTCCTACCCAGTGGGATAGTGGGCCCTGTGCAGGTTGCTGCTGGAAGGAGGTGGAGTGCCTCTCTATCATAGTCCAGTTGATGGACACAGAAACAGACTAGTTTTTGAGGAAAATCAGGATGGTGATGAGACCAGACAGGAAGCCGAGTACCTCAGGGAAGATGAAAATCAGCATCGCATTCTCAAATATAGCTGCAGAGCAGAACCCTGCACCCAGTGGCCCCCAAAAACTTGCCATCCCAATAAAGAAGGCGAGATTTTTCCTCTTTGGATTTGGCAGTGAAGTTCACTACCATCAGGTCATCGATGTACTGACACCATGACCACCGGAAGGTTGGACATCATCATCACCACTGGTCACACAACTCCTGGAGGAGAAGCCCTGGCCACTGTGCTGAGTGACACGTGCAATCCAGATCCTGAACACCACGGAAGCCAAGAAGCCCATGACAAGGGGGAGTAAAGTCTATTTAGGTTTGGTTCCGGACTGAGTGGGTGAGAAGGGACTAGTGTGGTGTGCCGACGGCATACCCCAAAGTGAGACAGACAGACCCCGAAATGCAGCAAGTTCACACCTACCTAGCTAGATCCTTTTTTTTTTTTACATAAAATGAGTAGATAATAAGTAATTCTGTAAGTTTTGAGAATTATATTCCGACGGTCACCACCAACCAACATGTAGAACTTTGCCATTGCCTTACCTCGCACCCTTTTCCAGTCCATCCCCATCTCCCTCCCTGCCCCCTGCAGAGGCCATCACTGTCTGATTTCCATCACCACAGATTGGTTTTGCCTGTTCTCCAATTTCATAAAAATGCAATCTTACAGAGTCTATTCCTCTGGCTTCTTTTGCGCAGCATAATACTTTTGAAATTTACCTATGTGGCATCGATTCATTCCCATTCTTTTCAATGTATGAATACCACATTTTGTTTGTCCATTTTCCTATTGTTTTTAGCTGTTATGAATAAAGTTGGTGTGAACATTGTGTGTGTGTGTGTGTATGTACCAGGAATTGAACCCAGGGGCACATAACCACTGAGCCAGTGGTTTTTGTTTTTTTTTTTTTTTTTTTGGTGCTGGGGATTGAACCCAGGACCTTTTGCATTTGAGGCAAGCACTCTACCAACTGAGCTATATCCCCAGCCCCCTGTTTTGTATTTTATTAGAGACAGGGTCTCCCTGAGTTGCTTAGGCCCTTGCTAACTTGCTGAAACTGGCTTTGAACTCACAATCCTCCTACGTCAGCCTCCTAAACTGCTGGGATTACAGATGTGTGCCACCCACCCAGCTGATACAAACATTTTCTTTTTTTTTTTTTTTGTGGGCACAGCTTTTCATTTCTGTTGGAAAAATACCTAGGAAAAAATATTAGGTCATGGCCAGGCCTGGTGGCCATGATACAGTCCCAGGTACTCTGGAAACTAAAGCAGGGGATCACTTGAGCTCATAGTTTGGGGCCACCAAGGGCAATATAGTGAGATCCCATCTTCCCCCCACCATGAGCACTGGGGATTGGAGCCAGGGAGACATGTAGGCCTGCCAGGCCAGCACCCTGCCACTGAGCCACATCCCCAGCCTGTGAAATTCCATCTTTTAAGAATAATGATTATGGGGCAGGGATGTAGCTCTGGTAGAACACTTGCCTGGCACGCATGAGGCCCTGAGTTCCATCCCTAGAACTGCAAAATATAACAACAATAATTAGGTCACAGAACAGATATATTTTAATTTTATAAGAAACTGCCTATTTTTTCCAAGGTGGTTGTGTCATTTTACATTCCATTAGCAATGTTTGGAGAATTGTAGTTGCTCCAAATCCTTAACAGTTGGGTTTTCTGTTTTGATTTTTTTGTTGTTGTTTTTGGTATTGGGGATTAAACCCAGGTTTACTAAACTACTGAGGTATATCTCTAGACCTTTTCTAAACTTTAAAAAATATATATTTTTTTAGTGGGGCTAGGGTTGTGGCTAAGCGGTAGAGCACTCAGCTAGCACATGTGAGGCCCTGAGTTCAATCCTCAGCACCACATAAAAGTAAATAAATAAAATGAAGGTTTTATTGATATATATATGATATAGTCATCGATGGACACAATACCTTCATTTTATTTATTTATTTTTATATGGTGCTAAGAATTGAACCCAGTGCCTCACATGTGCAAGGCAAGTGTTCTACAACTGAGCTATAGCCCCGGCCCTTTTTGAAAATTTTTTTGAGACAGGGCCTCACTAAATTGCCTGGACAGGCCTTGAACTTGTGATCCTCCTACCTCAGCCTCCCAAGTCCCTGGGATTATAGGCATGTGCCCACAGGACCAGCTCAGCAGTTGGTTTTATTAGTCTATTGATATCAGTTTCCGCTATCGTAGTAAGTTACATTTTCTTTTGACAGAATACAGTTAGAGGCTGGACCTGGTGACACATGCCTATAATCCCAACCACTTGAGAGGCTGTGGCAGGGGAATCAAAAGTTCAAGGCCAACCTTAATAACTTAGCAAGACCCTGTCTCAACACAAAATCAAAAAAGAGCGCCCCTGGGTTCAGGGCTCCTGTACCACAAAATTAAAACTTACAGCATCACAGAAGTTTAGGAGCTGACAGCCGCCGTACCTTAACTCTAGGATAGCTTTCGCAAATTCAAGCCCTTGCTCTTCACAGATGTCACACTCGCATAGCCTTATCATGGCCTGTGTCTATGTCAGTTAACTGCCTGCTACTAAGAACACCTGAGGGCTGCATGGGGCTGTGGCGCAGCAGTAGAGCGCCTGCCTGGCACGAGTGAGGCCCTGGGTTCGATTCTCAGCACCACATTAAAAAATAAATAAATAAAGGTATTGTGTCCAACTACAACTAAAAAATAAATATTAAAAAAAAAACACTTGAGGCAAACAGCTTATAAGGAGGGAAGGTTTAATTTGGCTTATGATTTCAAAGGTTTCAGTCCACGTTGGTTGGCCCTGGCACTTTGGGGCCTGTGGCAACACGGTACCTCATGGCAGAAGCACATGGTGAAGAAAATCGCTCACCTCATGGCAGCTGGGACACAGAGAAGGGGCCAGGGTCTCAATATCTTCCCCCACTGACCCAATTTCATCCAACTAGGAATCATCTTTGAAAGGTTCCACCACCTCCTAATAATGCCCCAGACTGAGGATTTCAGATCCAAACTGTAGTAACTTCCAACAGAGAATCGCCCATTACTCAGGTGACAAATGACAGGGAACTGTCAAATTTGGAAGCATGTTAGAGGTTTGTGGTTATGGTGTCCTGGAGATTGATCCCAGAGTATCTGGGGTTCCAGGTGTGCACTCCCATGCCGGGCTGCTGTGTTTCTAAGGACTCATTTTAGAGGTTGCTGTAGTTGGGTCTGAACTGTCCCACAAAGGACCCTGTGTTAAAGGCTCAATGTCCCCAGTTTGTGGTGCTACTGGGAGGTGGTGGCGCCTTTAAAGCAGAAGGGCTAAGTAGAAGGGACTTAAGTCATTGGGGGCCGACCTTGAAGAGGGTATGGAGACGCGGACTCCCTCCCATCTCCCCTTTGCTTCTTAGCTGCTATAAGGTGGAACAGCCCTCTTACACCATGCATTCCTGCCATGATATACCATGATACCACAGACCCAAAGGCAAGGGAACCAAGCAACCACCTGTGAAACTGAATTAAAATATACTTTTCTTCTCTATAAGTTGATTTTCCCAGGTATTTTGTTACAGTGATGGAAAGCTAATTGATACATGTTAAAATATTTATGTTTGATATGTCAGATTCGCTTCAGAATAATAGGGAAGGAGAAAAGTATCAGGAACTGAGCAGTGCTTGATGTTTTACCCAACTTGTAAGCTAAAAAGTTAGCCTGGCAGTCTCATGGGTGCTGGCAGAAGACATGAGACTAACTGGGTCAGAAACAAAGGACTTTATTACAGCAAAAGTCATAGCTGTGTTTCATGTTCATTTGTGTCAGTTCCTGAAGCTCCTAAATCCCAGTGAGGTGATGCAAAGGCCCATTGTGCAGTAGGTTATGTTACAGGAAAGGAACACTAAGATTTACCACTTTTATAGCAAGTGGAAGCAAGCCTGCTTTTTTTCCTGGGGGAAACATTACCTCATCCCTCAACGTTGCTCACAAGGACATAAAGGCAACCCTGAGAAATGGCCCAGGCAAAGAGCAGTCAAGGGATTGTATTCTTGGCATACTCTGCAAGAATGTGCAGGTATGCTCACAGTCTATGGCAGATTGCCTCTCACAATTCACTCCACAGCCTGACACACTGTTGGCCAAACTTGAATTTTTACATGAGTAAACTACTCTGATGGCCATTCTGATTAATCCAGCCAACAGAGGCTAGAACCAAATGCACTAAATTTGTCTCATATACCATTTAATTACGGTTATTATCAGTAAGACTCAAAGCAGCAGATGAAGGCAGCCTGTAGCATTGATCTCAGCCATCTTCTCCAGGGTCCCAGATAGTGAACTGTAAGTGTCTGGGGAGCCAGGAGGTATTTTAAGGTCAGCCTCTATTATTCGTTATGACCTATTCAAGAGAGTTTAAACTGATTTGCTAGTCTTTGGTATCATTGTCAGTAATTAGTGGGACAGTAAATGAGCCCAAAAGCAAACCCAGTTTTCAATAGACATCTCGTGGCCCATTTTTCCCCTTACATACGGACATATAACCCCAAAGTCATTTTAGTTCAGGACTTGGTGAATCTGATTTATATTGTCTCCATAGTAGTTTAGTCACAGGGGCCGTGTCACCCAATAGTTGCACCTTCCTTTCCTATATATAATGTTATCCAAGGCCACTCAGATATCAAAAGCATATCAGTGGTCAGGTTGAATCAAAGCTGTGTTGGTTTTTGTGTCTGCACATTCAGATTAGGGAGTTTCTGTGATGGCAGCAGGCACAGCAGATCAGTTAAAGCACATCCACATGAGTTTTATTTCCATAGTACGTGGACAGAAATGGCAAACTCAGCAGGTCACACCCATAGTTGCAACTGCCACTTGAATCAGGTAGTGGAATGGGGTCAAGGTCAGTGGTTCCAACTGAGGACAATTCTGCCCACCACCACCACCCCATGGGATATTTGGCAATGTCTGAAGACATTTCTGTTACAACTGGGGAGAAGGGGCTACTGGTATCTAGCTCATATGTAAAGATTTAGAGATAACTGCTAATATCCTACCATGTATGGCAAAGTCCCTTGTTATCTAGCCTAAATATCCATAGTGCCAAGGTTGAGAAACCACCATCTAGGGAACAAATTGTACATGAATTATTTCCCTTCCCTCACTCCTGGGGCCTCAGGTATTTTTTTCCCCCAAGTGCCAGAGTTGTTGCTTTTCTCCACTGCCAGAAAATTGATACCTAAACCAACTTTTCTCTAATCATTCTTTCACTCAGATCCTTTTTTTTCCTGGCAGGCAGCAGAGAGAATCCCTTTCTGGGAACTCCCCATATTCTGTGATCTAACTACCTTGCTCAGGTATGTGGACCAGGAGGTGAGGGTGATGTAGTTGGAAACCTCTTTAATGCTCAACAATGTCAGATATCTGTGGATGGTGGGGAGCATGAAATAATCTGTTTAGCTTACTGCTAGGTGGCCTTTGTGACAGAAGGCACCCAGTGGTCAGACTGCAGATGGTCTAGAAGACATAGAACATGACACATTAGTTTCAAGAGCTACAATTGTATGGCCAAAGTCAGTTGGTCAGACTGGAACAGCGATATCATAGTCTAAAAATCTGTCCACAGTGGTACAGCACCATTAGTTATTCTTGGAGGAGGCCAAAGGTCCAAAGTAGTTAATCAGGAACAAATGGGACAAATGCCCTGTGTATTATTGCCTCATTTGCTTCAAGACAAATGGAGTAACTTTTGGCAGGAGTCACAAAGACTGCCATGCATGGCAAGAGTTTTTTCCTGTGTGCTTAGTCCATGATGGTGGCCACATTGCCATTGTGGGGACAATCTGAGTAGTGCTGGTTTGATTAACACCTTAAATCCAGTATGCCTCACCTCACCAGAGAACTGGCATTTACCCGAGTCATCTACAAGAGTGCCCTAGATGGTCCAGTGAGCAAGCACAATCTATTTCCACAGTGTACAATCCTAAAAAAGGGTGCCTTTGATCTGCCTGTTTTTGAAGTGGCAGACCAGATGGCTAGGCCACTGTCAAGAGTCCAGAGGTCAACAAAAATATGGCTAAGTTCATTTGAAGGAATTTGTCTAGATCTAGAATAGCTTGAATTCTGCCCTGACCAGTAACCATGTTCATCACAGCTGGTACTGAGGTTGTACAACCACAACAGCTTTTATCTGAGCCATGAATTAGATCCAATTATTTAGGGGCTCTTTTAAGTAAGACCCCCATTGAGCCAGCAAGTTCAATGGCACCTGCTGTAGAGTGGGATTTAAGCTGTGTTGAGTTGCTGTTGCCACTTGTTATATATACCTCAAAGGCCCGAGTGTTGAAGATTTTTGGTCCTCAGCCCAAAATGTTAATGGAAGGTGATAGAACCTTTAATAGGAGGGACCTAGTGGGAGGTTTTAGGAGCTCAAGGATTGTGGATCCCTAGTCTCTCCTCTTACACACAGCCATGAAGTGAGTTCTTTTGAATTTTGCCTGAAGTGGTGGTTGGACAGTTCTCCATTACTATAATGAATAACCCACCAGGGATGCCTGTAATCCCAACTACTTGGTAGGCTGAGGCAGAACTGCATCCTACTATAGGTGATACAATGATATGATGTGCCAACGACAGGCACAAAGCACCAGAGCCAGTCAGTCATGGACTGAAATACAAAACTGAGAGCCAAATAAACCATTCCCCTTTTTTATTTTTCTCAGGTGTTTGCAGTTTTTGTAGTATTGGGGATTGAACCAGGGGTGTTCTACCTCAAACTACATCCTTGGCCCCTTGTTTTGACAGGGTCTCAGTAAATTGCTGAGAGTAGCCTTAATTTGCATTTTCCTGCCTCAGCCTATAAGGTAGTTGGGATGACAGGCATGCATCATCATGCCTGGTGGGTTATTCATTATATTAATGGCAGAGCTGACTGGCGCACCACCTCATGCAAAAATCAAATGAGGCGAAGGCTGCTGCATCCCAGAACACCCCATTTTTTACTTGAACAGCAAGGAATGTTGAATGAGGCACATATTGTGTCCAAAATACAAACCCTGTAATAAGGGGTTGGGTTTCCTTTAGGTGTCAATAGGTTAGTCAGCAGGTTTTCCTTGATTGTCATTGGAAATAAGCATTGTGAACCCACAACAGGATCACAAATAACTTTGGTAAACAGACCCTGAATTTACTGACGTTATCAACACTCCCGTTAGTGGTTTAATGAAACCAGTCAAAGCATATAAAACTGAGGAGAGTCTGCCTTTTCATCTCTCATTTAGTGAAAAATTTAGATGTCAGATAGTAGGGGCACTTGCAACTGACCTCTAGCACTGGTGGCAGAGGACAGCTCAACTTGTTCTAGTAGCAAACCATAGCAGTGCTCTTAATGGAAGAAACCTCCTGAAACATTCAGTGCTCAGTTGCTTTGGGCCTTGCTAAATTGCTGAGGTTAGCCTTGAACTTTCTTGCCTCCACCTCTGGAGTAGCTGGGATTACAGCTCAGTGCCACTGTAAACCTCAAATTCCTGAGCCACTGGGGCAGGTATGTACTAGCATGCCCAGCCCCCAAAATTATTTTCTTGGAATGGTATAGGGGTAAATATATAATTGTAGCAGATTCAAGAGAAGTAAAAAGTGAGCAGGGGGAGGTGTGTGGCTCTAATGGTAAAGTGCTTATGAAGCAAGAAAATCTGGGTTCAATCCCCAGTACAAAAAAATACCAAAAAAAAATATATATATATATTTGAGCTTTGCTATAGGGGAGGGTTAAGCAGGGTCCCCTGGAAGGGTACAGAAATGAAGGATTTCAACCAAAGTGACCATGCCTCTAACCCCTGCTACTTAGGAGGCTAAGGCAAGATCAAGTTTGGGAACAGCCTCAGCAACTTATGTTTAGACTATCTCAAATAAAAGAGGCTAGGAAAGTTGCTTGGTGGTAGAGTATCCCTGGGTCCAACTCCACTACCACACACACACACAAAAAAAGAATGGAGTTACTTTGCCTATGGGCTGATGAAAGGAATAGGTAAAAGAAATAAACTGCTGGAACCAAGAGCTTAATGAAGCATGACAATATGGTATCTAATGCTTGAATGAAAGGTTGTTTTAGCACAGTCCATCCAGTGATGAGAAGGCAGAAAACAAACACATGCACACACTGATGACAGAGCAGAAGCAATGGAAATTTGTGACTCCTCATCTATTTAACCTTCTTGGTGATTATAGGAAACAAGGTCATCAGCTGGGAAAAAAAGGAAACTGAAGGTCTGAGAAATAAGCACAAAACAGGGAGTGATTAGAGGAAATACAGGGCAATGTAAATATCCATTTGTTAACAGACCTGTAACAAGCATTCTCTAGCGGAATTCAGCTTTGGAGTGCAGATGACTAACTCTAAATCCAAATTTTGCCATTGTTTTTATAGTTGAGAGGCTAAAGACAGGATTTGGTTTTTTTTTTTTAAATTCAGTTTTAATTTTTATTTCACGTGACCCTCCCATGCAGCTGGAACAGGCACAGGTGTGCTACCCTGCCCAGCAGAGCTTTCATTATTTAGTCTAGCACCAAGTGTATCTGCACCACCAGCATTACCTGAGAACTTATTACAAATGCCAAATTTCAGGCTTCATTCTAAAACTACTCAATCTGAAACCTGAGGGAAGGACCCAACAACGAACTGTTAACAAGCCTTCCAGATGGTTAAACATTTAAAGACAAACCAACCAGTCTGCTTGACATGTGATATCTTCTGCCATGCAAGAAGGCCCTCACCAGATGGTAAACAAATGCCTGTGCCCCAAAACGAGCTTCATCAGCATCTACTTGTTTTTAAACAAAAAGGAAAAAAAAAAAAAAAAAGGAAAGAAAAACCACCTTTAGGGCATGTGATAAGTGAAATACCATTTCCATACTATTTCTGCTACTTCATGGATAAAAATCCATTAAAAATTTCACCAGGTCACTACCAACTCAGAGAATCTGATTCACCACGCTGTCAGATTACTTTAAAAGAAAATTCAGGAGCAAACCATCACAAATAGGACTTTTTATTGGTCACTATTAAAAATCTGGATTTTAAACAGATTCTTGAACTGGTGGTTCATATCCATCAGCTCGTTCAACTTTAGCACCCGTCTCATCTCCTGTAGCTTTTCCAGAACTACTACCTTCACCATGAAGCTCCATGAGTTTTCCCACTAAAAAGAAAAAACATTGTTAGTTATAGCTTATCATATCTTGAAACAATGATTTGTTCAATATACTATAAAAGAAAAAAGGTGTTATTTGGCCCTAAGAAAAAAAATTATCTAGTCCCACCATTTTTCTTTCACAAATATTGCGATTTCTCACTTACATTCAAACTTGGGCTTCTTCAGCATTTTTACTTTTCTAACAAAGACATCATGAAGAGGATAAATTGATTGGCAAGCCTTCTCTATGTCTTTCCCAATGCTGTCTGGAATCCTGCAAATCACAAGTGATGGTGAAATTAAATACAAAAACCAAAGTTCTGGTTCTCACACATGGGATATCCCATTTCCTTTACATGGAAAGAAACCCTAGAGTTAAGTCTACACATAAAAACGCCTCACTTAACCGAAGGATATCCTTATTAAGACTATTATCACCTCTTTACAAGAATAGACTATCTGAAAAAATTAATATCTTAAGCCTTCTGAGTCCAAGCCTTAACGGTTAACTATTACACCCTCTTAAACATCTGTATGCTGCTTGGGAACATCAGAAAAATGTTTAATTATCACTAGACATCATCTGGGACCGAAACTTTTTTTCATCACCTGTTCCCAAGCATTACTAATTGTGGAAGATTGTGTATTTTCTAATTAAGGCAAAACATCTTTCTGCTGCTAGCTTCATCCACAAAAAGATTAAAAACAAACAAAAAACCAATTTACTTAAACATTTTAACACTCTTTCATTTAAGGGATATAGCCAGGATTCACAGAGAAGATTTAAATATGGGTCTGGTTCCTCCTTGGAGCCAGGGTTATCATATGCTTTCCCTCATCTAAGGCAGGATTCTGTTGTAAGAGGAACAAAATAAACACTTACAGTTTATTGACAACTTCTTTCAAGTCATTTGTCTGCACTTCCCGGGTCATAATTTCCATCATCTTCTTCCGGATTTGGCGGACCTGCTGGTGCTGAGCGTAGGAAGTCTTCCGTATCTGATTGTTGCGTTTTTTAGTAAAACCAACACAGAATAGACGCAGCAAATAACCATCGGTAGTCTTGACATCAACATGAGCCTCGATCATCGTCTAGAGAGAAAAAGACACTGTCAGATATAACACATTTTAATGTCATTAATTCAACCCTCAATTTCATTATTAAAAACAACCAGGTGGGATGCAGTGGAATACTCCTGTAATCCCAGCAACGTGGGTGGTAGGGGCAGGAGGATCACAAGTTAGAAAAAAAATCAAAAATCAAAGAAATGGGGGCTGGGGATATAGCTCAGTTTGGTAGAGTGTTTGCCTTGCATGCACAAGGCCCTGGGTTCAATCCCCAGCACTGCAAAACAATAAACAATCAAATGGGGCTGGAGTAGTAGCTCAGTGGTAGACCATCAGCATCAGGTTCGATCCTCAGCACCACATATAAATAAGCAAAATAAAGGCCCATTGACAAAAAAAAAAAAAAAAATTAAAAGTAATAATGTATATGATTTCACCTTCCAAAAAAAAATTGTCCTGAACAAATACTGTAAAAGCACATTTCTTAAAAAAATATTTTATGTTCCAAACTAAAGCTATGGAGAACTAAATATTTAATTTCACAGCTAATATATAATCAAAGTTCATAATGAGTGATCATATTATTGTCTAAATTTAAAATACAAAAGGCCACCTTAGGTGGTCACGAAAAAATTGATTTGCCTGCTTTCCACTTATTAAACATACTTTTATTTTTAAAATGAACATTTCCAATCCCCAGCACCACAAAAAGAAAAAGAACACATCAACACAACCACAGTCATACATTTCCAGAAATGCAACCATAAAACCTTAAGGGAATGTCAGAAATAAATGTAACGGTATAATCAAGATGTATCATTTGGGACCGAAACATTTTGTCATCATTCATTCCCATATACAAAATATTCCAAAACTAGACAGTTAGCCAGCCACTTGTGAACCAATATATTTTCTGGTACCACCAGCTGAATATTTTGTGTTAAGCACTGTGCTACATGGATTGCTTATTTCACCCCCACAATTCATTGAAAGAATATACTTCTCTCCACAAGAAACAAAGCTTAGCAAACAAAAATTTACTTCTCAAGAATATAATGGGACATGGAGTCATGATTTAAACACCACATCAGAGAATTTTCCACTGTTACACCTCCCAGCCAGAGGCAATCAAAAGGTTAACCTGAGCCCCCCTTTCACTCTAAATTCACTAGATTTTGAGATCCCAAAATATTTTAGAAACAGGCAAAACTGCAAGCCTCCCCTGGTGGTTCCAAACACACCGATGAAAACTCAGTATTAAACCCTGGACTCAATTTAAACATGTCAAGTAAAATAGGATGATCATAGTTGGCTGTGGTAGCACTCTCTTATAATCCCCAATTGGGGAGAGGCTGAGGGAAAAGGATCACTAACAACTGGGCAAGGTATGTTTCAAAATAAGAAAATTTTTAAAGGGCTGGGAACATAGCTCATGTGTGACCCTAGTTCAATCCCCAGTACCACCAAAAAAAATAAATAAATAAAATAAAGGATGGCCAAGGCATCATAAACTCAGCAGTAGCAACCAGAGTTAGCACATAATAAAAATCAAGAACACAATCAAGGGCTGGGGTCATAAAGAAGTGGTAAAGTACTCGCCTAGCATGTGTAAGGCACTGGGTTCAATTCTTAGCACCACATAAAGATTCACTGACAAAAAAATATATATTTAAAAGGACGAAATCAAAAATTTCAAATGAAACCTAAATCGTCATTACATTTGTTCCCTTCCTGTCATCACACCATGACATCCTTGGTCATGTACCCTATGAACTCCAAGAAAACTTTGGGTCTCACCTGCCATTTTTTGACCATGGAACACATTTTGTCACGGGTAAGATCCATGCCATGGAAGTTGGTTAGGCAGTTTTTTCCCTGAACATCCTCAGTAATTAGTTTGAACTTCCTAAATGCAACTTCATCATTCTGCAGATCAGCAAGACTCACTTCAAACACCCGACCCTTGAGGCCATCAGAAGCAATTTCTACAAAATAAGAATTGAATATCTGATTAACATTAGGAATTACATAAATACAAGTCTACTAAGTCATGCATATAAGCTGAGATTAAAAATTAAGTTAATGGTAAATAAAGACCTTAATCTTTGTTATCAAATTCATCAAAACTTCAATGACTTATTGACAGTGCCCCTTAGAAGTTCCAAACCACTTGTCCACTGTTAGTGAACTCTAAAAGCACGACTCTTGCTTAAGAGTACCACAAAAACAACCACCACAGGTGCCAAACCTAAAACCAAGAACCGAGGTGTCCTTAAAGTCTCCTGTCACGGGACGAACAGAAGCCCAATATGCCTACTACAATACATATACCTCAATTAAAGAAAATGCAAACCAAGTATAAGATACTCACTGGTTCCCTGGGTCCTGGTGACTAATGTTTTTCCAATATTTCTTATATTGAACATTGCTGGTGCTTTCACATCATACCAATCTTTCTTAGAAAATGGATCAACCCTAGGGGGGGAAAAAAAAAGTTTACGTTTCATTGCAAGTCTTGTATTTATTACTGAAATTTCTTACACCTTTCCTTATTTAACAATAATGTTAACTTCACTTCCCAGCAAGATTTTAAGAAATCTTAACTACTTAACTACTACCTAACACTAAAGTCAATCAATTCCCTCACAGTGAAATGAGGCACGCACACGTGAAGCTTGATGTTCTGAGCCTCGCTGTACAGCCTACAGACTCTAAGGTTATGGCCACTCTCCTCCATGATCCGCCCATCACACGGACAAATGTTCCTCCGGTAACCTGCACGTCTCGCGAACTCCACAGGTTCGTGAAGGCACAAAGTGGTAACAAAGACCCTTTAGGGTTAGCTTCTCAGAACCTCCCACGGGGCCCAAGCAGTAGAGAGGTGCGGGTCCCTGAGGGAGAAACTTCCTGGACAACAGTTAATGGAGTGGCACCAAAAATCCACGGACATAGGCTACCCTGAGCGCACAGAACAGAACACGCCGAGTCGCGGCGAACACTCGGCTCACACGTGGCGCGCACAAGACCCAGGAAGTCTGGGGAAAAGCAGGCAGCCCTGCGCAACGCAGCACCCAGATCCGCCAGGCCGCGGTGCACTCTGAACCAAAGTCAGGGCCAGCGCAATCCAACCGGCATCCTCGCCATCCAGCCCACACCGCGATCTAGAGCCCGCCCGCCGATTCCAGCAGGACCCCAACAGCGAGGACCGACGATAGTCGCCACTTACACTTTCTTCTTGGCTCCCTTCTTGCCGCCTTTTGTAAGGCGCTTGTTCTTGCCTACCGCCATGGTGCTGCTCAGAGAGCCAAAAGGACGGAAGCGCCACTCGCGCGAGAACTTAGGCGTACGGGAACGGGACGCGCCGTCTACGTGACCTCTGATCTTTCGCCCTTCCGGCGTCAAGAATATCGCGACAGCAAACGGAGCTACTCCTTCGACTGTAGTTGCGAGAGCGCCCTCGTGTGTGAGGAGGCCGCCTAGCACGCCTTGGGCTCGCTGGGAGACCGTGCTCTGGAGACTCAGGTGCCAGCCGCCTGAGGTGCAGACCTAGTGACCTGTGGTTTCTGTGGCTTTGAAGTGAGGAAGTAAGTTTCCGAATAAAGAGAGGGCCACTCAGCATCCTTCAAACCTGAACTCACCGTCTAACACTTCAGCCACGTTTCTTCTCAAGAGCATGCACTTTGCAGTCACTGAGGCAGGAGAATGGCGAGTTGGAGGCCAGCCTCAGCGACTTAGCAAGGCCCTGTCTCAAAAAATGAAAAAGATTGGCGATGTGGCTCAGTGATGGAGTGTGTGCCTACCATGCGCCAGGCCCTGGGTTTAACCCCCAGTTGGGGGCGGGGGGAGTGCGGGGGGAGGAAAGAGGAAAAGAAACCCAAAAAAGTGTGTTTGTTATACAGTAACAATACATTTTTTTAAAGTAGAGTAAAATCTCTAATTTCTTAAGATTTTTGTAGCAATTCATATATATATATATATATATATATATATATATATATATATATTGCTTATATATACTTAGTGCCTCAGTGAGTTTTATATATATATACACACACACACACACACTTTTTTTTTTTAACTGTCGCAGTTTAACATTTCCTGGCAAGATGTGGCCCCTGGAAAGCTTCTAGCCCATACAGCATACAGGTTGGGTACTCAGCCGGGTGTGTTGAATTCCTTTGGCAAACTTCCCCTCTGGGGAAAAAAAAAGATGACCAAGCTAGAAATCATCCCCTGCTCACAAATCCACCAGCAAACTTGTAAACATTTTTTTTTTAATCACAAAATTTAATTATGGTTCAGAAAACATTGAGCAAATAACATTCTTTAAAGAAATAGATTAACTCCAGTTATTGGGTGGGAAGCTACTAATAAGTTTATGCTATTTTTCTTTCTTCTCCTTTTTTTTTCCCTTGGGGTGGGCAGTGGTGTCTCACTTTGTTGCACAGGCTGGCCTTGAACTTGGAATCCTCCTGCCTCAGCCTTCTAAGTAGCAGGGATTACAGTTGTGCGTGTGCCATAACACACAGGTAAGTTGCCCTATTTTCTATGTTGAAAATGACAAAAAAAAAAATGGGCTGGGATGGTGGCTCAGTGGTAGAGTGCTCACCTAGCATGCATGAGGCACTGGGTTCGATCCTCAGCACCACATACAAACAAACTAATATATCCACCTAAAATTAAAGATACATATATAATAAATATTTTTTTAAAAAGAAAAGAAAATGACAAAAAATCTCATTTCCAGTCTGACTGCAAAGATATATGTGCCAAATGTCTGAAAATAAATACAATATGAAAGGCAAAAGTTCTAAAGCTAAGGGCATGCGATAGACTCAGAAATTTTCAGAAACACCCAAAGTGGCAACAAGGAATTTTTGGCTAACATGTGAGGGTCCTTTTTAGTTATGATTGTCTTTTGTTCTGTTTAAGGATCCACATGAACTCAATGTAATTGAAATTCCCCTTTTTGTGAATAGGTGTTTCTCTCACAGCTCATCCACTTCCTCATCGTGAAGTTCAAGAGACATGCTGTACTGACCACAGCGTAGTCAGCAACTCTCTCAGGTGGTCCTCCCAAATGGTGCCAGTTGCTCCTTCATCAAAGCAACTGAGACCTGTGGTGCACGCCTGTAATCCCAGCAACTGTGGAGCCTGAGGTAGGAGGACCACAAGTTCAAACCTAGCCTCAGCAACTCACTGAGGCACTAAGCAACTTAGCAATAAAAAACAAAAAGGGTTGGTGATATGGCTCAGTAGCTGAGGCACCCTGGGTTCAATCCCCAGTGATTTCCCCACCAAAAGAAGCAATCAAAAGCACTCTGATCCTATCTCCGGTATCTGTGCATCTAACTTTTTACCAAATACTGTGAGACATGGTGCAAGTGTAGGGCCCAGCGCCTAAGTTGTCACAGCATCCAGGTACCAATCAATCGGATTTTTCCTCAGTGAGGCTAATATACGATACAGATCTTCCCTGTCAGTAAAACCATCTCTGATCTGAACAGTTATGTTGTAGGTCTCTGAACTCCTGAATCTGTGACTAGTCCAATCTGAAAAAACACACTGCACCCTTGCATTTCTTGGCCACCTAGCCTTCTCCCTTTTGCTCCACAGAGGAATGAGTGGTTCAATGCCTGCACAGCCATGAGGAACCCAGAATCTCAGTGAACCCCTTGTTGCTACCATCCAAATCATATAATCCCTTCCCTCCTTCTATCCTCCAGCCCCTGCCTCCTTTTACCCCAACCCTTTAAGATAGTCTTTCTAAATTTCTAGTCTCAACTTGAAATTATTTATTCCTGTAGGATAAAGCCAACAGTCGGGATATACTTTAACACTACTGAAGCGTACTCTTAAAATGGTAAGATGGTAGGTTTTATGTGTTTCTCACAACAATTTTGTTTAAAAAAAAAAAAAGGGCTGGGGTTGCCTAGCATGTACAAAGCCCTGGGTTCTATTTCTGCCCCCCTCCAAGGGGAAAAAAGTGCTTAGCTGAGGATGACACTTACTCAGCCTCACTTATTCCTTTGTCCTTCCTAGTTCCCGACTACACACGCTTCTCTTGCTTCCATGTTTCCCTTCATCAGCAGGCTCGTACCTGTGCATTTTCAAGGCAGCTCAGCTTCATTTCCTTTTTCCATGAGATTGGATGTCTAGACAAATAGACTTTCCCTCACAGCTGCTCCCAGAAGACTGACTAGTAACTGCTGACTAAACAGGTCCTTTTCACCATGAGCAAAAAAGCACACAGGGCAGCCTGTTTCTTCTTTGTGTCCCATCTCATGTGGCAACCCCTCAGATTATGTGTTGAATGAACAAATAAGAGTCGAATTGACATGGGTCACATTTTGGATTTAGTAGATTAGTCCAGATTTTCAAAATAATTTTTAGAACCAACAGGCCTGGGGCTAGTTGGTAGAGTGCTTGCCTTGCATGTACTAGGCCCTGGGTTCAATCCCTAGCACACCACACACACACACACAAAAAAAAAAAAAAAAAAAAAAAAGACCTGCAATTTTAAAAAATTGCCAAACTGGGCTGAGGATGTGGTTCAAGTGGTGGCGCGCTCGCCTGGCATGCGTGAGGCCGGGGTTTGATCCTCAGCACCACATACAAAGATGTTGTATCTGCCGAAAACTAAAAAAATAAATAAAATGTTAGAATTCTTTCTCTCTCTCTCTCTCTCTCTCTCTCTCTCTCTCTCTCTCTCTCTCTCTTTAAAAAAAATTTGCCAAACTAAAAAACAAGTTTTGTTTACTGTGAACATCATTTCATGTTAAAATTGTGTTTTGGCCAGGTATGGTGGGCATGCCTATGACCCAGCTACACAGGAGACTGAGGCAGGAAGATTGAAAGTCTGAGATCATTCTCAGCAATTTAGTGATAGCCTGTCTCAAAGTAAAATAAAAAAGTTTGGTTCAGTAGTAGAGCACCTGTGGGTTTAATCCCTAGAATAATAACAACAACAACAACAATAATATATTTTGATTCCCCAAATAAAAATGATATATTCTATAAGGTGAATAAATCAAGTTTGTGAACAATGTAGACCTTATTTTTCTTATTACAGATTGCTGGAAATTAGTGACCAGAGGAAATCAATTAGTCGTCCCAAATATAATGTCAAGTCTAATAAACTATATTAATTTTCTTTCAATAACAATGTGTGTGTGTGTGTTTGTGAGAGAGAGAGAGAGAGAGAGAGAGAGAGAGAGAGAGATGCTGGGGATCTAACCTAGGGCCTTGTTCATACTAGCTCTGAGCTATACCTGCAGCCTCAAATAGTGATCTTGACTTAAGTTTATTACCTAGGTGGCAATTCATTAGTTTAAATTTTCTCCAGTGGAATTTGTTATAGATCCTCAGACTGCCTACTCCATATAAAACTCTAACTTACTTTCTTCCTGGTCTAAGACTTCTTTTTGTCCAAGAGTAAAAGTCATAGGGAAATCATTAGTGGAACCAGCTGTATCTAGCTTATTTCAGCTCTAGTACCTAAGGGATTCATCAGAAGTCTATTTCATTCCTAAAAGTTATTTTATAGTTAAAAACTCCTGCATCCCTTCCTATGGTACTGGGGATTGAACACAGGGGTTCTCTGCCACTAAACTAACACCCCCAGCCCTTTTTATTTATTTTTAAAATTTTGAGACAGTGTCTCACTGAGTTGCTGAGGCTGGCCTCAAACTTGTGATCCTCCTGCCTCAGGCTCCCAAGTCTCTGGGATTATAAGCATGTGCCACCACACCTGGCTAATAAAAGCTTTTTTTTCCCCCCTTTTTAAATGTATATGTTTGCTCTGCTTCCTAGCTGTCATGAACAGCCTTCCTCTGACACACCTTTCCATCACGCCTCATCCCTGTCCCAGAGCAGTGGAGTTGGCCAACCATGGACTGAACCTCTGAAACTGGTGCTTTTTAAAATGCCAGGTCATAGTGAAAAAGACAGTGAGGAAATCAAAAGAAAGAAAACAGAAAAGAAGGAAAATAAAACCAGCATTTGTTGAATCTGTACACAAGAAATGTATCTTGCAATTTTGCAGTTTGTAGAGTTGAAAATTCATCTCAGCTCAAGTGCATCTAGTGGTCATCACAAGTACAAAACAACCACTTGTACTGTCCATGAGATTAAAAAAAAAATAGCTACTCAAAAGTATAACTATTCCTAGGACTGAGAAAAAATTTATCTGCAGCCCACATGAAGAAGTCACAGTAATATAGAGTAGAATAAAAAAAGAACTCTAAAAATAAATTCACAAAGTTTTTCATTTTTTTAGTTGTAGGTGGACACAATACCTTTATTTTATTTTGTTGTTGTTGTTGTGCTAAGGATCGAACCCAGTGCCTCACGCATGCTACGTGATCACTCTACCCCTGAGTGACAACCCCAGCCCAAATTCACAAAGTTTTATAGGAAAAAAATTATATTTTCCTGACAATGTTTCATTAAATGATGCAATCGTCAGTTTTAATTTCTTATACTGAATAAAAGGGGATATATGAAGTCAGTATATCGAATTCCTGGTCATCATTTAAAACTTTTAGGACTCTGGCATGGTAGTGTGTTGCATAGAGTCCCAGCTACTCTGGAGGCTGAAGCAGGGATCGCCTGAGCCCAGGAGTTTGAAACCAGCCCAGGCAGCATAGGGAGACCCTGTATAAAATGAAATGGAACAAATGGGTGCTGGGGCTCATACCTATAATCCCGGTGACTTGGGAGGCTACAGCTCTAGCTTTGTTAGTTTGAGGCCAGCCTCAGTAACTTAGCTAGACCTTCAACAATTTAATGAGACCCTGTCTCAAAAGAAAAAAAAGGGGTGGGGGGGAGGCTGGGGATGGTACTCACAGATAAAGATCCTCTGTACCAAATCCCCAGGACCAAAAATAAAAATAAGGGCTAGGGATGCAGTTTATTGGTAGAGTACTTGGCTACCATGTGTGAGCCCCTGGTAGGAGGGGGGCTGCAATAAATAAGTAAATAACTGCTTTTCAGTTACAGAAGTTTCATTTGGTTCTTTTCCTTTATGTTACTTTTTATAGTTTCTTATTTTCTCTCTACATTGTATTAGGTGATACAATGTATATTTATTTTTGTATTGTATTAAGGATCAAACCCAGGGCCTTGTGCCTGCTTGGGAAGTGCTGAATCACATCTCAGCCTTTCAATATAGATTTAAACCCAGTAAATAATTAAGACAGAGGCTGGGGGTGGGGCTTAGTGGTAGAGTACTGCCTAGTGTATGTGAGTCACTGGGTTTGATTCTCAGCACCACATATAAGTAAATACGGTTCACTGACAATAAAAAATATGTATTTCCCATATAAAGACTTTATCAAGGAAATAGCGTGCCAAATCACATTCTGGCTTACATTCCTTCTTGTTGCCCACTGGCATTGTTGTTGTTGTTATTGTTTATTACACTACTATAAACTGATCCAAAGCATCTACTGAATTCCAAGTGTTATAGAATATCTTTTTTTTTAAGAGAGAGAGAGAGAGAAAATTTTTAAATATTTATTTTTTGGTTTTCGGTGGACACATCATCTTTATTTTATTTTATGTGGTGCTGAGGATCAAACCCAGCGCCCTGCGCATTACTGCTTGAGCCACATCCCCAGCCCATATAGAATATCTTATTGGACATGCCAAACACATTAAAGACCTGGCAATTTTTTTTTTTTTTTAACCGATGCTGGAGATCAAATGTGCTAGGTCTCACAAGTGCTAGGCACACTGAGCTATACAGCCAGCCCAGGCCTGGCAAATTTCTTAAAATTCCCCAAATAATCTTCAGAATTATAGAAAGGTGAAGGGAGGTTTTTGTTTGTTTGTTTGGCTGCTGAAGACTGAACCCAGGACCCCTTGTATGATAAGCCCATGCCCTACCACTGAGTTACACCCCCAGCCCTGAGATGATGTGTTTGGAAAAGAGAAGATAAAATTTGTGGGAAGATTAAAACTTTTAAAAAACAGCGTGGTATGGTGGAAAGAATACAGATTTTTACTTCAGTCCTTAATTAAAGTCGCTGCCTCTCTCGCTAGCTGTGTGACTTTCTACTGTCTTTGTTTTCTTACAGTATCTGGGAATAATACCTATCTCCCATGGTTACTATAAGGTTTAAATAATACAATATGCATTAGAACAGAGCTGAGCATATAGTAAGCACTTAGTGACTTTGACTTTCCTTCTCTCTTTCTCCACAAAATAAATATCAGGCTGATCATCTCAGCTGCCCGCTCACACTCATGCCCCTCTCATTCCCTAACTGAGTGCAGTGAGTCTCTGTCCTCACCTATCTCAGCCTGCAGGATTTGTTGTGATTGGCAGACAAGAAGAAGGAACTTATTTCATGAAACAAAACAAGAGAATTGAGAAGGAAACCTGAGATTAAATCTGTACTTGGTGATGTTAGTATCTTATAAAAGTACACAGGTACAATCAAACTGGATTCTGTATTCCCCTTGCTATCACATGCTGGGCAGGGGAACTCACTTTTCTTCACTACTCACACAGTCATTTTTGCTGGTTGACATGGAAATTGAAACCATCTTGCGCACATTCTAGAAATACACATGCTATACTTCCAGAATGTAAATTAATGGCTGGGCTCTAGTACTGCCACACTCAATGTGGGTCTGGGTCCGGTCCTACAATATAGTAGTTTGACCTCAGAAAATTTTTATTTTTCTAGGCTTGTTTTCCTTTTTCCCCTTCAGTTAAAAGTTCAGTTCAAGGCCACCATGCTGTGTACCTCCAGGGTGTTGTTAGTCCAGAAACTATAACAAAACTTTAATGACAGCGGCATAAACAAGGTAAGTGTAGCAGCACACTCCTGTAATCCAAGCATCACAAGTTCAAGGCCAATCTCAGGAATTTAATGAGAACCTGTCCCAAATAAAAAATAAAAAGGGCTGGGAATGTAGGTCGGTAGTAAAAAGCTCCCGGGTTCAATCTCAGTATTGGAGGGGAAAAGAAAAGCAGCAAGTAGAAGCTATTTCTCATTCACGGGGCAGTCCAGTGGGCAGTCTAGGACTGATTCTTTGGCTCCATAATGTTGGGGATTTAAGGTCCGTGGTTTTATCAATCCTGTGCCTCTGCCATTCATGCTGTGTTGCTCTCATCCATGGGGTCCAGGATGCGAAATCAAAGTTAATCCAGCAGAGGAGGAAAAAATGAAGAGGAGGACGTGTTCCTTTCCTTACAGAGTACCATCCATATGTTCCACACATGCATTCCACTCACATCACTTTGCCATCCCTAGCTGCAGGACAGGCTGGAAAATAGGCCTTAGCAGTAGAGCCATGTGCTCACCCAAAATTCTGCATGGAAAAAAGAAATTGCTACAAGAGCAATTAGTTTTCTTTTTTGTAAGGTTTTGTGAAAAGTAAATGCCACAAAGTACATAAGCACACACACGCACACACACACACATGCATACACACAAACACACACACACACAAAAAAAAGTTTGCTTCTTTTCTTCTTTTTTCCCATTCCCCTTACCCTGTTACCAAAAACGGGAAATTATTTCCAATAGCTATTAACTAGCAATATATTTATAACATCAATAAAAACAATATAGAGTTAAATTTTCTTTTTCTTTTTATTTATTTATTTTTGTGGTTGCAGATGGCAGAATGCCTTTATTTTTTTATTTTGTTTATTTTTATGTAGTGCCTCACACATGCTAGGCAAGCCCTCTACCACTGAGTTACAGCCCAGCCCTTAAATTGTTCTCTTAACAATCACAAAGTTCATACATTTATTAAAATGTAGAGCATTATCATGAATTCATAAAAGGTGCTTCAGAAATGAGAAGTTTGTAAAAGAGAACAAACCTACTGTAAGAACTTGAATGTGGTTTTTGGTATCTTTGTTTATTCATTTGTTTTGGTGGCATTCCACCACTGAGCTACATCCCATCCCCTTTTACTTTTCATTTTGAGACTGTCTTTCACTCAGTTGCTCCGGCTAACCTTGAGCTTGTAAGTCTTCTGCCTCAGCTTCCCTCGTAACTGGTATTACAGATGAGCACCTCTGCATCTGATTTGGCTAAACTTTAGATCAGACTAAATACATGTCTTTCACCATCTGCTCCCAAAATATGTATCCCAAATAGCACAGGATCATTTTTCTTTAATTTTTTTTGGCGGCCGGGGGGTGGGAATAACCAGGGATTATTACGTGACCACTGAAGCAACATCCCTATCCTTGTTTTGTATTTTATTTAGAGACAGGCTCTCACTGAGTTGCTTAGCAACTCACTTTTGCTGAGGCTGGCTTTGAACTCACAATCCTCCTGCCTCAGCCTCTTGAGCCACTGGGATTACAAGCGTGCACCACTGTGCCCAGTGCATGGGATATTTCTTTAATGCAGATCCTCTTTTCTTCTTTACCTTTTCAGATGGTATTCATTGCATTTATGCAATTATACTCATTGTAACAAGATTTCTACTTATGGATCAGATATTTATTCATTCAGTAATGTTACCTAGGTGCATAGTGAGTTTTGTTCTTCCAAGAAGTCTTTTATTTTGAGATCTGAACAGTTTAAAGACTATGTAATTTGCAAACAGTTGACCTGGCTTCACTTCCAACTCATTTTATAATCACAGGCAAGTCACTTAATCCCTGAGATTTAGGTCTCTGCAAAATGGAGATAGTGATACCTGTCCTGGCCACCTCAGAGGATTATTAGCATGCATTCAGTAAAAGTGAAAATACATAGCAATGGTATTTTAAAAATTGCTATCATTTCAGGCCTTGAGCAAACTCCAGCATCCAGGGTTGTATTTATTTTATTTTTACGAACTGGAATTTATGATCAAAATCATATTTGATGTCAAGATGAAAGGTGTTTTTCATTTTGTTTTGTTGTGATTCTGGGAATCAAAGTTGGGGCCTTTATTAGGCAATGCTCCACCTCTGACACCCTAGCCCAAACAGGGTGGTACTTAAATTACCAAATAAATTTCTGAGCACCTTGAAAAATAAGCTTAGAATGAATTTCTCTTTTTCACTCCTGAATTACAACACAACCTCATTTTTGTATTCCTATTCCTGTTTCTGGATTTCTCCTTCCCAATAATTGCTAAAATGAGAAGTGGTTTAAGTAATTTAAGCCTCTGGTTGTTACACTTAAAATACAATACTGAGCAAACAGTATTTATTCTGATCTAAAGAAGATTTTATTATATTTTAGCAATGAGAAAGAAAATTAACATTGTGGAAAGTCCTCACCTAGCAGAATTGTTTAAAACATCTTGCTTAATCTTTTTTAGTCCTCACAACAGCTATAGGGTAGGATTATTAAAGAAGGAAATAAGACTCAATGGTTTAGTACCTTGTCCCAAATCACACATCTGAGGGT
The DNA here is from genome assembly GCF_052094955.1 of Ictidomys tridecemlineatus. NCBI lineage: Eukaryota > Metazoa > Chordata > Mammalia > Rodentia > Sciuridae > Ictidomys > Ictidomys tridecemlineatus. Next base: position 124,080,579 of record NC_135485.1, read on the forward strand.
GTAGAGCTGGAATACAAACCCAACTTGGAGCACAAAGATTACTTAGAGGGACATTTCACATTAATACAAGGGTCAGTCCATCAGAAAAATGTAACCATTATAAACACAAAAGCAGGAGACAACAGATCACCAAAACACATCAAGCCAAACCAACAAAACTGAAAGGAGAAACAGGCAAGAGTGGAACTACAAAACTTCACTTCAAAGAATGGATAGAACAGCTGGGTAGAAGACCAACAAGGACACAGTAAGCTTGAAGACCTGCTACGAACTACCAGATGTGTGAGGAACACTTCAGCCATCAGCAGAATACACAGCTTCTCAAGTGCTCACGGAACACACTCTAGTCTAAGCTGTAACCTAAACCTCAATAAACATAGGAGAATAGAAATAATACAAAGAAGATTCTATAATAAAAAATGGATTGAAATTAGAAATCAACACCAGAAAGAATTTGAGGAAACCCAAATATGTTGGAATTAAGTAACACACTCCTAAATATTCAAAGGGTCAAAGAAGAAATCAAGGAGCTGGGATTGTGGTTCAGCAGTACAGTGCTTGCCTAGCAAAGCGAGGCCCTGGGCTCGATCCTCAGCACCACATAAAAATAAATAAAATAAAGATATATTAAAAAAGAAGAAATCAAAAAGGAAATTAGAAAATGCTTTGATATGAATGAAAATGAAGTACAAGCTAGGCATGGTGGTGCACATCTGGAATCCCAGTGGCTCAGGAGGCTGAGGCAAGAAGATCGCAAGTTCAAAGCCATCCTGAGCAACTTAGGCCCTAAGTAAAGTAGCTGTCTCTAAAATAAATATATTAAAAAGGACTGGGAAGGGGCTGGGGTTGTGGCTCAGTGTTAGAGCACTTGCCTTGCTCATGTGTTCTATCCTTAGCACTACAAAAAATAAATAAATAGTAAAACAAGGATATTATGTCCATGTTCAACTAAAAATAATAATAATAATAATAATAATAATAATAATAGGGCTGTGAATGTGGCTCAGTGGTTAAATTTCCCTGGATACAATCCCTGGTACCAAAAAGAAGAAGAATAAGAAAGAGAATGAGACAGAAAAAAAGAAAATGAAGTACAGAATACCAAAACATAAGGGATATAATAAAGGGATATTTGGCGGGGAAATTATAGTTTAAAATTCCTATATTAATAAAGAATATCCATGGGGCTGGGGTTATGGCTCACCAGTTCAGCATTCACCTAGCTCATGCAAGGCCCTGGGTTTGATCCCCAGCATCACATAAAAATAAATAAATAAAATAAAGGTATTGTGTCCAACTACAATTAAAAAATAAATATTTAAAAAAGAAAAAAAAGAAGAAGAAGATCCAGGCCAGGTATGGTGGCACATGCCTCTCTAATCCTGCAACCAGGAGGCTGAGGCTGGAGGATGGAGAGTTCAAAGCCAACCTCACCATTGGTGAGGTACTAAGCAACTCAGTGAGACCCTGTCTCTAAATAAAATAAGGCTGGGGATGTGGCTCAGTGGTCAAGTGCCCCTGAATTTAATCCTCAGTAACCACTCCCCCCCCCAAAAAAAAATCTATGCATGTATGATTTTGTCAAAACTAACCCAACTATTATGTATAACTATAATGCTTTAATAAAAAATAAGTAGGGAGGAGAAGAAAGACTGGAAATATAGCACAATGGTATAGTGCTTACCTGGCATTTGCAAGGCCCTGGGTTCATCCCAAGCACCTCCAAAAACATAGGGGTGGGGGGAGGAAAGGGAGGGAAAGAAGGAAGGAAGACTAATCTTTAAACAGTAACTTAAACTTCTACCTTAAGACATTGGAAAAGGGGCCAGGTGTAATAGTTCAGCATCTCAGGAGGCTGAGGCAGGAAGACCCCAAGTTTGATAAACAAATAAGATAGATTAGATAGATGATAGATAGATGAGGCTGGGGATGTAGCTCAGTGGTAAAGTACCCCTGGGTTCAATTCCCAGTACCAATTAAAAGAAAAAGTTGGAGAAGAGGGCAAACTAAAGCAAGCAGTGGGAAGGAAACAAGGAATGAACAGGAAATTATTGCAATAGAAAACCGCAAAACAACAGAACAAATGAGCAAAGTAGAATCTCGTCCTCTGAAAAGATCAACAATATTGACAAATCTTTAGCTAGATGGATCACTTGAAAAGGAGAAAAGTTGTATTGCTAGAAATAGAATGAAACAAGGAACGTTACTGCTGACCTTACAGAAATAAAAAGGATTGTAAAGGAATACTATGAACAACTATTGCCAAAAAATTAGACAATTTTAGATAAAATGAACAAGTTTCTATAAAGACATAAACAACCAAAACTGACGTAAGAAGAAAACAATCTGAATATATGTAACAAAGAGCTTGAATTAGAATTTAAAAAAAAAAAATCCTAACCACAAGAAAAAGGAAAAAATAAAAAGCCCATTTGGCATCACTGGTGGGAAGACCATAAATAATTCATGAATTCTAAAAAAAAAAAAAAAAATAGAAGAGGCAACACCCAATTCCTTTTGTCCCCAACCTCTACTTAAAGCTGAGGACTGAAATCAGGGCCTTATGCGTGCTAGGCAAACACTCTGCTACTGAGCTAAACCCCCAATCATGTTTTCTGTCTTTAAGGGTTTGTTAACTCTGGATATTTCTTTCTTTCTTTTTCAATGTTTTTAGTTTTAGATGGACACAAGACCTTTATTTATTTATTTTTTATTATTATTTTTTAATGTTGTATTGAGGATTGAACCCAGTGCCTCACACATGAGGCTCTACTACTGAGCCCCAGCCCCAGCCTCAACTCTGAATATTTCAATGACTGGAATCATGGGTTACGGGTATAGCTCAGTGGTAGAGTACATCCCTAGCATTAGCAAGGCCCCAGGTTTGATTCCCAGGACTGCTCAATAAATGAATTAATGAAATCACACATTATGTGGCTTTTTGCATCTCAATTTTTTCATTTAGCAACAATTTTTAAAATATTTTTGTTTTCATTATAGTTGGACACAATACCTTTATTTTATTTATTTATTTTTATGTGATGCTGAGGATCAAACCCAGGGCCTTGCATGTGCTAGGCAGGCACTCTACCGCTGAGCTGTTTTTAAGTTCAATCTTTTTTCTTCTTTCTTTCTTTCTTTCTTTCTTTCTTTCTTTCTTTCTTTCTTTCTTTCTTTCTTTCTTTCTTTCTTTCTTTCTTTCTTCCTTCCTTCCTTCCTTCCTTTCTTCCTTTCTTCCTTTATTCCTTCCTTCCTTTCTTCTTTTCTTCCTTTCTTCCTTCCTTTCTTCCTTTCTTCCTTTGATTGAACTCAGGGGCACTCAACCACTGAACCACATCCCCAGCCCTATTTTGTGTTTTATTTAGAGACAGGGTCTCACTGAGTTAATTAGTGCTTCACCATTGCTGAGGCTGGCTGTGAACTCATGGTCCTCCTGCCTCAACCTTCTGAACCTCTGGGATTATAGGCATGCACCATTACACTGGACTTAATCTCTTTCCAAATGCAAAGAACAATATATTGACTTCAACAATAGAAATGAGTTGTTAAATTTTCTTTTCAATAGAGCAAGTTAGAGCATTTTACTTTATATGATGTACAACATGCCAAACTATACACTTTGGGGTTCCTCTGGGTGGGCTCTCAGGAGCCAGAGTAGTTTATTGAGCAGCAAAGTAATACAATAGGAATTTTGCTTTAGGAAAAAAAAATCTGTTTTCTTTTTGAGGCAGGGGTCTCCCTGGTTTCAAACTCCTGGGATCAAGTAATCCTCTAACCTCAGTCTCCTAAAGCTAGGGCTACAGGTGCTCTGCAGGAGAACCATCTGTCTTCAGGAGAACCATCTGGAATCACAGCTTGATTGGCAGGAACTGGACTGAGCCCCTTAAAGCCTTAAATTAGAGTGGTCATGGTAGAAATGGAAAGAAACTTGTAGAAGCCTGTGGTTGGCCCTTTTGTCTTCATTTATTTACACTACACCTATAATTCTATTTCTGTTGCAGCTGGAGTTAGGGGACCAGAAGATATTTAGCAGTGTCCTCCCCCAAGAAAGATATCAGACCAGGAAATATTGGGTAGCCTAAAATGTTTGTTTTTTTTCCTTTGTTGTTACAGGCATTTACAAAGTTTGCTTTCTTTGATGTAAGATAAGCAGCAGCTGTCACTTATTGATCATTTGTTCTTAAGGATAAGGGAATTGAACTTAAATTTACTCTAAAGACAGGGCTTCTTATTCTTATTTTTCTTATTATTATTACATTGTTATTATATGTAGTAGGGGATTCATTTTATATACTGGTACATGCACACAATATAACAATTTTGTTCCCCAGTACAAAGCCTGTGTGCTCTTAATAAAGAAAAAGTTTAGGGCTGGGGCTGTAGCTCAATGGTAGAGCGCCTACCCTGCATGTGCAAGGTACTGGGTTTGATCCTCAGCCCCACGTATAAATACATAAAGATATTTAAAAAAAAAAAGTTTAATTGAGAAACATGGTATTTTGCCACCCTAATTATACCACTAATCCATTTAAGCTTATAATTGTCATTCAGAATGTCCAGTGTAAACTCACCAGCTTCCTGGAGGTTTGAACATATTTAATCAGTTCTTTGGAAATGCACCAAAAAGCTTCTATATCTTGTCTAAGAATGTTAAGCTTTGTTCAATCATCAGCCTGAGAAGGGTAAAACCACACAGCAAGGTCATGCTTCTGAGGTTGGGTGTGAGAGCCTCCAAAAAAGAGTTGGACTTTTATTTTGATAAGTATCAGAAAAGAGGTGGGAACTTAACTGGAAAGCAAAGACTGGGAGGCCAGGCGTGGGGACTGCAGGCATTTATCTGGGAGTCACTCTCTTCTCTTGAGAACTCATTTCCAGGGCCCATCAGGATGGAAAAGAAAACATGACCTCTGCAGGACAGAGCTAGACACCAGAGGAGATGAATGAGCCTTGTCTTAACAACAGAGTATCTAGGTTCACGTTTCTCTTTTTGTTGATTTCTCTCTTCTTACCCCTGAGTCTTCGGTAAAAGCTTATTTAAATGTTTCAACCTGACTTAACTATACCGCAGGAAAGTACAGTAAGAGTTCTCTCCATCTTGGACCAAAGGCTAAAAGGAATGAGTGGGTTTCCTTGAGGCCAGCTTGATGTTGGCAGAATTGTGAGCAACTTCTACAGGGAAGGACACCAAAGCTGGGTTAAGAAGCCCAATCACCTCTAGTCATTGTCCACCATCCCCTTCCCTCCATTCCTGCTGATGGAGTTTGTAAAGGATTTGTATTAAGAGAGCCAGGCATTCCTTATCCATTTACCTTAAAACAATGTTTTTCAACTGTAAGTTCGACACATTAGTGGTTCATGAAATCTATTTAGTGAGTGACAATCAGCACTTTTAAAAACTGTTTTGTTTGTTTTTGTAGTATGGGGGTTGAACTAAGGGGTGCTTATCACTGAGCTATATTGCCAGCCCTTTTTATTTTATTTTGAGACAGGATCTCACCAAGTTGTTAGGCTGGTCTCAAACTTGCAATCCTCCTGCCTCCAGAGTAGCTGGGATTACAGACCCATGACACCACATCCAGCTGGGACTCAACTTCTTTAACCTCATCACTTCTTTCAGGCTGAACGTTTTCCTCAATTCACACAATTTTTCCTCAATTTTCACAATTCACACAGCATGCTGGCATCCGGAGACACTGACTGTTCACCTGAAAGATGCCAACTGTAACCCTTCAGACAGTGAACAGCCCTCATCAGCCCTTAATTTCTTGGTCCTGTTATAAACTAAAGTGGGGCTGGGCTGTAGCTCAGTGCTAGAGTGCTTGCCTAGCATGTGTAAGGCACTGGTGACTGATCCTCAGCACCACATAAAAATAAATACATAAAATAAAGGTTTAAAAAAGGTGGCAATTTTGTTTTAAGAAATCATAAAGTGTCATTATGACCTGTCAATCCCAGAAAGACAATGCCCCCTCTTAACTTGCCCTTGCTCCGTTGAGTTCAAATAATAAGTATTTAAAGTACTAGTTTTGAACCTTAACCACACCAAATACACATGACTAAACTGTTCCATATATTTATGCCCTAATTCAAGTTAATTCACTTATATTCCAGACATTTTTCATTAGTTTATGAGTTTGGTTTATAAGCCAAGTACTCATATGTTCGTTTCCTCCTGGATTATCACCTCAGTCCAGAACTTAGGGGAAAAAATAGAGGTTTTTTGTTTTTTACCAAAATATGAGAGAGAGAGAAAAAAAACCTAACTGAGGGGCTGGAGTTGTAGTTCAGTGATAGAGCACTTGCCTCGCACATGTGAGGTACTGGGTTCGGTTATCAGCACTACATATAAATAAGTAAATAAAATAAAGTCCATCGACAACTAACAAGAACCCTAGCTGATGTCTCTTTATTGATATCAATTAGTAATTAATAAATTCTAGATTATTGAAGGAAAAAAGTAAAGAAATCCCAACAAAAAATTAAAGCAGATTATACAGAATATACAATGGTTGATATGCTGACATTCATTCCATCCCAGTGCTCCATCTATCTCCTGATCAGTAATTGGTTCCAGAGTCGGTATGTGACCATTTGTGCCAGTTCTTAGAAATATTTTCTAACTCCTACTAGTGGTCTTCTTTCTCTGGATGTTGGTATATCTGGATTATAATGCCAGGGATTTCTGAGTTCATTTCACCACTGCTTGAGGATGAAACTGTTATTGAGGATGACAGAGTAGAGGGAGCGTACTTTCTTGACATTGTTATGCAACTCCGTGAATCAACACTGTCCTACCTGTGAACTTCCTTGTTCTATGACATAATAAATTCCTTATTGTTTGAGTATTATTCAGAGTGTGAACAGGTGTTACTAATTATTTACAACCAACTCATTCTCACTATTGCACAGTAATGCTGCTTGCTAACACTGATTTTCCCCAGATGCTGGGGCACAGTGGCACACACTTGTAATCCCAGTGGCTCCAGAGGCTAAGGCAAGAGGATTCCCAGGTTCAAAGCCAGCCTCAGCAACTTAGTGAGGCCCTAAGCAATTTAGCAAGACCCTGTCTCAAAATAAAATATAAAAAGAGCTGGGGCTGGGGGCTGGGGCCTGGGGTTGTGGCTCAGTGGTAGAGGTCTTGCCTTGCATGTGGGAGGCACTGGGTTTGATCCTCAGCACCACATATAAATAAATAACGGCATGTGTCCATCTACAACTAAGAAAAAAAAAAAGAACTGGGATGTGACTCAGCATAAGTGCCCCTGGGTTCAATACTGGGACCAGGAAGGGGGAAAAGAAAAGCTTTCTTTACCTCATCCAATGCTTTCCATTAACCCAATAATGTGGAAAGAGAATCCTCTGAAAAACACAGGTTTCTCCCAGTTTATATTCTGATGTTATGTTTCTTTGGTTTGGTTTTTGTTTTTGGTGGTGTTGGGAATCCAATTCAGATCCTTGCACTCCACATTTTTAACAACTCTACCGGGCACCCAGTCTTCAACATCTTGTCAAGATTAGTTTAATTCAAAAGTTGCTATTCTCTTCTTTTCAGCCAGGTTATCTGTTGGAGACTCAGGCCAGGTTTGAGAATTTGATTCTTTCCTTAAGCATATGAAAACTCTAGGTAGGCTGTCGGTGTAGCTCAGGGCAGACTGTTTGCCTAACACGCATGAGGTGCCATGTGATCTCTCCAGCCCTGAAAAAAAGCGAAAACTGCGTCAATGCCCTGCTAGCCACTTGTGTCTTCTGCTACTTAGCTCTGCTTAAGTTCTGAGTTCTTTTGTCTAGACTGCTTAAGTAGGTTTCTGACTCCACATTGCCCTTCATCTGGTCAGTGCTAATGACCCAAGTTTCAGAGACCACTTACAAACTTGCCAGAGCTGCCCTGTTGTTTCCCATTCACCTACTCATTACAATTTCTGACGCATTCCTTCTCTTTCAGTGTCTTCTTGTAGAATGTATTTACAGGAGGGAAATAAATAGCCCAAAAATTGCTGGAGAAGAATTTTAGCAGGAATGACCACAAGAGTGCTGTACAGTTTCTATGCCCATTTTCTTCCTTGAGGTAAGGAGAATTTATAAGCTGTTAACTTTGTATGCTCTGAATGAACATCTATAAAAGTTGCAGATGCATATTGAATTTAGTTTTAACCAAAGATTTTCAAAGAGAGAAGAGAAATTAATTGGAAAGGTTTATTTCAAGAGCAACTTTTGTTAATTAAAGTATCACTGGAGGGCTGGGGATGTGGCTCAAGTGGTAGCGCGCTTGCCTAGCATGTGTAAGGCACTGGTGACTGATCCTCAGCACCACATACCAACAAAGATGTTGTGTCTGCCGAGAACTAAAAAATAAATATTAAAAATTCTCTATCTCTGTCTCTCCTCTCTCACTCTCTCTTTAAAAAAAAAAGTATCACTGGAAATCATTTAACATTCGAAGTTAATAACTTCTTTAATATAGTCATTTGTCATTTATAGACACCAACCCATTAACCCAAATAAGCAACTCTGGTTTCCTTTCAGTTCCACTTAGTCATGTTTAAATATGTGCAGATTTTTTTTTCTGGCTTGTGTTTTGTATAAAAACCCCTTGCAATAAGATATGAAAAGAAGTCAAAACATTTTAGAAGTTCTTGTTCGAAAGTGTTAACTCTATGGAATTTAATTTCCTACCCATGAAAATACTTTTCCTTTTAATTAACTATCAATTAGTTTCTCTTATTCTTCTTGTAATAGCCTCCTGAATTACTTTCCTACTTGCTATAAAATTCTATGAGACTATTCAGTATGTGTTAGGGAAACATTATCTTGTACCCAGATTTCCAAGAGTTTTCTAAAAGAAGCAATTTATCACCAATATTAAAAAAAAAAATCTTAGTTAAAAAAAAATGAAAAACCAACCCTTTGTCAAGAAAGTGAAAAGACAGCCAGGTGTGGTGGTGCACACTAGTTAAGGAGGCTGAGGCAGGAGGATCACAAGTTCTAAATTGCCAGATTCAGCAATTTAGTGAGATCGTGTCTCAAAAATTAAAAAAAAAAAAAATATATATATATATATATATAAAGGGCTAAGAATGTAACTCAATGGTAGAGTGCCCCTGGGTTCAATCTCCAATACCAAAATCGGGGTAGGGTGGTGGGGTGGGAGGGGGTGGTAATAACTATCCTGTCTCTTTAGAACTCCCCCCCCCCCTTGGTACTAGAGATTGAACTAGGGGCTTTTTTACCATTGAGCCACATATTTTTATTTATTTATTTATTTATATTTAGAGACAGGGTCTCACTAAGTTTTCCAGGCTGACCTTGAAGTATCAATCCTCCTGCCTCACCTTCCCAAGTTGCTGGAATTACAGGTGTGTGACACCAAGCCTAACTTCTTTAGAAAAATTTTAAACATTTTAATTGACACATAAAATTCTAAGTATTTATGGGGTACTCTGATTTTTTTAAAGATATGTATATAAAAAATTATCAACTTTGTCTTTATTTGTATGTTCTTTATACACTAAACCCCTTTAATGTTGGGTGTGGTGGTACACAACTATAATCTCCGTAGCTAAGGAGGCTGAGGCAAGAGGATCACAACTTCTACATCAGCCTCAGTGACTTAGTGAGACCCTCTTTCAAAATTTAAAAAAAAAAAATTAAAGGGGATGAGGATGTAGCTCAGTGGTAAAGCTCTCCTGGGTTCCATCACCAGTACTGAAGAAATTAACCCTTTAATTGGAAAACACATCAATAACCAGACATGGTGATAGGAACCTGCTGTCCCAGAACTCAGGAGGCCGAGGTGGATCCCTTGAGTCTAGGAGATGAGACCACCATTAGCACCACAGAAGACCCCTTGACAAAAAAACAAAACAAAAAAGCAAATCAAGTAAGTAGAGAGTACATCTCCAAGTAGAGTACATGTCTAATTTACTTCAACTGGATTAGAAAAAGATTATTTTGTATCACAAATAAACTGTGACCTTAAGTAATTCAAAGAAATGTAATTAACTACTATTCAGTTCCTGTAAGATGTGGTACTCAGAAAGGGTCCTGAAGAGACCAACATAGACACAAAAGTGTATAGCCATCATCTATTATTTAATAAAGAATGTCTATCAAGTTTTATAAGAGATCTTGAAGAGTTTTTCCATGTTTTGTATTGCTATATTATAGTTGTAGATGACAATGGGATGGAAGACTTAATAGGTATTTCACAGTTACTCATTATACCACTCTAAACCCCTCAACCCTCAGGGAGTATCACAGGAGTTACCAACAGTAAGATGGTCAACAACTGAAACAATGTGTTTTAGTAAACTCCCTATTTCTCAGTAGGGGTTTATATTATAAGATATGTGAAATAATTTTTAAAAGAGACAAATGAAATAAATTGTATTAAGAGATACATTGGGTGCAGTGGTGCCAGTCTGTAATCCTAGCAACTCAGGAGGCCCAGGTAGGAGGATCACTACATCAAGACCAGCCTCAGCAACTTAGCAAGACCCTGTCTCAAAGTAAAAAATAAAAAGGACTGGGAAAGTAACTCAGTGGTAGAGTGCCCTGGTTCAATCCCCAGTACCAAAAAAATTTTGTAAAAAATAAAAATGTTTTAGAGATAATGCCCTGCATTTAACTTCAAATAATTAACTGCAAAATCAAGTACTCTTAAACAAAAAACAAAACAAGCCAAAACTTTTTTTTTTATTTTTATTAACTAGAGGCTCAATGTGAATCATTGGCACAAAATCATCATGCAATCTTTAGGCTGCATTTATAGAAAGATGTTGTTCAGGGGCTGGGGTTGTGGCTCAGCAGTAGAGCACTCACCTAGCAGGTGTGCAGCCCTGGGTTCAATCCTCAGCACCACATATAAATAAATTAAAAAATATATTGTGTCTAACATATATATATAAGAAAGATGTTGTTCAGGACTGAAGCAAGAAGCCTCTAGTGCCTATGTGTAACCCTGTGGACTGGACCCAGTTTTCTAACTCTTCTAATAAATAGAGAATGGCAGAAACATATTCCTTCTAAGGTTATATTAAAAGAAACTTTGACTTCTGTGTTCTTTCCCTCCCTCCCTCTCTTTATTTGATCTAAAGTTAGAAAGTTGCCATGATACATAATGACAGCAGTCCTATGTAGACATCTACACTGGGTAGTCATTGAGGCCGGCAGTTTATTTATTTTTGTTTCTAAGGCCCTCATTTTCATAGTCAGTGAGAAAGTCAGATCTTCCAGCAGTCATGAGAGTGACTGTCAGGGATCTTCCTGCCTACTGGAGTCCTGAGATGCCTGTAGCCCTGGTCCATGAATTAATGGCAACCTTCAGAGAACCCTGAGCCATAGGTATTCAGATAAGCTCCTCCTGAGACCCTGACCCACAGAATTAAGAGGGAATAAATATGTGTTGTTATTTTAAGCTATAAATTTTGAGGTGATTGGTTGCTCAGGAATTGATAACTAATAAAGGATGGTAGAGTACCACGAACATGGAAGGTAGGCGCCATCTGGAACATTGATCTTTGTCAGTTCTGACCACTCTTCAAGCACATCCAGAGGTGGGCAGGAATGATTGTGAAGGAGCTAATCACAGAGGGAACTGTTGATATTAGGGTGGGGAAAACGTATATTTAGAGGGAACATGAAGACTACTTTCAGATGTCTTAAGGTTCCACTGAAGAGCTATTAGAAACCAGGCATTTAAGAGTTGTAAGAGGGATTAAATGGTCCAACCCTTTCAGAATTTTCCACAACAGAAAATGAGCCTCAGAGAGGATATGATTCTGACCTAATGTTACACAGTTAGTTACTGACTGACCAGGGAATATAACCCTGGATATTTGAATCTAAGGCAGTTTGTGCTTTTTGTAGCCCTAGGGATATGTGAATAGAAGCTTTAGGAAAGCCAAGTTTAATGAGCTGTGAGAAAGAACTTTCAGGCAATTAGATCTCTTCAAAAATGAAATGAATCTTGGGAAGGGTAAGAAGGGGCAGGGGACATAAAGGAGGCTGAATTTGATTAGTGCATGCGGTATGCATGTGGAAATGTTACACCAAACCCCATCAATATGTATAATTAATGGATGTTAATCATAAATAAAACAAAACATATATTAAAAATAAAAAAAGAAATGAATGGACTGCAACCTAATGCAGTGGGCTCCCTGATAATGGAAATGATTTTTAAAATGAACCGGGTATAAGCTGCTGAATTAGACATGAAGCTGAATCAAATTACTTCCAAGCTTCTCATAAATTTAACATATGATTTCATATTGATTTTAAGGTTAAAAAGAATGTAAAAGAGGGGCTGGAGTTGTAGCTTAGTGGTAGCGCACTTGCCTGGCATATGTGAGGCCTTGGGTTCCAGCCTCAGCACCACACATGAATGAATGAATGAATGAATGAATAAATAAATAAATATCCATTAAAAAAGAATGTAAAAGAGCTGGGTGTGGTGGCACATGCCTCTAATCTCACCTACTTGAGAAACCAAGGCAGGAGGATTGCAAGTTAGAGACCAGCCTGGCAATTTGGAGAGACCCTGTCACAAAATAAAATAAAAAGGGTTGGGAATGTAGCTCAGTGTTAGAGCACTTGCCTGTCGTGTGAGTCCCTGAATTTGATTCCCAGTCCCACCATCTCACCCCACCTTCCCACCCCCCCCACAAAAGTAAAACAGGCCAATATTTTCCAAGGAAGTAAAAACAGTGTTCTAAAATCTTAAAAACAAAAGGAAATTTATAGAAACAAACAATGCACTTCTATTAAAGAATACTAGAATAAAATGCAGGCCCAATAACCATTTTCAAAATAAGAAGAGTAAAGCTCCAAAAGCCAAGTTTGATTTTTCAAGAAAAGAAAAGGGAAGAGAAGAGCATATATATTTATAATCTAGATTATTTGTAGAAATAGAAAGGGACATGAAGTGTAATATACCCTAAGAAGCAGGGTGGAGAGCACATTCTTGTCCTATTTACGTCATAATGAACAGGTTTAGGACAGTGGGTAATCGCTGTGGAAATTCTATGTATAATTCTCTCTGAAGATAATTAAAAATCAGAAGATAGATAGGCCAAGAGATAATTCCTACAATTAAAGTGCTATACAGACAGCACCAGCATGGATCACCAGTACTTTAACACCCACGATATGCCAGCAAAGACTTAAGCAGCTCAACTGGAGGGAAGTTTGCAAATTACACTTAACAATTCCATTAGAAGGGTTTCAAAAGAACAACCGTGAATATTTTTTCATTTATTACCTTATCATGAATAAAAAAAAATGATTCCTTGGTTTAAGTTGCTTTACAAGTAGAAATAATTAGCTCTTACTGTGAAATACAGTTGGCCCCCCTATATCGACAGGTTCTGCATCCCCAGAATCAACCAATCAAGGATTGAAAATATTAGAAAAAATTACCTCTGTGCTGAACATGTACAGACGTTTTCCCTATCAATATTTCCTGAATGATACAGCAGAGCAACTATTTACGTAGGATTCACATTATACTATATGCTAGTAATCTAGTCGTAAGTAAACTAGACCTGATTTAAAGTATATGGGAGGGGATGGATAGGTTGTACACATATACTACATCATTTTATATAAGGGATTTGAAGTCTGAAGAGGAGGTCTTAGAACCAATCTTCTGTGGATACTGAGAGATAGTTATGTTTCAATAAAAAAGAAATGAAACATTATGGGGCTGGGATTGTGGCTCAGCAGTAGAGCGCTTGCCTAGCACATGCGAGGCCCTGGGTTCAAACCTTAGTACCACATAAAAATAAATAAGTAAAATAAAGATATTGGGTCCAACTACAACTAAAAAATAAATATTAAAAAAGAAACATTATTTAGAAATAATTACAATATTTAACCAGGCATGATGGCATATATACTTGGAAGGCTGAAGCAGGGAAATCCTAAGTTAGAGGACAGCCTCAGCAACGTGAAGGCCCTGTTTCAAAGTGTGGGGGAGGTGGAGATGGCTAGAGATGTAACTCAATGGTATAGAACCCCAGGTTCAATCCCTAGTATAATAATAATAATAATAATAATAACAACAACAACAACAATATTTTTAAACCCTGACTTATATTCATGGCAGGATGTGGCCTTCCCCATCTCAGTAATGGTAACCGAATTCTTGCTGCTGCTTAGAACTTAGCTTTAGAATTGTACTCAACTCTTCTCTTTCTTTCGTATCCCATACCTAAAGCCTATCTTCAATATATGCATATTCAGAATCTAACCCCTTTTCACTACTTCCACTCCTACTACCTGGTGAAAGCCATCATCATCTCTTGACTGGATTCTTTTTTTTTTTTTAATATTTGTTGAGCTGTGGATGAACACACAGTATCTTTATTTATTTATATTTTAATGTGGTGCTGAGGATGGAACCCAGTGTCCCACACATGCGAGGCAAGCGCTCTACCACTGAGCCCCAGCCCCAGCCCCAGCCCCTTGCCTTGATTCTTTTAACTGGGCATTTTACTCTGACTCTTGCCTTCCTTTCAATCTATTTTAAACCCAGAATCCAGAAAGACTCCTAGCATACTCTGTCCTTTGCTCAAGACCCTCCAATGGCTTCCCGTCACACTCCTCTGGATGGCTCACGAGGCCATCCGTGATCTAGACTGCTGCTTCTCCCATCTCGTCTATGACAAACTGGCCCTGCTCTACTCTGGAAGCATTGGCCTCCTTGCTGTTCCACAGGCACCAGCCTTAGTTGCATCTCAGGGCCTGAGGCTTTCCAATTAGCTTCTCTATCTAGAGAGCCACAGTATTGTCCTGATCACCTTAACTCTTTGCTCAGACACCACCTTCTTAGTGAGATGTTTCTTACCATCCTATTTAAAGTTGCAACTTTCATGACATACATATTCCTTGCCTACTCTATTTTCCTCCAAATTTCTTCATACTTTCTAATATGCTATCTAATGTACCTGTATTTTTGTATTATCTGTCTTGTCAGTAGAATATGAGTTCTAAGGGCTGGAGTCTAGCTCACTGGTAGAGTACTTGCTGAGCATGTGTGAGCCCTGGGTTCAATCCCCAGCACCACATAGAGAAACACCTTGGAGCCCTATGTAGCCTGGGAGATAGCACGGTCGTGAAAATAGTTAGACTATTCTGTTTGAATTTATTAGTTTTTAGATAGGGTCTTGCTCTGTTGCCAAGGCTAGTCTCAAACTCCTAGACACAGGGATTTTTCCACCTCTGCCTCCTGAGTGCTGAAATTACAGGTGCAAACCAGCATACGTGGTTTACTAAGACTATCAATAACTAAAGAAAATAACTTTAAGTTTTAGAATGACACTTGACTTAGCAATTGTAGCACATGTTATAAAGTCACTATAAATTGGATCAGAGAGACTTGAGAGGCTGAGGCAGGAGGATCAAAAGTCTGAGGCCAGCCTTATCAATTTAGCAAGACACTGTCTCCAAATAAAAAATAAAGACTGGGGATGTAGCTCAATGGTAAAGTGCCCTTGGGTTCAATCCCTGGTACTACAACAACAACAACAAAAGTAGCTATAATTAACATTTTCAAGGTACAGGATACATCTCAGGATTTGAACTGGTGATGAATCAGACAACCCCAGGGCATAGGGAAAAGTACAAATTTGTCTGAGGTCATGTGTGCAGAGAAAATTGAAAATTTTCTTAAGTATAGCTTATACTAAGTCAAACTATGAAAATAGTTGAGTGCTTTATGAACCGTGTTTGGTTTGGTTTGGTTTTGGGAACTGAACCCAGGAATGCTCTACCTCTGAGCTACATGCCCTTTTTTATTTTGAGACAGGTCTCACTACATTTTCCAGGCTGGCCTAGAATTTGTGATCCTCCTGCTTCAGACTCCTATGTAGCTGAGATTACAGGTGTGTACCATGAGCAGCTTTATGAACCTTATAAAAATTCCTTTACCCAACCTCAGCAATGATTTCAGAATTTAATAAAACCCCAAACTAGCCAAAATCCAAAACAGGGACATTGAAATGTCTGTTTCGGCTGGGGTTGTGGCTTAGTGGTGGAACGCTTGCCTAGCACATGTGAGGTACTGGGTTCAATCGCGGCACCACATAAAAATGTACAAATAAAATAAAGGTATTGTGTCCATCTACAACTAAAAAAAATATTTTAAAAAAATCACTGTTTCAGGGCTGGGATTGTGGCTCAGCGGTAGTGTGTGAGGCCCTGGGTTCAATCCTCAGCAATAAATAAAATAAATAAAATAAAGGTATTGTGTTCAACTACAACTAAAAAATAAATATTTAAAAAAAATCACTGTTTCGTTGAAATATCACTGTTTCATTAACTAGGCTAAAAAAATAAAGGTTAGCAGAGTGAATATAGTTTGCCACATTGATTGATTGATTTTTTTTTAAGAGAGTGAGAGAGAGAGAGAGAGAGAGAGAGAATTTTTAATATTTATTTTTCAGTTCTCTGCGGACACAACATCTTTGTTGGTATGTGGTGCTGAGGATCGAACCCGGGTCGCACGCATGCCAGGCTAGCGCGCTACCGCTTGAGCCACATCCCCAGCCCCTGCCACATTGATTTAATAAGTAATCTGAATATATATATTTTTGTGGTATTTTTCTTTTTCTTTTGATATTACAGACTGAACTCAGGACCTCATGTTGTTAAGCACCTACTCTACCACTGAGTGATACCTCAGTCCTATTTTTTATTTAATTTTTTTGTACTGGAGATTGAACCCAGAGGTGCTTTACCACTGAGCTATGGTGGTAACCTCAATCTTTTTTTTTTTTTTTTCTTTTTTGAGACAGGCTCTCACTAAGTTGTTGAGCATCTCACTAAGTTGCTGAGCCTGGCTTTGACCTTGTGATCCTCCTGCCTCAGGCTCTGTAGTTACTGGGATTACAGGAGAATGCCTGGCTCCTCAGTCCTATTTTTGTGCTTTAAGAAGGGAAAATAACACTTAAGATTTGTAGATTAGTGATAACATTAGTTTTCTGAGTTTTAAATGTATTTAAAATAAATTCCCTATATTGTTCATATATTTTGTATTTACTTAAACAGCGTACTTAGTCAAGGAAAAATCCTGCTGCCACTTAAGGAAAATGAAACTGTGCAAAAGGTTTTCACATTATGCTTATTTGGAAGGAAATTGTTTTCTAAAGAGCAGCAATATTGTGTCATTTGGTTCCCTTTTTGAACAGAATGTTCCATGAATGTAGGAGAGATGAGATTTTGTAAGCACTTTGAAATTTCTTTAAGATCTAAAATCAAAGTTGATATTGACACAGAAGCTGTTCTCTGATGGCACAGATGATGGCATAATGGTGCATACCTATAATCCCATTGAATACAGAGGCTGAGGCGAGGAGGATTGCAAGTTTGAGGTCAGTTCAATCCCCAGTACTGAGGGTTTGGGGGGACTGGGGAAGCATCTTTTAACAAAAAGCAGTTCAATAACTTTAATGAAATGCCCATTTAATGTTTTCTTTTTTTCGGGGAGAGGTTACTAGAGATTGAACTCAGGGGCACTTGACCACTGAGCCACTTCCCCAACCCTACTTTGTATTTTATTTAGAGACAGAGTCTCACTCAGTTGCTTAGTGCCTTGCCATTGCTGAGGCTGGCGTTGAACTCTCGATCCTCCTGCCTCAGCCTCTGGAGCTGCTGGGATTAAAGGCATGCGTCACCATGCCCAGCTTAATATTTTAAATAAGATGTTTTATTGTGAAATGCATCATTTTTTATGTAAAAAGTATGTCTTAAATAATCATGATAAATCTGTGTGCCCATCACCTGGGTGAGGAAATGGCATTTCCAGTCCCAATGCTCTGTGTGTCCTTCCCCTCACACATCCCTCTTTCTCCCGGTTACCACTACTGTCTTGCTTTTGTGCTTACCATTCACTTGCCCTTCCCCAAAGCCCCAGCATCTATGAATACATCCCTAAAATATATATATTATTTTGTTTTGAAAACTGTAGTAACAATCACAAATCTGATTGAATAAGGAAAGGGCAATATTGTCATCATTTGTTGAAGGCTATCAGTAGAAAATATACTGAGAAGAATCTCTGAGTCACAGTCTGGCTTTAGCTCCTCTGAGTTACAAGAAATTTCCTCTGTCTGCGGTAACTCCTGGGGAACAGCTTATTAAAATCCACCCAGCTGACGGAGATGTAGTGTGGAGCAGCTAAGGTTTGCTCAGACAGAGAGGGCTGCTCTGTCAACGAAGAGGGGAACAGAAAGTACACCAACACATGGTCAAGACTAGCCAAGCTCAGATAAGAACCTGGGCAGGCTCACTGAGGTCCTCTGTCTTCAGGCTAAAAGAGAGTATAATGGCAGAGAGGATCTTGACCATGGCAGTGCTGACACGTCTGTTCCACCTGGACTGGTTTTCCCCATGTGAAGGGCATGGTTGCCATCTGAGGAGTTCCTCTCTCTTGCGCTGGGTCTCTTACTCCCTGTATTACATGTCTTCCTCTTTCTTGGTTTATTCTCCCATATTGGCTAAGCATGCCCTTCCATTACTTCTTAAAGAAAAGATACATGGAGCCAGACATTGTGGTGCGTGCTTGTAATCCCAGTGACTTGGGAGGCTGAGGCAGGAGGATCTTAAGTTTGAGCCTAGCCTCAGCAATTTAGCAAGATCCTGTCTCAAACCAACAATAACAAAAAAGACTAAGGCTATAGCTCAGTGGATAAACAATCCTGAGTTAAATCCACAGTACCAAAAAAAGGTGATGGAGAGAAACATGGAAAAATATATATTTTTTGTCTTTTTGGGGAGCGGGGGGTATACAGGGCCTTATGCATGCTAGGCAAGTATTCTACCACTGAGCTATACCCTCAATTCAAAATTTTTTGTTGTTATTCTGGAGATTGAACCCAGAGGTGCTTCACCACCGAGCCACATCCCCAGCCCTTTTTATTTTTTATTTTGACACAGGATCTTGTTAAGTTGCTGAGGTTGGCTTTGAATTTGCTACCCTCCTGCATTAGTCTCTAAAGCTGCTGAGATTATAGGTGAGTGCCACTATGCTCACCCAATACTTTTTAAAAAATTTTTAATTTGTTCTAATTAGTTATACATGACAGCAGAATGCATTTCATTTCATTGTATACAAATAGAGCACAGCTTTTCTCTGGCTGTACATGATGTAGAGTCACACCATATGTGCAGTCATACCTAGGGTAATGATATCTGTCCCATTCCACCATCTTTCCCACCCCCATGTCCTCTCTCCTCTTCCCCAGACCTTTGCCCAATCAAATTTTCTCCATTATTCCCATGTCTCCCCCCATTATGGATCAGCATTGAGTTATCAGGGAGGACATTTGGCCTTTAGTTTTAGGGAGTGGCCTACTTCGCTTAACATGATATTCTCCAACTCCATCCACTTACTGCAAATGCCATGATTTTATTCTTTTTTAAAGCTGAGCAATATTCCATTGTGTATATATACCACAGTTTCTTTATCCATTCATCTATTGAAGGACATTTAAGTTGGTTCCACAGTTTAGCTATTGTGAATTGAGCTGCTATAAACATTGATGTGGCTGTATCACTGTAGTATGCTGTTTTTAAGTCCTTTGGGTATAGACCAAGGAGTGGGAAAGCTGGGTCAAATGGTAGTTCCATTCCAAGTTTTCTAAGGAATCTTCATACTGCTTTCCAGAGTGGTTGCACCAATTTGCAGTGCCACCAACAATGTAAGAATATACCTTTTGCCACACATCCTCACCAACACTTTAAAAAAAATTGTTTATTTATTTTTAGTTGTAGTTGGACATAATACCCTTATTTTATTTATTTATTTTTATGTGGTGCTAAGGATCAAACCCAGAGCCTCGAACATGCTAGGCGTGTGCTCTATCGCTGAGCCACAATCCCAGCCCCTCACCAACACTTATTGTTGTTTGTATTCTTGATTCTTGCCATTCTGACTGGAATGAGATGGAATCTTAGAGTAGTTTTGATTTGCATTTCTCTAATTCCAGTCCTTTCTTTATTTTGAGGCAGGGTCCTACTGAGTTACCCAGGCTGACCTCCATTTTTAATACTCCTGCCTCAGCCTCCTGAGTCACAGGGATTATAGAAGTGCAGCACCCAGCTCCAGTTCATATTCTTGGCTGATAATTTCTGAGGACAGAATTCCAGGTTGGAGACCATTTAATTTGGATATTTTTGGTGGGGGCGTGAATACCAGGGATTGAACTCAGAGGCACTCGATCACTGAGCCACATCCCAGCCCTATTTTATACTTTATTTAGAGACAGGGTCTCACTGAGTGCTTATTGCCTTGTTTTTGCCGAGGCTGGCTTTGAACTTGGAATCCTCCTGCCTCAGTCTCCTGAACCACTGGGATTTCAGGTGCTTGCCACCATACTTGGCTAGTTTGGAAATTTGAAAGCATTTTTCTTGGTTCTTGAAAGCCTGGCTTCTTGCTTCCAGTGTTGCTATTAAGAAGTCCAAAGCTGTGACGTTTCCTTATGCTTTATATGTAACCAACCTGTTTTTCGTTTTTCCCCCTTCTAAAAACTAATAGAACAATTTTTTTTTGTCCAGGTTGTCTGAAATTTCACAATGGGTGCTGTGTTATGAGTGTATCTTCATTGGTTTTCCTCTGCACTTGGTGGGTCCTTTTAATTGGAAACTGGAGTCCTTAAACTCTGCTGATTTTTCTCTAATTATTGTTATTTTCAGTGGCTTCAGTTTTCTTTTCTTACTTTCCTTTATTTAGTTATTTGGGGAGTACTGGGGTACTCCCAGGAATAATCTACCACTGAATAACACTCTCAGCCTGTTTATTTTGGGACAGATTCTTAGCAAGTTGCCCAGTCTCCATTTGAACTTATGTCCTCCTACCTCCCCCTTCTTAGTAGCTGAGATCATGAGTGAACACTATCATGCTCAACCTGTTCCTTCAATTTATCTTTTTTTTCTCCTATTTCCCATATCTTTTTTTAAAAAATATATTTTTTAGATGCTGATGGACTTTTATTTTATTCATTTATTTATATGCAGTGCTGAGGATGGAACCCAGTGCCTCACACATGCTAGGCAAGTGCTCTACCACTGAGTCACAACCCCAGTCCTGTGTTTTGTTTTGTTCTACTTTCAGAAATACTTCATCTTTCCCTCTATTAAAGGTTGTTTGTTGTTTGTATCATGCTTCTAAGTTTTAAGGACTTTTTTTTTTTTTTGCTCTGAGAATTCTTGTTTTATAACATCCTGTTGATGTTTCATAGATGCTGTATAATTTTTATAACTCTAAAGATTTATTTACTTATTTATTTTTCTGTGTTGCTGGGGATCTAACCCAGGGCACCATTCATGTTCAGCAAGTGCTCTACCACTGCACTAGTTCTGAAGATATTAATGACTGTGAGTCAGCTTTTCATTACTGTGACAAAATACCTAAGTCAAACAACCTAAAAGAGGAAGGGTTCATTTTGGCTGGACCTGCAATGGCATAGTGTATCATGTGGGTGTGCATGGCAGATGGGGTCTATTCACCTCATGGTTGGGAAGTAAAGAGAGAGAGGAAGGGCTAAGGTCCCACTATCCCTTTCAAGGGCTCACCTTTCACTAGGCCCCACCTCTTGAATACCTAGAAGTGAGGGCTGGGATTGTGGCTCAGTGGTAGAGTGCTTACCTAGCATGTGCGAGGCCCTGGGTTTGATCCTCAGCACCACATAAAAACAAATAAAATAAAGGTATTGTGTCCATCTACACCTAATATATATATATATATGTGCCACAGGCTAGCCACATTTCTTTAGCATATAGGCATTTGGGGATTTTTTTTTTTTTTTTTTTTTTTTTTTTTTAGTTCTGGGCATGATTGGATCCATAGCCTTGTGAACGCAAGGCATGTTCTTTACCACTGAGCTATATCCTCAGCCCCTGTAGGACCATTAATATCCAAGCCATAAAAGTGACATTTAAATTTTCCTTTTAAAGTTTTCTTTTCCCTGTATATTCTTTGATTTCTCCAGATTGCTTTTTCATTTTCGAATCTGTATCTTTCCCATTAGTATATTTCTTCAAGGACTAATAATCCCTCTATGATTAGGCATGGGGGACTAAAAACTCAGTGAATGTGTAGAATATAGGGCATATTGCCCTTCATGATAGAGTGACTTGGGTAAGCAAGTCTTGCTTTCAGGTTAGATTTACCAGAAAAGAGATTTCTTATGTATTGCTAGATGAGTAAGTGCCAAGTTGCGGGCATTCTTGGCAATAAGTGATGGAGGAGAAACAAAGGGACATTCTGCAATAAACATTCAGTCCACATAAGGTCAATTAGTCCCCTGTTGGGGGCTCAATACCTATGTATCAACTGTGCCAATCACATTCAGTGTAGGGATCATAAGTAAGTTTTGCTTTCTAGAAAATAAATATCTGGGCTTGGGGTTGTGACTCAGTAGTAGAGCATTTGCCTAGCATGCATGAGGCACTGGGTTAGATCCCCAGCACCACATTGAGGGAAAAAAAAAACCTAAATAAACAAAATAAAGGTTTTTATGTCCATGTACAACTAAAAAAATATTTTTATTGGTTGTTCAAAACATTACAAAGCTCTTGACATATCATATTTCATACATTTGATTCAAGTGGGTTATGAACTCCCATTTTTACCCCGTATACAATTGCAGAATCACTTTAAAAAATATTTTTAAAAGAAAAATAAATGTCTGGACTTGAAAGTAGAAGACAGACTTTCATGATGAAGGATAGGTGGCAGTGGGGTTGGGGAAGAAAGGGAAGAACAAGAGGGGGTCATAGGGAGGGTGGATGTGATCAAAGTATGATATATGTATGTGTGGAAATGACACTTCAAAATCCAATAATTTGCACAATTAACATTTATTAATAATTATAATTAAAAATAAATTTCTGATGTATCATCACTTAGCAAGATGTATATACAAATTTGATAGACAATGCTTGCTACGTTTCTTTACCTTTTTTCCAACTCAAAGTCACTTACTTGTGAGAGTAGAACTAGCTGCGGGGGATGGTGAAGCATTCATTCCTGCTATGCTGGGTCCCTACTTTTTACTTTTTATAATCGTAGTGCTGGGAGTCAAACCCAGGGCTTTGTGTGTGCTGGGCTCCCACTGAGCTCCACCCACAGCCCTAGGTCCCCACTTGGGTATATAAAGAAACTGTTCATAAAGAAAGGCTTTTTCAGACCCTTTTGTCTGTAAAAACCTTTTCTTTATGAACAGTTACCTGTTATAGGAACCATTTCTTCAGGGCAGTAACTTATAGGTGACAGAGTTAGTAATGAATTCATAGATAAAATTAATAAGAGTGACAACACAGTTAAAGTGTTTGCATACTAAAATTTTACTGTTGGCAATTAAGGTGTGATAGAAGTCAGGGAAATAATTTTGCTCCCAATATATCACCCTGCTTATACATAGGCTTAGGATGCATTAAAATTCAACAAAATGCTCCTATTTTATTGTCACAGCATCCTGAAATTTATTTTTTCTGTACTGGGGATTGAACCCAGGGGCACTCTAACACTGAGCTCCATCCCTAGTACTTTTTGTTTTTTGAGACAGTCTCCCTAAATTGTCCAACGTGGCCTCAAACTTACCATCCTCCTGCCTCAGTCTGTCAACTAGCTGGGATTACAAAGGTGCACCACCATAACCAGTGCAGTATCTCCAAATTTCACAAGGAAGAACTGAAACTATTTTTCCTTTATTATATTTTATCTATGTATTTTATATAAACAATCCAAAAAGCATTAGTAAATTTCTTTTATTGTATAACATATAAATACTACCAAGTGCTTCCTGTCACCCCTAACACATGAAAAATCATTCTTTTTTAAAAAGTGATGAAAGTGGTTACTGTTACAAAGCTGGCTTTCCTGATATGTAAGAACCAGTAACTGAAATGATTGTTGAAACTCAACCCCTTCAGGCAAAGGGCTTCCAAATATACATAGGACACATAGTTATTAGTGACTATTTGATCAAGCTCAGCTCAAGTGAGGCTAATGAGGGAAAAGGGCAAGAAGCTATTGAGTAGAAATTTGTTCATTTCACTTTTGGATTTCATGTGTCTATTTCTGGATGCTTCAGGAAGGGAAGCATTTTGAGATAGGATGCTTTTTATACTTACATTCTAGACATTGAAAAAAGATGTGCCCTCATTTCTCGACCTGGTACTACCATCAAATTTCATTTCTTCCAAAACCAAATCTTAAACCTAAATTTAATTGATTAATTAACTTGACTAGTTAGTTCTAAGTTTAGTATTGTTAAATTTTTTTCATTAAGCATTCTACTTACTTTTACCTCATTTTTTTCATTCTATTGAGATAAAATGCTACTCTGGAAAAAAATGTAAAAATTAAGAATTATTATTTTTACTTTACTTGAACTTAAGGGAGAATGTGATTATGCAGAAGTATACTTTCCTGTGTGTGCTGCTTGTATACTTAATGATGATCAATAGACAAAGTAAAATATAGATTTATTTTCCCATAATTCATAACTAAAAATTTCCTGGGATAGTCATGGAGACTGCTGTTCAAATTACTTGAGAGATTATAAAGTGGAAGCTAAAATAGTTGTTAAAATTGACCTTATTTATACTTTTGTATATTATTTTACTGTATAAAGATCTTTGTAAAAAACTTCAATAAAATGTGTCAGCTATCAAATAAACACAAATTCCTATAAACTTAGTCAATTATCAATATTTGTACTTTTCTTTAATATTTATTTTTTAGTTGTAATTGAACACAATACCTTTATTTTATTTATTTTTATGTGGTGCTGAGGATCGAACCTGGGGCCTCATAAATGCAAGGTGAACGCTCCACCACTAAGCCCCAATCCCAGCCCAGTATTTTTACTTTTTATGAGCCAGTCTTTATTGGGAATTCAGGGAGATCCAGATGGAAGCCAGGACTTCCAGGATATTCCCTTTTACAAAGGGAAACTAGGATTCTTAGGGTTCTTCCTTTTAATAACCAGGAAACCATTTGTTGAGCACCTACTAATTGTCAAGAACAGTATGAGCAATGAGGGTGTCAAGATTAAAGACCTAGGGCTGGGGTTGTGGCTTAGTGGTAGAGTGCTTGCCTCACATATGTGAGGCACTGGGTTCGATCCTCAGCACCACATAGAAATAAGTAAATAAGGTTATTAAAAAAAAGAGTAAAGACCTAGTCTTTGCCTTCAGTAGCTCACTTTCAAAAAGGTTGGATCAGAAACAATACAGTAGTCTAAAATGGTCATGATCAAGACTATTACAAATTTCCAGAGCTTCTGATTCTGCCTTACTTTGTAATTTCATCAAATTCTTCACCTATAAAATAGGAATAATATAACTTAGTCTGTAGCTTTATTGTGAATATTAAATAACATCATGTAGCAATGTGGAACCTAGGCAGTCAGACTCCTGAGAAGTTCAGTGATTCCATCGAAGAAGTAGCAATCCTATTTCATGCCTCAACGAACTGACAAATTACTACATGTCCTAGAGTTTCAGGGCCACTTGTGATATTTAAAACCTCCTATGTTAAATTGTGGGATGCTGCATCCACATGGTAAGTATTGTGTCTGGGGTAAAAGCAGGTTGTCATGAGAGTACATAAAAGGACACCTGGGGCTGGGGGTGTAGCTCAGAGGTGGAGCCCAGCAAGCTTGAGGCCCTGGCTCCATCCTAGCACCCTAAGAAAAACAAAAAGGTCTGAAGGAGTAAGTCAGAGGATAGAGAAAAGAACCTATGCTTAACAGAAAAGATGAGTTAAAGGGGAGCCTGCTTTGGAGGAGCTGCTGGCTATGGGTATTTTAGAACTACAGTCTGTTTTGTTTTGTTTTGTTTCTTTTTGCAGTGTTGGGAATCAATGCAACCCAGGGCCTCACCCATGCTAGGCAAGCACTCCACCACTGAGCCTGAGAAGGGATTTTGAGCCTTGTTGGTGCTACAGTCTACTTTGTCCACCTGCTAAAACCTATGAACCCTCCTCAGAATAACATTTTTAATGTGTAAAGTAAGACATTTCAGTGCAGTTATCAGAATGTAAGAAATAAGTATAAAGTAATTTATTCATTTATCAGTACATTAATGATAAGGTCTAGCAGTGGATATAATAACTACTATAATTTCAGAGAAGCAATGAGGGTAGTGATTTAAGATCTCTGTAATAACTTACAATGTGTGGTAAAACTGATGCCTGTTTGCTATAGAATGACAGATACTATGTGTGTGGTTTTTTGTTTATATGTTTTTGTTTTTGTGGTGCTGAAGATTGAACTTAGAGCCTTATGTAGTCTAGGCAAGTACTCTGCCACTGAGTTACACTCTCAGCCCAGATCTGGTTAATCCTTGGGTTTATTGCTTATCTTAATAATTAGAGGAAATCCTAAATTTCAATTAGAGACTAGTAAAAAAATAAAGATGCATTATTTTCTTCATCCCAGTTTAACCTACCATAGACCCGAGGTTACAAACTCCTGGTTTTAGGATATAGCTTCTAAACAAGATTCTGCCTTCAATCAAACCCTGTCTCAAATTCAGGATCTAGGTTAAGAATGCACAAATATGAATGCACAAATATTCCCTTCCTTAAACCTCTTCACTAGTTTTCTGGCCTTTAGGATTAAGTCTAAATTCTTTGTTGTGATTTCAAATCCCTACAGGATGGATTTCTCTTTATTCCCTTAATTCTGTTCTCTTTCTCAGTCAAACAGAACTTGTCAAATACAGTCCTTTCTTCTTTGGCACTTACTGCTTTTATCCCATTGCTTTGTTCCTATTTCCTATAGAAATTTGACTTAACATCTCCATGGTTCCTGACCTCATGCTGCTTTCATTATTCTGGGGGAGAAGACAATTAAACATGTAATTATATTAAAGTGTGAGAACTTTGTTCACTGGTTTACCACCAGGGTTCCCTAGAATCTGAAACATGCTTAATGCTTAAGCATTACACAACAAGCATGCCATTGGAAATATATTCTATGTTAGAACCCACCCCCACCCAGCCAGTAACTGTGACCATCAGCCCTGGTCTGACAGCATTTCATTGATGAGTAAACAAATGAATGGCCTCAACTGGTTAAGAAGTGTCCTTTGGAGACTGAATTTAAGGCAGAAATCATTCTGGGATTATGTATACTTGGTTTTTAAAATAAATCTTTTTGTGTATGTGTGTATTCATTTATAATCTAAAAGTGATGAGTATTTAAAGAGCTTTTTCTGATTAGAAAAGTATTACAAATGGAACATTGGAGACTTCTGTTGGGAAGCTGCCCCAACAGAAGTACTCCAAAGTGGTTTAGCAGAAGCACTCCAAGTTTATGTGTGCCTGTAATCCCAGTAACTCAAGAGGCTGAGGCAGGAGGATCACTAGTTCAAGGCCAGCCTGAGTACCTGATTGAGGCATTTGGCAATTTGGCAAGACCCTGTCCCAAAATAAAAAAAATTTAAAAGGACACGGTTTGTAGCTCAGTGGTAAAGTGGCCCTGAGCTCAATCCCTAGTACTTCTGAGAGAACTAGTTATTGGTTTGGAGTTGGCAAACCTTGGCCCATGAGCCATATCCGGTCTGTCACCTGTTTTTGTATGGTTCACAATCTAAAATGATTTTTAAATTTTTAAATCATTAAAGAAAAAAATCCAAAAGAATAATGTATTGTGGCATGTGAAAATTATATGAAACTGAAATTTCAGTGTTCATAAATAAAGTTCTATTGGAATACAGCCCCCCTCATCATTGTTACCTCATCACAATGGCAGAGTTAAGTAATTGCAACAGATCATATTGTCTGCAAAGTCTAAAATATTTATTGTCTTTTACCAAAAATGTTTGCTGCATTCTTTCTTTCTCCATGCTGGTGACTGAACCAAGGGTGTCATAAATCTAGGAATTCTACCACTGAGATACACCCCTAGTCCCTGAAAATATCTGCTGATATCCTCTGTTAGCTCTTAAATCTGTTGATGGCACAATTTTGCAAATAGAGGGCATTCAATACACACTTGTTGGATTAAATCAAAACTTTACAGTCTCATGGTTTATTTACTTATATTTATTTCTTTTTGTAGTGCTGATGATAGAATCCAAAGTAGGCAAGTGCCTTACCACTGAACTGAAATAGCTGCATCTTTCTTGGTTTAATTTTGTGCCTTGAATTGCTTACCTGGATCTACACAATCATAACAACAACCTCCTTCTCCTCCTCCTCCTCCTGCTCTCCTTTCTTCTTTTAAGGTTCTGGGAATGGAACCCAGGGGTGCTCAACCACTGAGCCATATCCCCAATCCTTTTTTATGTTTTATTTACAGACAGAGTCTTACTAAATTGCTTAGGGCTTCACTGAATTGCTGAGGACGGCTTTGAACTTGAGATCCTTGTGCCTCTGCCTTCTGAGCTGCTATGATTACAGGCGTGAGCCACTGAGCCTGGCTGGATCTATACTACTCTACTTATTGAATGGAGAGTGTCTTAATATTGGAAGTTTAAGTATTTATTAAAATTTACATATCTCTTATAGACTAATAAGGCAAATCATACATTTAACCTACCTCAAATATTGGGCCAAATGTGTTAAGTGCCATAATAATTATAGCCTACACATTTGTATCTTCAGGACAAAACAAAATTCCTGGCGTAATAGCACACATACCTATAGTTCTGGCTAGTGGCTGACACAGGAGGAGCTAAAGTTTGGGGCCAGCCTGTGCAATTTAGCCAGACTCTGTCTCAAAAATAAAAAGGGCTGGGAACGTAGCTCAGTGGTAGAGTGCCCCTGGGTTTAATCCCCAACATTACAAAACAAACAAACAAACAAACAAACCCAGAATTCCTTAAGCTGGAGCAATTAGGAAAGACTTCAGTTTACCAATAGTTGATACTGGGCTCTCAGGTCATATGGAAAGACCAAGAACAAAACTGGAGATGGGTATCATTGGATAACTGTGTGTGTAAAGAGGAAGCTGTTATACAGTTGGCTTCGTCTGAGCATGGGACTGTGAAGGGTGCTAATGTGTCATGCTCAACTGGATTTGAACCCCAAAAGAAATACATATCCCAGAATTAGTTTCTATACACTATGCCAGCCATTTGTCAACACCTGCTCACATTCAAATCTTCAAGAATCTAACTTTCCTTATCCCATATCTGAGAGAGTTCTCTTGAAGGTCACCTGTAACCACCAGAAAACCCAATGAGTTTTGATTAGCCCTCATCCTTCCTTAGCTGTCTG
This sequence comes from Ictidomys tridecemlineatus, assembly GCF_052094955.1. NCBI lineage: Eukaryota > Metazoa > Chordata > Mammalia > Rodentia > Sciuridae > Ictidomys > Ictidomys tridecemlineatus. Next base: position 124,109,809 of record NC_135485.1, read on the forward strand.
CAGCATTTCAACAACTTAATCTTCATTCTTTTCTTTTTTTGTGATACTGGGGATTGAATCCAGGGAACTATCACCCCCAGACCTGACTTTTTTTGGTACAAGGGATTGAACCCAGGAGCACTTAACCACTAAGCCACACCCCCAGTTCTTTTCATTTTTTATTTTGGATTAGGATCTTGCTAAATTGCTAAGGGCCTCACTAAAATTACTGGCGCTGGCCTTGAACTTGCAATCTTCCTACCTCAGCCTCCTGAGCCTCTGGGATTACAGGTGTGCTCCACCATTCCTGCTACCCTAGCTTTTGAATTTTTTTTTTTTTTTTTTTTTAGTTTTAGGTGGACATAATATCTTTATTTTATTTTTATGTGGTGCTGAGAATCGAACTCAGTGCCTCACACATGCTAGGTGAGCGCGCTACCACTTGAGCCACATCCCAGCCCCTGAAATTTTTATTTTTATTTTGAGACAGGGTTGATTAAAGTTTCCCCGGGCTTGTTTTGAACTCTTGTCTCAGCTTCCCAAATTACTGAGACTGCAGGTTGGCACCACTATAAATGGCTTCCTTATTTTCTTAAAACCCTTCTCCTCTCTAACTCACCTAATGGTACCTACATTCCTCTGATCTCTTTTCTATTGAGAAAGAACAAAAATGGATTTCAGGCAGTACATGGCTGTCATTTGGAAACAGCAAGGCCTCACAACAGATTTTTTTTTTTTTTTAGATGGGGTGTCACAGAATTGCCCAAGCTAGCCTCAAACTCAAGAGCTTCCCACCTCAACCTCTAGATAGCTGGGATTATAGGCGTGCACCACCACACTGGGGCCCCACAAGAGTTTTATATTCAGCTTTTGCTAATCTTAACACAAACTTCTATGGAAAGTACACTACATCCAAATCATTGTGTCAGAGATTGTACAGGGGGAATTAGAAGACATATGGACAGTCTTGTGGAGGGCAGAGATTAATAAACAAATAATTTAAACTCAAAGCAGAATAAAGAAAAGATTGATGGAAAGCATTAATAGCATTCTGTGAATGTGAAGAGTGAGGGGCAAAGTGACCTTGAGGATAAGAATTGTTCATGTCTTTCCAAGTATGAAGGAATTTGCTACCAATGCCCCATGGATTGAGGCGGGGGGGGGGGGGGAGGCATTAAATTACAAAGTTTGTGTGACTCTTTAAAAAGTTGTTCTCCTTCTGCATTATTGGCTCATTATATTATAAATGTTAAAACTGCCTTTTTAAAAAAAAAAATTTGGTACTGGGAGTCGAAAAGCTAGGATGCTCTACCACTAAGCTACATCCCCAGTCCTCTTTACTTTTTATTTTGAGACAGAGTCTCAGTAATTGCTCAGGCTGTACTCAGATTTGTTAACCTCCTGCTTCAGCATCCCAAATAGCTGGGATTACAGGCTTGTAGCACTGCACCTGGCTTAAAACTGCCTTTTTAAAAATGACTTATGTATAGTGTAGTGATAATCTTTATCTCACTTGATCCTCAAAGCAATCCTCTTTAGAAGGTATTATTAGCCCTATTTTGCAGATGTTAATAGTGAGAATCAGAGGAATGAAGTAATATAGGAAACTTGCTTCACGTAGAATTAAACTCTCTTTTTCTCATTATTTAAAATGAATTCACTTGGGAACTAAGGATTGAAAATTTATCTAAGTATATTTCTTCTTTTTATTTCTAATAAATAGGGAACTTAAATGCTAGCACTTAAACTGAATGGACTTATAGCCCCCTGGACTCAATACCTTTTATAGAACCCAAGAAACTCTTATTTTCTTTATTGTCAAAGTGACCCAGCAATTGATTATTTGCCTGGGGGATATAGCAGCTCTTTCATTCCAAGAGGGGACAATAGAGTCTGCAGTGTTGGAAAGAACAGCAGAGTTCTCTAAAGCTATGTCTAGATGGCAATCCTGAAATGGTTGAAAAAGTGAAAAGTATAATACTAGTTGTGCACAGTCCCTAATTGAATTTCAGTCTTGGGAAATCCAAACGGATTTTTTTCTAAGTTATTTTTCTTTTTTTGGCTAAAACTAGGGTAAGCAGTCATCTTCAGGCAGTAAAACCAGTTTGATGGGTGCCCCTCCCACTTCCCCCATCAGAAACTGGCTTCAGACCTAACTGCTCATTGGCTGATACTTACAGTTGAATCGACAGGTGCAACAGTGAGAAAAAAAAATTCACAGAGAGATTTTGTAAATAGAAATGAAGGCTGTGTAAATAAAGTACCTGCACTTTTTCTAGTTTCCATGGCACACTAAGCCCAGTAGAAAGAGATCACAGTGGACAGTAGACAGGTAAAGAAGGTGTCTGGTTACTGCTGTTGTTTGTGTCTAAAAGATTTGCTGCAAAATTTGTACATGGGAGGTGATGAAGGGGTGGGGAGGTTACTGGGGATTGAACCCAGGGGAGTTCTACCATTGAGCTACATCCCCAGCCCCTCCTTTTTTTAAAAATTTTGAGACGGGGTCTTGCTAAGTTGCCAAGGCTATGCTGGAACTTGCTATCCTCCTGCCTCAGCCTCCCTAGTTGCTGGCATTACAGGCATGCACTGACAGGCCCGCTTGAACAAAACTTCTATTCCAAAAGCTCTCAAGTAGGAGGAGCCCTGCAGAGTTTTCAGTGACAAATAATTCACCAAGACATAAGTGAAAGTTCAGTTTACTATAGAGCAAGTCAGAGGGATAATTATTGACACAGGAGCAAAAGGACCTATTGAGACTGGAAATCAAGTGCATTTTGTAGTCTGTGAGCAGCTTGGGGAGGCATCGAGGGTGATGAGCCTGTTGCATTGGGCAGGATGAAATTCCGTAATCCTATTCTTCTGGATGTGGTATGAACTTTGCCTAGCTTTCTATCCTTTCACCACCTACAAAAATATGGAGAGAGGAAGTAGGCAACAGTGGGAGCCCAGCAGGCTGAGCAGGAGTTTGTACCAGTTTGTTGTGTTTAGTGCTAGATTCTTTTTTTTTTTTAATATTTATTTTTTAGTTGTAGTTGGACACAATACTTTTATTTATTTATTTATCTTTATGTGGTGCTCAGGATCGAACCCAGGGCCTCATATGTGTTAGGCAAGTGTTCTACAGCTGAGCCCCACCCCCAGCCCCTAGAGTTTTTTTTTTTATGTTATTTGACAGATTAATACTTTTTAGGTGAATTGAAAGAATTGCATCAAAGAATTACATAATGCTGAAAAATAAGTTATTTTATTTCATGGAATCCTAATGAACAAAGAAAAATCCATTATCAAGTGTTACCGCTTTAAAAAACAAAAAGATTATCACAAAATGTTACCTCTTCAAAGAACAAAAACAAAAGCAAGCAAGCAAGCAAACCACCCCCCAAAAAACAAAAATAACAAGAAGGAGAAAAAGGAAAGAAAATACAACAGTCACTTACCTCTTTCAGTCCAAGAAAATAATGAAATTTGTGATTGAATCAAAGGTCGGATGGATGTCCCAGGTACTAATCAGATGGGTTGGTAAAGGGAATACTAAACAGATAATTAGAACAAAAAAGCTTTTATAATTTTTTTCGAAAAATTTAAACTATAGTCATGTTTTATTTATTGTTTATTTATTGCTTACAGTTATTATATACTAATTATTTTTGTAGTACCATGGTATGAGTCTTTCCTGTCATCCTCACAATGGATATACTTGGTGTAGTCATTTTATAGACAAAGAAACTGAAACCTCAAAAATTTGTTCAATATCATGGGCCCCTTAATCTTTCGGTGACCACTTAGTTGCTCTCCTGCCTGCTTGAAAAAAAAAAAAAAGAAGAAGAAAGAAAATTATGTTTTGGCCACTGATTTAGCCATATGAACTCATCTCATCACCCTTTTCTGGGTCTGAAGCTGCTGTATCTAAAAGTGCCATCTCATTGTCCTTTGTATCAGTCGGTGCTGGAGAATCTTGAATAGCTTATGTATACAACTTTTTAAATTTTATATTATTTTGAAACTGCATTTTTGGGGTTGGAGTGCCTGGCCACCCTGTCTGGATATGAGAGTCCTGCAGTCTGAGCTGGCAGTGTGCTGATCTTTCAAAGTTTCTTTCCTAGCCCAATCCCCACTTTTTTAGGTGAGGTTTCCTGAGGTCTGTCTGTTAGGTGTACACCCTGCAGCTTATTGGCTTAAAATGTATTCTCCTTTGTTGTGGTCTCTTTGGGGCCAGTTGGGAGAAAGAGAAACAATAGTGCAACTGTTTTGATACTGAATATTGACAAGTGTCTTTTTGAAATAAAGAACCAGTCCCTCCAAAAAAAAAAAAAGGTCAATAATTTCTCAAAAGCACACAGTAAGTTGTGGAAGCAGCACTTAAACTGTGTTAGTGCTAAAGCCTATGCTCTTAACTAGTATACTATGATGTTTATAAATGGCAGAATGTTAGGGAAATTTTGAATTTAAATAGATGACAATTTAAATTATGGTCTAGTCATATAATATGTAATTACTAAGATCATGTTTAAAGAGTAGTTAAATGGAAAATGTTATTGATAAACTCTGAGTAAAAAAAAAAAAGCAGGTTCCAAGTATGTTTAGCATAATCTCAATTTTGTAATACACATCCATTCAGTGGGAGTACACACATATACCAAAAGTTAGAGATGTTATCTCTTGGTGTTGCAATTATGGGTGGTTTTTTTATTTCATTTTTGAGCTTTTCTAAATTTTCCAAACTTTCTATAATTAACATGCATTACTTTTGTAACTACGTTAAAGTAGAAGAGAGAAATACAGTAATAATAATAATAAATATACCATCACAGGTTTCCAGAAAGATAACTGAAATTTTGTGAGAAAGGAAGGGTGGGGGGAACTGTGCATGTGAAAGCTGTAAGTAGGTCTTTCACAGGTGCAGTCAGCAGTGCAGATATGTCTCGTAATTTTTCCATTAGTTAGTATCATATTAACCAGGATCATGAATAAGCACAATCACATCCTGATCAATTTCCTCCTTCTTGAGTTGCCCCCTTCTATGACTCCACCCTTCAATTTCCCATCTACATTGTGGGCTTTTTCCTTTCTCAGTCTCCCAGTTCCTTTTTCTCTCCTCATCCCCCTTTACATTTCAAAGATCCTCCAGTTTGGCCTTGGGTCTCCTTTTCACCCTTTACCTTGGGGTAGGGGGAATTAAAATGCCTTCAAAAGCTACCAGTGGAGCAAGTCCTTGTTTTCACTGCCAGCCCTTTGCTAGCCCAACCTAATCATCTCCACTTCAGTCCATGACATATCCACCAGTGGTTCCCATAAAAAACCTAGAGGACATCTTTTGTTCTATCTCTTCTTCATCTTCACCGCCTCACATATAATACACTAGCAAATCCTATTGGTTCTACTGTATTTTTAAAATATACCTTTTTTGGGCCTGGGGTTGTAGCTCAGCAATAGAGCGCTTGCCTCGCATGCGTGAGGGCGTGTGGCCCTGGGTTCAGTCCCCAGCACTACATAAAAATAAACAAATAAATAAAGATATTGTGTCTATCTACAACTAAAAGAATATTTTTTAAAAAATATACCTTTTTATACCCCTTTTTAAATGGGTCTTATTATGTTGCTCAGGGCAGACTTCTAACTCTCCATGCTCCTGCCTCAGCCTCCCAAGTAACAGGGATCAAAATATATCTCCAATTTTTCTTTCCCTTTAGACTTCCACCTTGCTTAGACTATTTAAGTGTTATCCTAAATGGTTTTATTTACTTATTTATTTTTAGAGACAGGGTCTCATTACATTGCACTGGTTGGTCTCCAATTCCTGTGCTCCCGAGTAGTTGGGACTGTAAGTTCATGCCTCTGCCCTGGCTTTTTTTTTTTTTTTTAATTTCCTCTCTCTCTCTCTCTCTCTCTCTCTCTCTCTCTCTCTCAACACACACACACACACACATATACATATATGTATATATATATGTACTTGCAGATGGACACAATATCTTTATTTTACTTATTTTTACATGGTGCTGAGGATTGAACCCAGTGCCTCACATGTACTAGGCAAGCGCTCCATCACTGAGCTACAGCCCCAGCCCTTGCCTCTGGCTTTTGCTTTTATTCTTGTATATCCTTCATATCCACTAGGCAGTTGCATTCATCTCTGAATTTGGAATTAAAAGCTAAGAAATAGGACTCTGGTCTCCCATCATCACTCCTGTTGGGAAGATGAGATTTACCTTTCTTGCCTGAGTTATCTCAATTCTGAATTAATTTTATAGTACTAAAAAAAGTGAATTCACTTTGGTTTCCTACCTGTCAAGTACTGGAGGGGAACTTAAAAAAATCAACTTATGCTTAGTTATTCCACTCACCTCATTAACCTTGGATAATAATGGCTGAGGGAGACTTGGAATAGAAAGAAAATTATATCCTTTTGTAAATTCTTATCCATCTGTAAAGCACAAAACAGAAAGGCAGAATGAAATAAATGTGTATTATAGTCTGGAGGTGGCTTACTAAACTTGTTTCCATTTAAGTTAGTCTTACCTCATTTTTCCAGGACCTTAATTCATTTCAATAATCTTTTTTTTCTCTCCTTTAAAGTTCTATGATTTTGACTCATGGAACTAGAAATAGGTCAGTACTGCTATGTGTTACTTTCCGTATTAGTTATTTCTCAACTAGTTAAAATGACATAAGCAAAATACATTTTTGAAAATCTTAAACATAAAGCTAAACTGACAAACTTCCCATTAAAGGAAATTTAATTTAGCAGAGAAATAAAGACCTAATTTTACTTTATAGCATAAAATAATTCTCCCCAGTTTCCCCACTCCTTCCCTTGGTGCTGTGGATTGAACCCAGGGGCCCTCTACCACTGAGCTAGATCCTCAGCCCTTTTTACTGTTTTTAGTAAAATCAAAATAGGGATGGTGGGACGTGTTTTTCAATATGTATTGTCAGATCTTTTAGTATTGTCAGTCTATAACTCTATCCAGAAGAAAAATCTTATTATTTGTTACAACATCACAATTGGACTGAATCATTTGCTTAGGTTAAAATGTCCAACTATTCTGAGAATATTTCATATCTTGGAATAACTTTTCCTGAATTTTTCATATGGCTTATTCCTATTTAATTTTTAAAGTTTTTTTTTTTTTAAAAATCTTTTTTGCTGTACTGGGATTGACCCAGGGGTGTTCTGCAACAAAGGTACATCTCCAACCCTTTTTATTTGTTATTTTGAGGTAAGGTCTCTCTAAGTTGCTTAGGCTGGTCTCGAACTTGGGATCCTCCTGCGTTAGCCTCCTGAATTGCTAGGATTTTAGATGTGCACCACTGCACTTGGCTCTTATTTCTTTGAGATTGATATGGGATCCCCTTCTCCTGGGAGTCTCTTTTTAGGTTTTGATAGGCTTAACATACTGCATTGTAATGTTGGCTGCAGTTACTAGACTGGGAGTCCTTACGGCAGGGACCAGAGCTTTCATTTCTAACCTAAATGCCTTATGCAGTGCCTCCTACATAGGAATGTTAAAAAAGAAAAGGTTTTAAAATGATTTGAATTAATAAATGAATTTCCTCTTGTTTGAAATATTTTTTGGTCCTATTTGGTATGACACATGATTCAAAAAGGTAGAGTCCTTAGATTTAATATATCATGACAAATTTCTGTTAACTATTTTCAAAGCCTATTTCATGGAAGAACTATAATTTAAAAACCAACCCCTTTCTGTGTGTGTGTGCATGTTGTGCATGGGCATTTTGATAGTTTCTAAGTTTTTGAAATTATAAATAATACTAAAGTGAACATGATTTCAACTCTACCTCTGAGCTACCTGGTTATTCCTGGGATAGATTCTTAGTAGTGTAAATGCAGTATATTGCTAACATGCCATTAAGCGATGAACATTTGCAGTAAATTAGAGTGGACCTTTCTCCTTTACCAACATTAGGTACTATAAATATTTGCAGTAAGAGAGGTAAAGATGTTATCTCAATACTATCTTTATCTACATACACTGCAGTTGAACTTTTACATGTTTCTCAGCAGAAAAAAATCATGTGGAGTATCTCTAAGGAAATGAATGTTTCCTTTAATAAAATTAAACACAGGTTTTCTCATTTAGCAACAAAGAAAAAGCCTTGGAAAATTCCTTGTGGCCCTTATAACCCCAAATGTGATCCAGAAAAATTTCCCTTTTCCTTGAAGGTCTCTGACTAAACACAGGGTTACCACCTTCTTTAATATACAGGCCCAATTATGGACATGGAATTATAACACAGCTGTGATCAGGCTGGGACATTTTAAAAGTTTTTTTTAGATGCTTTTAAAAAAATATTTATTTTTTAGTTGTAGTTGGACACAATACCTTTATTTTATTTATTTTTATGTGGTGCTGAGGATCGAACCCAGGGCCTCACACGTGCTAGGCGAACTCTCTACTGCTGAGCTCCAGCCCCAGCCCCTTTAAAAGTTTTTGCTCTGGACAAACAGAAATAATATGGTCTGAGAGAGTCACCCAAGGCTAGATAACACACTTTAACACTTTATGTGTTCTGACTTTTTAATCTGATATATATATATATATATCTATATATATCTCCACAACCCAAAACTCAGTTGCTTAAATCAACATATATTTATCATCTCTTATAATTTCTGTGTGGTTCAAATGGATCCACATGCAATTCAATACCCCTAGTACTGGGAATCCTCAAGGCAAGGACTAGAGTTTTCATTTCTAACTTAAATGCCTAATGCAATGCCTCTACATAGGAATGCTCAATAAATTAGGAGTTGGCTGGGGCTGCAGTTCTTCTGAAGATTTAACTAAGCTGGAATATTCCAGATGGACTCACTCACATGTAGGCAGCCAGTGCTGGTTGTTGACTGGGAACTCAGCTAGGGATGTTGACTGAATGGACTTGATTCTTCTCTACATGGCTTCTTCAAGTAACTAGTTTCTAGGAGGAAATGTACCAAGCATACTACCACATTACAGAAGTCATTGTTTTCCCTCTACTTGGAGTTCAAAGTTCAAAGTTCAAGCCATAGAGTGAGGGCTAGAACAATAATTTCCTCTCTTATCTGCTCAGGATCCACCTCCTGGTGTCTCATTTCCTACCTCTATGCTGATGACAGAATAGTAAACTACCACTTTCAGGGGATGCATTGGTCTGCCCAATACCTCAACTGGACCACCAAACCTAGCTGCCCAATGCTAATAATTATTCTAGAGACATGCACCTATATAAATTGCAGTGGTGCCTGGGGGTGTACCTCAGTGGTAAGGCATTTACTCATCATGCCCAAGGTCCTGGGTTCCGTCCTTAGTAGCAGTGGCAGAAGGAGCAGCACCATCATCACCACCAACACAACAAAAAGCAATGGCAGGTGGGGGTAGTATTACATTTTATCACAATCTAGTGGTACTATCTATCATAAGGGAACACTACACGTGCACTACCTATTTACATATTACTTTAGAACAAAACAGGGGTGGGAAAATAGAGAACAAATCAACCAATCTAGTGTGTGTCTCTATCAACCCCATTAAATACTGCACAAATATTTTATGTCTTAAAAACATGCTATGGCTGGATGCAGTGGTGCATGCCTGTAATCCTAACATCTTGGGATGCTGAGGCAGGAGAATTCCAAGTTTGAAGTTAGCTTCAGCAATTTAGCAAGGTCCTAAATAAGTTAGTGAGCACCTATCTCAAAATAAAAAATAAAAAGGGTTGGTTATGTAGCTCAGTGATTAAGGACCCCTGAGTTCAATCCCTGGCACATGAAAAAAAGAGAAAGAAAAAGATATGTTTTGTTTAGCATACTTGCCAAATTTGGAGTTGCCCTTCTTAATACCTCTACCTTTTTGTGGATATATATATGTATACACACACACACACACACACACACACACACACACACACACAGGAAATGATTTTAAAAAGTCCAAAATGTAGCAAGGTGATTTGGATCATTTTGAACTTAAACAATCAAACAAATTTTTAATGTTAAACTTTTGAGTTTCTAGCAATGAATAGGCAATTTCTTCTCCTTTATAGTAATTGTTCCTAGAGTCTCATGCTCAGTAAACATGTCATTAATGCTGCATGCTGTGGAGCATGCCTTAATCCCAGCTACTCAGGAGACTGAGGCAGGAGGATTACAAAGTCTAGTCCTATCTAAAAAAATTAGCAAGATCCTATCTCTATCTCTATTGAAGAAAAAGAAGGCAGGGAGGAGGAAACTGAGGATGTGGATGTAGCTCAGAGGTACCAAAGAGTTCTCCTGGGTTCAATTCCCAGTACCATTAAAAAAAAATCATTAATAAGGGTTACTAACATTTGACGTTTTACTTAACATTAGTAATATTTAATGAATAGTACAAGCAATATTTGACTTTCTCAAAAGAGGGAATTAGCTAGGGATGTTAATTTTCAGCCTAAAATATCATAAACTGTGCTGAAGAATAACTGAAGAAATATAAATCCATGGATACGCACATAGATTCACTGCAGATCATTTAGGTGGTAATTTACCCTAAATTATCGTTTAATCTGTACCCTAGCAAAATGCCAAGAATTTACAATTGCGTGGATTGAGTGTTTTCCTGATGGAAAGAACATTCCATCCATCTCTGTTCTCAAAAAATTTTCTTTATATATGGGTACGAGTTTGTAGATTGATAATCTTGATTTCAGCATGAAATTACATTCTCTTTGCTTGAGTTCCTCTGAATTATGCAGATAGCTTCCTGTTCTGAATCCACTGTTTTTTGTTTTTTTTAAACATATTTAATGTCACTTAATTTTTTTTCTTTTGTCAGTGATGGGATTAAACTCAGAGCCTCAGAATATAGTAGGCAAATACTCTACCACTGAGATACATACACCTCTGGCCCTTTTTCGTTTTCTGCTGATTTTGGTGTATTCTGAAGACAAGGAAAATTACAAAAATCTTTGATTCTTAATTCTGCCAAGATGTTGATGTCAGAGAGAGAAACAAATTAGATGGCAATAGGAAACTTCAGTCTGGACTTCCAGGAGGCAATATTTATTCCCTTTCTTACTTTTCCTATTTTCTTTTCTCTCTTTTGGTGTGTGTATGTGTGTGTGTGTGTGTGTGTGTGTGTGTGTGTGTGTGTGTGTGTGTGTGTGAGAGAGAGAGAGAGAGAGAGATACAGGAATACAGGTAAGGCAGTCATATAAATTCATGGGTTGATAATTCACATGAAGTCTTTTGAGTAGAAAACATCCATTAATAGTTCCAAAAATACAAAAAAAAGGTACACTGCTTTTCTTATTAAGATATCTGTTTTTAATTCTTTTTACTTAGAAAGTTTATTACTGGAAGATTAAGATATTATGTTATGTTGTAATTTTATTCTCTAATAAACTTGAGGCTGCCAAAGATTAACAATTCAAAGAGTCCTATCACTGTGGTAAAGTGGTAGGTTCTATTTTGAATCCCAGATATATTTGGACTATGGAGTAAAAACTAATTTTATATGAATATGCCTAAAATACCCATTTATACCAGAATTTTTCTCATTCTAACTAGTAATAGTTGTAGACACAGGCAAGGGCTTTAAGATCAGAAAAATGAAAGAAAGTGACTTCAGAGTTTAACTTAGTCCAAATAGTATGTATAGAATCCAAGTGTGGGCAGGACTTGGTGGCTCACACCTGTAATTCCAGTGGCTTAGGAGGCTGGGGCAGGAGGATCACAAACTCAGAGCCACCCTCAGCAATTTAGCAAGGCCCTGAACAACTCAGTGAGACTATGTCTCTGAATAAAATGTAAAAAAGGGCTGGGGATGTGGCTCAGTGGTTAAACTCCCCTGGGTTCAATCTCCGTTTAAAAAAAAAAAAAAATCCAGGCTGTAGTGCAATTAAGGGTGGGAATAGGCTGAGGTAGGAGGATCACATATTGAGCCCAGACGGGGCAGCTTAGACCCTGTCTCTAAATAAAAATAAAAATAGCTGGGGATGTAGCTTAGTGATAAAATGCCTCTGGGTTGAATCCCCAGGACCACAAACAAAAAACCCAAGTAGTATGTCGTGGAGTACTTACATGTATTATGCCATGAAGGAGTTTAAGATTTGATTGAATTTTTCCACAGTTCTCATATAATAATCCACAGCTATAGAATTTTAATTGTGTCTAGAAGTGAAGTTTACCCATCTGCTTTCCTTATGTTTTTTTCCTGCAGTCAGCCTGAAATTTTGCCAATTATTTAACTGCAAGCATAGGCAAATAAATGATGTGGGAGGCTGAAACAAAACAAAACAAAACAAAACAAAACAACTTTGTGTGTATATGGTACTGAGGACTGAGCCCAGGGCATCATACATGCTGGGCAAGCACTGTACCACTAAGCTATATTTCCAACTAAAAAGTTTAAGAGACAGGTTCTCACTTGTGTAGGCTGGCTTCAAACATAGGATCCTTCTGCCACAGGCTCCCAAGTATCCCGGATTAGGGGATAGACCACCTTGCCCACTTTACAATTTGTTTTGAAATAATTGCATAATTGTCTTATATCAACCATTAGGACAGTATTACCTGTGAGTCTGAGAATGCATGAGACATAAACCTTAACCCTTGATCATTGGGTCTGAGTAACTCTGAGGATATTTTCACTATTATCATCTCTTTTTTTTTTTTTTTTCTTTTTGGTACTGGGATTGAACTCAGGGGCACTTGACCACTGAACCACATCCTCAACCTTATTTTATTTAGAGACAGGGTCTCATGAGTAGCTTAGTGCCTAGCTTTTGCAAAGGCTGGCTTTGAACTTGTGATCCTTCTGCCTCAGGCTCCCTGAGCCTCTTGGATTATAGGAGTGTGCCACCATGCTGGTGGTTCATCTCCTTCTTTTTAATGGAAGGCATTTATTTAACAATTTTTTTTTTTTTAGTGCTTATAAGCCAGATGTATGAAGCTATTTGCTCAAATCGGAGTAAGCAAAATCCTAACAGATTTTAATGGTTTAATGCCTTCCACCTTCAAAATACAGACCTATGAAAGTTCAAATGTAAATTTTTCTCCTGCAGGTACGTCCCCACCCCACACTCCCTTTTATTCCAGACTTAGTCATTTAACCTCTGAAATGTAAATCTGAGGTGTTTCATTTTTCAGGGATTTTAGGTGATGAACCACTGATGTTGCCTTTTACCTTGAAAGTGCAGGAGTCAGCAATTCAGATCATCAGGAAAAAGTCTGCCTCATCTTTGAAATATCTAAACCCACTTATGATACAACTGAATTTCTTTTTCTTTTAGTATTTTAAAAAGATTTGATACTTAAGACACTCTCTAGCTTGAGTCTTTTTTATTTTTAAATTTTCATATATTGGCCAATTTTTAAAAAATTTTTATTATTAGTTGTTCAAAACATTACATAGTTCTTGACATATCATATTTCATACATTTGATTCAAGTGGGTTATGAACTCCCATTTTTACCCGGTATACAGATTGCAGAATCACATCGGTTACACATCCACTTTTTTACATACTGCCATACAAACCTAGGGGACTTAACCACTGAGACACCCCCAGTCCTTTGTATTTTTTTTTTTTATTTTTATATAGTCTCACCAAGTTGCTTAGGGCCTGACAAAGTTGCTGAGGCTGTCTTTGAACTTGTGATCCTCCTGCCTCAGCCTCCAGAGTCGCTGGGATTACAGGCCTATGTACTAGGCAAGTTTGAGTCTTTTCTCCTGTTGCGTCTCTCCTACCAAATTTCCCTGTGAGAGTTGTCTATTTTTCAAGGCCCTCTCAAATATTTCATCTCTCAAACCAATATGAGTTTTCTTCTCACTCCTCCAGAGTACTTCCTTTTGCTTTTTGCTTCACTTTCACTTTAGGAGTTTAGGAGTACTTTAAACATATTTTTTAGAGGTCTTATGGCCTCAGGGGTATGACACCTTAAGGGCCAAACTTTACCTCCCTCTGTTCATTATTCACTGATGCTTTATCATTAGCAGTGAGGGTGGAGGGGAAGGACACTCTTAGAGTATGACGATCTATCCTGGCTTCAACCTAATATAATGCACCTTTTAAATTATTCCGAGAATGAGGAAAACCCAACTCTGACATTGGAAAATCACGAGAGGGCCCCCACCCCCATCTAGGGGCAGTCAACCCCCCTTCACGCTGTCGGGAGCAGCTGTCTCAGGAATCCTCCTGTCCTTAGAATGTGGGAGAGATTTGGTGGGGCGGCAGCTGCGGGGCAAGGAATCCTTCCCATTCCTGGTGGACGCGGTCTCCTCCTCTCCCCTTTGGAACCCGGCAGCTGCGGGGCATCCCAGTGGAAATCTCTTTCCAAGTCTCCGCTCAGCGCCGCGGGCGGGCAGCAGCCGAGAGCAGCGGGGGACGGGGACTCTGGGCTCCCCTTAGGCAGAGACAGCAGCCTCGCCGGCTCCAGCGCTGCCACCTCTCTGATTTGCAGAGGTCCCTCAGGTGTCCTTCTCCAAGTCCAAGACGACACCTTGGCAACAAGGGGCGGTTCCCTCCGCGCCAGGAGACCCTGCGGTAACTTAACAACCGCAGGAGCGTCGGAATCACAGCCTCGGCACTTGCCCACGCGCTTTCCCAGGTCGGGGGGTGGGCAGGGAGGAAAAGCTGGCCCCGGGCAGGAAAGGACTGTCCTCGCAGGGCGGGGGGCACACCGGGTGCTACCTGAGCGGCAGGTCTGCCGGGCGGCACACTCACGCGCGTTCCTCCTAGGAAGCGGGTGCCCAGCGCCCCCGCCCTCTCGCGGCCCCCCAGCTCGCCCGCGCGTCCCCCGCCAGCCGTGCGCCTGCCTCCGCCTTCGCGCCCGCCCGCCCCACCGCCCCGCGCGCTCGCGCACGCGCACGCCGCGCCCGGCAGCCCTCGGCGCTGTCATGGCGGCCGGGAGCAGCTTCAGTAGGCGCAGGGACGGCGGTGCGAGCCGTGGCGGGGCGAGTTGTGGCAGTAGCATCCTCATCACCATCAGCAGCCTTAGTCGTGGCGTCGGTGGCGCCAGCAGTGGCTGTTTTTGCAAAGGCTGAGCGCAGGGGTGGGGCGGGCCAGGAAACCGTGGAGTTCTGTGCAGCCGCGGGCTCCCGGGGAGCGGACTAGGGAAACTTGGAGGCTGCGACCAGGTGCACTGACCTCTCTCCTTCCTCCTCTCCTCGCCCTGGGGCCTCCCCGGCTGCCTCCCTTCCCTTTCTGCCACAGCACACACCTCCCCTCCTCTCGCCGCCGAACCTCAGGTGCCCGAGAGAGGTGCTCCACTCCTCCCCCTGGGCCGAGCGTTGAGATAATCACCGCCCCCTTCCCCCGCCTTTTCCTGCCCTGGTTCTCCGCCGCCACCTCCGTCTCGCTGCTCCCTGGCAGGAGGCGAGGACAAGTCCGGAGTGTTGGGTGAGGGGGAACTTTCTGCCTCGGTGGTGGCGTGGGGGGTCCCCTCCCTTCCCCGGCCCCTCCTGTCCCCGCGACAGTTTCTCTTCCGTGCACCTGTGAGGAGAGGTTGCCCTGCGCCCTGAACCTGCGGGAGTGTGGGGGAGGAGTGAACCTGCTCCGGGCCTCTCGGACCCGCCTTCGCCAGAACCGGCTCCGGGAGCCCGGGAGAGGCGGGCGGCTGGTGGCGGGGTGCCTTCAGTAACTTACTTGACGGACAATAACTGTTCCCCCCAAACAGTCCCCTCGAACCAAACCTAGTCTATTTAACATATATTTAATCTTCCAATAGGGTTTGGCGTTGTTGTCAGCCTCGGGGAGAGAGATTGGACAAATATTCTCCAAGAGGAAGAGGGCGACGCCAAGGACTTTCCACATCAACTGCTTTTGGGGTTTCTCCTCAAGTTGGAAGAGAGACCCTTTTCGTTTTGCTTTGCGCGTCCTGTGCTTATTACCAGTGCAGCTACTGCTGCCTCGGGGTGACTCCGAGTTGTCCTTCCTCGTGAACTAGCAATGGCTAGTGAAGACAATCGTGGCCCTTCCCCGCCACCAACAGGTGATGACGGGGGAGGTGGAGGGAAAGAAGAAACCCCTGCGGAAGGGGGTGCATTGTCTCTGAAGCCAGGGCTCCCCATCAGGGGCATCAGAATGAAATTTGCCGTGCTGACGGGATTGGTTGAAGTTGGAGAAGTATCCAATAGGGATATCGTAGAAACTGTCTTTAACCTGGTAAGTAGATGAATATTTTATAAGCATATACTTTTCTTGGTGAGTTGGAGAACAAGACGTTAAAGCTGGAGTCATGTGCTTTACTCTGATGATGGCTTTTTCCATGGTTAGAAATACAAAGTTCTACTTGACCTAAATGAAGCCGTTTCTTATAGTTTTCAATTTAAAGAGAATTATACAAATTTGGATGCTTGAGTTTTGTGAAAGTGAACACATCACTACTGAGGAAATCTTTATTGCGGTGTGGAAGTGTTTTTTTTTTTTATGGGTGGGTGTTTTCTAGTGGATGAGTTTTCTGTAATATATATATTTTTCCCCCCCCTGGTACGGGTATGTTTAAGCCTGCATTTCTCTTTAACGTTTTAGTTAAGTTATTGTAACCTTTTTTTTTTTTTGACTTGGAAATAAGGTGTCTTTGAGTTTGCTTAAGTTATGTTTTGCCATAATAAGTTTTAAACACACAATTTTTCTTCATAATGCTAATGAAAGATTAATTTGCTGCCAGTTAGTATTTTTAAATTTTGATGTTTTATTTTTAGAAGTAACCAAAGTTAAATTTTTGATTGAATTTAGGATTACGTGTAAAGTGATCTTGTGAAAATTGGCAATTTGAAAAAGGATTGAGGCAGATATGGTATAATCTTTCTCTTTTGTAAATTTGTGTCTCACAGTGACGTAAAGTTGATTATTGGACATTACTGATTATACTACTATGAACTATGAATGTTATTTTTAAAAAGTGGATGAGTTACTTTCCTTTTTTTCCTCTAGTCCATTCTTAGAAATAGTTATCTTTAATAGCCTTTTTAGGTTTATTCCAGTCCCTGTTAGTCATCAATTTAAGAATCAAAAGGAAATTTGGCCTCAAAATACTTACCCTTTTCAGAGGTGGGTTTGTAGCTCAGTAGTAGAACACTTGCCAAGCATGTGTGAGGCACTGGGTTCGATTTTCAGCACCACAAATAAATAAATGAATAAAATAAAGGTCCTTCAACAACTAAAAAAAAAAAAAAAAATTACCCTTTTCCACCCAGCCTGTTAGAAGATAACAGATGGCACCAAATAAAAATGTGCAATAGTTGTAATAACTGTTTAGCACTTTTTCCCTTTGCCTCTGTGTTTTCAAGGTTAGGCTTGTATTATTCCAGGGTGGTTAATTATTTCCTACACTAGACCTTAAGTGCTAGTCTGCTCATTTGCAATACAACTTCTCTTCTCAAAAGTAGCTGGATGAAATTTATTTTTGGAGTATGAAAACTTTGAACAATATGGCATTTCTCTACCAGATTATTGAGAGTTTATGTATAAATACTCACACTTTTTTTTTTGAGAGGATGTACTGGGGATTGAACCTAGTGGTGCTCTATCACTGAGCTATGTCTTCAGCCCTTATTATTTATTTTTTTGAGACAGGATTTCACGAAGTTATTGAGATTGGCTTGGAACTTGCCATCCTCCTGCCTCAGATTAGCTGGAATAACAGGCATGCGCCACCACACCCTGCACATTTTAAAAACTATATTCTATGGAAATGTCCATATATATAATAGTATAGTAAACTCTGGTATCAGTAATCCAGTGGTTATCAGCATTTTGGGAATCTTCTATGCATGTGAAGCTTATATGCATAAGAGTCTCAAGGAGATAAAATGCAAATTGATCTAATTCTTTACATCAAAATAGAAAAAGTTGAAAACAAGTTTTTGATTTTTTTTTCTTTTTCTAGACTTCATGTATCTTGGATGATAAACAGAAATCTGTGATAGTGATATAGTGCATAATTAGTTTTTTTTTGTGTGTGTGTGTGTGTGAAGACACAACATTCTTTGACAGAAGGAGGATTCAGATTCCTCTGTTCTTTAGAATGTGTCCTGTGGGGGTGGTTGAACAAACATGAGTCACTTGCATTTTTATCATTAAAGAAAATCTAAATTCCATAGTAATAGTTTGCTTATATGCTGCTTAGAAATGTAGACCTAGAGAGATTTTAAGGTCATTGGTTAAATTCTCCATAGTTGCATGTTGGCAGGGTAGCAGGTGATTGGGTAGAAGGAGAAGGAAAATTTGTTCAATTACACTTCTTTTTCACCATCATTCTTTTGGCAGGTAGGTCAGGAAAAATTGCTGAGAGGATTAGATAGCAGTTCCTCTTTTCCCATTTCCTCTTACAATACTTCCAATGATCAATACACGGAGTGTTGGCCAGTTTTTAAAAAATTTTGGAAAATGAAATGTTGGGATTTTGGTAAATTAGTCCATCTCAGTTTCATCAGTAATGCTGCACCTAATTAGATATTTTCTAATAGATAATTGTCAGCCTCAGTTTTTTAAAAAAAAATTGGTACTGGGACTTAAACTTAGCGATGCTCTACCACTGAGCTGTATTCCCAACTCTTTTTATTTTGTATTTTGAGACTGGGTCTATTCTCAGTTTCTGAGGCTGGCCTTGAACTTGCAATCAATCCTGCTGTCTCAGCCTCTTGAGTTGCTAGGATTACAGGTGTGAGCCACCATACCTGGCTCATGTCCTACTGATTCTTTTTTATTCATTAAATGGTAGCTACTTAAGCTTTGATGTAACACAGTGGTAGAGTACTTGTCTACCATGTGTGAGGCATTGGGTTCGATCCTCAATACCATATAAAAAAATAAATAAGTAAAATAAGGGTATTGTGTCCATGTACAACAACAACAACTAAAATTCAAAAAAGTAGTAGCTACTTTAAACAATGAGTGTGTACTGTCAAAATTAAATGACATTCCCTCCTCTGTCCAGATAGCATGTGGTAGAGCCACAGAGCTGCTCCAAAGGTCTGTCTGTATGAAGTACTGCCTCCCAACTTTGCTATTGTATCTTGACTTTACTGGTATAAATTCACTATCCCCTTATAATTCCTTTTTTTTTTTTTTTTTTGGAGAGAGAGAGAGAGAGAGAGAGAGAGAGAGAGAGAATGAATTTATTTATTTATTTTTAAAAATATTTAGTTTTTGGTTCTCGGCAGACACAACATCTTTGTTTGTATGTGGTGTTGAGGATGGAACCCGGGCCACATGCATGCCAGGGGAGCGCGCTACCACTCGAGCCACATCCCCAGCCCCTATAATTCCTTTTATATATCTGTTTTAAAGATAAATTTGATTAATAGTACATTAGTGTATTGAAGTATTTTAAACTTCTGGTCAACCTTGCATTTTTCTCATTGGAATTTAAGACCATTTCTTCATCTGTATGTTAGAGTAATTTGGTTTTCAAACTTTTGGACTCAGAATAATTAATATATTGCATGTTTCAGAAACTTGCTGCTGAGTTTAGGTTTCCCTCAAGCATATAAAGGCATTCAGAACTATTTAATTCAAGAATAGTGTTTCTTATCATATTTTCATGATTTTTTTTCTAAAAAGTAATTTAATTAAATTTGATTTTGAATTAAAATCTTAAAACTTAAAAAGATGGAATATAATTTTCCTTACCCATTATTTGGTGTTTGATATATGTCTTGCTAAATATTATAGTATAAATCTTTAATACTTAGAAGAGCTGAGCAGATCACATAAATATTAGGTTTGTATTGACAGTGTATAGCATGTGGCTGTATAGCATGTGGCTCTACCACATGCTATCTGGACAGAGGAGGGAGTGTCAGTGTAAAGAAGCAGCTGCTCTTATGTTTCAGATGATTGTCGTGACACAGTGACGTGGATACAGTGGTGTCACACCTTTTGATTTTTCAGGAAATCTAGAATTAAAAATTAATACTTTAAAATGTCAAATTAAAATATTTACGTATATGTGGGTCGCATAAAATCAGTTTTCAGGCTTATACATGAACTTTATTAGAAAGGTAATCATTCAACATGTCTTTATTCTAATGTGTGTATCTAGAATTATTTCCTCCTTTATATCTGCCATCATGTATTTAAGGTTAAAAGGTTATAGCTCAGTGGTAGAGCACTTGCCTAGCATGTGTGAGGCACTGGGTTTGGTTTTCAGCACCACATAAAAAAATGAAAGTAAATAAAATAAAAGTGTCCATCTATAACTGAAAGTATTTAAAAAAGTAATCGATTTTAAAAAACATACTTGTTTTTTTTACAATTTGTAATTCACGTTATAAGTAATAGAGAATTTGAACTGCTTTGAGCACAATAAAAATTCATAGGTTCATTTATCTGAAAGTCCAAAGGTAGGGTAAGAAGAACAGTAACTCAATCATATTAAAGACTCAATTTCTTTCTGTTTCTGTTTTGTTTTGTATGATATTAGCTTTAGTCTGTTGCTGTTCCACTCATAGTTGTAGTATGACTGCCAGTGGTTTTGGGGACCACATGTATTGTTCACATCCCTTGGAGGAGAGAGCCTCTCTTGTCCTAATGTTCTAAAGTAATTGGACTGCTCTCCAATGATTATTATACTGAAAAGTGCTGACTGGCCTAAAGTCGTGTGTTTTTTATATATATTTTCAATAACTTTTAGTAAATTTATGGGGTTTTATAGCCATCATCCCAATCTTATTTTTCTTTTTACAACCTAATTTTGTAATATTTACATTCTGTGTTGCAGACACTTTACAAATTTATCCCTTTCCTTTAGGCCTATGATCCATTTTAAGTTCATTTTGTATGGTGTGAGTAAGAGAAGAGTCTAAATTCATCTTTTTGTATATGGTTATATGATTGTCCCAGGCCATTTGTTGAAAGCTTATTCTTTCCTCATTGAATTGCCTGGTACCTTTGTTAAAAATTAATTGACTATAAATGTAAAGATTTATCTGGACTCTTTGTTTTTACAGACTTGAGGATCAATCCCAGGGCCTTGCATATGCTAATCAAATGCTTTACCACTGAGCTTCATCCTTAGCCATGGACTCAATTTTTTTCCATTCATCTATGTGTCTGTATCCCTACTCTCCCTGCACCTCCATACTGGCCATAGAACCCTGCACATGCTAGGCAAATGCTCTACCATTGAGCAGCACCCTCAGTTGTTTTTATACCAGTACAAACTGTTGATTACTGTAGTAAGTTTTGAAATAGGGAGTGTATATTCCCTTCCTTGATTCTTCTTTTTCCAGATTGTTCTTTTTAATTCTAGGTGCTTTGCATGTCTGCTTGAATTTGATAGTGAGTGTTGAATTTGTAGATCACTTTGGGGAATATTGACTCTTCCAGTCTATAAGCATAGGATGTTTCTCCTTCTTTGTAGATTTTTCGTTCATTCTTTCAGAAATTTTTAAGTAAACTTCTTTTTTGTTATTAAAATGCTTTTGTAGGTATATTTGTGCATTGAAATTTCCAAAAGAGGAAAAAATGGTTCAGTGTGGACATTTGTATAGATCTTGAATAGGTATTCTATTCTTAGATTATTCATTAATGTTGATAAATAAGAGAAATTTGGATGATTTAGTGAAATTTTAAAAACTTTATAGTTTTCTAGAACTGATAATTGTTAAAATTGATAATTTAGGCTTCTGAAGTTTTATAGCCTTGTTCCATTAGAATTGCTTTTTTTTTTTAAATTGAGAAATCATTTGGAAATTCAAAAAATGGAAACTAAGTAAGCTTTTTTTGTTCTTATACTGACTCCGCTGAACATCTCTCTCTCTCTCTGTCTCTCTCTGTCTCTGTCTCTCTCTCTCTCTCTCTCTCTCTCTCTCTCTCACACACACACACACACACACACACACACACACACACACTTTTTTTTTTTTGTGGTACTGGGGATTGAACCCATGGCCTTGTACATGCTATGTAAGTGCTCTACCAGTAGGCTACATCCCCAGTCCTTTTTTATTTTTATATTTTCAGTTGTAAATGGATATTATATCTTAATTTTATTTATTTATTTTTATGTGGTGCTGAGGATTGAAGTGTTTCACGCATGTGAGGCAAGTGCTCAACCCCTAAGCTACAATTCTCTATCCCCAGTCCTTTTAAAAATTTTTAAAAAATATTTTGAGTTGATGTGGAGGCACACACTTGTAATCCCAGCCATTTGAGAGACTGAGGCAGGGGGATTGCAAGATTGAGGTCAGCATCAGCAACTTAGTGAGGCACTGAGCAACTTACTGAGACCCTGTCTCAAAATGGAAAAAAAAAAAAAAAGGAGGGGGGCTGGGGATGTGGTGGGTATGTGGCTCAGCACTAAGCACCCTTGGGTTCAATCCCCAGTACAAGAAAAAAAAAGTGTGTGTGTAGAGAGAGAGAGAGACAGAGACAGACACACAAGGTCTTACTAAGTTGCCCTGGCTGTCCTGGAACTTGTGATATGTGATTATAGGTGTGTGCCATAGTACCTGGCTTCACATATATCTTCTTAAACATATTTTGGAGTAGATTTTGTATGTTTGAACTAAAAATGTCTACAGGACATTTTTGTTTTATGATACATAAATTATTCATAAGGTTTTTATTTATGTTTGTGCTTCAGAACTCAGAACTTTTCACAGTGCTTGGTACTCGATTTGCTAAAAATCAGATGTGGTAGAGTGTACCTGTAGTTCCAGCTACTCAGGCGGGAAGCTGAGGCAGGAGGATCCCTTGAGCCCAGGAGTTTAGGGTCAGCTTGGGCAACATAAGAGAATCCTGTATCTTAAAAAATAAATAAATAGGGTCTGGCTCAGTGGTATCACACTCAGTGGTTCGATTCTCAGCACCAGTCATATAAATAAATAAAATAAAGATCTATCAACAATTAAGAAAAAAAAATTAAAAAAATTAATAGGGCTGTGCGTGAGGCACTGGGTTCAATCCTCAGCACCACATAAAAATAAAATAAAGGTATTGTGCCCACTTACAATTAAAAAAAATACATATTTAAAAAAAAAATAAATGAGGGTCTGGGGTTGTGGCTCAAGCGGTAGCATGCTCACCTGGCACGTGCGTGGTGCTGGGTTCGATCCTCAGCACCACATACAAATAAAGATGTTGTGTCTGCCGAAAACTAAAAAATAAATATTAAAAAGAAATGAATAGCCAGGCATGGTGGCATACAACTATAATCCCAGCAATTTGGGAGGCTGAGGTAGAAGAATTACAAGGTCAAGGCCAGCCTCACCAATTTAGCAAGGCCCTAAGAAATTTAGTGAGATATGGTTTCAATAAAAAGGGACTGGGGATGTGGCTCAGTGGTTAAGCGCACTTAGGTTCAATCCCCAGTACTCTCCTCCCCTCCCCCAAATATGTGTTTGTTAAGTGGAAATGTCTTACTCTTTTTCATTAAGTAAATCACAACTGCCAGGAATTCTAGTTCCTGTTATTCTTTTCTGCAAAAAGGTATGTTGTTAAAAGTCTTAAGGTCTATTTTTTAAATTATTTTCTGTTTCTATGAAGATATTTGTTAGGCAGCTTGCATTTTTCATTGTATCATTTTGAATTACCTCAGTATTTGTTTTACCCCTTAGAGCAATTTCATGAATTAATTTTCAAATAGTCTGCTATAACCTGATCTTAGTTTTTTCCTTTTGCTTTAGTATTCTTTAATTCACTCTCATGTAATGGGTGCATACTCAGAAACCTGAGTGTTGATTTCTAGTGACACTGGCTTAAAAAAATGTTGGGGAGGGTGTGGTTGTAACTCAGTGGTAAAGCGCTTGCCAAGCGCATGTGAGGCACTGGGTTCGATTCTCAGCACCACATAAAAATAAATAAAGATTTGTGTCCATCTACAACTAGAAAAAAATTTAAAAAATGTTGCGTCAAAAATAAAAGGTATAAAACAAGGATGAGAGGCATGGAGGGAGATTGGGTAACAAATAACAAAATATAGTTAGATAGGAGGAATAAGTTTGAGAGTTGTGTAGCAAAGCGGGGTGACAATATATAGCTTAAAATGATTTACTGTGTATTTTATAAAGAACTAGAAACTAGGCATGATTGCACATACCTGTAATCCCAGTTAGTTGTGAGGCTGAGGCAAGAAGATCACTAGCTTGGGCAATTTAGCCAGGCCCTGTTTTAGAATAAAATAAAAATAAAATTAGCAGGGGATGTAGTTAATTGGTAGAGTACTTGCCTAGTATGTGCAAGGTTTAATCTTCAGTCCTGTGAGGAGTTGGGGGAAGGCTAGAAAAGAATTTGAAAGGACTGATAAAATGTTAAGGAGAAGGAAATGCTTATTATCCTGATTTGATCTTTATACTTGTTATACATGTATATATGTACAATTATGTGTCAATTAAAAAAAGTTATATGCAAAAATGCTAAAAAATAATTTAAAAAGCTGTTGAGTATAAAAATTATTTCTAATTGACTTGACCAACTAAATAAAACATTCTCAGTTTAGATTTTAAAAAATTGATTCCTCAAAGATTTAATTGGATTTATCCAGAAATAATTTATGTGATCAAAATGTGCTTTGTGAAGTAGAGAATTTCTTGTTCCTGAATGTTTCAGAACATGGCATTATGGGGATTTTGGCTGGGCACAGTGGCACATGCCTGCAATCCCAGTCACTCTGGATGCTGAGATAGCACTATAAATTCCAGGCTAGCCTCAGCAACTTTGTGAGATCCTTAATGTAGTGAGACCTTGTCTTAAATTAAAAATTAAGTAAAAAAGGACTGGGGATGTGATTCAGTGGCAAAGCGTCCCTGGGTTCAATCCCCAGTACCAAAAAACAATATAAAAACAAAACAAACAAATGAAGCAAGAGGTGATTTTGTGGTGCATATTATTACTTTGGACAGAAAGTTGAATTCCTAATGACTTCTAAGGTTATGTGACTTTATCATGTTCTTGCTCAAAGTTTTGTTGTTTCTATTAAACCTTAGTCTTTGCATTTATTTTTCAGACCTTTCTTTATCAGCCTTATCCCATCAATCTTTTAGTAATTTACGTCTATAAATATTGTAATTTTAGAGAGTGGTGAGGGATTGGATTTTCTGTATACTTACAGAATGATTAAAAACTCAATTAACTATGTTTTGTTAGAGATACATCTATTGCTTGAGAACTGAAAAAGATTTTCGCTTTGTCTAATGATTTCTTTAAACAAATTTTTTAGCTGTAGATGGACACAATACCTTTATTTTGTTTATTTATTTTTATGTGGTGCTGAGGATCCAACCTAGTGCCTCACATGTGTCAGGCAAGTGCTCTACCACTGAGCCACACCATCATCCAACAAAGATATCATTAGGCAGGCTGGGGTTGTAAGCAAATACAAATCCAAAGACTTGCAGGATAATTTTCCTTATGGTTGGTGACTTTCCTGTTAGTGGGTATGTGAGGCTGTGTATCTATGGCTAGGTTTATAAAGAGATTATTTTATAAGTTGACTAAAGCAATTTGATAGAAGTATATAAGTATATTGATAATTGATGTGCTTTTGAATTGAAGTTAATTCATTATTTTGTGTTATAATAGATAATAGCAACAGTTAAAATTTATTGAGTGCTTACTACTTGCCAAGTTCTGTTTTACATGTGTATTAACCCAGTTTACTTCTTAAGATTCTCACAAGCAGGGCTGGGGTTGTGGCTCAGTGGTAGCGTGCTTGCCTTATATGCATGGGGCACTGGGTTTAATTTTTAGCACCACATAATAAAATAAAATAAAGATATTGTGTCCTACAACTAAAAAAAATTAAAAAAAATTCTCACAATGAGTTATATATAGGTGTTTCTGCCATAATGTCTTGCATTCTATAAAATTGAACTAAAAATAACAGGGCTTATAAGGAAATATTAGGGTTGTGGTAGACCATGCAGAACCTATGAAACTTTGTGATCAGAATACTAATAGAACCAAGAATCATTCTAACAAGAATACTAATAAGATTAAATCTTTACTGGTATTTTTGCCTTAGAATCAGTCACTTTTGTATTATGAACCCTGGAGCTTTTACTTCCTTCTTTGAGATATAGATTTGGCAGGACATTCATCTTTAACTTCTGAGAGAAAACATTTTTATCAGTACCAAAAGTCTCATCCAAGGTGTACCTTACTTCATTAATTAATTGTTTTAATACAGGAGGAAATGTCTTTGCAGTTTTTTTTTTCATCTGTTGCTGCTTGTCAAATACTTAACATAATGGAGAAAGCATAGTGCTTCTTGAAGTCATTAAACTGCCACTGTTTGCATGAAAGGAAAATAATAAGTCTGTAAGTTTTCCTTAAAAATATTCATATATGGCTACAAATTCCTTTTAATTTTGTTGGAAGAAGTCTATATGAACTAGCGTCACTTCCACATTATTCCCATATAGTTCAAGTCTTTAATAATAGTTCTTTTGGAGATAATCGAGCTATAACCCTAGCCCCATTTCCAGCCTTTTTAATTTTTATTTTTTGAGACAAAGTCTGGCCAGGTTACTTAGAGCTGGCCTTGAATGTGTGATCTTTCTGTGTTAGCCTCCCAAGTAGCTGGGATTATAGACATGCACTTTTTCTGATCAGTCCAGTCACTTAACCACTAAGCCATATATGGTATATAATTGCAAAGAACCTTAAATGTGAAAATAGTGGCTTAAGGCATCTTTCAATCATGTAATTGAATAGTCAGTCTGAAAGGTTAGCTAGATCTTTTAAGACTTGCCTAGCATAATCAGGATTCACCTTGTAAGGTTTTTTTATTTGCTTTTGTTTTGCTTTAAATTACTTAAAATTTGTGTTAGTAAAAGGGAAATTTTAGTGAATATCATATTCAAATTGGATGAAATTAATGACATAGTCCATTATTAAATACTCTCATGGTTAAAATATAGTTGGCTTAGCTTTCAAGATTGAAATGACCTTGTGTGTTGATCCTAAAAGAAACTGAAGTTTTAATAATCTTTTGTGTGACTTTTACATACTGACCACATTGAGCACATTAATAAAAAAGGGGCCAGGTGTGGTCTTGCAGGCCTGTAATACTAGCAGTTTACTTGGGAGGCTGAAGCAGGTGAATTGAAGGTTGGAAGCCAGCCTCAGCAATTTAGAAAGACCCTGTCTCAAAATAAAAAAGGCTGGGGATGTAGCTCAGTGGTATACCCCTGGTTCATTCCCCAGTACCAAAAGGATGATGCTTTTACTAATGAATTGTAGAAGACAATGCCACGTGTCATCTTCAGTATTTGTCAAGCTTTATTAATGGGCTTCATTATTCAAGTGACCTTAAAGCTCAGTGGTGGAGTCCTTGCTTAGCATGTGGAAGGTACTGGATTCACTGATCCTTAGTACCACATAAAAATAAAGAAATAAAAGTATTGTGTCCATCTACAACTAAAAATATTTTTTTATAAAAGGCTGAGTTCAATTCCCAGAACTACCCTGCCCCAAAAAAGTTTGGGTTATAGATTTCTTGAATTAGAATCTCAACAATATTAGTTTTTCAGTGTCTTGTACAAGTTCCTTATCCCCTTTGTGTCTCAGATTTATTATTTATTAAGTGGATACTATAACACAGCTTATTTCAGAACACATCAACACATCATGGGTTATCAAAACAATCGATATACATTCTATCCTAGCATACAGTGCCTTTCTTCATCTGCTGCATAAGATAATCAGCAAGGAAGAATCCTATAAGAGTAAGGTTTATGCCTAAATCTACTCTTTGTCAGAATTGTCCTCTATTCTGGCATTCTGAGCAGAATCCTGTCTATGATAGAGGCAATAACTGTAGCCACGTTTGAAGGGTTCATTTCTCAATCCTTTCTGAACTGTCTTAACCTCAGTGTCGATTGCTGTTTTCTTTCAAGCTGAGAAAATTTGTTAAGAGGTATCTCAGTGTTGCCATCCTTTCTTTCCTCAGAGATAACATTGTCCTTAACACCTTTCCTCCTATAGAGCAAGCCACCTCTGATGTCCTTTGAGAACTTTGCTCTTTTGTCCTACTGTTGGGGTCAACCTTCTGGTAGAGGGGAAGGAAATTTAGGACCAGGCTTGAGAGTTAAGCTTCTAAGTTTCTCTAACATTTCTGAGCAGATGGTGTGAGACTGATAAATATTCTTGCTGGTTTTTTTTCAGAGGGCATCAGAGAAGACTCCGAGGTCACAGTTGGGTTAAACTTTTGCAATGGGTTTCTTAGAGGTCTGGGTATTTATTTAGTCTTGGAGCTCTAAGCTCCTCCTTGATCTTTGGGTCCCAGTGGAAGGTGACTCTTCTTATTGCCATAAGGTAATCTTGAAAGAACTTTTTAGTCTAGAAAGAGCCAGAACAACCCAAAGTCCAACAAATGGTGGTGATCAAGGAAACCTTGTTAGGATGGATGTTTACTTTCTCTAGATAGTCAAATTAAATTGTCTTCTAAGTGTTCTGCCAGGGTTGTGGGCTGACGTTCTCCTCCACCGGGGGTCAATGCAGGGTCTTCCTAAATAATCCCATTGGTAGTAGCAACAGGCTGTTATGTTCAAAGAGTGGGGACTCAATCAACACAAGCTTATGACCCACACTTCCTGGGAGTTCTTCCTTCATGGGGAGTAAATAATTGCAATCCCCAATTCCCATTACAAATGAGGCTCAACAGGTTACTTGGTATTTTGGGCACTGGGTGTTACTGCAGCCTGCTGGCATAGGTAGGTACATGCTGAACCCATCAGTGTAGAGCGTGTGCAACCTTGGACAGCTAAGGGCATCACAGATCTGCTGTTGTTTAGTTTTGGGTAGATGAATGCTGTTTGTCCCTCTAAGAAGTTGGGAGATGCTGACTGACTGGAAGGGACAAAACTGGTTAGCAAGCCAAGGTCACATTAACCAGACAGATAGCTCCACCAACCGATGGACAGGTAACACCAAATTTTTTAAAAAAAATTTTAACTTTCTTTTATTTTTTGTTGTGCTGGGGATCAAATTTAGGGCCTCATGCATACTTAAGCAGGTGCTGTACCACTAAGCTATACCCCTAGCCCTAATTTTTTTTTTTGGTACTAGGGGTTGAACCCAGGGATGCTTAACCACTGAGTCACATCCTCAGTCCTCTTTTGTATTTTATTTAAGAGACAGGATCTTGCTAAGTTGCTTAGGGCCTTGTCAGGTTGCTGAGGCTGGCTTTGAACTTGCAATTCTCCTGCCTCAACCTCCTGAGCCACTGGGATTATATGTATGCACCACCACACAGCCTAGCCATAATTTTAACTTTAAAAATAATTGTTAACTCTGCTATCACTAAGACATTGTGAAGACTTTTTCTTTTTTCTTTTTGGTACTGGGTATTGAACTTAGGTTGCCCAGCCCCAGCCCAGCCCTTTTTTACATTTTATTTAGAGACATGTAAGTTAATTAGTTGATAGGAAAACAGAAGGCAGAGATGATACTTCTCAGCACAGAGTATCAAACAAACCTGTATTGCTTCATCTCACTGATATCACTTTCTCTTTGTAGAAACTGCAGTTAACCTTGAGTGTCTTTTTTCATCAGTTCAACAACCAGTCTGTCACTCAGAATAGCCAAAGCAATCCTTAGCAAGAAGAGTGATACTGATGACATTAGTATTCCAGATCTTAAACTATACTACAGAGCACTATTAAAAAAAAACAACATGGTATTGGCAACAAAATAGGCCTGTAGACCAAAGGTACAGAATAGAGGACACAGAGATAAACCTACATAATTACAGTTATCTCACATTAGACAAAAGTGCCAAAACATACATTGGAGAAAAGATAGCCTCTTCGACAAATGGTGCTGGGAAAACTGGAAATCCACATGTAACAAAATGAAATGAAACCTTTATTCTCACCATGCACAAAACTCAACTCAAAGTGGATGAAGGACCTAGGAATTAAACCAGAGACCTTGCACCTAATGGAGGAAAAAGTAGGCCCAAATCTCCATCACGTGGGATTAGGCCCCAACCTCCTTAATACGTCTCCTGTAGTGCAATAATTAAAGCCAAGAATCAATAAATGAGATGCATTCAAACTAAAAGCTTCTTCTCAGCAAAAGAAACAATCAGTGAGGTGAATAGAGAGCCTACAGAATGGGAGCAAGTCTTTACCACAAGCATATCAGATAGAGCACTAATCTCTAGGATATATAAAGCACTCAAAAACACCAAAAAACCAAATAACCCAGTCAACAAATGGGCCAAGGAACTGAACAGACACTTTTCAGAAGAGGATATACAATCAACAAATATATGAAAAAAATGTTCAACGTCTCCAGCAATTAGAGAAATGCAAATCAAAACTACTGTAAGATTTCATCTCACTCCAATCGGAATGGCAGTTATCAACAATACAAACAATAATAAGTGTTGGTGAGGATGTCGGGAAAATGTAATTAAATAATCTAATTTGGTCTTATTTAAGATTCTGGGTGCCTCTTGCTGTGATCATTATAACATGCTTCAAAACTAATTTCTGGACTGGGGCCATGACTCAGTGGTAGAGCACTTGCCTAGTATGTGTGAGGAACTGGGTTATAAGCACCTCATATAAACAAACAAACAAATAAATAAATAAATAAATGTCCATTGACAACTATCAGCACCACATACAAACAAAATGTTGTGTCCGCCGAAAACTAAAAATAAATATTAAAAAACCCTCTTCATTCACAGTTGACATGATTATCTTTAAAAAAACCCAAAAAATCCTCAAACTGATTTCTTTCTCTGCCAGTCAGTCATTCCATGGCTCCAAAGGTTTCCCAACTGATATTTATACCTATTTGTCTAAAACATAAGTCTCATCATGCATGGGACTCTAATTCATCTGGGACCCTAACTCATTCTACACATTCTTTGTTTTCTCAAGTGGCATCTGTCTATCAATCTTTATAGTGGGGATTGAACCCAGGGGCACTTTACCACTGAGCTACATTCCCTGCCCTTTTGATTTCTTATTTTTAAGACAGGGTCTTATTGATTAAGGGCCTCACTGAGTTGCTGAGGATGGCCTCAAACTTGCAATCCTTCAGCCTCAGCCTCCTGACTCACTGGGGTTATAGGCTTGAGCCCTTGTGCCAGGTGCCTATGAGGTGTTTTAACGTAGAAGAACTCTGTGACATAGGATCACCCCTATTTTTTTCTTTTGGTCGGGGGCTGCTAGGGATTGAGCCCACGGCCTCACGCATACTAGACATGCACTGTACAACTGAGTTACATCCCCAGCCACCCCTGTTTTACATAAAAGAAAACTGAGACTCAGAGGGTTAAATTTTCCTGCTCAAAATCATGTAGGACCCAAACAGAAATTCACAACCAAAGGAGAAAGGAAGAAAAACAGGGAGAAAGTGAAAAAAGATGTCAGGAACTAGAATGGTAAAGGAAAATAACCACTTGAATGAATGTAGTATATAAAAGCCAAAATTAGAGAACTACAATTTCTACAAAAATCTACAAGAAAAACAATTTTTATAGAAGTATTCAAAGACAAATATTCAAGGGAGAAAAGAAAAAACACAATTGTATTTAAAAATCTATAATTACTCTATCTTTTTATGTATATACATATTTTTAGTTGTAGATGGACACAATACCTTTATTTTATTTATTTATTTTTATGTGATGCTGAGGATCGAACCCAGTGTCTTGCATGTGCTAGGTGAGCACTGTACTGCTGAGCCACAACCCTTGCCCCTGTGTCTTTAAAGGTTGTGCATTTTACTGTAGTTGCAAGTCCTGTACCTATGAAACATATTCTCTAATTAATCCTTTTACTATCTACATTGCAAGGGTAGGTATCTTGGAGACTGTAATCTACAAGAAGTTTCATTTCAGTCATATTCCTGACCTGTACTAGCTTGTGCATACATGTGATCAC
This sequence comes from Ictidomys tridecemlineatus, assembly GCF_052094955.1. Classification (NCBI taxonomy): domain Eukaryota; kingdom Metazoa; phylum Chordata; class Mammalia; order Rodentia; family Sciuridae; genus Ictidomys; species Ictidomys tridecemlineatus. The sequence continues at coordinate 124,141,613 of NC_135485.1, forward strand.
ACATGCTCATAAGCATGTATTCTTTCTCTCTCTTCTACACACACACAAGTCAAAACTTCCTTAATTTGCCAGTGTGGTGTTACATATCCAGCACAGTGTTACATATCCCAGCAACTTGGGAGCCTGAGGCAAGAAGAGGATTGCAAATTCGAGGCCAGCCTCAGCAACTTATTGACTCAAGATCCTGTCTCAAATGAAAAATAAAAAGGACTGTAGGTATAGCTCAGTGGTAGAGTGCTCCTGGCTGGGTTCAATCCCCAATACTGGGGGATGTGAGAGGGGGAAGCTGAGGATATAACAGAGGCAAAGTGCTTCCTAGCATGTGCAAGGAACTGGGTTCAATCCTTAGAACCACACACAGAAAATGAGAAGGGGTAAGCAAGAAATATGAACATTTTGTCTCAAATGAAAAGAGGAATTATAAAATTTGATTCATTAAATTGAAAACCATTCAAGTCTAGGTTTAGCAAAGTGGTGCACACCTGTAATCCCAACAGTTTAGGAGCCTGAGTACAGAAGGATTGCAGATTCAAGGTCACCTTCAGCAACTTAGACCCTATTACAAAATTAAAAAAAAAAAAGTAAAAAGGGCAGGTAGTGTAGTTCAGCATAAAACACCCCTAGGTTCAATCTGCAATACAAAACAAATAGTGCACCTGATCGACACTAATGCTAATTACTTTGTCTCCCCCCAAAGTTTCTAAACAGCTAATAAAAAACTAATTTCTTTGGATACTGTCAGACATACACAGAAGCATGAGAGAACACCTATATACTCATCAACTAGCTTCTGTCGCTGTCCATTTTGGCATCTTTATATTTGTTTTCTTTGGTTTCTGTTATGTTCCTTGGAATCATAATACTTTAATTAATGTTAATAAACATTAGGTCTGTAAATTTTGGGAATAGTTTTTTAGGAAAACTCTTAGGAAAACTGCTGCCATAGTTAACATGAAACTAATGTGGCAGTATCCATGGCATGGTTACTGTAGTAGTACTGTGCTCTGTAGCAGGGTACAGTGTGTGCTGTCTGGTCTTAAGAGTGGTGACCTTTCCTCCTTTGTTTCCTCAAATGATTTTTTTTCTTTTTTTTTTTAGAGAGAGAGTGAGAGAGAGAATTTTTAAATATTTATATCTTAGTTTTTGGTGGACACAACATTTTTGTTTGTATGTAGTGCCGAGGATTGAACCCGGGCCCCACGCATGCCAGGCGAGTGCACTCCCACTTGAGCCACATCCCCAGCCCTATAACTCTGGTTTTGACAAAGGCTTTGTTATATTTTCATTTTAGCTCCTGTCATTACTAGAATGGGGGACAAAATATTCTTACTTGCAAATCGTAATCTATCACAGCAACCAGAACTGCTAATCATGGGACTATTGCATAATTTAAGTTCTTATTTCTGTCTCGAAATGCCAATTACTTAGTTATGGATGAAGAAAAACCTTCCTGTGTAAATCTGAAGATGTGAAAACTTGCTATGGAGGGAAATTTGAAGAATAATTTTGCCTGAGGCAAGTCAGATTTTGACTCTAATGAGCGTGTTTTCAGTTGGCTTCTGTGTTCTCTGGCCCCACAGGGTATATTGTTAGCTATTGGTACATCCTATTATTTTTTTTCTATCCATTAGAGTAAGCTGGAAATTTCCACAAAGATTTCCTTTTTTTCCTTCCACCTGTGGCAAGAACTTGTTCTCTTTCTCCCCTTGGGCTACTTCTTTTCCTTGGAATCTATATTCTATTCTTTTAGAATGGAAAGTTTCCTTGGTATCCTAGCTCAAGTAAAAAGGCCTGTAAATTCTCTTTTCTGTCACCATAAGGCGGGTGAATCTCTATTTTCTTTTCCTCATATGTGTGTGCCCTGAGTGGAATGAAAAATTAGCACAATGACTTGAGTGACTTTCACTGATTGGCTTGGAAATAGTTACTGTACCAGTCCATCTCCTCCCCATATTTTAAATGTCTTACTACTTTCACAAGATCTGTCTATATTTTATTTCAGACCGCGTTTAGCATTCTCTGCTGGTTAAGAAGGAGACCTAAAGTTGATTAAGTTTATAGTATCTCAGTTCTGTATTCATATTAGGGTTGACTTAGTCATGAATCATGTTACAGATTATAAAAATAAAGGAAAAATTCCTATATTATGTGTGAAATGTAGCATATTACTAAAAATACTGCTTTTCAAATTTTTTTTCTCTACTCAGTTTAATTTAGACCTAGGAAATTGATGTTAAAATGTTGACTATTATGTTAAAAGAGCTTCAGTTAAGGAGTGAGAACCACTAATTTTTTATCAAAGTGTTGTGCTGGTATAAAAATTAAGGATACAGAACCAACTCTTCTTTGCTTTTGGTCTATATTAGGCAATGATAATAAAATATAATCAACCAAAGGAAAGTGAAGTTGATCTGATTTTTGTGGAGTTTATGAGTATACAAAACAGTTTTTAAGTTTTAGAGTTTGAATCAACTTTGCAAATCTAAATGAGGGGTGTTTTGTTTATCTAAGTGTGAAATGTTATTCAATGTTTGTACCTTAGTCACGATATATGTGATTTTTCAATTTTGTTTAGAGTTTCATTTTATTTTCTAGTTGGTGAAAAAATTTACAGATTTGTGTTTCTCCTCATTGCACATGTAATTACTTCTGAAGTAAATCTGAAGTAGTAGAATATTTTCTTTTATGTCTTTTATATTGAGTTTAACCTGGCTTCATTCCTTTTTTAAATAGTTTTTTTTTTCTAACATGTATTTCTTAGTTTTCAGCGGACACAACATCTTTTTTTGTACGTGGTGCTGAGGATCAAACCCAGGGCTGGGCGCATGCCAGGCGAGCTTGCTACCGCTTGAGCCACCTCCCCAGCCCAAGGCTTCATTCCTTTTAAAATATAATTGTTTAGATTCTGATTACCTGAAAGCATGGTTAACAGACTGTGCTCATTTCCATATTGTAAATAATTTAGGTAAATTTGCTTGTAACTGTAAAAAATTTATTTTTATATATTAAAAAGTATATAATTATAACATTTATTTATTCAGTATAGGAAAAAAATTTGATATTGGTTGGAAATTGGAGTAGTAATGAATTATTTGGGTTATTGACTGTCATTCTTGGGTTTCTCATTTTCCTCCCCTTTCAGAAGGATGTAAAATATAAGTCCATTAAAACAAGTTGAACTTTAGATTTCCACATGTATTAATTAATTTTTTATCTTGGCTAGAATGCTAAATAAAAAACTTTAATGTTCAATTTACATATACCAAACTAACACGATGTAGATTCTTTGATTTTACTAGTTCCCTGGTGGAACTTATTTCCTAGGATTTATTTTGGAAGTTAAGCTTGAGTTTTATCTGTTATGTTTTGTCTGTTATTTTAATTAATTAATTAATTAATTTTGGTTCAGGGATTGAATGTAGGGGCACTTAGCCTCTGAACCACATCCTGAGCCCCATTTTGTATTTTATTTAGAGTCAAGGTCTTACTGAGTTGCTTAGCGCTTTGAAGTTGCTGAGGCTGGCTTTGAACTCCATCCTCCTGTCTCAGCCTCCTGAGCTGCTGGGATTACATGTGTGTGCCACTGTGTCCTGCCTGTTATTTTAAAACAAACTTTTTTTTAGTAGTACAGGGGATTGAATCCAGGGGTGCTGTACCATTGAGGTCCATCCCTAGCCCCTTTCATTTTTTATTTTGTGAAGGTCTGAACAAATTGCTCAGACTGGCCTTGAACTTGCAGTCCTCCTGCGTCAGCCTCCTGAGTAACTGGGATTACAGGCAGGCACCACTGTGCCAGATACAAATAAGCTTTTTTAGATTTACTAAAAAAGCTTAAAATTTTCTGAAGAGTAAGATAGCTAGGTGCACAATTTTGAGTGCTGTAGAGCTTCATGCTGGTACAAGAATAATTTTATTACTGAATGCGCTCTTAACACCAAAACACAAAACTTGAACTTTTTTGGTAAATTAAGGCACAATAAAGAAAATTTACATGTTGAAGAAAGGTTATGAAGAAAGGTTATTTAGCATGAGTGGAAACTTCCTAGAAACATTTCTGGTAGAGAGAAGGGTATTACTGTAGGACTTTTCATTTACAAGTGTATACAGTATCTTGAGAGTTCATATGATAACTAATCTCTTATTATTACTCATCAGCCATTTGTAGCTTTTTGAGAACCCCAGCAACAAATTGAGAATAAGAGCCATCATTTGTGTGATGGGCCTGGGGATAGAAAGCAGCTTAGTGGTTGTGAGAGCTTAGGAAAGAGAAAGAATGAAGAATAACTGCTAATGGATATGGGATTCATTTTTAGGGAGGTGAAAATGTTTTAAAATTAGATAATGGTCATGGTTGCACAATTCTGAATTACTAAAACCCATTGAATTGCACACTTTAAAAGGGAGAATTGTCTGGCACATGGATTATATTTCATGAAAGCTCTTACAAAAAAAAAAAAAGAATGAGGGTGTAGTTTAGAGGACTGAATTGAACTAACAACTTATTGTTATAGAGTACTCCTGCCATCAGAAATTGTACAGACTTAGGTCTATATTCTCTCACTTGAAGATAGAGATAGCTTATTCACCTTGGCATCCCTAGAAACTAGCATGTAAATATTTATATACTAAAAGAATGAATATGAATTTGCCTGTGGGCTAGAGGTGGGTATTGGCTTGGTGATTGTTTTGAGCAGCACTATTAATAATTACTCAGAGGTGGATTGTCTTTAAATGCAAGTGTATATTCTATCACAACAATCATCAAACATAAACAATTAATACAAAAAGTGTTGGGTGTGCGGGAGCATTCCAAATAGCATTCAGTGCATGCTAATTAAACACTATAAGCAAATTACACAATCCTAGGGCAACCACGAGCCCCAAAATATCTCTGATGCCATGTGACTTCAGTGAATGGGGTCAGTCCAGGGACAGACAGCAAGGTGGCCAGTCTCACCAGTGTCCTTGGAGCAAAACTCTTCAATGTGGCAGGACCAGAAATTTAAATACAGTTCCAAGTTGGTGATGTACATTGGTGATTGGTTAAACCTAGTGAAAGTCAATGTCCATTAGTCGTGTCCAGTGAGGTGATGTAATTGCAACTGGGCATGTTTTTTGCACATGTCTATGGAGCTGTGCTCCCTATCAATGTAACCAGTCATTGCTAAGCATGCCTATGGCTAGTGCCCCTTATAGCTCTTTATCAGTTGCAAGCAGACCTGACTAAGTAGTTCAATGGCTGCTGTTCCTTAGTTCCAGCCTGTCTATGGCAGATGCTCCTTACATTGATAGAATGTGCTTAGCACATGCTAAGCACATGTGCTGGATTCATCCCCAGTACCAAAAACAAAGAATTTGCCTAGCTATGGAATTAGGTGAACGAACTTTGCTGAGTTTCATTGTCTTGATTGTAAAATGCTGGTAATTTGCACGTCATAGGGTGAAAATGAGGATTATGTGACCTATGTCAGTGTGTAGTTTAATGTCTTATGCAATTGTTGGCTAGTCTGTTATAGTTTGATCAGGCTGCTGTAACAAATAACTACAGAGAGGGTGGTTTATGCAACAAACATTTATTTTTCAAAGTTCTGGAGGCTAGGAAGTCTAAAATCAAGGCGCCAGCAGATTCAGAGTCTGGTGAAGGTCTTTTTCCTATTTGTGGATGACTACCCTTTTGTTGTGATTAGTAATCCCTCATGTGCTGAGAGAGATCTTGTGTCTCATCCTCTTTTAGAGGTATTAATTCCAGATGAAGCTTTATCTTCATGACTAATGTAATCCCACTTTCTTCCCCAAAGGCTCCATCTCCAGATAGCAATACTTGGGGGATTATGGCATATTCATTTTAGGGGTAGGGGAGGGCAGACATAAATATTTAGTCCATACCAGCTACCTCTTTGTTAAAAGCCTTCAAGTTATGGTTGTTTAGGGTGTGCCTGGCCAAAGAATTGCTAGTGGTGGCTGAAGTTTAGCCCTCAGTCTTGGTAGGAGACATTCAAAGAATGCCTTTTTGTAATTAGTCCTCCTCATAGGGATGCACTTTGGCAATTTATCAACCCTGAGGAGGTAACTTTTTCTACTGGAATGTATTATATATACTTGCCTTTCGTACTGAAACCTGGAAATTCTTGATTTGGCACAGACTTACTTATTTTGTTTAGCTCCATTTAGACTTTATGGTTTTGTATTTTGAAAAGTCTTTGAACTTGGATAAGTCCCACTTAGTTAATGCAAATAAAAAGTTTTCCATATGTTATGAACATAATTGTTTTTAATTTTCATGAAGTTGTCATAATAAACCTGTATTAGAGCTAAATATACTAAGATAGTATTTATTTTAGGTGCATTGAGGAACTAAAACTTTACTTTTCTAACCTTTTATGGTAGAACTATCTTGTTTTATAATGTTTTTCTGTAGACTATGTCTTTGATAGAATCTGATAGTTAATGCAGGTTTTTTGTTTTTATTTCTAGGTATATAGTTGGTACATCATTTTAAATGAAATTCATTTTTTCTTTTTTTTTTAAGGGAACAAATTTATTACCTTAGTATTCTCATTAGTGAAATGTTTCAGACTTTATTACTAGAGGACAGAATTAGGTGTAACCCCCAAATAAAACTAATTTGAAAAAAAAATTCCTTGAATTTTTCTAACTTCAAATCTTTACTACCGATATGTTTTCCCCCTTCTCATTTTATGTTACAAAGAGTGATTTTAAGATTTTCTTCCTTTTTCTGCCTTAGGTAGGAACTATGAAGATCTGGATATTAAGCATCCTGTTTCAGTGAATAACTTGGAAATTCATTTCTTATATGTGATATTTTCCATTTATAAAAACCAATAATTGTTACCATTTATTGAACAGGCATAATTTTATGCACTTTAATTTTCACAATTTCATGAATGGTTTTCTTAACTAAGCTTATTATATGTCTCAAAGCATAGCTAAAGTGCAGAGCCAGAATTCAAACTGCACTATGGTTCTGGATTGTGAGCGTATTATTTTCTATAAACTTATTTAAGCTGGCAGTATGTATTATAACCCTTCTTTTCTGTGGGTTCCCACTCCCCTCCCAGAATTATTTTTATTCTGTCGTGGGTATCAAATTAGTTTATCAAATTAGATAATGTGATTACCAGTGGTAGCATTGCTCACTGTCATTTATATTAAGTATGTACAACTTAATATGTGGAAAATTGATTGCTTTTTTGCTGTCTGATATCAGTGTACTAATTTGGTACAGAATTATATACACACATATATTATAAAATATAAACTAATATTCATTTGGTTCATTTGGTTTTCAAGAAAACCAGTGGAATTGGAATAATGTATTATTTTAGTTCTTTATCATCTAACAGGTAGGTCCTATCAAATGTGGTGTATCTTTAAAAGAAGTAGCTGTGTCTCCTTAATTATTAGTTATTTCTTCAGCCAAACATTGGAGGATGGGATTGCATTAGGCCAGGGCTTCACTCCTTGGTATTCTTTGTTGCTCCCCCTTGCCTTCCTCACCTATGCTGGCGTGGTTCCAAGCCTCCCTGCTAGCTTGAACTCAGTGCAGTGTTCACAACCTGGCAGCATAAACCCTGCTCCTCTGCTTCTCTGCTTTCTCTTAATGCCCAACAGGTACCTAATCCTGTTTCATTAAGTTCCAGATTATAAGTTAAAAACTATTTAGCCAAATTTGAAATAACTCATGTATTAATTAGTTTGACTATTGACTGTTTCTTATGTTATTTTAATAATGAATGCAACGATGCTCTTGAGAGCTATTGTATTAGGTAGTATAATTAGTCCTTTTGTCAAATGACTGTAGATTGGTAGGTTTTGAGTTTTTTTTTTTTTTTTTTTTTTTTTTTTGTACTGGGGATTGAACTCAGGGGTGCTTAACTACTGAGCCACATCCCTGGCCCTTTTAATTTTTTATTTTGAGACATGGTCTTGCTAAGTTGCTTAGGGCTTTACTAAGTTTCAGAAGCTGGCTTCTAATTTGCAGTCCTTGTGCCTCAGCCTCCAAGTTACTAGTATTACAGTCACATGCCACCATGCCTGGCTTGAGTTCTTAAGTCTGATTTCTGTAGGACTTCTTTTCCCCCTTGATATTGGGTTGTAAACTGTCATTCTCCCTCCCCCATTTAAAAAATTGTGTGTGTGTGTGTGTATGTGTGTGTGTGTGTATACATATGTATATGTATATAAAACTTATCCTCTTACCCATTGTCGAGTGTATAGTTCAGTGACACTAAGTGTGTGGATTATGATTGTGTAGCCATTACCACCATCTGTCTCCAGAATGCTTTCCATTTTTTTTTCCTGCAAGGGTGAGGCCTTAAGCCAGTCCTGAACCCTGTCTCTCCTCTCAGCTTCAAGAGTAAGAACTCTTTCCTTCTTATAAATTGAAAACTATGTATCTATTAAACAACTCCAATTTCTCCCTTTCTCACAGTCCCTGACAACCACCATTCTACTTTCTGTCTCTGTGTATCTTTTTTTAATAAAAAAATTATTTTTATACTGCTAAAAATATAAAATTTGAAAAGAATATTCTTCCAATGTAGATTTCAATTTTTAACATCTTTGAAAAGAAGAAATTTAGAGGAGATAATATAAGAATACTGGAACAATTTATAGTAAATTATTTGTGACTGAGTTGGAGGTAACCTGTGTAACAATGTCATTTCAGTTTTGCTTCTTCATTTGACACAACAGATAGATACATTTAAAAAAAAAAGGATGTTCACTGAATTTACATTTAGTATCTATAGTTGGAAAGGAAATTTTTAAATGGTATGAAAAATGGTTAGACTAAGTAATTCTTTAGAAATTATTTAGTATACATTCTTCTCCACTTTCCAGTTCTGCACTTGTCATTTGTGTAAATGCACAGGTCACAATGTGGGTATTCAAGTTGTTTTCCCAGCTCAATGACTTGCCTTTGTTCTGTTACCTTCAGTCTTCTGCTTTACTTGGTTTTACAGATAAGCATTGCTTGCCCTATGTTCTGTGGCTTCTTTATTCACTTTCTGTCCTCTATAGATCAGCGATCTTTCTTTAGTTCTTTCCAAAAGTAGAAATGTGGTGGTAAAATGTGGTGGTAAAAATTAGGCAGATTACAAAAGAAACTTATATTTCTTTATCCTGTGGATTTCTCTTTTTAGCAAATACAAATGAAATAAAAATGTCTGGTAATCCTAGCATTTATTATATTTTAAGGGGTATTTCTTTGACAGATTATGTTCTTATTATATTTGAATCCCAGACTTACTGTAATCTTACATTTCTTACCCTTGATTTTTTTTGTGGTTTTGTTTTAGTTTATCCTTTATCAGTATTTAATTTGGGTGTTGATCTATTAGCCAGTTAATTAGCCAATCAAACCAATTAGTTTTCAGTTTTCTCTAAACCTGATTTTCAAAGAGTGCTTTATTTTTATATTTGTAGCTCATTTAAAACATATTACATATTTTAATAGCTATACATTAATTTCCTCAAAATACATGTAGCTACTTTTACAATTGTAATTAAGCACCCATATTATAGAATGAGTCTTAGGAACCGTTACAAACTGAAGGTCCTATTGCTTGAAAACCAGATTGATAATACTAAATTTCTCTGCCTCCAAATAGCCTTAATCTAGGGTGCATGATGGGGTTTCTGTCTTTTTTTCTAAGAGCTTATTAGTTAGATGAAGAAAACTTTTTTTGGTGCCTGACCACATATTTTTTCATTGAGTATATAAAATGCTGTTAATTATAATATGTATAATTTTATATATAACCAAGAGATGAAAACATTATTAAACTATGAAATTGCTTTCTTTTTTCTTTTTTTCAGTTTTGGGGGTTGAACCCATGGCCTTACACATGCTAGGCAAACATCCTTTCACTGAGCTATATTCCCACCCTTTTTTATTGTATTTTGAGACAGGTTCTTGCTAAATTGCTCAGGTTTGCTTGGAACTTGCAATCCTCCTCCTTCAGCTTCCTGAGTAGTTAGGAATACAGGAGGTGTGTAGGACTGTGTCCAGCCAGTAAATTAAGTTTGATACAATATTTCTAATGCATCATGGGTACTCCATTATTATTATTATTTTTGTCAGTTGGTTCAATAACATCTTTTATAGTAAAATTTCCCTCCCCTCTCATCATGATCCAGTCTACAATGGTTAGGTATATACTTGATCAGGTAAGGTATTCAATTGATTTGTTGTTATGTCTCTTTAATCTCTTTTTATCTGAAATATTTCCTTGGCCTCTTTTAAAAAATATTTTTATTAGTACATTATAGTTATATATAATAGTGGGGTTCATTTTGACATAGTCATATATACATGGGGTATAATCTGTTCCATGTTAGTACTTTTTCCCCTTCCCCCTCCTCTGTTTTCCTCCCTCAACTCTACTGGTCTTACTTCTTCTATTTTATTTATTCAATTGGTGACTTATAGAGATAGGAAAGGTGAAATTTTCTGTCCGTAGCCTATTTTTGTCTTTTATGATGCGGACAAATGGATGAAAAAAAATATATATAAATTATATAAATATAATTTATTTGTGTTGTTAATACAACATTTCTGACAGATTGTTTTTTCCTTTTGCTTTGTGTTTGGGGATTTTTTTTGGTTTGGATTGTGTCTATCTGTTTGTTTATTTTTGGTGGTGCTGGGGTTTGAACTCAGGTCCTTGCATATGCTAAGCTAGCACTCTACCACTGAACTCTATCCCTGGCCAGATATTTGTAAATATCTACATTCATAGAGACATTATTCACAATAGCCAAAATGTAGAAGTAAGTGTCTACAAAGAGAATAAGCAAAATGTAGTATTATACATAAAATAAAATATTATCTATCAGCTTTAAGAATATCATGGCATATAAAAACACATACACACAAAAATAAAAAAACAAACAAAAAAATGTCATACAACTATAAAATATAATGAAGAGAATTTGTAAGGATTGATATGGAAGATAATTCTCACAAATGCTAAAAGATGTCCGAACCTAACAAGATGGTAAATGAAAAATACTGTATGATTCCACTTAACATGAGGTACTTAGAATAGTCAAAGTTATAGAGACATAAAGTAGAATATTGTTTCCCAGGGGCTAGGGGCAGGAATCGTTAGGAGTTAATTTTTTAAAATATTTTTTTTAAGTTGTAGATGGACACAATATATTTATTTATTTTTATGTGGTGCTGAGGATTGAACCCAGTGCCTCTCACATGTGAGGCAGGTGCTCTACTTCTGAGCCACAACCCCATCCCCAGGAGTTAATGTTTAAATGGGTATAGAGTTTCAGTTTTGCAAGATTAAAAAAAAAAAAGTTCTGGAGATGGATGGTGGTTTTAGTTGTATGAAAGTATGGATGTACTGATTCCCACTCTACTGTACACTTAAAGATAGTAAAGTTAGGCTAGACACAATGCTGCACACCAGTAATCCCATCAATTTATGAGGCTGAGGCAGGAGGATGACAAGTTCAAGGCCAGCCTCGGCAATTCAGAACCTCAGCAATCCCAAACCCCCAAAATCCCCATATACAAAACAAAAGGAAAAACAACCTGTCAGATGTGTCTTTGAGACCCTGTTTTTCATCCCTTTGGATATATTCCCAGAGTTAGAATTGCTGAATCATATAGTAATTCTGTTTTTAATTTTTAAGGAATCACCTCAATATTTTCTATAGTGGCTGCACCATTTTAAATTCCCACCAAGGGTTCTAGTTTCCTACATTCTCACCAACACTTTTTGTTTCTTGTTTAACAGGAGCAATTTTCATGGATGTGAGATGTTATGTCATTGTAGTTTTGTATTTCCCTAATGACTAGTGGTGCCCAGTATCTTGTCACATGCTTATTGAGTATTTGTGTATCTTATTTGGGAAAATGTATTGAAATTGAAAAATCATTTGCCCATTTTTGAACTTATGCCATGGCTTGATTATGGTGTTTTTTTTTTTTTTTTTTTTTTTTTGGTACCCAGGAGTACTTTACCACTGAGCTAAATCTCCAGTCCTTTTTATTTATTAAGACAGAGTCTTACAAAGTTGCTGAGAGTCTTGCTAAGTTGTGGAGGCAGGCTTTGAACTTGGGATCCTCTTGCCTTAGCCTCCTGAGTCTCTGGGATTCTAGGCCTGTGCCACATACCTGGCTTGACAGTGATTTATTTTTTTTTTTTGTGGTGCCGTGGTAGATTTAAACTCAAACGCATTCAAGGCGAATACTCTACCAACTGAGCTATATTCCTAGCCCTTGATAGTGATTTAAAGCTCAAAAATTTTAAACTTTTCATGAGACCAAGTTTGTCTGTTTTGTTGTTGTTGTCGTTGCCTATGACTTTGGTGTCATGTCCAAGAAGTCATTAACAAGTCCAATGTTACAAAACTTTTGCCCTATTTTTTTGTAAGAATTTTTTAGTTTTAGGTCTTGCATTTAGACAATAGATTCATTTGAGTTAATTTTAGTATATGCTAGATAAGGGTTCATCTTTATTCTTTTGTTTGTAGTTTTCCCAGCCCTATTTATTTAAAAGACTGTCCTTTCCCTATTGAGTGGTTTTGGTACCCAGCATTGCTGTTTTGAACTTTCTCATTTTCCCTTCTCATAGAAATCACTTCATATTAGTCTTTGGAGAACTTCCTTTACTTCTGTATGGTTTGTTGTTGTTTTTTGAGGTGTGTATATGCCATAATTTATTCAACTGGTCTTATATTCTTGGTCAATTACATAGTCTCCAAGTAATGCCAAAATAATCCTGTCATAAACAACCTTGTTCAAATGTATTTTTATTGTTGGATGTGTATCTTTTGGATATATTTCTACAAGTGGATTATCTAGTAGCAGTGTAAAAGCATTTATAGGTCTGTTGGATATCACCATATTTACCTTCATGTGAGTTGTACATTTTACGTTCCCACTAGTAATTATTAAAAGTGCTTGTTTATTGACAAGTGTTTATTGTCAAGCTTTTGATGTTTTGCCATTCTGATGGCTGGGATGTGGTATTTCAATGTATTTCTAATTTCAATTTCTGTTATTATGAGTGCATTTTGAGTATCTTTTCACATATTTAAGGGCTTTTTCATCTTTTTGTAAATTACATGTTTGTCTTTTGCTCATTTTTCAATGGGGTTTTTGTGTTTATTCACCCTTCAATCGAAATTATTTTTCTTGCAGTTAGGTTATATTAATCTTCTACCAATGATTTATGTTGCAAATATGTTATACCAGTTGATGTTTGTTTTTTAGCTTTGCTTATGATTTTTTAACATCAGAGGTTTTTAGTAACCTTTTCCTTTGTTTGCATCTTAATTTTTAATCAAAATTAGAAAGACCTTTCCTATATTCAGCTTATATAAATTCACCCAAACTTTTATTCTTTGCATAGTTTCATTTTTACATTTAGATTTCTGATCAGTTTGGAATTTTTTTCTTCTTCTTCGTTGTCTTCTTTTTTTGGGGTGGTGGTGGTGGTGGTACTGGGGATTGAACTCGGGGGCCCTGCACCACTGAGCCACATTCCCAGCTCTGTTTTGTATTTTATTTAGAGACAGGATCTCACTGAGTTGCTTGGTGCCTGGCTTTTTGCTCAGGCTGGCTTTGAATTTTCGATGGTCCAGTCTCACCCTCTCAAGCAGCTGGGATTTCAGGCGTGTGCCATCATACCCGGAATGGAATTTTTTCTTCTGTATGGTATGAGGAATTAATCCAGTTTTTTTCTTTTTCAAATGACTGCTTACTTGTCCTAATAGTATTTGTTAGAAAGATCAACTTTGCCCCAATGATTTGGAATACCATTTTTTTCATATGTTGGAAGTTTTATGTAGTTGGTCTATTTTGAACTTTCTGTTTTATATTTCTGTCTATTCCCGGGCCATTAATACTTTTTTTTTTTTTTTTAAGAGAGAAAGAGAGAGAGAGAGAGAGAGAGAGAGAGAGAGAGAGAGAGAGAGAGAGAGAGAGAATGAATTTTAATATTTATTTTCTAGTTTTCGTTGAACACAACATCTTTGTTTGTATGTGGTGCTGAGGATGGAACCCGGGCTGCATGCATGCCAGGCGAGTGCGCTACCGCTTGAGCCACATCCCCAGCCCTAATACTGTTTTAATTTTAATTTCTGGTGGAGTTAATCTCTTTCATAGCTTTTACTTTTTAGTGCTTTTCTGGATAATTCTTTTGTATTATTTTCTATATTAACTTTAGTTTCTGTATTAACTTTAGTATTAATATCTCCATTTATATTTTTATTGTGACCACATTAAATTTATTAAATATTTTTTAGGTAGAACTGGTGATCATAATTTTATTGGGATATCCTAACCTAGAACATGTGTATTTCCATTCATTCAAGTCTAAGTTTTTCTTTTTAAGAGTATTTATTATTATTATTGAAAGACATGGTCTTGCTAAATTCAGCTTGGCTCTGGACTCCTGGATTCATGTGATCATCTTGCTTCAGTGTCTTGAGTAGTGGGGACTTAAAGGCATGCATCACAATGCCTGGCTTTATTATTTTCTTCATATAGTTTTCTTAATAGGTTTATTCTTAATTATTTTCCCCTTTCATGTAGCTATCATAAATGGTGTTTTTCCCTCCATTATATCTTGTTTATTATTTATCAAATTTTTTATTCTATACTTATTGAAAACACTCTTTTCACACTTAGACATAAATTTTTACTGTGTCTATTCTGTGTGTACATATAAAGGAAGTTATAAGCAAAATGGATTATTCATGTTCTTTGTAAAACTGCTTGATATGTAAAGTTGAAATGTTAAGAATCACTTTTTTTTTTTTTTTTTTTTCTTTGATATGGGTGTCTCTACTGTGTTGCCCAGGCTGGCCTCAGTCTCCTGGGCTCAAGCAATCCTTCTGCCTCAGCCTTTCTCAGTACCTGGAACTATAGACATGTATAATATACCCCACTTTGAATCACTGTTTGATCTTAGTGTCTGTGACATCCTGTTGGCCATCAAAAACATTGGTACTATAGCATTTTATTTATTTTTTTGATACCGGGAATTGAACTCAGGGACACTCAACCACTGAGCCACATCCCCAGCCTCATTTTGTATTTTTTTTTTTTTAAATTTAGATTCAGGCTCTCACTAAGTTTGTTAGCATCTCACTTTTGCTGAGACTGGCTTTGAACTTGTGATCCTTCTACCTCAGCCTCCCGAGTCGCTGGGATTACAGGCATCCACCATTGGGCCCAGCTTGGTGCTATAGCTTTTTAAAGAATGTTTCATACCAGGCACAGTGGTACATGCCTGCAATCCCAGAGACTCAGGAGGACCAGGAAGGAGGATTCAAATTTGAGGCTAGCTTTTGCAGCTTAGTGAGTTACTAAGTAACTTAGTGAGACCCTGTCTCAAAATAAAAAATAAAAAGGGCTGGGAATATAGTTCAGTGATAAAGCATCCTTAGGTTCAATCCCCAGTTTTTTTTTTTTTTAAAGTCTTATTATCATTATCATCTCTGGATTTTCTTTTAAGATACTGGTCATCCATTTTTCAAATTGTGATGCAGTTGCTTTCTTGATTTTATCAGGTGTTAATAGAAGGTTCTCAAGACCAACAAATTAGATTCATATTCCTTTCTCAAATGATACTCAAGTTGTTTTTAGACAATAATGGTTACATTGTCTAGTCATACCACAAGAACAAATAAGCTTGTATAGGAGTCCTGCCTGGCTAACAGAGGTATTACCAAGTCTAATATGTAATATACACTCTGTATCAGAAATGTGAAAATATGAAAATTAGATGTTTCAGAAGTAATAGACCATGGTACTTAATCTTTTGTTTCCTTGTCTAGTTTTGTTTTAGTTAAGAGCTGTGACTTTAAAATCATTGTTTATTTCACTAAACTTTGTTTTTTTAAGAAGTTAAGTTTATGATTTATGGAGTAATTTCCAAAGTAGGGAGAGGAGGGAAACAAGAGAGTTTGTATCTAGATTAAAAAAAAATCTCAGCCTTTCAGTTTTAGAGTGCATATGTTTAAATGTCTGTGCTTCATGGGTAAATTAGTACATATTGTAATAGTGCACTGTATCACTGATAGGGAGGTCGGACTTTTGAGCATCCTTAGCATTTGAAAAATACTTCTGAGGCAGATAGGATTTTTTCAAGATGGCTGTGACAGTATATCCTGTTGCACATGTTCTTACAGTGTGAGTAGAGGTGAGATTTATGTCCTCTTGACAAGAGACTGGGAAGGCATTTGTGACTTTCATCCTATTAAATGTGGCAGAAGTCACCTAAAGTGACTTTTGATGTAGTTGGAACACTTGTGCTTGGAGCCTTAAGCTGCATTGTAATTAGTTTAACTGTTTGTGATTGATCCTTCACTACTTGTGAGGAAGAATGCAACTAGATCATGCAGGGAGACTACAGAGGGGCTCGGAAACTCTACCAAGTGTGGTGTCTGGCCACCATATTTAATAGCCTGCTCCAGCCTGGAAGGTTCCAGATCTAGCCATTGTACGACTGCTAACTGCATGAAATACCTGAAACTGGAACTGCTTATCCCATTTCTTTCTGAATGTTGTTTCAGAGAAACTGTGAGGATAATAAAATGGTTGTTACTTTTCAATCACAGTTTTGGTGTTTGTTCAATATGGATAGAAATTGCAAAAAGACAAAGTGCAGCTCCCTGATGTTAGCAACTTTGAGTGCCAGTGGCTCTCGGCTCTTAATATTAGCAAAGCTTGGTGATGGGAGCTAGCAGCTTCCATCAGCTCTCTGCAGCCAGAGTAATAGCTCCCAGTAGTTCTCAGCAGCTTTCTTGTTGGGCCTAGCAGCTGTCCACAGCTGTAGCTAATAGTGCCCAGTAACTCTCCTGCTGCTCTCCCAGCAGCTCTTTGCAGTTGGAGCTAGTAGCTCTCAAAACCTCTTATGCACCTCTTCCAGCAGCTCTTGGTCATTCTTTTTTTTTTTTTAAGAGAGAGAGAGAGGAGAGAGAGAGAGGGAATTTTTTAATATTTATTTTTCAGTTTTCGGTGGACACAACATCTTTATTTTATTTTATGTGATGCTGAGGATTGAACCCAGCGCCCCACGCATGCCAGGTGAGCGCGTTACCTCTTGAGCCACATCCCCAGCCCCTCTTGGTCATTCTTAGGAGCTCTTCAGCAACTGTGTGGCTACTAGTTGTTCTCAGGGCTAGCTGTTCCTGGTGTTACAAGCTCTTAATTCAGTCAGCCCAGCCTGATCCACTTAAGATAGAAATCACAGGGCTGGGGATGTGGCTCAGCGGCAGCGCGCTCGCCTGGCATGCGTGCGGCCCGGGTTCGATCCTCAGCACCACATACAAACAAAGATGTTGTGTCCGCCGATAACTAAAAAATAAAATATTAAAGTTCTCTCTCTCTCTCTCTCTCTCTCTCTCTCTCTCTCTCTCTCTCTCTCTTAAAAAAAATTAAAAAAAAAGATAGAAATCACAGATAGGCAAAATAAAACCATCTGAATGTGGCTTTATTGGGATTTATGTTGTAGCACAAAGCAGGCAGTACAGGGACAGAAGTCTTAGACTAGACCAATGGTGGTGAGATGAATGCTACTTATATAGACAAAGGGGAAGACTTTTTTTTTTTTTGGTAATTTTTTTTGTTATAGATGGGCATAATACCTTTAATTTTATTTATTTATTTTTTATGTGGTGCTGAGAATGGAACCCAGTGCCTCACACATGCTAGGTAAGCACTCTACCACTGAGTCACAACCCCAGCCTAAGGGGCAGCCTTTCTAAAATTTTTTTTTTAGTTGTAGATGGACACAAATACCTTTATTTATTTATTTTTATGAAGTGCCAAGGATAGAATCCAGTGCCTCACAGGTGCTGGGCAAGTACAAACCGGCCCCAGGACAGCCACAGCAAACTTTCTACATTGCCATGCCAGTCTGCACAAGCTTTTGGCCTGCCTGCCTTGGGTGTAATGGGGTGGAGAAGGTGCTCCTCTCTGACCAGAGTAGGGACATCTGAGGTAACCACAGGGTGGTCAAAGTCATCTGGAATAGCCATGACTGAAGGGGAGTCTTCTAGAGCAGCCCAGGCCTGGTTGATGTTTTCCCAGGCAGTCATGGGTGTCTGGTGCAGCCCTGGCTAACGTGTCAGTTTCTGGGTAACTGTAATACCATTGGTGGCAGCTGCAGAAGTGGTTGTGGCCTCCTGAATAGCTGCAGCTGTTATGATGACAACCTGGCCAAACTGGCAGAATAGCATTGGTGGAATTAATGGCTGTGCTTAAATTGGACTTTATTTGGCCTGGCAGCGACAAATGTTGCCGGGAGATGCTGATGCCCCTACCCTTTGCCACCTTCCCTGAACCTCCCCAGAACTGTGGCTTATATCTGGTATTGTGGGTATATGGTCTCAGCTCTGATTCCCTTTGGACCCCCACCCTGTCTTATAGGATTGGCTTGGCAGGGTGGCTGCACCCCAAGGTTGTGGTAGTTGTGGCCTAGCAGTCCAGGCATAGAGGAGTAACATTGTGTGGCTATCAGCTGTCCATAATGCATATGGCTGGCTAAATCTGCTTCACCTGATTCCTAGCAGCTTCTGTGGAAAGAAAATGAAGTAAGTACTCCTTAGGGAGGGTCAGGCCCCACTAGCCTGCCTCATTGGGTGATGTGTATAAGGCAGTGAAAATAACTGGAACAAGACCCAAACTGGAAAGTGAGAATTTTTAGAATAGAGTTGTATTCAAAAAATACATTAAAAAGTAAGTGGTGTGGCTGTGGCTGTGGCTCAGTGGTACAGTGCTTGCATCGCACCTGTGAGGCCCTGGGTTTAATCCTCAGCACCACATTTAAAAAAAAAATAAATAAAAATAAAGATATTGTGTCCATCTACAACTAAAAAGAAAGAAAGAAAGAAAGAAAGAAAGAAAGAAAGAAAAGAAAGAAAGCTATTGTGTCGGTCTACAACTTAAAAAAAAAGTAAATGGCCTGTTATTTGCATGTTGGTACATGCCTATAATCTTGCTGCTCTGGGAGGCTGAGACAGAAGGATTGTTAAGTTCAAGGCCAATTTCATCAACTTAGCAAGACCCGGTCCCAAAATGAAAAAAATAAAATGAGTGGGGATGTAGCTTTTTGGTAAAGTTCCTTTGGGTTTAATCACTAGTACCCAGGGGGAAAAAAAAGTATGTTGCATATCAACTCAATCTTTTACATGTTTATTGAGATATATATACATAACATTCTGCCATTTTAAAGCACATAATTCAGTGACTTTAAGTATATGTGTAAGTTTGTATACTACCACCACTGTCTAATTAAAGAATATTTTCATCACCACCATTAGAAATTCTGTACCTATTAGTACTCATTCCCAATTCCTCCCTTCTTCCAGCTTATGGTATCCATTAAGATCTACTTTCAGTTTCTATTATTGATTTATATTCGATATTTAGTTGATCTTTCTTTCTTTCCTTTTTTGGTCTTGGAAATTAAACATGATAGGGAAGCATTCTTCCTGAGCTACATTCCAGACTGTTAACATTTATTGTTTAAACTTGATTGTCTAGTTTTCTTAGTACATTTGAAAAGAATACACTAGAAGGATCTTAAGAGTACTTGCCAGGTGTGGTGATATGTGCTTGTGGTCCCAGTTCCTTGGGAGGCTGAGGAGGAGGATCGTTTGGGGCCAACCTGGGCAATGTAGCAAGACCCTGTGTTTCAGTCAGTTTTTTCACTACTATGACATAACGACTCGACCAGAACAATTTTAGAGGAATAAATGTTTGTTTGGTGCTCACTGTTTCAGAGGTCTCAGTTCATAGGTGGCCAACTTCATTGCGCTGGGTCTGAGGTGAGGTAGAACAATGTGACAGAAGAGTGTGGTGGAGGAAGACGAGTCAGGAGGTGGCACCAGGAAGCCCAGAGAGCACCACTTATCAAGGACACAGTATGTACCCCAGAGGCATGCTCCCAGTGACCTGCCTCTTCGAGTCAGACCCTTTCTACCTTCCATTACCACTCAGTTAATCCATTCAAGTAGGTCAATGCACCGATTGAGTTAAGGCTCTCATAATCCAATCATTTTATCTCTAAACTTTCTTGCATTATCTCACACATGAAATTTCAGGGTGCACCTCATCTAAACTGTAACACTGTGTATTAAGGGAAAAAAAAGAATGTTGTAAATTATAGAGTTTAGTGATAGCAGAACAGACATTGAGAATGTAACAGTATGGAGGATCCACAGTAAATTAAGACAGACAGCTATATTGCTTCAATATACAAAGAATAATGATGAGACCAGTGAATCAAGCTGTGTCACCAAGAGAAAGGTGTTTATTTTTGTAAGAGGCCAAAGAATACTGCATTTCCTGTTTGAAAATATATATAAGCAAAATATTGACAATAAAAAGGGCAAAAAAATAGAGCATTTTAGAGCATTTCCAGCTCTAAAATGGTTGAA
This sequence comes from Ictidomys tridecemlineatus, assembly GCF_052094955.1. NCBI lineage: Eukaryota > Metazoa > Chordata > Mammalia > Rodentia > Sciuridae > Ictidomys > Ictidomys tridecemlineatus. The sequence goes on from NC_135485.1 coordinate 124,162,049, forward strand.
GTGTAAAAGCTTATGTGGCATATTGAAAAAACCTACTTGATAATAGAAACCTTACTTATGTGTTTCCTTTTAGCTTGTTGTGATGTGTTTATTTGTATTTGGGCAAGTGGGTTTAAAGCTTATATTATTTAGATCATTGATTTTTAGCAATATTTTATGGTAGATGAAGAGTGATTATGAACATATTTTGAATATTAAAATACTAATTATTCTGTTGATAGAGTTTAAAACTTGAACTTAAAGACGAATTAGCCATTTTTAAAAATTAGAGTATGAAAGATGCTCAAAGTTTATCTTTTCTAAATAACTATAGGTGGTAATTTTATACAGTAAACAGTCTGACCCTTTATGTATTTAAAGGTAGCATTTTAGTAATTAATGAATTTGAGCTTTTTTTTGAATTAAATTTGAATGAAAAGGGGATGTTTGAAAATATTTACATGATTCTTTGATTTTGTTGCTGAAAAGAACAACATGTCACTTGTAAAAGTGTTTAAATTTCAAAAACACTAGAAAACACAGGGAAAAAATTTCTAATTTACTAAAAAACGTTATAGTTACATTTGAAAGCAAAATAATACCTTCTGGTCAGTTTGTAAGAAAAGTTGGAAAATTGTAACAATTTCAGCAAAGCCCAATTCCTACTGACTTACATATACTTACGAAGTATTTCTTTTTCTGATGTGTGAATTTAAGACTAGGCTTTTTGGTTTGTTTAAATTAAATAAGAAGAATCACATATTGCTCTCACTTAAAATACAATAATTTAGAAAAGAATGCAAAACATTTATTTTTGTATCAATGTTAAAAAAATTTTAGTTTGTTAACTTATGTCTTTACTTAATTTCTTTCTTTTTACTTATTTATTTTATTGGGGACTTAACCCATGGTGCTTTACCACTGAGTTGTATATTCCTAGTTCTTTTTTAAAAATTCATATTTTAACTTTTTTTAATATTTATTTTTTAGTTGTAGTTGGACACAACACCTTTATTTTTGTTTATTTATTTTTATGTGGTGCTGAGGATCAAACCCAGGGCCCTGCATGCGCTAGGCAAACACTCTACTGCTGAGCCACAACCCCAGCCTCATGGTTTTTATTTTGCAAAGTGTCTAGGGCTGGCCTTGAACTTGTAATCCTCTTGTGATCTTCCTGCCTCAGCCTCCCAAGTAGTTGGGGTTACAGGCAAAGACCACCATGCCTGACATTTAATTTCTTTAAAAAATGACATACATATTAATATTCAGTAGACTATATAATTTATACATTAATATGTCTATAATATGACTACTCATAGGAGTATGTAATCAAAGGGATAGATTTTGTGAGTTATGTTGGTAGAGCCTGAGTCTTGTTACATTCCTTGGAGAAAGTTGACTTTTTGTTTTAGCAGTTAGTCTGGCTAGGGTCAAGTTCTGTCTTACTTTCCATGTATGGTGGCTTCTGTATCACTTCTTGGGTCTGTGCTATTCATGTGCCACTTGGGGTTGGTTTTAGACTTGAATAGCTCAATTCTGAAAGCTTTTACTTTGCTGATTTGGGTCTGTCTTCTGCCTAGTTTTGGAGTGACACTTAATGGGGTCATAGCATTATGGAGCTGGGGCCTTCTGAGAAACTGAGGCAGCATGAAGACCTCCTCATCGAACCTTGATTCTTGTGACCAAGTTAGAAAGATTTCAGACATGTCGCTCAGAGTAACAGGAATGAGTTTATTGAAGAGACAGAAAAGGTAAAGGGAACACTTAAGGGAGAAAGTGGGTCTGCTCAGAAAGAAAAGGGACAACGTGTCTCTCCTGCACTCCAGTTTTATTGGCGATCCCAGAGAAGTTTTCAGAGTGTCCTGTTCAGGTCCACCTCTTGACTTTTTTGTTTTTTTTTTTTTAATATTTATTCACAATACCTTTATTTCACTCACTTATTTTTTACGTGGTGCTGAGGATTGAACTCAGGGTCCCGCACATGTGAGACGAGTGCTCTACCACTGAACCACAACCCCAGCCCCTCTGTCAGCAGGGTGACATCACACTTTCTAGTCTCCACAGTTATGGCGACTCTAGGTCACCTTGGCCCATGCTGACTGGTTCTAATTGGATTCTTAATCATATATTCTTACAGATTTATGATTAGGAGGATTGTCCTTATCTCCCAGAGTTTCAGGATCTGGTCACAAAAATCTCCTCCTTCATGGTAACATATGTTCCTCTTTTTTTTTTTGGTACCAGGGATGAAAATCAGAGCCATATCCCCAGTCCTATTTTATATTTTATTTAGAGACAGGGTCTTAGCACCTCACCATTGTTGAGGCTGGCTTTGAACTTGTGATTTTCTTGTTTCAGCCTCCTGAGCCATTGGGATTACAGGCATGTGCCACTGCGCCTGGCTTTGGGTTCTTCTTATTGACATTACTTTGTGCCTGCATTTCTTCTGCAGTGAATAGGTGGTTTGTTGAGGAATATGACATATCCTGTCCACCGACTGTAGGTAGAGCTACAAGTAAACTTCTTAAGAAAGCACGTGAGGGTCAGTACCGTAGGCCCATTTTATAGAATTATTCTCTTAACCTCATGTTCCTACCTTTCACATCTGTATGTTCCCTAACAATAGGGGGCTCACTCCTCTTCAGGTCTGTCCTACCCTCTCTACCCCTTTCCAGATTTGTTTGGCTTGAAAGACAGGGTCTGTGTTGGCATTTCAGTCATACTCTCCATTGCTCTGCTGTGCAGTTCTTTTAAAGAAGTTTGTTTTAAAACATTGCTGTGTTGAATATAGTGCAGACTTTACTGTAGGACTTTAGTTGTACAGCTAAAACGTGATCCTTTAGGATTTTGCTCAAAGGCTTGGATAATGAAGATCTTTCTACTTTGACAGAATTCAGACTTCTTCCAGCCCTGTGTGATCTGTAGGAATTTTTCAGTTTATACAAATAGTAATTGTCCTTTTGGTGGTGTTCTGATTCTTGCCTTATTAGTTAGTATTCATCCAAATATTCAAGGAGTGAGAGGCCACAACAGTAGACAAAAAACCCATGCTAGGCCGTGCATATTGCCTCTGATCTTTATTGGTGAGAGTGTCTTACAGAAGTTGGATTCCTTTTTCACAAAGCTTAACACACAAACACACCTGGCCCAGTAATGCAAGAAGCTAAAAGAAAATGTAGGGGGAAATAGGATGGTGGTAGGTCTGGCCAGCATGTCGTATCAGGGAAGTAAGCCATCAGATTCATGAAAATGTATGTGAGTACAAAGTGGCTGCTGCTTCAGTTCCTCCCTCCACATTACTTACAGTAATTACTTTTATGGCCTACTCCAACCAGATATGTACAGGAAAGGGAGTTCTGGGGAATGTAGTTCAGTCTAGCTAACTTGACACATTATAGTGTCACTACTGTTACATATCTAAGTTGTTTATTGCTTTTTGTTACAAATAATACTGCAGTTTAGCTCCTGTGTATAAAGTGCTTTTCATATGTTCGTTTGTTGAGATAGATTCTAGAAGTCCAGTTGTTGGATCCCATGATGTTTTTTTTTCTGAAATCTTTTGAAGCTTTTATAGCTGTATTTCTTCCCAGATGCTTATATTAATACTTATCCCATAGTGATATGTCAGTTTTGCTGTATAATTACATACATATATGCATTTATATATTTATTCAAATATCTTTTTGATATACACTACATCCAGATAGTTACAAAAGAACACAAAATTGATTAAGGTATGGTCTGTCTTAAAATTTTTCAAATGTGGGTACCTAACAGTAGTAAAATATATGTTGTTGATCCTGGGGGTTTTCTTCTGTTTTTAAATACTCTGCATATATCTCATTGTTAATTTTGCCCACTGAACATGAATATTATCCCTGATCAGTGAGTGCATTTTATGTTTGATATTTTTTGCATAATAGCTGCTTGATTAATGCTTGTTGATAATCAGATTAATCTGTAGTGATCCATTCTTGAATCTGCTCTTCTAAGCTTTTCTTTTTTGGGTATCAGGGGTTGAACTTGGGGGCACTCGACCACTGATCCACATCCCCAGCCCTGTTTTATATTTTTATTTAGAGACAGGGTATCACTGAGTTATTTATCGCCTTGATTTTGCTGAGGCTGACTTTGATTTCTCAATCCTCCTGACTCAGCCTCCTAAGCCAACAGTATTATAGGCGCTTGCCACCACACCTGGCTCTTCTAAACTTTTCCTTACTGCTGATGTTTAAAAGAAATTCTGCTTAATTTTAAATTAGAGCTACTGAAGATTGGGCTGTCAAATTTCTCTATGTGTAGGATAATGCAGTTAGTGGTCTCATTTTGGATAATGAAATGTTAAATTCATATTTGGAGGACTGTATGAGATAATATGCAAGGTTAAACTTCATTAATTTGAAGTTAATATTTTGACTTTTAATTTTATGTTAATTTAAAAATGGTAAAAAAAATAAGGCTATAGAGCTTTTATTTTTATTGATTTATCAGCTTTTAGTATGTAAATATCTTTTTTTTTTAGTGGTGCTGGGGATTGAACCCAGCACTCTACCAATTGAGCTGTATCCCCAGCCCTAAACTGGAAATGGGGCCCAGGGATGCTTAATCACTGAGCCCCAGCCCCAGCCCTTTATATTTTTTATTTTGAGACAGGGTCTGCTAAGTTGCTTAGGGCTTTATGAAGTTGCCGAGGCTGGCCTTGAACTTGCAATCCTCTTGCCTCGGCCTTCGAAGTCGATGGGATTACAGACATACTCCATCTAACATCTTAAACATCTAAACATCTTAATTGACATCATGTATAAACACATTAATTCAATGAGAGTTTCCCCTCCCCCCATTTCATTTGTAAATACTTCAGTGTGTATCTTTAAGATAAAGATTTTCTTTTTAAAATTAAACCACAGTACCATTATTACTCTTCTTTTTTATTTTGGTTATAGATGGATGCAATACCTTTATTTTACTTCTTTATTTTTGTGTGGTGCTGAAGGAGCAACACCTTTGCCTCACATGTGCAAGGCAAGCACTCCACCACTGAGATATAACCCCAGCCCCACCATTATTACTCTTAAAAACAATTCATAATACTTCCTAAATATTAAATATTGAACATCAAAATTCTCTTTTGTCCTATTAGTTTTTTATTTTGTTTTAAATATAATTGGCTTATTCAAATTATGAACTAAATAAAATATGTATATGTTGTTTGGTGCTTGTGTCTCTTAAATTCTTTTTTTTGGTACTGGAGATTGAACTCAGGGGTGTTTTATCATTGAGGTACATCCTCAGCCCTTTTTACTTTTTTGAGACAGAGTCTTGCTACATTGCTGTGGCTGGCCTTAAACTTGAGATTCCCTTGCCTTCGGCTCCTGAGTTGCTGAGATTAAAGGTGTATGCCACTGTGCCTGCCTTATTTAGTCTTTTCCAGTCTATAGATTGTTATAACAAGCCCCCTCCCCTTTTTTGCCATATTTGTGTTGAGAAAATTGGGCCTTTTTATTTTCCCTGTGGAATTTTCCGCATTTTGGGTTATTTTCTGGTTGAAACTTAATTAGATTCAGGGTCTGTCTTTCTTTTTTTCTTGTGTGTGTGTGAATGTGTTGCTGAGGATTAAATCCAAGGCCTTGTTCTTGCTAGGCAATCACTCTACCAATGTCCCATTTTATACATTGTGCTTTTTTTGAAATGAAAGTATTAGAACAAGAATATTAGTCTTGATAACAAGACCAGTTGATAGTTTTTTTTTTTTTACAATGACAATTTTTGTCCTTTAAGTTTGACATCCCTTCTAACACTATAAAAAAGATACTTTAACTATTGACTTACAGCATCCATGTAATATGAACTAAGGGAGAATGTGACACTGAAGTGCTTCAGTGAGTGTGTACTGCTATCGGATGAAATTTCAGGTAGGAAATAACTGCGTTGTTTGGTATCAGGTAGTCTATTTAGTAAATTCCTCTTGATTACTTTCAGAAAATGAAACTTTAAGTGGGGAACTAGAGAAGGTAGTAAAGATGCTTTTAGTCTTATATGCTTGTTTTTCTTAAAATGGGAAATATATTTACTTTTAAATGTACAACATTAAAGGAATGTGAGTTTTCTTTTTCTTTTTTAAAGGATTTCTTCTTCTTTTTTTTTTAATGGACAATCCATTAGCAAGGACAAGAAGGGGTTGGTTTAATGTGATTTTCAGAGATGACAAATCTATCTAAAAGCAGGGTTTATTTATTTATTTATTTATTTATTTATTTATTTATTTAATTTTTAAAGAGAGAGTGTGAGAGAGAGGGGGACAGAGAGAGAGAGAGAATTTTAACATTTATTTATTTTTTTCTTAGTTCTCGGCAGACACAACATCTTCGTTTGTATGTGGTGCTGAGGATCGAACCCGGGCCGCACGCACGCTAGGCGAGCGCGCTACCGCTTGAGCCACATCCCCAGCCCGGGTTTATCTTTTTAAATACTGTTGTATCATTTTATTTTGAGAGTTTGCTTCCATTTAATTCTTCTAAAGTGTTTATATTTAGTCATTGAGAATCATTTGTCTATCTTGTCCTAATATTTGTTTAAGTTTATTTGAATGTTAAATATTATCTGTTTAAATCATTTAATTTTTTTATACACAAAATTTTAAAAGAAAAATTTCTAACCAAGCCTTTACTGAGTAACCTTTTTTCTTATATATTATAAGAAAAATATATAACATATATTTTTCTTATAATATATATATTATGTTTACATTTTTTAATACCCTTATTTTATTTACTTATTTATTTTTAAGTGGTGCTGAGGATTGAACCCAGGGTCTTGCGCGTGCTAGGCAAGTGCTCTACTGCTGAGCCCCAGCCCCAGCCCCACTGAGTAACCTTTTAAAAGCTTTTGCAAAGGCTGGTTTTTACATATAGTACTTCACATGCCCATGAGATGGTGCTCATTAGTTTTGTATATTCATTTTTTTGCAATATGCTTATAGGAGAATCTATAAATATATTATGTTGTATATTTCTAATTGTAATATTAGTAGTTATGGTAAATTACACTACAGTGACATAAATCCATCTGTAACTTGATGTAATTACATTTATGTATTTCTTCTATAATCTGTTTGTTGGCTGATATGACACGTTGATTTTCTCTAAGTTATCAAATGAATGATACACTAAATGCATTTCAGTTTTGATGTTCTTTAGTATAAGCTTTAGGTTGCATTTCTATTTTTTATAGTATGTAAGTTTTTTCTCCTGCTTGAGCTAAGCCTTGCTAGAGATATTTGCTGTGTAAATTTCAATATATCTGATGATTAAAAAGAAAATGCTATTTTGTGTTATAGATATTCTATACTGAGAACATTCAGTTAGAGCTTTAACTTTTGTTTTTGGAATACATATTTTAGTAAGACATGAAGAATCAAGTGTATCTCTGGATTGTCATCCTTGTGCCATATATTCCTTTTGCAGTTAATGAATTTTTATCAAATTTGTGTTGTATTGGGCTGGGGATGTGTCTCAAATGGTAGCGCGCTTGCCTGGCATGTGCGGGCCGCTGGGTTCGATCCTCAGCACCACATAAAAAAATAAAATAAAATAAAGATGTTGTGTCTGCCGAAAACTGTAAAATAAATATTAAAAAAATTCTCTCTCTTTAAAAAAAAATTTTGTGTTGTCTTGAGTTGGGGAAAGTGAACATGACCTGGATGCGGGAGAAAGAATAATTATTAAAACAATACAGTGAAAAGTCTCAGACCTCTTTGAAGAGTTCTAGTTTGGCCCGATGACTGAAACATTCAGTATCTCTGACAGTGTGTGATATTCTGCTTGCCTAACTTGTGTCACCTGTGTGAAGTAGAGCACCATGATTGACACCCCTATCAGAATTGTTTGAAGTCAGCAGAGGGTTTCTCAAAGGAACCAGAGGAAGGGGGAATGTGAAAGCTGCTTGTTAGACAAAAGTGGTAGCAACTCAAAACTACTCCGTTGCCTTAAAGTTTTCTACAAAGTTAAAATGAGCACACTTTAAGAATGTGCTATGTACTGTGTAGCTTTAGAACAATTTTGTTTTGAGTTTTTTTTCCTTTTCATTTTGATAGGCAGTATCTTGCATGGAATCGGGCAGATTTCAGTTTGACTCCTAGCTTTTTCATATTTTAGGTTTGTGAACTTGGTTAAGCTATATAATCTTTCAGATCTAGCTCCTATTAACTGTAAAATGAGAATAATAGTATTGACCAATAGGGTTGTTGTTAGAATCTTTGAGAATAATGCCTGTTATAGTCTGATAGAGACAAGACTCATATAAAAATAACTAATAATCAAAAACTGTACATGTGAGCTGAGCATGTTTTATAATAAATAGGACAATTCAGAGGGAGGAACATTACTTTCTTTTTAGTTCTATCTGGTAATGTCTTTTTGTGGAGGTAAGATTTGTGCTAACCTTGGAATTTCAGGAAGGGAGAGCAAAGGCAAGGGGGCAGAATATTAAAACTCCTTCTGGTAGTAAGTAGTGTAGACTGCCTTAACCAGTCTGATGTATAGGGGAAAAATGGCAAGTGAGGTATTTTGAAATTTTGTAGGTTAGACTAAATGATTGAAAATTTATTCTGTAAGTGATGGGGAGCCATGATGATTTTTCTGAAGGGTTTATTACATAGCTAAAATGCTCTTGGGAAGCCTGAGGTGATGGTGATGTGATATCATTGGGATTCTGAACTGAATTGGAGTTATTTTTCAGTGCATTTTTTTATATCCTTAATGTGTTAAAGTAACACTGTTATTAAAAATCAACATAACTATAGTTTCACAATGTCTTGACTAAAAAGAATTAGGTGAAGTTTCTGTGTTGTTTAGATTTCCATGAACCTATGTCTGGATCTCAGTCTGGGATTCGTCACGGCAAGATACCTAAGAAGACATTTAAATATTAATTCTAGGGAAGAGGTGTAACTCAGTGTTAGATTGCTTACCTAGCATGCACAAAGCCCTGGGTTCAGTCCTCATTATTTTAGTCACCTTCTTGTCTCTGACCAAAATACCTGACAAGAACAATTTAGAGGAAAGAAAGTTTTTTTTTTTTTTTTTTTTGGCTCACAGTTTCAGATTTAGTCTATGGTCAGGTGACTCCATTGCTCTGGGCTTAAGGTCAGGCAGAAGATTATGGTGAAAAGCTGCTCATCTCATGGTAGCCAGGAAACAGAGAGAGGGAGAAGCAGGGAAGGGATGGCAGGGAAAATGAACTCTTCCAAGGCAAACCTCCAGTGACCCACTAGAACTTGGGTATTTTCCTTTTAATACATTTATTTTGTGAATTGCTAATTTTACTAAGTTCTCCTTCCCTACCATTTTCTGCCACAGTTCCCAATGTGTACTTCTTTATTTTGGGGATAAACAATTCTTCCCAATACCTTTCTTCCCAATATCTTAGATGAAAAACAAAATGAAAATGGATTATGTGCCAAAGACCATCTTTACTGAGATTAACATGTAATATTAATTTTTGATATCAGATCCAGAATTTGTGATTTGTGGGACTGTATTGTTCCAGGATTTTCTGGGCTACCAAATATATGACTTTTTTCTTTGTTTTAAGGTATTTGTTTAATATTTTGTTAAACAGTTAACATAGGTGAAAAATAAAATAGTATATAATATCTCCATGTTTCCATGTTTCTAGCATATTTTGTCCCCAACGGCCTTCTCCCTAAAATTGTAATTGCAGAAGAAAACCTAAAAAATAAATATCATTAGCATCTTGTGTATCCTTCCAAACAATTTTAAGACTTTTATAAACAAATATAAATATTTGTATACTTTACCTCTTCATTGCACAAAAAGTGGCCTTCTCTATCCCACCCCTTGTTCTGCATCTTGCTTTTTCTTCACAGTAATTTTCCTTTGAGGTCTTTCTAAAGCAATATATAGAGAACTTCCTTGCTTTTTCCTAACAGAATAGCTGTATAATATTTCACTGCATGGATGAGCCATAGTTAACTTGACCCCTGATTATTGGGTTATTTCTATTTTTTTATAATTACTAATAATTTCTATTCTTGATAATTACACATGTATTATGTCACACATATGTAATCATACATATAGTATAAATCCCTGGAAATAGAATTGCTAAGTCAAAGACTTATGTTCATTTGTAATTTTTGGTATATATTGCCAAATTGCCCTCCTGGGGATTATACCAATTTATTGTCCCACCAGAACTCATGAAAATCTTTCTTCTCTCTGAGCACTTCCTTTAGGTTCTCCTATTAGTCACTTTGTGTATTTTTTTTTGCCAACTCAAAAATGATTAGATATTGGGCTGGGGATGTGGCACAAGTGGTAGCGTGCTTGCCTAGCATGCGTGAGGCACTGGGTTCAATTCTCAGCACCACATAAAAATAAAAATAAAGATATTGTGTCTACCTAAAACTAAAAATAAATATAAAAAATGATTAGATATAAATATAAATATTTCTCTGAGGTTGAATGTAATTTCTTTGCCCTTTTATGTATTACGTTACTTATTTTTTATCATTACTTTTTAGAAACTATTTTAAGGAGATTGAGCTCTTTTCTCTGATCTGAGCAGAAGGCTTACTATCCCTTATCTGACATGCTTGGTACCAGAATTGTTTCAGATTTCAGAGTTTTTAGATTTTAGAATATTTGCCTAGACTTTTTACTGGTTGAGTAGTTCTAATCCAAAAATCCGGAACCTCAAATGCTCTGAAATCTCAAACTTGTAAGTTTTGGAGCATTTTGGATTTCAGATTTTCATATTAGAGTGCTCAGCCTGTACAAATATTTTTTTTCAGTTTTTACTTTGTAATTTGACTTTTGTAGTGATATTTTAATGAAGTGTTTTTACTTTTTATAGTTTGATTTATTTTTATGCTATCCTTTCATGGTTTGTGAGTTTTGACTCATACTTAGAAAGGCTTTTATTATTTAGATGTTCAGAGTTTTTTTGTTTTTCTCTAATATTTTGATGGTTATGTATGTATTCTTATAAATTCTTTTTTGGTGGTGTGGGTCCTCTCACTTGCTAGGCACATGCTCTACCTCTTCCTCTGAGCTACACCTCCAGCATATATTTATTGTACATTTTTGATGCATTTATCTTTGTTTGAATCATGTATGAATTTATTTTCCCCTACATATGTTTACTTTGTAATTTCAACTCAGTGCCATTTATTGCATTTTAAAAATCTTTTCCTCAGTATCTTGAGATGACACCTAAATGAAAAACAGAAAAGCCATAAGACAGAGTAATTAACAGTGTGGACGGTGGAGCCAGGCTTCCCAGGTTGAAGTTGTAGCAGCACCACTTCCTGGTTCAGAGATCTTGAACAAAATAATTAATCTGTCTATGCCTGAGTTTCCTCAAATAAAAATGGATTAATAATTTTGCCTATTTCATGGAGTAGTTGAACATTAAACGAGTTGATGTATGTACCAACTCTTAGTGAATACATATTTAAAAAATTGGTGTTATTATGGTATAATGATTTCCGGTTGTTTTGGGTGAGTTTGTGGACTTTCTAGTCTAATTCAGGCCTGACATTTATGCCCAATTACACTTAAAAATACATTACTGAGGTTTTATATCATGTTTTAATCTCTGAAAGAGCTATTTTCCCATTGTTACTTTTTCATAACTTCCTGGCTGTTATTTATTTATTTATTTAAAGTTTCAGAGAGAGGAAGAGAACTACTTATTGCCTGCAGGCTTTTATCCACATTGACATAAGCAATTTTTTTCCTTGTCTTACTTTTGGAGATATATAAGATAACTTTTCTTTTCCTTGTCTTTCTTTGATATCTGTTCTGTAACGGTTTTCTTGACTTTTTCCTGAACTCTGTTCATGAATTGCTTTTCTAGGGCTTCTTATAACAGTTAAGCCATTACTGGGTTGCTAAAAATAGGAGAAATCAACAAGTCACTTGGTTCCTTTTGGAGGCTCTGAGAGAATCCATTATGTGCATTTCTCTAGTTTCTGGCAGTTGATGGTGTTCCTTATCTGTAGGTAGTTGCTTTGCATCAGGCTTTGTCTTTCTCTTCAAATGTGTTTCTTCTTCTCTTTTAAGGAGCTTCTGGGCTATAATTGTTTGCTTAATTACTTCCCTTCCCCTCCCCATTCCTTCTTTTCCTTCCCTTCCCTCCTTTTCTTCCTTCCCCTTTCTCTTTCCAATTTCCTCCTCCTTCCTTCCTTCTTGGAAAGGTCTTGCTAAGATGCCAGGCCAGCTTCTTGGGATTCTCCTGCCTCAAGCCTCCTGAGTCCCTGAGATCATAGGTGTATATCACAATGCTGCTTGTTTGCTTGATTTTCCAAGAGAATTATGGTGTCAGTTTATCTAATCTTTTCAATGTAAATAAAAAAATATTTAAAAAAGTATGTAGTATTCTTTATTTTTGATATTTATGTCCTGCATTTTTGAAGTTATTGATTTTCTAATTTATTTTTCTAATCTTTACTTTGTCTTCCTCTAGGAAATCTCTTGTTATATGCTCTCTTGCTTGATGTGTGTAAACTATCTTTTGTCTTAGCCTTCAGTGTTTTAGGATGTCATGGATGCTCGACAGTGTATCTGTGTGGCTCTCAGGCTTGAGGTAAATAAATGCCTCTTTGGATATTGTTGATGAAAACTAGGATTGCAAATATAAGTTCTTTTTTAAAAGACATTTCTCATGTTTAGCTATTTTAGATAGACACTAGTGATTCAAGAATGTATTCTGTGAATGTTGCTGTTTTGAATGACTCAAATTGGAGGCTGTGTGTGTGTGTGTGTAGCAAAAGTTTCTTAGGTGCCTCACCCCTATGATCCCAGTGACTGGGGAAGCTGAGGCAGGAGGATTGCAAGTTCAAGTCCAGACTCAGCAATTTAGCAAGACCTTGCCTCAAAATAAAAAATAATAAAAGGGCTGGAAATATAGTTCAGTAGTAGAGCTCCCCTGGTTTCAACCCTAGTACCCTCCCACCAAAAAAAAAAAGTTTCTTAGGAAGTTCTGTAAGAAATAAGCATTATATGTATTCAATATATGCTGAAAGTTACTAGTTTGCAGAAGCTGAAACTACCAATTTTATGGTGTAGTTGTGCCTGCATATAGATATTTTGTTTTATTTTTAATTTTTTTTTGATACTGAGTGTTGTACTCAGGGATGCTTATCACTGAGCTGTGTCCCCATTCCTTGTTTAAATTTTGAGTCAGGGTCTTACAAGTTGTTGAGGACTTTTCTAAGTTGCTGGACTGGACTCAAACTTGAGATCCTCAGTCTTCTGAATTGCTGAAATTACAGGCATATGCTACTGTACCTGAGTTAAATGTAGATATTTTAAAATCAGAAATTAACTATTTGAAGGAACCTTTATGTAAAAAAAAAATTGTGAAGTAAGACATAGCCAATGAACACAAAACAAAACAAATATGTAACTAAAGCACAAATAACCTTGAAATCATTACCCAAGCTAAGAAAGAATTTGCCAGCTATCCTAGAGTCCCTCTAATCACAAACTATTTTTCTCCCCCAAATGTAATCTCTACTATGACTTTTATAATAATTTCTCCCATTTCTTGATTATTCTATTAACCAAGAACACATTTCTGGTCTATAATTTAATTTTACTTATTTTTAAAATATACGTTTACTTCTCAGATTAATTTATCTGTTGAGGAACCCAGACCTTTTGCCATTTTGAGTTTTTCAGAGTCTCAGTTTTGCTGATTTAGTATTCTTGATGTAGTTTAACATACCCCTCTGTCTGTGTTTTCTGCATATTATCAGGAGAATCAAGAACTAGGATGAAACTTGGCTTCCATGCCTGTGACTAGACTCTAGGTGGTGCTGTGTTCTTTCATCGGGAGGCAGTTATGACTTGCTGTCTCTCTGTGATGTGACCAGTTGTTGATGCTCACTATCTAATCTGTTAATTCTCTGGGGTCTGAAAAATGGTGATATCCTAATTATTTTTGTGTATATTAAGTACAGTATTCCTATGAAAAGATTTTTCTCTCCTCCATTTGGTTACCCAGTGGTACTTTTACAGAAGAGAAAGGATAAATGCTTGATTCTTTCTCTTTATTTACTGATTTTCAAAATAACAGATATTTTCCTTCTTATCCTCCTGCAGTGGAGACCACTGTTAGTTGTTTCTGTCATTTTGAAATATTACAAACTAATGGATTTAAATGTATTTGATTGTAGTTACTCTTTTTTGAACCTCAGTTTGTCTTATCTTTGGCTAGTAGAGTCTTCTTTGGGATATCTCCTGAGTTCTTTTGTCACAGCCCTAGTAGATTTGATTGCATTTCTTTTATTTTGTATGGTAAGATGTTTGAGACGCATCTCTTTATACCTAGCTCCAGACCTTGAATAAACGATTTCTCCTAGAAGTCCTTGGATTTTTTTAAGTCAGAAATGGTGTTTCCAGACCCTGCATACTAGACATGCTCCTTGCTACCCTGTTGTTAATTGTATACATGCCTTTTCAGTGGGTAGAACTACTATTCAAACTCATCACATATTTAGGTATTAGGGTGTGTGTGTGTGTGTGTGTGTATATATATATATATAAAATATATGTGTTATATATATATGGTAAAGTATCTTTTGAATTTATAGTGATACTTTCCATTAAGTATGATGTTAGCTGTGAAATTTTTGTAGATGCCTTTTGTTTAAAAAAATGTGTTTTTTTAGTTGTGGCTGGACACAATACTTTTATTTTGTTTATTTTTATGTGGTGCCAGGATCGAACCCAATGCCTCACGCATGCTCAGCAAGCGCTCTACCACTGAGCCACAACCCTGGCCCTGTAGATGCCTTTTATTAGCTTGAGGAACTTCCCTTTTATTCCTAGTTTAAGTGTTTTTTTTTTAATCATGAAAAGGTGTTAAATATTGTCAGACACTTTTTTTTGGGTGTGATTTTCTTTTTATGCTTTTATAGTGTAATTTTTGGATGTTAAACCAAACTTGCATTCCTGGAATAAATTCTTTTGATCATGGTGTAGAATTATTTTATATGTTGTTGGATTTAATTTGCTATTTTTAAAAAAATTTTTGTGTTCATATTCATAAGAGATATTGTTCTGTAGTTTTTTTGTGTGATGTTTTTATCTAGTTTTAGTATTAAGGATAATGTCAGCCTGAGAGAATGAGTTGGGAAGTGTTCTCTTCATATTTTTGGAAGAGTTTGTGAAGAATTATATTCACTCATCTTCCAATGACTGGTAGAAGTAAGTCACCAGAGAAGGTGTCTGGACCTGGGCTTTTTTTGTGAGTTGATTTTTCATTACTATCTCTTTACTTGTTTGCCCTCTATTTATATTTTCTATTTCTTCTTGAGCCAATTTAAGTAGTTTGTATCTTTCTAGGAATTTGTCCCTGTTATCTAAGTTGTTTAATTTTTTGGGTTCATAGTGTTCCTTTGTAGTTTTTTTTTTTTTAAAATTTCTGTAAGTGTGGTAGTCATACTCTTCATTTTGGATTTTCCTAATTTGAGTCTTTTTTTTTTTTCTTGGTCAGTCTAACTAAAGGTTTGTTAAATTTGTAGATATTTTGAAAGGACCAATAAAAACCAGGTTTCATTGATTTTTTTTCTAATTTCATATTAACTTCATTTTATTCTCATTCACTTTTTTCTCTAATCTTTATTATTTTCTTCTTTCTGCTTGCTTTAGGTTTAGTTTGCTCTTCTTTTTCCAGTGTTTTACAGTAGAATATTACATTATTATTTGAGATCTTTCTTCTATTTTATTGTAAGCATTTTCAGCTAGAAATTTCCCTCTCATTTCTTCTTTAGCTGCATCCCATAAGTTTTGTTATGTCCTAATTTTTGTTCACCTGAAGTTACTTTCTACTCTTTTTTAATAAAATTTCTTTTTTTACCCATTGGTTATTAAGGAGTGTGTTGTTCATATGCTTGTATTTGTTGAGTTTCCAAAAGTTCTTTCTGTTACTGATTTCTAACTTGAGTCTTTTATGGTCAGAAAATATAGTTTGTATTATTTCTTCTTTTTAATTTATTGAGATTTGTTTATTGTCTGTCCTGGAGAATGTTCTGTGTTGTTGAGAGAGTGTTCTGTTTTTCTCTTATTTATTTATTTAACCCTTTTACTTATACATGACAGTAGAATTCATTTTGATATAATTATAGAAGCATGGAATATGTCTTATTCTAATTAGCAGTCCATTCTTATGGATGGATATACATGATGATAGGAGGGTGGGATTCACTAGTATTTATATAAGTGTACAGGAGAATTAGTTTGGAATCATTTTACTGTCTTTCCTTTTCCTATTTCCCCTCCTTTCCCTTTGTTCCTCTTTGTCTAATATAATGAATATCTGTTCTTTTTATCTCCTCCCTTTTTGTGGGTTAGCTTCCACATAACAGCAACAACATTTGAACTTTGGCTTTTGGGACTGTCTTATTTTGCTTAGGATGATCCTCTCCAGATCCATCCATTTACTTGCAAATGTCATAGTCATTCTTATTTATGACTGAGTAATACTCCATTGTGTATATGTACACCATATTTTCTTTATCTATTCATCTGTTGAAGGGCATCTAGATTGGTTCTGTAGCTTAGTTATTGTGAATTGTGCTGCTATAAACATTGATGTGGCTGTGTCACTGTAATATGCTGATTTAAAATCTTTGTATAAGTACCGGGGAGTGGGATAGCTGGGTCAAATGGGGTTCTATCCCTATTTTTTTGAGGAATCTCCATACTGCTTTTTAGAGTGGTTGCATCAATTTTTAGTCCCACCAGCACTTGTATGCCTGTATCATGTCTCCCCCCATCAAGATGAGTGTTCTGTAAGTGTCCATGAGGCTGGTTTATGGCATTGTTCAATCCTTTGGTTTTATTGATCTTCTGCTTGGTTATCCTATTATTAAAAGTCAGGTAATTTAACCCAATTTTAATTTAGTTAGCATATTGTTTTATAATATAGATTGATGGCATTGATTGATTATGACCCATTTGGAGACAGCTTTACCAGGGCTTTGCACTAATGTGTTAGTAATGTGAACTCTACATACATAAAAACCATTGGGAAGGAAGTGGAGAAAGATGGGGGATGGTGTGGTAAAGGGAGATGAAGGGACAGAGAAATAGAGCAAGAGAGTAGGACAGATAATGTAAATGAGCAGGTGGAAGACACATAACACTTGGTGTGAATATACTTTGTATACAGCCAGAGATAATGAAAAATTTGTGCTCTATATGTGTAATATGAATTGTAATGCATTCCACTGTCATTTATAAATTAAAAAAATTAATAATAAAAAATTTCTACAATGGAAAAAAAAAAGAGGAAGGCCTCTTATCTGTGAGGCAATTGTGTGTGCCTATACAGAGAGACAGATCTCAGAGTAAAGCACAGACACATGTCATTTCAAGAAAGAAACACTCAAAAGAAAGGGTATTCAGAACCTGAGAATCAGAAAGGGATTTACAGAGCTGGAAGTCAGGGGTAATAGGAGAGAGAAGTAGAGAGAACAGAGACTTGAAGGATGAGACTCAGGCAGAAATAGAGGCAAAGAGATACTGGGGGTGGGGGAGAGACAAAGAGACACACATACAAATTACACAGACATGCAGATAGATAAAGAGCATGACAATGTGAGCAGGGGACCTTATACATTTATTTTTTATGTTTTTTTTGTTTTTTGACCTTATACATTTATAATATTGACATGGGAGAAATAATGCATTAATAATGTTGACTTGCTTTTAACCAGTTTGAATTTTGAAGTTTATATATGTATTTTAAAAGTGGTATATAGTCATTGAAAAACAATATAAAGTAAAATTAAAGATTAATTTTTCTTATTGTCCTCTCCCTAACCCACTTCTTTTTTGTTTCTTTAACCAGCACACTACATTTATTTATTTATTGGTACTGGGGATTGAACCCAGGAATGTTCTGCTACTAAGCTACATCCCCAGTCCTTTTAAAATGTTTTTAAAATAATAAATGCTTTTTATTTATTTTCCCACCTTTCTACATTTTAAAGTCTTTTTAATTGTAGATGGACACAATGCCTTTATTTTATTTATTTATTTTTATGTGATGCTGAGGATCAAATCCAGTACCACACCCATGCTAGGCAAGAGCTCTATCACTGAGTTACAACCCCAGCCCCCCACATTTTTTATTGGTACATTGTAGTTGTACATAATGATGTGATTTGCTGTTACATATTCGTTCATGCACACAGTATTACAATATAATTTGACCAGTGTCCCTCCCCAGCTCTTCCCTCCTTCCTTCTAACCTCCTATCCCTTAGTCCCTTTTCTTTACTTATCACTCTTTGATTTTCATGAGATCCCTGTGGACCTTCTGCAATCTTTCTTTTTTTCTCTCTAGCTTCCACATGTGAGAGAAAGCATGAATGAAAATGAAATACTTCAGTTTTTAAAAAAAAACTGATGCATGATATACAATTGTCAAGATGTGTGATAATTAAGCTACTTTGTTTTTAAAAATTAATTTGTGCTGTTTTGGTTGCAAGAGATAGAAACTTATATCAAACTGGCTTAAGTATAAAGAGCTGTCTGTGATCTGGGATAGATCATCATTTGCCACTGTAAGAACCAGGGGTGTTCTGGAACCAGAGTTTGGAACCAAGGAATTGATGTTGTGATAATATTCTTCCTCCATTTTTGGTACATATAGACTTTCTCTGTGTGGCAGGGAAGATGTTTGTTGGAAACCTTCAATTTACAGCTTTCCATCCTTTGACCCAAAGACCAAGCGCTCTTCTTTTCTACCTATCAATTAAAAACAATTCTTGGTGAAGATTTTTCTATATTTATTTTTTAAGTGTAGTTGAGCACAACATTTTTATTTTATCTGTCTGTTTTTATGTGGTGCTGGGTATCGAATCCAGGATCTCAAACGTGCTAGGCAAGCGCTCTACTCCTGAGCTACAACCTCAGCACCTCTTGGTGAAGATTTTGATGACTTGTTTTAGCCTATGTTCTCATTTTTTAAAAAATTATTTTTAGTTGTAGATGAACACAAAGTCTTTATTTATTTTTATGTGGTGCTGAGGATTGAGCCCAGTGCCTCAGACTTGCCAGGCAAGTGCTCTCCCCCTGAGCTACAACCCTAGCCCTCTACATTCTCATTTTTTGTTTAATCACAGTGACCAGGAGAATGGGGTACTATATGTGCTAGGCTTGGCTCAGATAACCTCTTAATGGCCTGGGAGTGAGGTACTGTGACATTATTGCCATGAATGGATTGGGATAAAAGGAAGAATAAGTACAATACAGACAAAAAGCAAAAAATAAAACAAACATACAAACAAAAAAACCCCAGATGTCTATCACAGTGGGCATTTACGTTATTTCCAGCTTATTTTTAACTGTGTTGTTCACATTCTCTTTCAGTTCTGATAAATTTTCCTAAATTAGAATTTTTGATATGAAATTATTAAAAAATCTAAAAGTCCATATTTTATGGAGAAAACACAATATAGATTTTTCTTTCATTCATTCTAAATTATTCTGTTCCTTGAAATAGGACTTCAAATTATGAACTATCAAATTGAACAGTGTCTTTTATTTTAAAATTATTTTTAAACAAAGGGCCTTAAAATAGCTTGAAAGTATGGACAGAATGATAATTTACCAGAAATAGGAATGCTGAAGTAATAAGGATTATTAAATTATATCATACTACAAAATCTTCTAATCAAACTCAAATACTGAAGTAATTGATTTGAATATGGAATGCATGACATTTTAGTATTTCTTTCATATCCCATGGTGTGTGAGTCCACCTAATGTTAAGTTCAGTGGACTTCTGACTGGCTGTCACCAGCGACAGATTTCTGATTTTTAAAATATGTCACTGCTATAAATCACTAGTTTGCTAGATTGAACTAGCAATCCATTAAAGAACATGGCAGTATTTACTGTAGATAAATGCAAATTTAAAAAGGTTCTGTGTATGAAGGTTTAAATGATTTATTATCCTTCAGTGCACACATGAATCTAAAGTTATGTAATGGATTTAGAAAATTTCATTTCCTGTTTGAAGGTTCAAATTTGCATATTTATTCTATAATGTAAGTATTGGATTTGAGTCAATAGAATATATAGTTAAGCTCTTTGATATCAATATATGCTCAATTTTTTTGGTCTAAAACATGGCAAACCTTTTTGTAGGGAAAGTGATTAAATATGCCAACCTTTTTTTTTTTTATTCCTTTTCCCCTGAGGTAGAAAAGGATAGAGAATTAAAAATCTAGGACTATAATTTCTAGGTGGCTTCAGGATTTGTGTTCATGAGAGTTTTCTTACTTTTTAATTTGGCTCACATCTTCTACAAATTAAGAGATTCATCTAGGTAAATATGGTTTTCTTTTAAAATAATCAGTGGAATAATTAAACCTATGACAAATCCACACTTCATCCAGGGTTGCTTTTCTTTTGAAACCTGGGGTGTTTCTTTGTTTTCCGGGCTAACTTTGAATTCCTGGCCTTGAGCATCCTCCTGCCTCAGCCTCCTGTCACAGCCTCCCAGGAAGCTGGGATTACAGGCATGTACCATCATATACCCAGCCTATTTATTTTTATTTTATTTTATTTTATTTTAATTAATTAATTAATTAATTTTTGAGAGAGAGAGAGAATTTTTTTTAATATTAATTTTTTAGTTTTCGGTGGACACAACATCTTTGTTGGTATGCTGAGGATTGAACCTGGGCTGCACACATGCCAGGCGAGCCTGCTACCGCTTGAGCCACATACCCAGCCCCAGCCTATTTATTTTTAAAAATTACATCTTTTCTTTCAAGATAATTGTGGATTCATGTGCAGTTGAAGAAATTATACAGAGAAATTCCTTATATTCTTTATCCAGTTTTCCAAAGTGGGAAAATCTTGCAAAACTAATGTAATACTAACATTGATATAATTAAGATATAGAATATTTCCATCACAGTCACACCCACTTTCCTCCTACTGGACTTCTGACTGGTTGTCACCAGTGACAGATTTCTGATTTTTACGTAAATATTATGTAATTTTGTCAGTTCTAGAATTCCATATAAATAGAACCATATAAAATGATTTCTTTTTTCAGTTAGTACAGTTTTCTGAAGATTCGTCTGAATTGTGTCAGTAGTTTGTTCTTTTTTATTATTGGGTAGTATGCCTGGTATTAATTTAGCATAGAACAAACATTTTGTAGTGGTATGTCACTCAGATTGTTTGCATTTTTGGCTATTACAAATCAAGCTGCTATATATAAACATTTGTGTTTAGATTTTTAAAGAAATTGCTGAATTGTTTCCCACAGTGGCTATGTCATCTTAGATTCCCACTAGCAACAGATGGATGGTCCAGTTTCTTTGCATTTTGTCTAGCAGTAGATTCTGTCACAGTTATTTATTTTATTCATTCTAATTGATATGTAGTGATGCATCAATTTAATTTGAATTTAATGGGTGATGATGTTGAACTTTTCCCCTGTGTTTGTCATCTCTATGTCCTGTTTATTGAAATATTTGTTGTTGTTTTCAGCATTTTCTAATTGGACTGTTTGCTCTTATGTTGAATTCGAGAGTTCTTTATATATATTATATATATATGTGTGTGTGTATATATATATATTTCTTTGCTAGATATGGAGTTCGCAAATATTTTTTTTCCTAGTCTGTAGCTTTTCAATTCATCCTCCTAACATGGTCTTTTAGTGACCAAATATTTTTATTTTTGATAAAGCCCAATTTATCTATTTTTTCTTTTATGACGATTGCTTTTGGTGTCACTCTAAGAACTTTTTGCTACCCTGAATTCTGAACATTTTCTTGCATTTGTTTTAAGTTTATATTTTACATTTAAATCCATGATCCATAATGAGTGAGTTTTGTATATAGTATAGTATATAGTATATAGCAAAGATTTATTTGTTTGCCTGTGGAAATCTCATTAATTGCTTCAGCACCATGTCTTTGAAAGTCTGTTCTTCATCCATTAAATTGCTTCTTATATCTTTTTCAAAACTCATTCAGTTGGGCACATTTGTGTGATATTATTTTTGGGTGCTCTATTCTGTTTCATCAATTTATGTGTCTTGTCCCCCTGCTAGTTCCTCATAGTATAGATTACTGTACTAATTATGTAATAAGTCTCCTAATTGGATAGAAAGATTCCTCACACTTTATCTTTCTTTTTCAACATTGTGTTTGCTGTTCTTTGTTTTTTGCATACAGATCTTAAAAAACATTTTCTGTATTTTTAAGAATCTTTGTGGGATTTTGATAGAAACTCTGTTTATATATCAATTTGGGAAGAATTGACATCTATACTGTGTACATAGTATGTCTATCCATTTATTTAGACCTTCTTTGGTTTCTTTTATCATATTTTTAACAGTCTATACCTGTACATATTTCAGATAGTTTATATTATTTAGCAATTATAAATTTTATTATATTTTTAATTTCATTGTCCACTGGTTCATTGCTAATGTACAGAAATATAATTGGTCTTTGTATGTTTATCATATAAACTGTGACCTTGCTAGGAGATCAGTTTTTACCTTTCTTAAGAATTTTTTGTCTTGGGCTGAGATATAGCTCAGTTGGTAGACTGCTTTCCTTACATGCATAAGGCCCTGGGTTCTAATTCCCATCACCACCAAAAAAAAAATTAGAATTTTTGTCTTTATACTCACGAGAAATAATGGTGTATATATTTTTCTTTCTTTCTTCCTTCCATTTTTTGGGGTGATACTATGGATGAACCTAAGTGCTTTTTCTTTTTCTTTTGGTATTGTCTTGATTTTAGTACTAGCACCATAAAATGTATTGTGAAGTATAAAATTTGTATTCTTTTAAAAAAATTAGTAGAATTTTCTTTTTTTAAATTTTAAAATTATAAATTTACTTTCCTTAATTAGTTATAAGGGTATTCAAATTATCTATTTTATATTGGGAAAATAGCTTGATGAATTGGCCCATGTTGTCTAAGCTGTCAAAATATGTGTTTAGAGTTTGTAGTTCCTTATTCTTTTGATGCTTGCAATATCTGTAGTGATATTTTTCTATTCCTGACTGGCAATTTGTGTCTTTTCTCTTCATTTTTTGTCAGTCTTGCCAAAGTTTTGTCCATGTTATTGATTTTTTTTTCTTAAAAAAGAACTCTTTATTTCATTGATTTTTTTTCCCTATTGCTTTCCTTCCTTTAATTGCATCCACTTCTGTTCTTTATTATTTCTTTTCTTCTGTTTGCCTTGGGCTCATTTTGTTTTTCTACTAAGTGGTGCCCCTGCCTCCTCCCCAAGTGCTGGGGATGGAAACCAAGGTTTCATGCATGCTGGACAAGTGATATACCCTGAGCTACATCCCTAGCCCCTACTAAATTTTTAAAATGGAAGCTTAGGTTATTGATTTGAGACATCTTTTCTAATGTATGCGTTTTAATGCTACAAATTTCCCCCTAAGCGCTGCTTTAGGTATGGTCCATAAATTTTGATATGTTACATTTTAATTTTGAGTGATGATATTTATTTAGTTCCCTTGAAACTTCCTCTTTGGCCTCTCTTAGTGTTATAAGTTTTCAAAAGATTGGGGATTTTTTTTTTCTATTTTAGTTTTTGATTTCTAGTTTGATTTTACTCTGGTCAGAGAACCTATATTGTGTATGATTTCAATCCCTTTAAAATGTGTTGAGTTTGTGTTATGTCCCAGGATGTTGACTATCTTGATATGTATTATATGAGCACTTGAAAATAATATATATTCTTCTGGGATTGGATGGAGTCTTATAAAAATGGTAGTTTCTTTGGTTGATATTATTGAATTCTAATCCTTGCTGACTTTCTGTTCTATCAATTACTGATGAAGAAAACATTATTTTTATAACATAAGGATGTTTCTTTTTTCTATGGAAGGGAGAATTCTATGGGAAAGAGCGTTTGGTGGAAGACATGGTATACAGAGGAAACATTCGAGCTTTGGGTATTTTAATGGAGTATAAATCTAGGTTGTGTTATGGTCTTGTAGGAAAATGGCCACCCAGAGGACAAAATAGATAGCTGTCTAGGAACAGAAGAATTTGTTTTTTGCCCAAATTGAGAGTGATACAGAAAAAGAAATACAGACCAAGGAGCACAGTTTTTTTTTCTTGCCTATTTTTCCATCTAAATGTTCATTGCATATTAAAAGGATTAAAATATCTTTTATGCCCTTGGGATCAAGGAAAATACTTATTTTGAAAAATTGAACTGTGTCATGAATGTGTTTTGAAAGTAAAGTCCTTTTGTAACCCAGTCATTTAAGATAACCATTTCCATCAATCTAGTGCCTATTCTTTGGGATTTTTCTGTGGAACTATTATAAAAAATAATGCATAAATATGGTATGTGTATGTCAGAGGTATGCAAAATAATACATTTAAAATTTTTTTTAGTTGTTAATGGATCTTTTTATTTTATTTATTTACTTATATGTAGTGCTGAGGATCGAACCCAGGGCCTCACGCATACCAGGCAAGCATTCTACCACTGAGCTGAAACTCGAACCCCCAAAATAATACATTTTGGTTGAATGTTCAAACCCTTCTGAGTTTGAAAACAAATATAATTGTAGAAGGAATTTCTGAGATACAAGATAAATATAAAGTTTATTAAACATTTTCTTATTGGAATTTTATTATTAAATGTTTTAGTACTTTTTAAATATTTGATAGTCTGATTCAGAATTTTATCTGAATATTCTCAGTAGTACTTATTTTCATTTCTTCTTCTCTCTACATATATTTTATATATATATATATATATATATATATATATATATAGTTAGACACAATACCTTTATTTAATTTATTTATTTATATGTGGTTCTGAGGATCGAACCCAGCACCTTACACATGTTAGGCGAGTACTGTACTGCTGAGCCACAACTCCAGCCCCTTATTTTCATTTCTTATATATTCAAAACCAAATTTCACTCAGCTAAATGATTTTAAATCTGTGTTTTTACTTATTACTAAGCATTTTAGACAAAAATATTTAAAGTGGAAATTTTTTTCTGACCTTTCAAATAATTATAAAACTAACATATAGAATTACTTTATTTCTCTAAAAGAGAAGGAACACTCCCAAATATATTTTATGAAGCCAGTATAACCCTAATGCCAAAACTAGACACAGATGCATCAAGGAAAGAAAACTACGACCAATATCCCTGATGAACATACATACAAAAATCCTTAATAAAATAATAAACCACATTCAAAGACACATCAAAAAGATAATACACCATCATCAAGTAGGTTTCGTTCTAGGGATGAAAGGTTGGTTTAACCTACACAAATCAATAAATGTTAATTCATCACTTAATCACATGATCATCTCAATAGATGCAGAAAAGGCCTTTGATAATATTCAGTACCTTTTCATGTTAAAAATGTTGGAGAAGCTAGCAACTGAAGGAATTTACCTCAACATCATAAGGGCCACTTACGACAAACCCCAAATCAACATCATGCTGAATAACTAAAAGCATTTCTTCTAAAATCAGAAACGAGACAGAGCTGTCCACTCTCACCACTTATATTCACTGTAGTCTTCAAAATACTAGAGTGCTCAGACAAGAAAAGGAAATCAAAGGGATACAAATATGAAAACAAGAAGTTAAAACTATTTCTGTTTGCTGACAATATGATTCTATATCTAGAAGACTGAAAAAACTCCACCAGAACACTTTGAGTTTGTAAATGAGTTTAGAAAAGTAGCAGGATACAAGATCAACACCCATAAATTATTAGCTTTCCCTATGCTCCAACAGTGATTTATCCAAGGAAGAAATCAGAGAAACCATCCCATTCACACTAACTTGAAAAAAAAATTAAATACTTGGGAATTAATTTAACAAAAGAGGTAAAAGAGCTCTACAATGAAAATTATAGAACATTGAAGAAAGAAACTGAAGAAGACCTTAGAAAATGGGAAGAAGATCTCCATGTTCCTGGATAGTCAGAATCACTATCTATCAAAATGTCCATAAATACCAAAAGCAATATACAGGGTCAATGCAATTTCCATCAAAATACCAATGACTTTTTTTTTTTTTTTCCGGGGTATTGGGGATTGAACTCAGGGGCACTCTATCACTGAGACACATCCCCAGCCCGATTTTGTATTTTATTTAGAGACAGGGCTTCACTGAGTTGATTAGCACCTCAGTTTTGCTGAGACTGTTTTTGAAGTAGCGATCCTCCTGCCTCAGGCTCCTGAGCCTCTGGGATTACAGGTGTGCACCAGTGTATCTGGCCCAATGACATTTTAAACAGAACTAGAAAAAATAATTCTTCAATTCATTTGGAAGAGTAAGAGACCCGGAATAGCCAAAGCAATACTAAGCAAGAAAAGTAAAGCATGAGGTATCTCAATACCTGATTTGAAATTATACTACAGAGCTGTAGTAACAGGAACATCATTGTATTGCATCAAAATAGATGTGAAGATCAGTGGAACAGAATAGACAACACAAAGACAAATCTATGGCCTCTGATATTTGACAAAAGGTACCAAAAATATGTCTTGGAGAAAAGACAGTGTTTTTAACAGAAGACTGTTTTTAACAGTGTTGGAGAAACTGGATAGCTATGTGTAGAAAAATGAAATTAGACCCTTATCTAATTCACCCTACACAAAACTCAAACTGGATTGAAGACTTAGGAACTAGACCAGAAACTTTACAATTGCTAGAAGAAAACATAGGGTCAGTGTTCTTATCATATTGGTTTTGGCACCAGCTTCCTTAACAGGACATCCATATCACAAGGAATAAAACCAAAAATCAATAATTGAGATTCCATCAAACTAAAAAGCTTCTGCATAGCAAAGGAAACAAGAATGTGAAGAGATAGCCTACAGAATGGGAGAAAAGCTTGGCCAGTTACTCCTCTGACAGGGGATTTATATCCAGGATATGCCAAGAACTCACAACACAAAAAAATCCCACAAATAATTAAATCAGTAAATGGACAAAAGAATTAGACTTCTCAAAGGAAGAAATACAAATGGCCAACAAATATATGAAGAATGTTCAACATCTCTAGTAATCAGGGAAATCCAAACTACACTAAGATTTCATCTCATTCCAGTCAGAATGGCAAAGATCATGAGTACGAACAACAATAAATGCTGGTGAGGTGGTGGGGAAAAAGGTATACTTGAACACTTTTGGTGGGACTGCATACTAGTACAATCACTCTGGAAAGCAGTATGGCGATTTCCTCAAAAAACTAGGAATGGAACCACCATATGATCCAGTTATTGGGAAAATACTCCTTGGTATTCTCCCCAAAGATCTAACATTGACATACTATAGCGATACACCCACCTCAATGTTTATAACAGCACAATTCACAATAGCTCAATTATGGAATCAACCCAGATGCCTGTCAATAGATGAGTGGATTAGGAAAATGTGAAAAAAGTATGTATATACTTAGAAATATAGAAAGCCATTTTGTGTGTGTGTGTGTATATATATATCGCGCACACATACACAATGCTATACACACACACACATATGCGCACACACACACTCACACACACAATGGCTTTCTATTTAGCCATAAAATAGAATGAAATTATGGCATTTGCTCTAAATGGCTGGATATGGAGACTAGCATGCTAAGTGAAATAAACTAAACTCGAAAATTGAATGTTTTCTCTCATGTTCAGAAGATAGAGTAAAATAAAGGAAAGGGAGAGGGAAGGATAGGATAACATAAAGAACCAAGCAGATATAAATTAATAGACAAGTGAAGGGAAGTCTAGTTGACCAGAGGAAGGAGAATGGGAGAGGGGAGGGAGGATGGGAAGGAAAGGGGTAGGAAAAATTGGTGAGGGGCCATCATGAACTGAAATGGATTTCTATTCTTGTATAAGTTTGTTGAGATGAACCCAACTAGTTATACATAAATTTCTAAAAAAATATTTCAAAACTATAAAGAACTATTTCTCAAACGTTCTCTTAAGTAGAGATTTAGAATATTGTGTGATGGTATATTTTCTTCCCCTTATTATATATTATAGTAAATTCCCACTATAGTCATGGACCCTAAGGTATATTCACTTTGTTAACAGAGTTTAAAATAAACCTCTTATCAGAACTAGCATTATCTCATTTGAATAAATTTAAAGTCTTTTTTTTTGCAGTCTTTACTCTTGATTCTAGAATATCTACTGATCACACATAAAAACTTGGTATTATTAGATTATCTTTTGAAAATTAACCTTGAAATATTTTATTATTTAAACAAATGCAGTAAAGCTACTGTCCAGAGATACTTGTATTTTATGGAGCAAGAGCTGCTGTTCATCTTTTCTACATCTATTATGTGTATTTCATTTAATTTGGTCATCACTTTGTTTTGTTGTTTTTGTGCCAGGAATTGAACCCAGAGGCGCTTAACCACTGAACCACATTCCCGGCCCATTTCATTTTTATTTAGAGACAGGGTCTCCTAAGTTGCTTAAAGCCTCACTAAATTGCTGAGGTTGGCTTTGAACTTGCAATCCTCCTGCCTCAGCCTCCTGAGCCACTGGGAGATTACAGATGTGCATCACCAAAAAGAATTTTCTAAGGCACAAAATGAATTAGTTACCTAAGTTAATTTTGAAACGTATTTATAATAAAATTTGTCCAAGATAGGTTTTTTTGATCACACATTCACTTTTGTGTTTTCTGAGAATTATTATGTATGCTATTTAGAGATATATTCTGCTGAAGTAATAGAAAACACACATCTAATAATGACTTCATGAAAGAGAGATTTCATATTTTTCATATCATAAGCAGTTTGGAAGGGGACATTTGCTGGTATTAGCAGTTCTATTTAATGTTTAAGAACTAGGTACTCTCTGCCATTCTTTTGTGTGTGTACATGCGTGTGTGTTACTGGGGATGCTCTACCACTTCACTATATCCCCATTCTATCTATCTATCTGTTTGTTTATTTATTTTTATTTTGAGTATTACTAAGTTGCTTAGGATAGTCTGAAACTTGCAACCCTCTTGCTTCAGTAGCTGGGATTACAGGTGTGTGCCACTGTACCTGGCTCCCTGTCATTATTAGTGTCTTGACTCTTTATCTTTGTATTTGTAATTCTTATGATATCAAGATCATTGTTGTACCTTTCAACATCATGTTTGTGCTCTAGGGACAGAAGAAGGTAGCAGGGCAAGAGGGTGGGCCAGCCATCTGTTCTCCTTTTATCAATCAAGTCATCCTAGACAAAGAGTCTACCATTGAGCTAAACCCCCAGCCCCTAGTCAGTGCTCTTTGAAGCACAAAGAATTTTGCACAACCGCTCATCTGATAAGGATGCCTGAAAGTCAGGCATTTATTTTTACAGTATTTGTAGTAGCAGAAATCAAAAGAAGAAGGGATTTAGTTATTTGCATTTTCAAATGTCTTAAAACCTAAAATCATTGGCTTTTATAACTATTGTAGCAGTTTTGTCTCTCAGTAACAAATATGTATGTATTCATCATGTATGTTCCTAATAGACTTTGAAGAATTGATGTTGAGAGTTAGCTGATCTGCAGTATATATATCTCAATCTATTAAATACAAGTATTAAGTACTCCCACCTTGGTGGGATGCTTCAGTGTTGAAATCCTGGTTTAACTTTCTTAGAACCTTATAAGTTTGGGCAAGTTACTTATCTGTAGCATTCCTTTCTATTAAGTGGGGATTAATATAGGGTTTGTGTGAAAAAGTTCATGCACAGTACATAGCTCACTCTAGTATATGTTACTATTTTATATTTTATTAGAATGTTTAAATTTTAAAAATCCAAGTAGTACAAGAATATATAGAGTCAAAATTTTCCCTAACTACTTGCTGATTGATTTGTAACTAGTAGTTACCATTGCTGCTTAACAAGTTTTCCCAAGCCATCATAGCTTGAAACAGTAATAAACATTAGCTAATAAAGTGTCTGAGGGTCAGGGAATTGGGGCAGGCTGTCTAGACAGTTTTGGATCAGGGTCTGTCTCAAGGTTGCATTCAAGGTGTTGTCTAGGGCTTAACTGGGGTGCTTATGAGACTGGCAAATTGATGGGAGACCTCAGTTAACCAAGGCTGCTTATGAGACTGGCAAATTGATGGGAGACCTCAGTTCTTCTTCATGCAGGTCTCTCTTGAGTATTCTCATTCATGGTGTCTGATTTTCCTCAGAATTATAAAACCCTAAGGACCTAATGTCATAAGTTACACATTGTTACTTCTGCTGGCACTCATCAGCCCTTATTTAGTGTGGGAGGGCATGTATCTTGCTTTACTTTTGGACTCATTGTTTAGGCAGGGATAAGGAGTCAGTTTGATTTTGATTGATCATATTTTCTTCTCCCTTAAATTAATCTTAAGATGTCTTTTTCTTTGGCTAATTAGTATCTCTAGTAAGTCATAAAAAGAAACCTATGAGGGGATGGGGTTGTGGCTCAGTGGTAGAGTGCTTGTCTAGCATGCACAAGGCACTGGGTTCGATCCTCAGCATCATGTAAATGTAAAATAAAGATATTGTGTCCACCTAAAACTTAAAAATAGTAAATATTAAAAAACCTGTGAAAAACAAATAAGTTGTTTTGAACCATTTACTTGAAAAATTTGAAAGTCTACTAAATGTTTGCCTAAAACAGTTAATTCTGTGATATTTATTCATACCAATAAGTTTCAAGAACAAATATATTACATCATGTAGTATTTTGCAAAAAAGCTGTTGAGAAATAACTGTTTCAATTCCCAAGAAAATTTTCTGTCCAAAAGAAAAAAAAATAAAAGGAAAAAACGTGGGTGGGGGTGGAGAGGGGAGATAAAGGAAAGAAAAAGGTTGTGTTGGTCACACATTTTGCTTTTGAGATGTGTGGCCTAAGGTAGCATATTAGAGCCCTGCTAATTCTGTCATGTAAACATCTCCTTAGAATTCTTTAATTCATTATTTCTCATGGTTATTTAATCATGGAACATTTTTACTTCGTATTGCTTTTGTTATGCCACAGTGCTGTGAAATTTCTAATTTTTATGAAAGGTATAATGAACAATGAGAAAGGATACTTCTAGAACATTTGGGGATTTAAAAAATGTTAAGATATGTTAACTCACTGTCAGCACAACATGCATTTTGACTTATTATAAATGAAGTTCACAGATCATTTAAATACTTTTAAGATCTCATTATTTAAAGAAACTTAAAAAAAACTTAAATAGTTGATTGTTAGTAAAGCTGTAAGGAAAGCACTGGACTCAGTAAGGTAGTCTGATTTGTAGACTGTGAATGAACACAGATTTAATCTTTTTCCCTATAAAATATATGTGATAATTGACTGCAGGGATCTGTTACAATAGTAGAAAGGGAGATCTTTATGAAATGAAAGAGCCTTTGCATTATAATGTACTTGTGCTTTAATAATTACCTGTAATTTTAAAGATTTGATAATTTTATAATTTGAAGATCTTAAAACCTAATATTACAATTATTATACCTTCTGACTCTCCATGCTATTCTGTTTTCTTATGTGTTTTTTTGATTTTGGATTATTAGTTTATTGTAAGTGGAGCTTTATATGAGGGAATCTTTTGCAGCCTGTACCTGGCTAGATCGAATTAAGTATCCTTCTGCTTCTGATCTAGGGATATCTTTAGCATAGTACAACTTACAATTTTTTTTTTTTTTGGTGAGGCATATCAAACACAAGAAATATGTGTGTAAAGTATAGAAATGTATTTAAAAATTATTAACATGTACATGCACATACCTAATTCACATTAGTACTATAATATCAGTACTTTGACCTTTCTTTTACCTGACAGAACAGTTTTCCTTATCCTAACTTTAATATGTCATTCCTTTGCTTTTTTAAAAAAATATTATATCATCTGTGCATATAATCTATGATCTGTATTTGTTTTTGAGAAACTGCTAATCACAAACTTATTTCTGTAAGGAAAAGTGTAGTGTTTTTGCTGTTAAATGAGGGTTCCGGGAGCAAATAAGTTGAACAGAGTTTCTGGGTCACAGAATGCTTACTGGGGATTTTAATAGGCAATGTAAAAAATGAACCTCAGGAGGTTACTAGTATTAACTAGTTTTCCAGGGCTATGTAGCAAACTACCAGAAATTGAGTGGCTGAAACAACAAATTTATTACTTCACAGTTGGGTGGGCTAGAAGTCAGGATGAATGAGGAGACGGGTTGGTTGTTTCTGAGAATTGTTAGAATCTGCTCTGTGCCTCTTTCCTTCTGGATCTTTGCCATTCTTTGGCTTGTAGACACATCACCCTAGCTCTGTCTG
This sequence comes from Ictidomys tridecemlineatus, assembly GCF_052094955.1. Taxonomy (NCBI): domain Eukaryota; kingdom Metazoa; phylum Chordata; class Mammalia; order Rodentia; family Sciuridae; genus Ictidomys; species Ictidomys tridecemlineatus. Next base: position 124,194,371 of record NC_135485.1, read on the forward strand.
CATGTTCATCCGGCATTCTCTCAGTGTTCACTTGTGTGTGTAGCTTTTCCCTTTTAAATAAGGAAATAGTTGTATTGGATTAAGACTTACTTTAATGACCTAATGTGACTAATTGCATCTGCAACAACCTGTTTGCAAATAAGGTCACATTCTGAGGTACTGGAGCTTAGGATTTTAATATATGAAATTTTGGTGGGTGGATGCAATTAAATCTATAATGGGGGCATGTGGCAGAGGAATAGTATAGAGCAGTTATTAAGTTACTCAGTAAGAATATAGTCAGGGAATAATACATTCTTTGATTTCTGTTTCTAAATTTATGAGGACATATATTCAGCTAGGTTAAAATTGACACTTGATGAGTTAATATTTGCTTTAGTATAAGTGGTGGGAATGTGAATATGCCACTTGAAGGTATTTTTGAATTTTTTTCTATTTCTGAGAAAATGTAAATAATAAGTGTATATATTAGTCAGGATAAAGATTTTCACCTGTCATAACAGAGAGGTCTAAATCAACAGTGGTTTTAGCAAGGTACAAGTGTATTTGTCTGTCAGATAAGAAGAGAGAGTAATGGGCTACTGTTATGGTTCTATAATTGTCAGGATCCATGGGTCTTTTTGTTCTTTAAACAAGTTAAGATTGACTTCTTCAATCTGCGATGGCTACTCTAGTTCTTGCCACTGTTTTTACATTTTGTGCAGTAGGAAGGAGGCAAGTTGGAGAGAAAGGTCCTTTCAAGACAATACCTAGAAGTTGCTTCTATTAGTGCCTATTGATCAGAATTTGGTCACATGACTGGCAACTTTGAGGACAGTTAGGAAATGAGATCGTTTTCCTGTGCTCCATGTGTCACATTAGAAACTTCTTATTATTGTGGGAGAAGAAAAATATCTAAATTGGGAATCATTGCAGTTTGGGCCACAGCATGGTAATTTTTCTTTAACTTCTTCCTATTTTGGCTCTAGTGACTAAACATGTACAAGGTCATATTCACATAGGAATGGATTTTTGGGAACAAGTATATACCTTAAAATGAGCACTCTTAAAAACTAAGCACATTTTTGAGGGGTGCAGGGTAAATAAACATTATTCTTAGTTCATTTTACAAAAGACAAGTTCAGAGAATAAAATGATTTAGACAGTTTTGGACAGGTCACAAATAATTAGTATCTAGTTAGTGGCAGAAGCTGTTATGGTTCTCTGTAGTCTTTACTCTTGCCCCATCATTGAAGAAAAATTTAACAGTTTCCCAGTGAGTGGTTCAGGGAAAACATAGCTTTACTTTGAAGTATTAGAATGTGAGTTACAGTCTTTCCAGTTTTATAAATCTTTTGAAGAGAAGAATAATTATTTTTGATCTCCATGTATTTCTTGGTGTTCTGAAAATATGAGTGACTTAGGTTAGTGACTGATTTTAGCTCAAGGCATTTTATTAATATAACTGTTGAGAAGAAAAACAATCACTCTGCATAATTAAAGTCATGATACAAGACTTGTAAAGGTTTATTTGGACTCTGAATAAGATGGTTTAAAATTTCTGTAATCTTATACATTAAACTATAACCTATAGAAAGCATGTTGTGCCACCCTGAAGGTTGCTATAAAAATTGTTTATGAAGTTCAGGCCAAGACTAAAATATGTTGAAATGGAGAGTCTTGAAAAATGTTCTATATAGCACAGGAGACCAAATCATGCTAAAATGCAGAAAAAGCCAATACATCAGTTTCCAGCCTACATTATTCAAAAAAATACAACCATAAAAAAGGTAATAAGATTACATTTTCACATTTCATGGCTAGTAAAGTGCATTAGGCTGCTCAGATATTCATAACTTACTGTGACATTTGGGAAGATTACATTTTGTAGTGCAGAGCCATTACTACAGCTCAGATAATAACTAGCCAATGCCTGGTCCTGGATTATGATCGCTGTCATTGGAAACAAATTTGTATTTTGAAGGTTGATCAGCTTCAAATAACTATTAGAAAGGGTTAACATGACATGCTGTAGAGCCACTGCATGCTTTTTAGGTTTAATAGATATGCATACATACAGTATATCAAATATGCCATACATTTGTATGTACAGATTTCTGCCATCAATTTTCCCCTTGAAAGGCATATTTTACAATATTTAACGCAATGGAAGAATATTTAAAACACCTGTCTGGAGATTGTGCTTACACTATAAACTCAATTTAAAAGCTGGTGAAATATTTGGGGCTTTTTTGGAAATTACTTTCAAAAATTAATTCTATAGCTCTTGGAAAGGTGGTTACTGATGGTAATATACACAGATCAAAATGAAAGATTGATGTAAGCAATGTTAAGGTGAAGGTAAGGTCTCTTAAGTTAGTTGCAACAAGGTTTTTGACCCATTTAGATGTAGACAAAGTACACTGTTAGAAATCTCTCTGGACTGTATTTTCTTGGCGGTAAATTATTTCAAATATGTTGGTTGGTTTGCATTGTTAAATAAACTCCAAGAGTTGTTTGTGCGTGTGTGTTTTAAGAAGTGCCTCATTGTATTCAGTGGGAAAGGTTTAGTTTCTGTTGTCTGGAAAATATTGCTGAAGAGTTTGTCTTCTTCATAGTTGTATTTAAATGTTTTTTTTTAAAATTTTCCGCATAAAAAACAATTTATTTTTTTTTAATTTTAATTTTTTAAATTTGTTTTAATTAGTTACACATGACAGTACAATGATCTTGACATATCATACATTTGAATCAGATAAGGTCTAAATGTTTTTCATAAAACATTTTCTTTTAGCTTTTCTTTCACCAATTATTTAAGGATTATGTATTATGTATAATATTACATAGAATTATTAGTTGTTTATAGTCTTAGAGATTATTTGTCCACCTTTCTGAATCTTTGCAGTTTTTTCCCACAAGAAGTTGTTTTTTTTTTTTTTTTGTATCTGAGGATTTTGTCATTTTTACATTCTATCTTCCATGTGGATTTGTGGTTCTTTCAAATCATCTTCCAAAGAATATTGGTGTTCCTTGACATGGACAAGATCTTTCTGTTGATGAAATTGATTAGAAATCATCTTTGCCAAATTTGTAGGTTTAAGTTCATAGAATCAGTTATCTTAGTTTTGAAGTTTTCCTGTTAACTTTTATTAATCTTTGACAATGGCTAATGATCTGTATTGCCCACACTAAATTAAAGGCAGTTTTGTCTTGGCATGATTATGCTTACTTAGTATTACTATATTGTTTTCTGGAAATATTTCACCAGGAGTGTATAAAAGTGCCTGTTTCGTTCTCATCTACTTTGAACATTGATACTTTTAAAAATAAATAAATTTTATTTAGCATTGTTTTCCATTTCCATTTGCCATTTGGCTTTCTTTTGTGAGTTGACTGCTCATGTCTTCCTAAAACATTTTTTTCACCAGGTTGACAGTACTTTAATTATTTTTCCTTATACTGCTTTTTATTTCTGTAAGCAGTTAATCATTTCTTTTTTCTTTCTTGAAAATTTCTTATATTTTGTTGCTTTAGGTTTAATTTTTGATGTTTAAAATTAAAATTTATTTTTAAACATACATAAAATTGTATATATTAATTGGGTCCTAGTGATTGTTTGATAAATATATATGCTTGTAATGTTAAAATTAGGGTAAATTTTTATTCCTTAATTATTTATCTTTTCTTTATGGTGAAAACATTCAAAATCCTTCCTTCTAGTTCTTTTCTTTTTGTTTTTTTTTTGGTACCAGAGATTGAACCCAGGGGTGCTTAACCACTGAGCAACATCCCCAACCCTTTTTATTTTTTATTTTCAGACAGGGTCTCACTAAGTTGCTTAGGGTCTCTCTTCTAAGTGAGTGAGATCACGTAGTACTTGTCTTTCTGTACCTGCCTTATTTCACTTACCATATTTTCCTCCAGTTTCCATCCATGTTGTGACAAATGATATGATTTCATCCTTTTTAATGGCTGAATAGTATTTCATCATATATATATTCTACATTTTCTTTATCTGTTGATAGACATTATAGGTTGTTTCCATTACTTGGTTATTGTGAATAGTGCTGGTGTCTTTGACATACTGATTTCATTTCCTTTGAATATATACCTTAGTGTGAGATTGCTGGAGCATATGGTAGTACCATTTTAATTTTTTTAAGGAACCATACTGTTTGCTATAATGATTGAACTAATACATCTTCCCACCAGCAGAAAACAAAAGTTCTCTTTTCTCCATACAATCACCAGCACTTACTCTTTAGTGTTTTTGATAATAACCATTCTTACTATAGTGAGGTGAGATCTCATTGTGGTTCTGACTGGTGCTTCTCTGATGATAAATGGTATTGAACATTTTTAATATACTCATTGGACATTTATATGTTTTCTTTTGTAAAATGTTTAGTTAGGTCTATTGTCCATTTTAAAATTGAATTATTTATGTTTTTTTTTCTAGAGTTTTTTAAAATTTATATGGATAGTAATTCCTCATCAAATGTATGCTTTACAGTATTTTCTCACATTCTATAGGTTGTGTCTTCACTCTGTTGATTGTTTCTTTTGCTGTGAAACTTCATGATTTAACTTACCTGGAAGGTATTTTGGCAAATTTTTCATTCTTCTGATTATACATGTAGAATCCCAGGGGTCATATAGTTATATATGTTCATAGGATAATAATGTCTGATTTATTCTTCTATCTTTCCTACCCCCATACCCCCTCTCCTCCCTTTCCCTAATCCTCCCAATAATTCAATTTAAATCTCCTTTTTCTGATTTTTATATACGTTGCCTTCTTTTGACCCCATATGACTTCTGTATCTCCAGAACAGTATTAAAAGATAGTGGTGTCAGTGCATCCTAGGTTTCTTGTGACAGAGCTTTCCTGGAGTACCAAATGTCTTTGCCACTGTGCTTGCCAGGAGCTCTTGTCTTAGTATGTAACCACTGATCCTTATGTTGTTCATTTCCATTTTTTTTTTCTTTTTCAAGCAGTGCTTGTGTTTTTGGGCAGAACTTGCACACATGTTGATCCCTGACTGCAAGAACTTTTAATCAAATTCCTAGTTCTGAACATTCCTTGCTTTCTTGAAGTAAACTTGTACATAGTCATATGTATCACTCTTCAATAAGTTGTTGGCTTTTGTTTTGTAACATTCACTTTCTTCTAATTCGAGCCCACCTTTGGGATTTAGGAATACATAGTGAAAAATTAAGAAGTATTCAGAAGAGTTCTGAAAGAAGCATAGATGAATCAAGTTCAAATGTTTTTGACAGATCTTTAAATATATAGTGAAAATAACATGTGCACAGTAAAATTTATTTTTAAAAGTCTAGTTAAAAAGAGTAGTTCTTTTTAACTTGGGCTTGGGTTGTAGCTCATCGATAGAGTGCTTGCCTTGCAAGCATGAGGTATTGGGTTTATTCCTTAGCACTACATTAAAAAATAAACAAAAATAAAGATATTGTGTCCATCTGCAACTAAAAAAATTTTTTTTAAAGGGTAGTAATGTCCATCTAAAAGTATTTTAATTCCTTTAAATGACATTTGTTTAAAATGTACAAAGCTTTGCTATGTAAGGGGAAACTGTAGGTGAGATAACAAGGTGGAGATGGTCAGTGTAGCATTCTTTGGACAGATTTTTTTTATAAATTTATTTTTTATTTGTAGCTGGACACAACACCTTTATTTTACTTATTTATTTTTATGTGGTGCTCAGGATCGAACCCAGGGCCTCGCCTATGCTAGGCAAGTGCTCTATCACAGTCCTTTGGATGCAATTTTAAATAGCAATGTCAATGAAATTTTCTTGATTACTGACTTTGGGTATGTGACTATGAATAATTTATAATGATAATTGACAGGAGAGAAGAGAGATCAAAATGAAAGGGTATAATAAGTTAGAAACTGACAAATATAAACTCTGAATTTTGTGTTCTCAGTGTTTTTTAGCTTTTCCTTTATTTTATTTATTTAATTTTCTGTGGTGCTGAGTATTGAACCCAGTTACTTACATGTGCTAGGCAAGTGCTCTACTGTGAACTTCTAACTCCAGCCCCAGCTTTTCATTTTTGCTATGAGCTTATACTGTTTAGGTAGTGAAGGACCTTTAGGTTGTTGTGTGTAGAATTAATAATTTATAAATGAAGTACTGAAATTTAGGAAATTGGAGAACTAATTTAGATCTATCTTTATTACTAATAGGATAGTAGGTTTCAATTTACCTAAGACATCCTATATTTTGTTGAACACTATATATTTTCATTTTAATATTGTAAGTTTTATGTGGCTTTGTGCTGTCTAAATTTGAAGAGTTCCTTAAAAGCTTTATACTTTAGAGCTTAATGATTTTTTAAAAAAATCAACTTTTTATTTTTGTGGAGGGTAGGGAACCTTTTTATTGTTGGTGCTTATTGCTAAAGTTTAAGAACAAGTTACAGTGAGATCAAAGCACTAATATGCTTTTGTTTTTTCTCCTGGAAGCTGGTAGGAGGACAGTTTGATTTGGAGATGAATTTCATTATTCAAGAAGGTGAGAGTATTATCTGCATGGTGGACCTACTGGAAAAATGTGACATTACTTGCCAAGCAGAAGTCTGGAGCATGTTCACAGCCATTTTGAAGAAGAGTATACGAAATCTTCAAGTCTGCACGGAAGTAGGCCTTGTTGAAAAAGTGCTTGGGAAAATTGAAAAAGTTGATAATATGATTGCAGGTATGAGTTTTTTTTTATAGTACAATGTATATGAAGAAATACAATTTGATTCTTAAATATTATATTTTTCTTATTTTATTTAGCAACATTTATTTAAGAAATATTTGAACATGTAGTAATGTAGTAATGTAGTAATTAGACTTTGATATCCAAACATATATTTTAACTCTTTAAGAAATATAAATTGCTTAATGATTTTATTGTTTTCTTTTGTTTCCAGATCTTTTAGTTGACATGTTGGGAGTGCTAGCTAGCTATAATTTGACGGTTCGAGAACTAAAGCTTTTCTTCAGTAAACTTCAAGGAGATAAAGGACAATGGGTAAAAAAAACCTAAATACTCTTTGGAAAATATTCCCCTCCTGAAAATATTTGTATCTTTAATTAGCTAATATTATTGCATATGGAGTAAATGTAAAATTGAGTGGAAGAGATCAATTAAAATAGCATTTACATCTGTACAGCCACTTTTGTCATGATGACACAGGTGAGGACTAAGAGAATGAGTATTTCAGTAGGCTAATTGAATCCTTCTTCAAATTATTCTTTAACTATATATCCAATATTTATTAGAGGAAAAAGTTAACCACAGAGAAAGAAAAGTGTTTGGTAGCAATATATAGCTTTTCTTCTGTAACTTTTCTTCTTTAGTAGTGATCCTTAAACTTAAATAATCCACCACAAAAAAAGGCTTGCATTTAATTAGATCCACTCTCCTTAGATGCAGTTTATCAGCCCTTTGCATTGGGTGTTTACAAACTTAGTTTGAATCCCAGGTGCCTTGTCAAACTGTCTATTTTTGCTATTTAGGTGGCTGTTGTCCCTTAAAGGAGTACTAGTAAATCAATATTTTATCTTTTTTTTGTTGTATTTCCAGACTTGTTTTAGTTTCCTGGAAACTAAATACTATACTATAATTCATCATATGAAAATTTATATTCTTCAATTTCTTTGTATCAGGCTCCGGTTTTCTGTTTCCTTTTCAAGTTTTTATTATTGATTTTTACTAAACTTGAGGATGTTTCTTTCTTTGGCTTACCTTGTGTTTATCTTTACTGAGAGCTCTTTCATTGGTGGGGTTTTGATTTCTTTTTAAAATTTGGAAGAATTTTGGTCATTATTTCTTCAAATATTCTTTTTTTGTCTCTTCTTTCTCATTTCTGAGACTCCAATTACAGGTAAGTTAGACCTCTTGGTGTTGAACCACAGTTTATTGAAATCTGTTCACTGTTTTTAGTCTTTCTCTATGTGCTTCATTTTAGATTTGTTATTGCTGTAGTCTCAAGTTAACTAACGTTTTCTTCTGCAGTATTTTAATTATCTTTTGAAAATTTAGATAGCATATATACATTTTTAATCTCAGTGTGTTCATATTTTTCTTTCAGTCCTTGATAATATTTAGCAAAATAGTTATTACTTTAGTGCTCTTGTCTACTGACCCTATAATCTTATAATTTTCTAAGCCAATTTTTTACTCATTGATTTTGTTTCTATTAGGAGTCACTGCAGATTTCTGGAACTGCTTCTCCAAAACTTCCATCTACCTCAGATTCCCCACACTTCAGTTTCTCTCTCTGCAACTCAGTGATACTTTCAAATTCTCTTTGGTCTCCTTCTCTTTGTGTAGTGATATGGAAACTGACTCCAGACAGAGGTCTTTTTGTTTGTTTTCATTTCTGAGGGAATCATAATCTTGAGCCACCTCTTCTTTTGTCTGAAAATAGTTTTTGTTTCATAAATTTTGTCCAGTTTTCTATTTGTTGATGGTGGGTTTGTAAATATAGGTTTTTTTTTTTTTAACATTCTCATTTTAAGAAGAGGAAGTATACTTGTTTGATTTTGGTCTTGATTTCTATTCAGATAATTTCAGAATATATGATTAATGTACTTTTGTTATATTCATGAATATATAAAAGTATGTAAGAAGATAGCAAAGGTTATGAACAGATATTTTTTTTTATAGAAGAAGAAACCCCACAACCAGATAAATGCCAAATAATTTTAATAAGATCATTCACATTAAAACTGTTGATAATGTTACCTTATCTATAGTATCTATGATTTTAGGGGTTAGGTAATAACAAGCATAGTTGGAATGGTTGGACTAATTTAAACCTTGTGTGTTTTTAGTTGGAATGAACACTAATGGAGCCAACTTCAAGAGGCATCTTGTACTGCTCAGTCACATAAATCATACTCATATTCAGTGACTTAATAATTTGCCTCTAAGTATGAATTCAAGAAATTCCCATATAGTTAAGGAAATATACATGAGGATGTTCACTGAAACATTATTTGTGATGGTATTGAATTATCAGTATGACATTTATCATTAGGAGAATGAATGGATAGGTAAAATGTATTTGATTCACAGAATAGATGACTATATACCAGTTAGAATCAATGCATGGAGTAATATGAATAAATGTAACAGACATAGGAAGAAATTAATAAGCAGAATTATGTATCTTAACATGATGCCACTTAAATGGTAAGAACAAGCATGCAAGAACATTTTTAAACGGACACATAATGAAAAGATCAAGTAAGTTAAAATAGCTGATCATGGGGAGATGAACGAGAATCAGAATAGGTTTAGAAGATAAAGGAAAAATAATGAACAATTATTAAACCAAGAGGGCTGAGACATTAATTATATTTATTTAACTATTTATTATTAATCAGGCTATTTTTTACTTTCATAATAGTACAGTGAGAAACCTCTATACCTAAATCAATATCAGTCAGGCTATTTTTGTCTTTTACTTTCATAACAGTGAGAAACCCCTATATCTAAATCAATATCTAACTTTCCAATTACTGTGTTAGCATAGATTTTTACTTATGAATTCAGTGCATTCATGGACATGAACATTTTTAAAGACACTTGAAATATGATTATTAAATTTTATTCTGAAAGGCTTTCTAATGTATACTTCCCAGCAGTGAGTGGAGAAAAATGCATATTTTAATGTATTCTTTTGTTGATAGGCTTATAGGAAAGGGGATTTGGAGGAATGGTTTCTCTAGATGGAAATGCTACAATACTGCATTTTTATTTGTGATTGCAGAGTGGCTTTAGTTACTTTAATTTACATTAGAAATTATTCAAAAAAAATTAGTGCGATTGTAGTTACCTGTTACTAACTCTATTTGTAATTGAGTAGTATGGTTACTTGGAAATTTCTTGATAACTTAAGAATGAATCCCTTTCTCTCCCATGCACAAAAGTTAACTCAAAATGGATCAAGGAGCTTGATATCAAATTAGAGACTCTGTGTCTGATAGAAGAAAAAGTTGGCCCCAATCTACATATTGTGGGGTCGGGCTCCAAATTCCTTAATAGGACACCCATAGCACAAGAGTTAAAAACAAGAATCAACAAATGGGACTTACTCAAACTAAATAGTTTTTTCTTAGCAAGAGAAACAATTAGAGAGGTAAATAGGGAGCCTGCTTCCTGGGAACAAATTTTTACTCCTCACACTTCAGATAGAGCCCTAATATCCGGAGTATACAAAGAACTCAAAAAATTAAACAATAAGAAAACAAATAACCCAGTCAACAAATGGGCCAAGGACCTGAACAGACACTTCTCAGAGGAGGACATACAGTCAATCGACAAGTACATGAAAAAATGCTCACCATCTCTAGCAGTCAGAGAAATGCAAATCAAAACCACCCTAAGATACTATCTCACTCCAGTAAGATTGGCAGCCATCATGAAGTCAAACAACAAGTGCTGGTGAGGATGTGGGGAAAAGGGTACACTTGTACATTGCTGGTAGGACTGCAAATTGGTGCGGCCAATTTGGAAAGCATTATGGAGATTCCTTGGAAAGCTGGGAATGGAACCACCATTTGACCCAGCTATTCCCCTTCTTGGACTATTCCCTAAAGACCTTAAAAGAGCGTACTATAGGGATACTACTACAATGATGTTCATAGCAGCACAATTCACAATAGCTAGACTGTGGGAACCAACCTAGATGCCCTTCAGTAGATGAATGGATGAAAAAAAAATGTGGCATTTATACACAATGAAGTATTACTCTGCACTAAAAAATGATGAAATCATGGAATTTGCAGGGAAATGAATGGCATTAGAGCAGATTATGCTAAGTGAAGCTAGCCAATCCCTAAAAAGCAAATGCCAAATGTCTTCTTTGATATAAGGAGAGCAACTAAGAACAGAGCAGGGAGGAACAGTATGAGAAGAAGATTAACATTAAACAGGGATGAGAGGTGGGAGGGAAAGAGAGAGAGAAGGGAAACTGCATGGAAATGGAAGAAGACCCTCATTGTTACACAAAATTACATGTAAGAGGAAGTGAGGTGAAAGGGTAATAAAAAACAAAGGAGAGAAATGAATTACAGTAGATGGGGTAGAGAGAGAAGATGGGAGGGGAGGGAAGGGGAGGGGGATAGTAGAGGATCGTAAAGGCAGCAGAATACAACAGACAATATGTTTGGCAATATGTAAAAAAGTGGATGTGTAACCGATGTGATTCTGCAATCTGTATATGGGGTAAAAATGGGAGTTCATAACCCACTTGAATTAAATGTATGAAATATGATATGTCAAGAGCTATGTAATGTTTTGAACGACTAATAATAAAAATTAAAAAAAGAATGAAAATTCCACTTAATATTTAGACAAATGGTTGCTGAACTTTTTGCACAATTGGTAAAGATAAATTGTGAAGTTAAAATAGTACAATGTATTTCAAGTACCTGTAGTATTGAAACATAAGCATTACTTAAGCATTTGTTAAATTAAAAGTGTTTTAGAGAGATGTGGGTAGTGGGTTTATGAAGTTTTTATTTTTAAAAGATAACTTTTGCTGCAATCTGATGAGTTTCAAGTATTAAATAATGTTGTCTCATATTTATTGAACACCTAATATGTTCTATAATGTTAGAAAAAATGGCATAGAGTGCATTATTTCTTTAAGATAGTAGAAAAAAACTTTTTTGGTTATTGTATATGCTTTTCAGCTTATAGCATTATTTGTTTTTTCTTGTGTATGTTAAAACATAACTATATGTGTTTTTGTTTTATGGTGAATAAAGTGGATAATGAATGTTAACTATTTTTATAGCCTCCACATGCTGGAAAGTTGCTGTCTGTGTTAAAGCATATGCCTCAGAAGTATGGTCCTGATGCCTTTTTCAACTTTCCAGGAAAGAGTGCTGCAGTAAGTAAATATTAATGAGACAGTCACTTGAAGTTCTCCTTTCCTTTACTTCTTGATAGTACAACAAGGGTGTTCCTGAAACACCCTGTCCTGACAGGCTCTGTTTTAGGTAGAAGCTTCTTTGTGGGAGCTAACTTAATCCTTAAGACAATTAGTGTGTTTCTTTTTCCTGTTTTAGAGGTGAAGAAATAGATATTTAAAGCAGTTAAGAAAGTTACCCACTCAAACTTGGGTCAGTAATGGAGTAAGAACCTAATTCTTTTGAATATAGCTATGTTGTCTATGAATTTATCTCTGCATTTTTAAGTAGCTGTTTGTCACATTCTTTTTGAAAACCTTTTTCTAGCCTGAAATTTCCCTGCCCCTGTTTCTTTTGCCTCTATTATATAGAATGAGAGTAACTTTTTGAAACTTTCTAGGCAAGTTTTCCTGAATTCTGAATTTCTAATTATGTTGGTCTCAACATTCTTACCAGCTGTTAATAATACAATCATGTATGGCAATAATAGCTATAATACAGTTTCAGAGTATTATAGGAGCATATTATGTATCATATAATGTTGTTTATGGAAATTAAAAAAAATCTCACTATTACATTGGTCAGTCTGTAAGCAAAATACATGTTTTTAAAAAAATATACTTCAGTCTGTTCTTTTTTGTCCTTATCATTCACTCATTTTTTGCTTTGGTTCTCATAAAATCTTGTGGGCTTGTTAGGCCCTATGTAGCCAGGCAATATTTGCAGGAAGATTAATAAATACATACATACATACATACTTAGCATTATATTCTTCAGCTCCATCCATTTACCTGCAAATGCCTTGATTTTATTCTCCTTTAATGATAAGTGATGTTCTATTGTATATATTCCAAAAGTATGTGTATATATATATATCTCAAAGTTTCCCTATATATTCGTCTACTGAAGGGCATCTGGATTGGTTCCACAATTTAGCTATTGTGAATAGTGCTGCTATAAACATTAATATGGTTGTTTCCCTGTAGTACGCTGTTTTTAAGTCCTTTGGGTATAGACCAAGGAGTGAGATAGCTGGGTCAAATGGTGGTTCTATTCCAACTTTTCCAAGGAATCTCCATACTGCTTTCCATATTGGCCATAGCAATTTGTAGTCCCACCAGCAATGTATGAGTGTGCCTTTTCCCCCACATCCTCACCAACATTTATTGTTGTTTCTATTCTTGCTAGCTGTCATTCTGACTTGAGTGAGTTGAAATCTTATTTTTGCTTTGCATTTCTCTAATTGTTAGAGATGCTGAACATTTTTTCATATTGTTGGTTGATTGTATATCCTCTTCTGATACTAGACAAAGGCACCAAAAACATACATTGGAGAAAAGATAGCCTCTTCAACAAATGGTGCTGCGAAAACTGGAAATCCACATGTAAAAAAATGAAATTAAACCTCTATCTCTTACCATGCACAAAACTCAACTCAAAGTGGATCAAGGACCTAGGAATTAAACCAAAAACCTTGTGCCTAATGGAAGAAAAAGTAGGCCCAAATCTCCATCATGTGGGATTAGGCCCCAACTTCCTTAATAAGACTCCTATACCGCAAGAATTGAAACCAAGAATCAATAAGTGTGATGGATTCAAATTAAAAAGCTTCTTTTCAGCAAAAGAAACAATCAGTGAGGTGAATAGAGAGCCTACAGAATGGGAGCACACTTTACCACAAGCACATCAGATAGAGCACCAATCTCTATAATATATAAAGCACTCAGAAACCTTAACACCAAAAAAACAGATAGCCCAATCAATAAGTAGGCCAAGGAACTGAACAGATAAATATATATTTTGAAAGGACACTTGGGATATTTGAATGTTGTATACATAATACATGACTTTCTTTGAAAACTTTTATTGCTCACGTTTTCTTCCTTAAAGGCATTTTAGATTTGAAATTTTCCTGAATAAATTTTTACTATGTTGGCATTAAACCTAAAATTATTTGTCTCTTAGATGAAAAAGTATTCTTGGTTAATTTACTTTTTATCATTCATTCATTCATGCACATATGTGTGGAGACCCAAATCAGGGCCTCAAACATGCTAGGCAAGCACTCTACCACTGAGCTATACTCCCAGTCCTGTTCTTATTTATTTTTTAAAATAATTTTTTATTTATAGATGGACAAAATACCTTAATTTTATTTATTTATTTTTAAGTGGTGCTGAGTATTGAACCCAGTGTCTCATATGTGCTAGGCAAGTGCTCTACTGCTAAGCTTCAACCCCAGTCTGTATTTTTTTTAATGTACTATGTTATGATTTTAGTATTTAGAGTTCTATGAGATTGTAATATGTTCGTTCTGTTTACTTATATTTGTCTTGAGAAGTAGGGCATTTCAGCTGAATATGATTATGATATCATTACTTATGAATATGATATAATTACTTACATCTTTTAATTGGAGTTGCTTGGGGTATGTTTATTGTAAAAAGTGAAGAAGACAATGTTTGTATATTCAGCAGGTTGTCATTAATATGGATCTGGGAAAATTCAAATGCTATAAAGAGTCTTCTCTCAGATATTTTAATTATGGCATAAAATAATATGATATAGTAGAAAAAATATGTAGTAGAAATATACATAATAGAATTTATATATAGTAAGAATATGCATATAGAAGAAATATGTATAGTATAAACATATGTATGTGGAAAACACATATATCACATGTAGTCTCATTTTCATTATTTCAATAATAAGATTATTCATGCAAGTCAGTAACTTAAAGTTTCTTTCGTTTAGGCTATTGCATTACCTCCTATAGCCAAGTGGCCATACCAGAATGGTTTTACATTTCATACCTGGCTTAGAATGGATCCTGTAAATAATATCAATGTTGATAAGGATAAACCATATTTGTATTGGTATGTATTTCTGTAACTGATTAGTGTTCACTTTGAAAATGAAAATATTTACAGGTAAAATAAAAACTTATTCTTCATAGTTTCAGAACCAGTAAAGGTCTTGGATATTCTGCTCATTTTGTTGGAGGCTGTTTGATTATAACATCAATAAAGTCAAAAGGAAAAGGCTTTCAACACTGTGTGAAATTTGATTTCAAGCCACAAAAGGTATGTGATCTTCTGAGTCATAGTTATGTTAACTGGGAGCTTTCTGAATGCTCTGTGTTAGTGACTGTCACAGAATACAGTATGGCATTTCTCAACTCTTTATGTTCTTTCAAAATAGTAATTTTAAATCACTGTAAAAGTGTTAACCTGTTTGATTTGGATCATGAAAAGATCAGATATACAGTTATTTATAGAATTTAAGGGAAATCCAAAGAGAAAATATTAAAGGCAGTTATTTTAGTACTGCAAATTTAACATATTTTCTTTTGTACCTTAAAATTTAGAGATTAATAAGTGCTTCATCAACATAATGTGTAGGTAGATAGGTAGGCAGATAGATAAGGCAAATATGTGAAAATGAAAGAGGGTATTTGTACTAGATATTTAGCTTTTATGGTTGTAAATTTGAAAATTTCCGTAATAAAAAGCTGGAAAAATTACTTCGCGGTTAAGTTCTTATCAGGTGAGAGCTTCCCTGAATAAATATTGTTCATGGAACTTGTATATTGGATTTAGTAAAAATAGTCTTATTTTATTTTTCGGTTTAGTTGAAATTTACCATGTATTATTTATGAGTATGGTTTTATTATTGGGAGAATCATTATTTTTATCTGTTTTGCTTATTCAGTGGTATATGGTAACTATAGTGCATATTTACAATCGGTGGAAGAACAGTGAGCTTCGATGTTATGTGAATGGTGAGCTTGCTTCCTATGGAGAGATAACATGGCTTGTCAACACCAGTGATGTAAGTGATTTCGAAACAGTGCAGTGAAAAAAAATATTTTTAAAGGATGAAATCTTCAAACTAAAAGAAGTTTTAAAACTTGAATATAAAATTTGGAATATTTTAATTTGAATTTTTATAATCATAATTTGGCTAATTACTTACAGAATAGAAGTTGTTAATGTGTCACATATTACTCATTTTTTATTATAAAATTATTCTGGATAGAGTGGAGATAGATAAGGGTTTATGAGTAGCAGTAGCTATGTCTTAACAGTGTTTGGATCAGTGATCCATTGATCAAAGTAAATAGCTTAACTACACAATTTAGATCATTATCATAAATGAAGTAGATGATACTTGCCTATAAATTTTATATATAGTTTATAGCTGCTCTTATAACTGTTATAGAGTTTTCAGGATTAAAAAAGAGATTCATAGGTTAGAATGAGATTCAAAATGTTCTTATTTGATCCTTAAAAACATTTTTTAAATAGGGAACTTAAAAAAAATAACCTGAGGAAAGTGAACACAATAGTCTCTATCATTTCTCCTCCTTTTATATCCTTTATATACATATGTACATATTACATAACGGCAACCTTAAGAGCTCAGGGTGTTATATCACACAGGCTTAGGTTCAAATACCAGCTCTGTCACTTATTGATTCTATGATCTTTTTTTTTTTTAAGTTGTAGATGGACGTAATGCCTTTATTTTATTTATTTTTATGTGGTGCTGAGGATCAAACCTAGTGCCTCACATGTTCTATAGCAAGTGCTCTACCACTGAGCCACAACCCCAGCCCCAATTGTATGATCTTACTTGACCTTAGTATTTTTCCACCTCAAAATGGGCATAAAATAGTATGTATACTAGAAGATTGTTAAGATGATTAAATGAAATAATGCTCATAAATATTAGCTGAGTGCTTTGTAAAGGATGAGTACTCAATAAATTTTAATGATATTTCTCTTTTTTTTAGAGAGAGAGAATTTTTTAATATTTATTTTTTAGTTTTCGGTGGATACAACATCTTTATTTTTTAATTTTTTTTTTATGTGGTACTGAGGATTGAACCCAGCGCCCTGCGCATGCCAGGCGAGCGTGTTTACTGCTTGAGCCACATCCCCAGCCCAATATTTCTCTTTTTTAATATGAAAATATTCACAAAGAAAAGGCCAATTCAGGGGCTTGGATTGTGGCTCAATGGTAGAGTGCTCGCCTAGCACGTGTGAGGTTCTGGGTTCGATCCTCAGCACCACATAAAAATAGATAAATAAAATAAAGGTATTGTGCCCAACTACAATTAACAAATCAATAAATAATTTTAAAAAGAGCCAATTCAATAAGTTTAAACCTGTTTCATTATTTTCCTCCTTGTGCCAAAGACTGCTCTTCTTTCTGGACTTTGGCTGCCCAATTATGAAACTTCAGAGTCATAATGGTTTCTCTGACTCCTCATTTACTTCCTCTTTGTCATAAAGTTGTATTTATTATACTTCAGAAAACTTACGTTATATTCTTTTCCATGGTGTCTTTTCTGATCTCCATGAAAGAGGGGAATGAATGAAATGAAATGCTAAATTAATTATTTTATTATATTCAGATATAGCTTAGAATAGACAAAACATTTATACCAATATATGTTTTGTTATTCCTGGAGGATGTAATTTTTCATTTAATAAAATCTCTGTTTTCTTTCATAGACATTTGACAAATGTTTCCTGGGCTCGTCAGAAACAGCAGATGCTAACAGAGTCTTCTGTGGTCAGATGACTGCAGTTTACCTTTTCAGTGATGCTCTTAATGCAGCTCAGATTTTTGCTATTTATCAGTTAGGCCTGGGATACAAGGTACTTCACTTTCTGTTTATTGCATAATAGCTGTTATATGGACTTGATTTGAAGGTGAATTATGCATGAGAACATTTACCTTAATTAACCAAACTATATGTCAGGGTAAATGGGACTACTATTGGGAAGTCACGGGGGTCAGAAGGGTACTTTGCATTTTTGAGAGAAATGCAGTGTGTTTGACCTTAATGGGGCACTGTGCAAAAACTGCTAGTTCAAGTTTCAGTTTTACTGAATGCTGCATTTCTTTTGATGCTGACATTAAAAAAAAAAAAAAACTGACACAATTATACATATTTATGGGGTATTTTGTGGTGTTTATACACACACACACACACACACACACAACACACATAATCTCTAACTCTTCTCAGTTCTTTCTGATAAAAACATTCAAAATCCTTTCTGCTAGCTTTTTTGAGATGTATAGTACATTATCATTAATAGTGGTTGCCTCACTTTTCAATAGCACACTGAACTTCTTTCTCCTGTCACATAGTACCCGTTGATCAACCTTTCCCCATCCCTTCTTCCCCTATTCTCCCCAGCCTGTGACAATCATAATTTTAACTCTCAACATCTTAGAGATTATCTTCTTTAGATTCCACTTATGAATGAGATTATGCAGTACATTGTCTTTCTGTGCCAAATTTTACTTAATGTATATCCTCTAGTCTTTTCCATGTTGTCATAAATGATAGAACTTTATCTTTTCTTTAATAACTGAATACTATTCCATTATTTATATTGTATTTTCTTTTTCCATTCATATAGTAATGGGGTACTTAGCTGTTTCTATTTCATGAATTTTACTATAATAAACATGGGAGAACAGATGTCTGTTTGACATACTGATTTCATTTTCTTTGGATATACACCCAGGAGTGGGATTGCTGGATTGTATGATAGTTTTATTTTTAATTTTTGGAGGAAGCTATAGTGTTTTCCACAATGGTTGTACTAATTTATATTCCTACCAACAGTGTGTGTGAGGGTTCCCTTTTCTCTACATCTGTACCAATGCTTGATATCTTTTGTCTTTTTGATTATAGCCATTCTTACTGGATGAAGGTGATAGTTCATTGTGGTTCTAATTTGCATTTGCCCAATGACTAGTGGTGTAGACCACTTTCATATACCAGTTTTTTATTTGTATATCTTTTGAAAAGTGTCTGTTTAGGTCTGTTGTCGATTTTTCGATTGGATTGTTTATTTTCATACTGTTGAGTTATTTCGTGTTCTTTATGTATTCTGGCTATGAACCCATGCTAATTGTGTATAGTTTGCAAATATTTTCTTCCATTCTGTAGGTTGTCTCTTTATTATTTCCTTTGCCATATAGAAGCTTCTCAGTTTGATATTATCTCACTTATTTGTCTTCACTTTTCCGTCCTGTGCTTTTGGGTCCTCACCTTTTCCAGTCCTGCAATAATGTCACTTTAGCTTTTGGATTTTATTTCCATGGAATGTCTTTTACCATCTCTTCCCTTTTAGTCTATACATATCCTTAGAGTTGAGGTGAATTTCCTAAAAGCAGCAAATAACTAAGTCTTGTTTATTTCCTTTTAGTTACTAAAGTTTTTTTTTTTTTTTTTTTTTTTGTTGTTGTTGTAGTTCTTTTTTCCCCTCTCCTCTCTTGCAGTCCTCCACTGGGGCTAACTGATGTTCTGTAACAGTGGGTTTTGTTGCATTATTTACTTGTTTTGAATTGTGTATTATGCAGTTTTGCTTTGTAGTTACTATGAGGCTTACAGAAAACACATTTTGATTTATTACAAGCCATTTTGAAATGATGGTAAAGATAAGAAAAGAAACAAAATATTAAATACTTATAAAAAGCTCTATACTTGTGCTATATTCCTCTTCATATTTTAAAATTTTTTGTTTTGTTTTGTTTTGTTACTGGGGATTGAACTCAGGGGCACTCAACCGATGAACCACATCCCCAGCCCTATTTTGTATTTTATTAAAAGACAGGATTTCACTGAGTTGCTTAGCACCTTGCCATTGCTGAGGCTGGTTAAAGATCATGAACTCACGGTCCTCCTGCCTCAGCCTCCAGAGCTGCTGGGATTATAGGTGTGTGCCACTACACCTGGCCATATTTTGAATTTGTGATGTCCCATTTTATATCTTTTTTATGTTGCCTGTCTCTTAAAACGTTAATGTAGCTATTGTTTAATGATTTCGTATTTTGTACTAAAAATATAAATGGTTTACATACAGAATTTGCAATAGTAACATTCTGAATTTGTCTGTAGTTGCTCTTACATGAGATTTATTCCTTCTGATGTTTGCTTCTCAGTTGTAAGCATCTTGTGTTCGATTTGAAGAACTCCTTTTGGTATTCATTGCAGGACTGGTCTGGTGGTGATAAATTCACTGTTTTTGTTTGACAATATCTTTAACTCCTCTTCATGTCTAAAGAGTAGCTTTGCTTGATACAGTATTATTGGTTGGCATTTTTTTTTCCTTCTGCACTGTGACTATCTTATTCCACTCTTTCCTGACCTATTATACTTTTGTTGAGAAGTCTGTTTCAG
Source organism: Ictidomys tridecemlineatus (assembly GCF_052094955.1). NCBI lineage: Eukaryota > Metazoa > Chordata > Mammalia > Rodentia > Sciuridae > Ictidomys > Ictidomys tridecemlineatus. Next base: position 124,214,497 of record NC_135485.1, read on the forward strand.
GAACTACAATACTCTTGTATGTTACTTGTTTCTTTTCTCTTGATGTTTTGAGAATCTTCTTTGTATTTAAACTTTGAGAGCTTGATTACAGTATATTTTAATATACAATATTTAGTATATTAAATAGTATATTAAAATATAGACTATTTTAATATTACTAAATAGAATATTAAAATACAGAATATTTTAATATTACTAAATAGTATGTTAAAATATAGAATATTAAAATATAGAGTATTTTAATATACTATATTTTTAATATAGTATATTAAATCTTTTAAAAAATATTTATTTTTTTAGTTGTAGTTGGACACAATACATTTATTTTATTTTTTTATTTTTATGTGGTGCTGAGGATCAAACCCAGGGCCTCACATGTGCTAGGCAAGCACTCTACTGCTGAGCCACAACCCCAGCCGCGAGTTGAATCTTTGATATAGTTTTTTAAATTCACTTTTTTAAACATGGTGCTGAGGATTGAACCTAGTTTCTCACATGTGATAGGCAAGTGCTCTACCACTGAGCTACCCTCAGGCTGAATCTTTGATATTCTTATACTTGGATACCTATATCATTTTCTAGGTTTGAGACAATTCCCATTATTATTTCTTTAAATAAACTTTCTACTTCTTTGACATTTGCAAGTTCATCTTGAACCTAAATTACTTGAATATTTGCTTTCTTTATTCCTCTCCATTCTTTTTTTTTATTTCCTATGTGTTTTGAAATAGATTGTTTTCAAGCCCACAGACTCTTCCCTGTGTTTTCGATTTATGCTGCTATGATGTCTTGTATTGCTTTTTTATTCCACTTAGTGTACTTTTCAGCTAAAGGATATGATTTTTTAGTATTACTTTAATCTCTCTTTTAGTTTTCTCTGATAAAGTACTGAGTTGTTCTTCAGTGTTTTAAAAAAATTTGTTTTATTTGTAGATAGGCACAATATTTCTATTTTGTTTATTTGTTTATTTTTATGTGGTGCTGAGAATTGGACCCAGTGCCTTACACCTGCTAGACAAGTGCTCTATCACTAAGGCATAACCCCAGCTCTGTTTCCTTAAAAAAAAAAAGTATATACATATACATACATATATATATATATATATATAGTGTGTGTGTGTGTATATATATATAAAATACAGTAAATGGACACAGTACCTTTATTTTATTTATTTTTATGTGGTGCTGAGGATCAAACCCAGTGCCTCACATGTGCCTGGCTAGTGCTCCACCACTGAGCTACAGCCCCAGCCCCTCTATTTTCTTGAGGTTCCTTAAAATAACTATTTTTATTCTCTGTCCTAGACTTCATACCTATTGATTGACTTATGATCAGTTTCTGGTACCTTATTTTGTCCAATAGGTGAGGTCGTAGTTTCCTGAAAGTTCTGGATGCTTGTTGGTATACAATAACATTTGGTCATGGAAAAATTAGATATTTGTTTTTATCTTCATAATGTGACTTTGTACCTGTTCTTCCAGAAAGTCTAAGCAGGTTGTTTATTTTTTCCAAGCCTATGACCAATGATGTCATTCTAGTACTAGATGGTGCTCTAAGTTCAGTTTTACTCTGAGTCTACTGTTGATGTGTTGTAACTATTTCAGCATTAGAGGGTGCCCCACTCTCATGCTTATTGCAAAGCAGTGGCTGTTAGTTAGTATGGACTCAGGGAGGACTATAAACAGTAGTCTATTCTTTCATATCTCAGCCTGGGCCTGGTGTTGTCCAGACACCTTGTCCGTAGTCACTGGCTCATGGTCATGTTCCATGGTATTTGTCTCACACTGGACTTTGCTGTAAAGGGACTGGTTCTGGGTTCCAGTGCAACTGTCTTCCTCTTTTTCCCTCAAGTGGACAGTAATCGTGTTGTATTGCCTGGAATTGGGGGAGGAATGCGATGGGTTGTGCTGTACTGCAATACTGAATTGTCCCACAGTCTGCTGAGACCAATACAGTTCAGGGGCAAGCCCAAGGCTCATCCTGCCATTGCCTGCTTGTGACTATGTATATTCATTGCCTAAGACTATTGCAGTCAGCCAGAGGTGATACTGGACAGAATAGAAATCCATTCTATTTGGGCACTGGATCTCTGCCAGGACTGGTTCAGAGGGTTCTTCTGTGGGCACTGGCCTGGGGACAGGAACCACTGGGACCTGCTTGGCATTGTGTTTCCCTAGTCCAGTACTGAGTTTCAAGCTAAAGTTCTACACTTAATTTCCCTATCCTTTTCCCTAGAGGTTGGTGTCTTTCTCTGGGTTGTACTACTCTTAACTGGTAGAGGGATGATTGGGTAGTTCCTTAGCCACTAGGTCCAGAGGCTCTCTTTCAGGGAATCAGCTTGAGATCAGGGGCCATGGAGTTCTTCCTGTCACGGTGTTTCACGGTGGCTAGTTGGTACTGGGTTCTAAATCTAAGGCTTATACTTTATTCCTTCTCCTTATCCCTAGTGGGATCTGCCTCTCTCCACACTGCTTTACTTCCTGGGTTGGGAGAGTGATGATTCTGACATCTCTTTTTTTCCTACCTTCTTCAATGCATCTTTTCTTATTATTATGCTAATATGATAGTCTTAAATTTGGTTTGAAGGAGAAATTTAGGGTCTACTGTATTCTTTTGGAAACAAAATCAACTTCTTTGAGTTGATCTTCCACTTATCAGTTATATAAAGCATGTACAGCTGGGTATGGTGGAACATGCCTGTAATCCTGACTCCTTGGGAGACTGAGGCTGGAGGATTGCAAGTTCGTGGCCAGTATGGCCAACTTAGGGAGACCCTGTCTCAAAATAAAATAAAAAGAATGGAGATGTAGCTCAGTGATAAAACCTGGTATGTATGAGGCCCTGGGTTCCATTCCCAGCACCACAAAAAGGTTAATTAGTTAATTTTGACAAAAGTTAAAGACTTCAACAATCAAGACGTAGAATATTTCTGTCACTACTGGTGGTTCCATTATGTTCCTTTCCAGTCAGTTCTTTCGCCTGACATATTCTTCTCCCATTGTTGTTAACATGCAACCATTGTTCTTTTTTTTTTTTTCATTTTAGACTTTTTTCTTAAGGTTTTATGTAAATGGAATCATGTAATATGTGCTTCTGTGAGTTTGTTTCTTTTCAGCATGTTTTTAAGACTTAACCATATTTTTTCTGTCATTATCTTAAAGTGGAATTGCTAAGCAACATGGTAGCTAAAATTGCTAAAGTATTTTCCAAGGTGATTGTATAATTTACATTATCTCTGGGCATAGTGGTACATGCCTGTAATACCAGCCACCTTGGAAGCTGAGATAGGAGGATTGCAAGGCTTCAACAACTTAAGCAAGGCCCTATGTCAGAATAAAAAAAGAGAAGGGCTTGTAACACACCCCTTGTTCAATTCTCAGCACTGAAAAGAAAATAAAAACCAAATCAAACAAAAAAACACCAGTATTCTCACAAGCAGAGTATGAGATTTGTACCTGCTATCTGTATCTGTTAATACATGGTATAGTCAGTCTTTGTAATATTAGACATTTGAGTGAATGTATAGTACTATCTGTGTGTGTGTGTGTGTGTGTGTGTGTGTGTGTGTGTGTATGTGTGTGTATGTGTATGTGTTTCTTTCAATTTTGAAAATGCTTTGCAGTCCTGGGTGTTGAACCCAAAGCCTCACACATGTGAGGCTAGTGCTCTACCTCTGCACTATATCCCCTGCTCTCATTCTGTTCTTTTTTTTTATTATTTATTTTTTAGCTTTAGGTGGACACAATATCTTTATTTTTTAATTTTTATGTGGTGCTGAGGATCAAACCCAGGGCTTTACGCATGCCAGGTGAGCGCGCTACTACTTGAGCCATATCCCCAGCCCTCATTCTGTTCTTAGTTTGTATTCTTTTGCTTACTAGATGTACTGACACGCTGGAGATCTTTCTCATTACTTTTTACCTATTTGTGTATCTTCTCTTGTGAAGTGTATGTTTTGTTTTTTTTTGAGATTTTTTCTTATGTATTATAGAATAGGTCTTTTTATCATACACAAGATTTACACATATTTTTCCTGAGTGTGTGTTGAGTTTTTGTTTTGTTAATATGGCTGTTGGAGAGTAAAGCATTTGATTTTTATGAATTACATGTTGTCGATTTCTTCTGTTATAATACTTTTTGTCTACATGAAAATATTTGAGTATTTCAATACTGGAAATATTTTTTCATGTTTTCTTTTGAGTTTTATGATTTTAGCATTCATCTTTCAGTTTATGATCTATTTTGAATGAAGTTTTGTGTATGGTGCATAATAGTAAGGATCAAAGTTCATTTTTTTTCCATAATACTATGGTCTGAATATATTTGTCTTCTCAAAATTCATATGTTTAAACCTAACTCCCAAGGTGATACATCTTAAGAGGCAGAACCTTTGAGAAGTTCCTTACTCACAAGGGCTCCATTTCTGTCTTAGGAAAGGAATTAGTGTCCCCATAAAAGAGTTTATCTAGGGGAGCTGTGGCTCAGTGGTAGAGTGCTTGTGTGGCACAGGTGAGGCAGTGGGTTTGATCCTCAGCAAAACATAAAAATAAATAAATAAAATAAAGGTTAAAGTAAAAAACAATAAAAGAATCTGAGGGACCCTTTTGCCCCTCTTCAGTATGATGCCATGGATTTAAGTTTCTACCCTTACAGTGGGGATTAAATTTCAATATATGAACCTTTAAGAGATAAATGCTGCCATGTTCAAATCATACCCACCATCTCATGCCTTTTTTTCCCTTCCACTTTAATAGCTTTAATATTCTTATAATGGAGGTTTACTGTTAGTGAATTTTCCCAGCTTTAGTCTGAGAAGGCTTTTAGTTTCTAAAATTAGAATTTTGATGTGAAAGTTTATTAGCTTTTAAGAGAGATTTTATTGTGATTTTCAAGAAGTTTCTATCAAAAAGTTGTGTCACCTCTTCAAAACCTAAATGTTGTATGTTGGGGTATTCTTTTTTTTTTTTTTTTTTAGTCTTTATTTGTTCTTTTTAGTTATTCATATGGTAGAAACCATTTTGATGTATACATACAAGCTGAGAATATATCCTATTCTAATTAGGACCCAGGTCTGTGGATGTACACATGGTGCTTTTCACTGTGGGGTATTCCTATATGTACACAGGACAGTTACGTCCAATTCATTTCATTGTCTTTCTCATTCTCATCTCCCCTCCCTTTGTGTAATCCATTGAACTTTGTGTAATCCCTGCGACCCCTTGTTGTAGGTTGGCATCTACATTTCAGAGACAACATTTGACCTTTCTTATTTTTTTTTCAATTGGCTGTTTTATTGACTTATATTTTGCAGTTTTAATATTTGCTCTTTTTAGTTATAAATAACAATAGAATGTATTTTGATGTATCATATATGAATGGAGTACAATTTCCCATTCTTGTGATTGTATATGGTGTAGAGTTATACTGGTCATGTATTCATATATGAACATGGGAAAGTGATGTCTTGATTTATTCTACTGTCTTTCCTATTCACATTCCTTGTCTAATCCGATGATCCTCTCCTCCTCCCTAACCCTGCACTTAATGTGAGCCATTATCCACATATCAGAGAGAACATTTGGCCTTTTGTTTTTTTGAGATTGACTTATTTCATTTAGTATGATATAGTCTCCAGTTCCATCCATTCACCTGCAAATGCCATAATTTCATTCTTCATTATGGCTGAATAATACTCCATTGTGTATATATACTACAATTCCTTTATCCATTTTTCTGTTGAAGGGCACTTAGGTTGGTTCCATAGTTTAGGTATTCTGAATTGAGCTGTTATAAACATGATGTGGCAACATTTATTATTGCTTGTATTCTTTTTTTTTGGGGGGGACTGGAGATTGAACTCAAGGGCACTAAAACATTGAGCCACATCACCAGCCCTATTTTTTGTATTTTATTTAGAGACAGGGTCTCACTGAGTTGCTTAGTGCCTTGCTGTTGCTGAGGCTGGTTTTGAACTCAAAGATCCTCTGTCTCAGCCTCCTGAGCCGCTGAAGTTACAGGTGTGTGTGACCATGACTGGCATGTGGTCTTGATAATTCTTTTTGGAGTGAGATAAAATCTTAGTGTAGGCTTAATTTGTATTTCTCTAATTGCTAGAGATGTTAAACATTTTTTTGTGTGTATTTGTTAACCTTTCTTCTTTATTTTTTTTGGTATTAGGGATTGAACTCAGAGGCACTTAATCTCTGAGCCACATCCCCAGCTTATTTTTATATTTTATTTAGAGACAGGGTCTCACTGAGTTGCTTAGGCTCTCACTAAGTTTTGAGGCTGCCCTTGAACTTGGATCCTCCTGTCTCAGTCTCCCAAGTGGCTAGGGTTATAGGCATTTGCCTCAGTGCCTTGCCTTGTATCATATATGAATGGAATACAATTTTTGGGAATTGTCTGTTTAGTTCCTTTGCCTATTTATTGATTGGGTTATTATTATTATTTTGCTTTTTGGTATTAAGCTTTTTGAGTTTATTGTATATTCTTGAAATTAACACCTATCTGAGATGTTGGTGGCAAAGATTTTCCCCCATTCTGTAGGTTCTCTCTTTGTTCTTGATCATTTTCCTTTGCTGTGGACAAGCTTTTTAGTTTGATACTATCCCATTTATTGGTTTTTGATTTTATTTCTTGAGCTTAGGAGTCTTGTTGAAGAATTAAGTTCCTCAGTGGACAAGATGGAAAGTTGGGCTTACATTTTCTTCTAGTAGGTGCAGAGCCTCTGGTCTAATATCTTGGTCTTTGATCCACTTTGAATTGAATGTTGGGCAGTGTGAGAGGTAAGGGTTAAATTTCATTCTATTACATATGAATTTCCAGTTTTCCTAGCACCATTGGTTGAAGAGCTACCATATTCAAAGGGAGGGAACCAGGTTCTCTCAAGTCTCTAAGATTTATTATATTCCCCTGCGTAAAACACTTTCCACACCTGATTTCTTCCTGGTCTCCTGGTCGCACCTCTGAGTCATTTGGTGGGTGTCTCCCAGGCCTGTTTTTTGGACCCAGCTTGGAATTCCCAGGTATAGGCTCCCACAGCTGCCGGCAGCTTAGTGGGGTGGCATGATGGATCTTGCCTTGCTCTCCATAGGTAACTGGGAGACACAGGGCACCTTTCCTGCGTCAGGTTACAGTGCAGCATACCCCCTGCATCAGTCCAGTGGTGACCTGGATCTTTGATTTCTGTGTATCATGACATGCCATGGTGCCACCTGAAGTGTGGGTTCCCTTATTCCCTTTCCATGCCTTGCCCACGTGGGTCAGCTCTGGCAGCCGCAGGTGGTGGTGAGCTTTCTTCTCTGATTATTACATCTAACCTTATGGGTCCTCAGGGTCTTCTGAGAGCCTAGTATTAAATCCTAGTAACATCTTACCCACCTCACTGAGAAGCTGTTTTATCTGCCTTCCTGGTCTCACACCATGGAGCAGCTTGGAAAGCGACCTCCTCTATCTACTCTACTGTCTTCCAAGCCTTTTCCAAACTTGTGTTGGTCTGTTCTTGTCTGTGCTTAGCCTACTTTAGGTTACTCATATTTCTTGCATCTGTTCTGGGTTTTGTCAAATTTGTAAACTTCTTACCACAATTTCCTCAAATATGTTTTTTTCCTCTGGGATTCATATTATATTTATTTTAGGCCTTTTGAAAGAATCTAATAAGTCACTATGCCTATTTCGTTTTGTTCTTAATTAAAAAAAATTTATTTTGGGAATTTATTGCCATGCCTTTTTGTTCATGAATCCTTCCTTCTCAGTGTCCAGTCTACTGTGTATTTCATCAGGTGAATTTTCCATTTCATGTATTTTTGGTTTCAATAAATGTTTATTCTTTTTTGTTATCTTTTCTTGTTCTTACCTGCTAGTCTTAAAAAAGAACCCCACCCCTAAATTGGTCAGAGATATAGTAGCTGCTTTTATTGCCTTTTTCTTCTCTCTCTTTTCTTTTGTCCTAGGGATTGAACCCAGGGCCTTTCACATAGGCAAGTGCCTTTCTACTGACATAACCTACATGTCTTTTTTTTTACTTTCATCATATGTGTTATTTCTGAATATGTAGTGACATTTTCATGGTTATTGGAGGCTTGTTGGTTTCTCTGTTAGTTTTTCCCACTCCATTTCACCTCTTAAAGGCCCAAAGTGTGTTCCTGCCAATACTACCATCCTGGGGCTAAGCCTTTTTCTTTGGACCTTTGGGGGACACTCATCTAAACCATAGCACCTTATTAGTTTTGGAGTGGATCTTGGGCATTATGATGTTTACCACATAAGTGTTTAGATTGTGTTGGTGTACTGTAAAGAAGGCTTGGTTTAGCTAGTCAGAGTTTCTTTAGGTGTTTTTTTTTTTTTTTAAAGCTTTGTCAGTGGGACTCAAGATAGTCTTTGGATCATGTTTTAATGTAAAAGCTTTATTGAGATCTAAAACATGTTGTTTTTTAGAATAGATAGATACCTGAGATAACCAAATTATAAAAGGAGAAGGCTTATTTTGGTTCACAGTTTCGAAGGTTCCAGTCCTTGATCCATTATTGGCCTTGTGGCTTTTGGGTCTGTGACAAGGCAGCAACATGTAGCAAAACTATACCCCTTATGCCTGTGATGTGAAAAAGAAAAAGAGGAGAAGGGGCTGATGTCCCTCCTCTTAGAGTTTCCACTGCCTCCCAGTGTGCCAAGCTGGGCACTAAGCCTTTAATCACAAGGGAAATGTCCTCTAGAGGACGTTCTAGTTCCAAACTCTGGCATATACCATTTGCCCGTTTAATGAATATAATTCATTGGTTTTTATCACAAAGTTGTGTAACCATCATCGCTGTCTACAGTTTATTTACCCTAAAAGGAAATCCTAATATTAATCCTCAGTCATTACTCATTTCCCTTTCTTCTCAATCCCTAGAAATCTCTAGCTACTTTCTGTTTCTACAGATTTGCGTATTCTGGCAATAAGTGGATAAAATTATATGTAGTCCTTGGTGGCTGGCCTTTTTTCACTAAGCCTAATTTTTCAAGTATCATCTCTATTTTAGCATGTATTAGAATGTCATTCATTTTCATAATTGTCTAGTATTCCATTGTTTATCCATTTGTTAGTTTGTGGACTTTAGTTTTTACCTTTTGGCTCTTATGAGTAATGCTGACATGAACACTTGTGTATGAATTTTTATGTGGACATTATGTTTCCTTTATTTGGGTCTGTTATTTAAAGTGGAATTGTTGGGTCATATATTTGAGGAACTTATAGATTGTTTTCTAAATTGACTGTACCATTTACATTCCCACAGTAGTGTATGAGGATTCTGATTTTTCCATGTACTCTTCAATATGTGTTATCATTGGACTTTTTGATTGTGGTCATCCTAGTGGGTATTAAGTGATAACTCATTGTTTTGATTTGTATTTCCCTGATAATTAATGATGTTGAGACTATTTTTGTTTCCTTATAAATTGTTTATCATTTTTGCTTAAAGACCTATTCAGATCCTTTACCCATTTTTCAATTAGGTTACTTGTCTTTTTATTGTTCAGTTGTTTTTAATTATGCAATTTTTTTTTTGTGTGTGTTGCTGGGGATTGAATGTAGGGCATCTTTGGGTAAGTGCTTTTCCTACTGAGCTACATCCTGATACATCCTCAGCCCTTAAACAAATTTTAATTATGGTAAAATACACAATAAATTTACCATTTTAAATAATTTGAATTGTATAGTTCATTATTGTTAATACATTAACAGTGTTTATTTATACAAATTAAGACAGCTTTGTGATCCTAGGCTTTATAATCTTGTGGGACCACTGCCATATGTGCATTCCATCATTGATCATAATGTTGTTAAGTGGTGTGTGACTAGATGAAGTAAATCTTGACAGAGTTAAAGAGAGAAGTACAGAGTAATGAAATGAGAGTAGGAAACTTTAATACTCAACTTTAAATAATGAGTAGAACAACCTACAGAAGATCAATAAGGAAACAGGACTCGCACAACAATCTAGACTGATGGAATTAGCAGACACATACAGAACACTCAGTGCAATAAAAGTAGAATATACATTCCTCTCAAGTGCACATGGAACATTATCTCTGGTAGATCATGTGGTAGGCTCTGTAAACAAGTGTTAATACATTTAAAAAATTGAAATAATAGTATCTTTTTTGACCATAATGGAACTAGACTAGAAAACAACTGATGGGGCATAAATCACAAGGGAAATTAGAAAATATCTTGAGACAAATAAAAATGAAAACATAATGTGTCAAAACTTAAAAGAATCACCAAGTAGTACCTTTAGGGAAATTTATAGTGGTAAAAACTAGTATTTTGGAGTGCTCTCTTATTTGATACTGTTAGAAAAATAATCAATGGTATGTCTCCTTAAATTTTTACATCTGTGGTGATTTGTATTTAGATTTTCTTTTGTGATGTATCACTTTAAGTATTCTTTTTTTTTTTTAATTCATAGGGTACATTTAAATTTAAAGCAGAAAGTGATCTTTTCCTTGCTGAACATCACAAACTCTTACTGTATGATGGCAAACTCTCCAGTGCCATTGCCTTCACATACAACCCGCGGGCTACCGATGCCCAGCTTTGCCTGGAATCTTCTCCCAAGGACAACCCTTCGATTTTTGTTCATTCCCCACATGCACTCATGCTCCAGGTACTACTGTGATCTTTTAAGAATATATCTATGGGCAATTCTGGTGACTTATTGGTATGTACTTGATAGCTTCTCTTGAACACATGGAATGCCACATTTTAGTGTTTCTGCATTTACTATTGTGCTTTGTTTTAAACTGTTTTGGAAAAGAAATCATTGAAACTTAAGAATGTATCTTTTTTTTTTTTTTTCCAAGGATGTGAAGGCAGTTTTAACACATTCCATTCAAAGTGCTATGCATTCAATTGGAGGAGTACAAGTGCTATTTCCACTTTTTGCACAGTTGGATTATAGGCAATATTTATCTGATGAAGTTGACTTGACAATCTGGTGAGTGTCTTTTATTTTAAATTTCATGTGAGAGTTACTTTCATCTTTATTGAACTGCATTTATTGTTTGCCTTTCACATTTATTATAGAGTCAGAATATTTTCTTTAAAATGGTATTTCTTTTTTTAATATTTCTTTTTTTTATAATTGTACACAATAACTTTTATTTATTTTCATGTGGTGCTGAGGATGGAACCCAGGGCCTTGCACATGCGAGGAGAGTGCTCTACTGCTGAGCCATAACCCCAGCCCCAAAATGGCATTTCTTTATAAATGGCATGATAAATCCATATCAATGACAATAGTATTCATATAATTCTGTTTTGTCATTAGGAAATATGAAAGCTCTAAAAGCAGCAAATGTTTTAGAATGAAGTTATCAATGGCAATAATGGATTTTTAAAATTAAATTATTTATTCTAATTTGTTATATATGATGGCAGAATATAATTCATTTCATATTACACATATAGAGCACAATTTTTCAAGTCTCTGGTTGTACACAAAGTATTTTCACACCATCCATGTCTTAGGGTAATAATGTCTAACTTATTCTACGGTCTTCTCTACCCCCATTCCCCTTCCCTTCCCCTTCCTCCCCTTTGTCCTATCTAAAGCCCCCCCACCTTTTCATCCCCCATCACCATTATGAGTTAGCATCCTCATATCAAAGAAAACATTTGGCCCTTGGTTTTTTGGGATTGGTGTACTTCACTTATTTAACGTTATATTCTCCAACTCATTCATTTACCTGCAAATGCCATGATTTTATTCTCTTTTAATGCTGAGTAATATTCCATTGTGTATATATACCAAAGTTTCCCTATCCATTCATCTACTGAAGGGCATCTGGGTTGGTTCCACAATTTAGCTATTGTGAATTGTGCTGCTATAAACATTGATGTGGCTGTGTCCCTGAAGTATGCTGTTTTTAAGTCCTTTAGGTATAGACTGAGGAGTGGAATAGCTAGGACAAATGGTGGTTCCATTCCAGGTTTTCCAAGAAATCTGCATACTGCTATTCAGAGTGGTTGCACCAATTTGCAATCCACCAGCAGTTTATGAGTGTGCCTTTTCCCCCATATCCTCGGCAACACTTATTGTTGTTTTATTCTTGGTGGCTGCCATTCTGACTGGAGTGAGATGAAATTTTACAGTAGTTTTGATTTGCATTTCTCTAATTGCTAGAGATGATGAACACTATTTTCATATATTTGTTGATTGATTGTATATCCTCTTCTGAGAAGAGTCTGTTTAGTTCCTTGGCCCAAATAATGGATTTTAAAAAAGTCTGTATTTTTGTCTGTTCTCCCCCTGCCACTCTTTTTCTAATATTTTTGTTTAGATACCAGGGATTGAACCCAGGGGTACTTAACCACTGAGTCACATACCCAGCCCTTTTTATTTTTTATTTTGATACATGGTCTTGCTGAGTTGCTTAAGGCCCCGCTAAGTTGCTGAGGCTGGTTTTGAACTTGTGATCCTCCTGCCTCAGCTTCCTGAGCCACTGGGATTAGCAGGCATGTGCTATGGTGCCCAGCTATGTTCTCATTTTTCAAATATTTTAAGTTCTTAGCTGTCAGGGATTTATTATGAGAATTTAGGTTTTCATTTTATTTCTCAATCATGTATACAATCAAAAGCCAAAAACTTTAATAGTGTTATGAGGTGATTTAAGTCTATGTGTTTTTAAAAATTAGATTATACATTTGGCACTTTGTTTCCTGTGTTGTAGTGTTGAGTCTAGAAAAGGCAAAGGCATTTGAATTCTAGGATGAGTTATAAAGCATGTGAGAGGATGGCTGAATAAATTTTCCTGGCTGTATATGCTAGTGAACCTAACCATAGTAGAATAATTATGTTTCATTTATTATTTGAGAAATGTAAATAAGTTTTCTATCCTTCTCTTTTGAAATTGTCTTTGATTTCTCCTTTAATTCGCAACTTGAAACCCATTACTAAATGATGGAATGTTCTCCAGATTATTAGGCTATGAAAAAAATTTTATGAAGAAATGATCTATTGAGTTTAGTATTTGCCAATTTTTATATATTTATATAGATATTGGATATCACTGTTACCCAGGCTGGCCTTAAACTTTTGACCCTCCTGCCTCAGTCTCCTGAGTAGCTGGAATTATAGTTGTGCACCACCTTGCCTGGTTTGCTGGCTATATTTAGTATATTAAAATTAAATTACCAATAGGTCATAGAATATCTTTATGCTATTCTCTAAAAGGGCTAAGTTTCTTTTTTTCTTCCTTTTCTTTCCTCCTCCTCTTCTTTTTTCAAACATTTTGGTGTCTTTATTGGAATTGCCAGCAGCTAAAGCATTGATGTGGAGGAGGAGGTTGGCTGCTACTCTTGCTCTCTGTCTGGGAATCTCCCGTACTTGCTAAAAAGGAGGCAGCTGATCTTATTCCTTTTCCTTGTGAATATCTCTAAATATTGTAGGTCGTAGAGTATGGTTGTAGCCCTGTCACGTTTAAAATTTTGAAGACTGTCTGGAATGAACAAATTTCTTAAATTAGTATTCAGGGATCTTACAAGTTTTCTCCAAATTAACTTTACTTCTTATCTTCTTTGCTCATATAATTCTGCACAGTTCACAATAGGCCATTTAGAACCTCTACTATGTTTTGAGGATTTAAACCTTTGGATGTTTACTTTTTTCCTCCTTTTAACCAATGGCTCTTCAAAATTGAATTCATTTGCTTATCTAAGTGTATATATACATTTCTTTTTTGGTACCAGGGATTGAACCCAGGTGTGCTTTACCACCAAGCCACATCCACAGCCCTTTTTTATATTTTATTTAGAGACAGGGTCTCACTGAGTTGCTTAGCACCTTGCTTTTGCTGAGGCTGGCTTTGACTCTAGATCCTTCCATCTCAGTCTCCCCAGCCATTGGTATTATAGGCATGTGCCACTGTGCCCGGCCCCAGCCAATTTTTATATTTTATTAGAGGCAGGGTCTCACTGAGTTGCTTAGGGCTTTGCTAAGTTGCTGAGGATGGGTTTGAACATATGATCCTCCTGCCTCAGCCTCTGGAGTCGATGGGCTGACAGGTGCGTGTCACTGAGCTCAGGTTCTAAGTGTATTCTTTAAGTCCTTAATATACTTTGTACTTTTATTAGCCAGTTCTATTACTTGTTTTGTGCTTTGTTCATTTTTCTCTATATAATGTGTACTTGCATATTGTTTCTAAGTCATTCATTTATTAATGTGTATGACAAAATATATGAAATAGGTGTTTGAGTAGATCCTAATCATACATTGAAAATTTAAATTTAGTTCTGCAATAATCTTGGAGGCTGTTTTGGTAGAATGGCAATTTCTTTGAAATTGAGATTTTTATTGGGGTGTGTGTGTGTGGGTGGTGTTGGGGGATTGAACCCAGGTTTAAACATCTTAGGCGTGAGCTCGTGTCAATGAGCTGTATCCCTGGCCCTGATACAGAGAATATTTTATTGAGATAAATAGAAGGCTACATATATCTAATGTAATTTTTTAAATAGAATATGGTTTTTCAAATGATTGCCTTTTTTTTTTTTTTTAATTCTAGTTCAACCCTGTTGGCTTTCATAATGGAGCTGTTGAAGAACTCAATTGCTATGCAGGAGCAGATGCTTGCCTGTAAAGGCTTCTTGGTAATAGGATATAGTCTTGAAAAGGTAAATAAGAAATATTTTACCATTTGGATTCTTTATTTGCAGTTCATGTACTTGTTCCCTAAGTGATTAAGAAATCCCTGTCGACAAACATGTCTCCTTGGTTAACAGAAAATTAATTAAATTAAAATAACATTTTGTTGTTTTACCTTGTTTCTATTCTTGTATTAAAGAAGTGTGGTAGGGAGCCTCATGCCCTCTTTGACTTTGAGCATAAATTTGTGGGCCAATTTTTTTTTGTGTGTGTATGTGTGTGTGTTGGTAGCCTGTAATTTACTTACCTTGCTTGAATTAGTAGTGTGACCTTTAAACTACTTTTCTTTGCAGTCTTCCAAATCCCATGTCAGCAGAGCAGTACTTGAACTTTGCCTTGCATTTTCAAAATATTTGAGCAATCTTCAGAATGGGATGCCCTTACTGAAGCAATTGTGTGATCACATTCTTCTTAACCCTGCCATATGGATTCATACCCCAGCCAAGGTGACAGATACATTGATTTTGTTTTACTATCTTTGCTAAGGTTTTGTGTTTGAGGAGAATGATAATTATGAGGATATTCTTTTTTTCCTTTTACATAATATTATGTAAGATTCAGTGGCTTACCTTTTCTGACTAAGTATGTTTTTTTGCTTTTCAGGAAAATTTGGAAGTCAATGTGTTTCCCCTTCTTCTCTCTCTCCCTTTTTGTAAATGAATGTTATTATATTTCAAAATTGAGCTATGGTCTTTATTTTTTATTTTTATATTTATTTATTTATTTATTTTTTATATATGACAGCAGAATGCATTACAATTCTTATTACATATATAGAGCACAATTTTCCATATCTCTGGTTGTATACATAGTATATTCACACCAATTCGTGTCTTCATCCCTGTACTTTGGATAATAATATTTATCATCACATTCCACAATTATTTTTAAATAAAGTTTTATTTAAGAGAGATTTTGTTTATTAAATATATCAAATTTAGACAATTCTGATGTAAGTATGTAGCTCTGTTCTATTGCAAATATATACACATGTATATATGTACATGTATACATATATATACATGTACATATATACATGTATATATACGTGGTGTGTGTGTATACAAACACACATACAGAGAGAGAGAGAGAGAGAGAGAGAGAGAGAGAGAGAGAGAGAGAGAGAGATATTTCCATTCCTTAACAGTTTACCCTGTTCTCACTCTTTGTATCTCCTTATATACTTTTGCATTTTACCAATGTAATGAACTCTGTGTTTCATTTTTTGCGGGGTGGGATACTGCAGATTTAACCCAGGGGTGCTTTACCATTGAGCTACATCCCCAGCCTTTTTTGGTTTTTATTTTGAGATGGCATCTCACTGAGTTGCTTAGGGTCTCATTGAATTGGTGAGGCTGGTTTTGAACTTTTGATACTACTGCCTCAGCCTCCTGAGCTGCTAGGATTATAGGGTGTGACACCATGCCCAGCTCTTCATTTCATTCTTATTGGTGCAGCTGAAATGTCACTCTTTCTTTGGAGGTGGGATATACTAGTCTCTCTCATTTAAATTTTATATTAATTCAGATGATAAAGACATGTTTATTTGTACCTACAATGTATTTTTAGCACTTTAATAGCAAACCAGTTACTTCTATGTGAATATAAATGAATTTGTGGTAAAGTCTGGGAAGAGTCTTTATTAAATTCTGATGGATGTATTAAATCATCCTAAAAATTTAGTAGTGGTAGTTTCAAGCAAACTTGACAAAGGAAAATTTTCATTAAATTGCCTAATTATATCCATAATTTTTGTTAAAAGTCATGTTATTTCAAACCCTTTATTTTCTTCTCTCCTCCTCCTTTTCGTCCACTTGCAGTATCTATCATTGTTTAGGTTAGAATAGCACATACTTATTCTAGTTGTCAGAAAAAAATGTATGAATACTTTCTTGCTTTTCTGGAATTAAATAATATCTTAATTTCAGCTGGTCTTTTCAAATGTTAAAGAGAAAAGCAGCTGCTGACTCAGATTGCCATTTGGAAATAATCAGAGGAGGCAGCTGGAGGTTGTAGCTTTTTATCTCCAGGTTAAATTTTGACCTCTTTCGCTTTTCATGACCTTCAGTCTTATTTCTTTTCAAGGATTGTTTCAGGTTTCTTTTTAAGCCTTTTACTAGACACTTTTTTGTCTTGCTAACCAGCATATTTGTAAGGTATCATGTCTCTTTTGAAGTGGTCAGAAGGCCTCTTATTAGGTACTTACTTGTAGGGGAATATTTTTTAAGATAATTGCATGATTTTTTTAGATTTATAATATTACATTTAGTTTCTTACCTTCTACTTTTTAATAACTTTTCCTAATTTCCATTTTAGAATTTGTGAGATTGATAATAAACTTACTTCTGTTTCAGCCATCTGCTTTGTATATCCATGAGGGATTTCATTTTTCTTTTACTTTACTATAATGGTAATTATAACAAAGGGCAGATCCAAATTTTGTTGGACTTGAAAGTCATATAGTTTGTCATGGTGGGAGTGAGCTCCTTCAGAAAAAAGAATACAATAGAGTGCATACAAAACTACTCTTAGGATCATAGAAGGAGCATGCATTGATGAGTAGTTGAAAGTTTAAGCTTCATTAGCTTCAGAGTAAATCTATCTCTGGTTACTTAAGTCAAAGGTATGACTGTATGAATGAAACTTTGTTTTTGGAAAAGGAAGCAGTAATTCATAATTTTCATTTATTTTAGATCTGCTCAGAGAAAAAAATTTTAATGACCTAACAGGAAATATGAATTTTCATATCTATAATGGTCCTTTGTTTACCCAACAAGTATTTGTTGAGTGACTGCTTCTTCCTGGGTGGAGTGGAGAACAAGATAGACCTGATTTTTACCTTCATAGAATTCAGATCTATGGAGAAAGATTGAGTTACCTAATTTATATGGTTATTGGATTCTATAATGAGTGAATGAGGGAAGGTTTATTCATAATTAGCTTATGGTCTTTAATCTTAGGGTCTTCATTCATCTGTGCTGTTATTAAATCCTATTCATTTTTCTTTTACTATAGTATAATTCTTAGTAAACTTTCTCTAGTTTTCTATTTGACTGATTATAATCACGTATCTGCCAGAATTCCTGTGTGTTTCTATTTCATTTTTATTCTTTGTTCTTTTTATTAGTTTTTAAAAAAGTTTTCAGTAAATGTTTCTTTCCTGTATGTTCTTTATTTTTTAGTTGTAGATGTACACAGTACTTTAATTTTATTTATTTATTTTTATGTGGTGCTGAGGATCTAACCCAGTGCCTCACATATGCTAGGCAAGTGCTTTACCACTGAGCCAGAACCCCAGCCCCATCCTCTATGTTCTTAACATACCGCACTCATCAGATCATTTCTTGGCTTCAAAGCTGTGAATGGTTTCCCATTATCTTCAGAATGTAGTCCCTTATCTAGCTTAAGCCTTCTTAACAGGTCTCTTCTCTAGATATTTTAGTTTAGAAGCTCAGATCTTGGCTGCTAAAAGACTCAATTGGGGTGGGTTTTTTTTTTAATTTGTTGTTTAGTACACATTAACCTTTATTTTATTTTTATGTGATGCCAAGAATTGAACCCAATGCCTCACACATGCTAGGCGTGTACTCTACTGCTGAGCCACAACCCCAGCTCTGGAGAGGTTTTTAAAAACAAGAACAGAAGCAGAATCCCACTCCCTCCACCTTAGATTTTTATTTCATTAGTCTGATGTATGCTTCAGAAATCAGTATTTTAAAAAAATGTTTTCTAATTCTTATAATGTGCAGTTAGGTTTGAGAACCACTGTTCTAGGTTTAGGGAATACTTTTATTTCAACCACTATTTTCCTTATTTACAATTTCTTCTTTTCGGTCTGCCTGTCTTACTCCTTATCTTCGAAGCCTGTTACTCAATTGGTGAAGCTTTTCCTCACTATTTCAACTTACCCATAATAGTTCCTCTGGCCTCTGCATTTGTAGTATTTGAAGCTTATTCTCTAATTAGGTCATGACCATTTTTTTAAAAAATATTTTTTTAGTTGTAGGTGGACACAATACCTTTTTATTTTATTTATGTGGTGCTAAGGATTGAACCCAGGGCCTCACACATGCGAGACAAGTGCTCTACCCCTGAGCCATAGCCACAGCCCTCATGACCATTTTTTGTTTCTGCAGATGTATTTATTGTCTCTGATTTTTTGCTTACGTTTATGTGTAATTTTCTCTCAAGTGTATTTCAGCTACTGAGGGCCAGTGTATGTGCCATTGTATACCAGTAACTCAGCGCTGTGTGTATGTAGTTGTAAATGTTTACTGAATGACTGAAATCAAGTGGTTAAGAATTTGAATTATGTCATAGGAAATTTTACATTGCTTCATGGACAAATAGATAGGACCTATCCATTTAAATAGCAGTAGCTACATTAAAAAAAATCACCCTTCAGCAATCATTGAATCTTAGTATATGTATAGTTTTCTAAACTATAGTAGTCTTCTCAGCCCCTCTTTTAAATGATTCAGATTCTGTCACATTTTACCATTACTAATTGATTCTTAAATTCATTTGACCTTGATTGTTTATTTGTAGGATACCTGAAATATAGGTACCTAATTTTCACTCTCTGAAGAAATCCCCAAGGGGACACTGAGGTATCTTGCAGGGTTAAAAATGAAAATGCCTTCCCTGTCCAGGAAGATAATATAACAAATGTTCCATTGTAAATGATCAGGAGTGATTTGGTCTGTGGCCAAGGGTAGAGAGAGAGAGTGTGTGTGTGTGTGTGTGTGTGTGTGTGTGTGTGTATACATACATATACATACATATATGTATATTACTTAAAGTTATTCAGTTTATAAAATGCATTCACTAGCAATAAAATGAGAAATTCATGATTTCAAGATGAGAGTAGAAAAAAAAAGTAGTCCTGATTTTGTGCTGCAGTAAGTACTGGAGTATAGCTTTGGTGAATTTTAGAGGTACAATTTTACTGGACTTTTATATTAAGGTGATCTATGTAATAATGGAAAGCACTTAATCCTTTTTCTGATATAGGAAGAGCTTATTTTGAATCTAATATAAACATGTAAGTTCTTATGTATTTAGTCTATTTATGAGACCAAAGAATCCTTTCCTGAGAGAAATGATATACATGTATAAGAATTGGAATTTTATGATGAAAATACTAGATTTAAATGTTGTGGTAATGAATATCATAACAGAATTCTATTTTTCTAATAAATATTTCTTAAGATAAGCTCTGAATTTTTTTTTTCTTTTGTACTGGGGATTGAACCCAGAGGTGCTTAAACACTGAGCTACATCATCCCTGGCTTTTATTAAAAAATATTTTATTTAGAGACAGAGTATTGCTGAGTTGCTTAGGGCCTTGCTGAATTGCCGAGGCTGGCTTTGAACTTGTGATCCTCCTGTCTCCAGACTCCTGAGCTGCTGGGATTACAGGTGTGTGCCCACTGTGCCTAGCTAAATTTTTTTTCTGTGGATTCTTGCTTTTGCTTTTGATTATTCCTGTTTTTTTTTCCTTTTGAGTTACTACTGTTTTTTTTTTTCCTTTGAGTTGTTATAACTTCTAATTTTCTGAAGAAAATTTTAGCCTTTTAAAACAACTGGGTGTTGAGTGTGGTGGGGCACGCCTATAATCCCAATGGCTCTGGAGGCTGAAGCAGAAGGATCTCAAGTTCAAAGCCAGTCTCAGCAAAAGCAAGGCACTAAGCAACTCAGTGAGACCATGTCTTGAAGTAAAATACACAATTGGGCTGGTGATGTGGCTCAGTGGTCAAGTTTCCCTGAGTTCAATCCCCCATAACCCCTACTGCAACCCCTTTCTTCAATAAAAACCCAACAACTGTGCACATTACAGGTAGTTGGTTTATTATAAAGAAATTACTCAGGCTCATGAATAATTGCTGATTGCTAAATGGCAAAATTATTTCCATGGAATAGTGTTGTACAATTTGATATAATGGGGGTTTTACTTTATAATGCTACTGTAAAAATAGAAATTACTGATTTGATTTTGTGAGGTGTATGTATGCTTGTGTCTCAGTGTGGAGTGTTATCTGTCCTGAGGATTATCATCAAGCTCAGTATCTTACTTTTTGGAACAAGTGTTACTGGAAATGGGATAAAATGCTGATGGATTTCTTTGATTTAAGTTTTTAATGTTTTACTTTGTAGGTTCAACTGATGCTCTATACTTATTTGTCCACTGAATTCATTGGTACAGTCAACATATATAATACGATTCGCAGAGTTGGTACAGTGCTTCTCATCATGCACACACTGAAGTACTACTATTGGGCAGTGAATCCCCAAGACCGAAGTGGTATCACCCCCAAAGGATTAGGTATATCCTCTTTGCCTATGTGTTATCCCAAGAGCAAATCAGGATGTTTGATAGTATCATATTATTGTGCAGTTTTTATAAACCATTATGGCAAAATTTTATTTTAATCTTATAGATAATTTTAATAGTTTGTTTCCTGTGTTTGCCACAAGTTGATAACTTGCTCTTTATATGGAAGAACAGTGCTTGTGCCCATATAAGTTGTTTGGGTAGCAGATATGACTAAAATATTTATAGTGCACTGCAAGTAAGAAGAAATTTCTTAGTTTGTTGCTGGTATTGGTGCTGAGATTCATTGAAAACAGTGTTTTGGGGAGATGGATATTTCTTAAAGAAGTAGGGGGCATCTGCTTCTAATAGAGATAATGAAATTATTATAAAATCACAGTAATGTTTTTCTTATTAGTCAGGACTGACTCAATGAAAGGTTAATATTCATTCATCATGTCAGCAGTTTATGGAAGGGGGAAAATAGAACTTGAACTTTTGCAAAATCTTCAAATTGGCTATGTAAAAAACGAGTTTTTCAGCTGATGTCATGTGACTGTTTGAGGTACAAATTGATGCCAATGTCCAGAATTTGCCTCTCTACTAGTTTTTCTTCTGTGTTGGCTGTTTTAGCATATTTTTTCCCTTTATAGTGGCCAGCAGCAGTCTATCTTCACATCTTTCCAGCTTTAATTGCAACAGAGCAATCTGCCTATATCCAGTATTTTCAGCAAAAGTCTCTTTCAGTCTCTTTGCAACTTGGTGGTTCTGACTGCAGCATGTTCCCATATCTGTGGCAGTTATTGTACTGATGGCCCAGAACACTTTTTTGGAGAGTAGGAATGGGTTCAGTCCCTTGATGAAATTGAAGGGCTGTGGTTTGAAATCAGGAAATAGATGGCTGAGGAGCCAAACAAGATATGTTCTCATCTTAGTCAAAGGCTATTTAAATATACAAAGACACATTTCATATTTATATAGTACTTTTTAAGTCACCTTCAAAATAAACTCAGTTTTCTTTTTCTTTTTTTTTTTGAGAAAGAAAATTGGATCTTTACTTTAGAAAGCTGTGAGGACATAAAAAGTGATATGACTTGTTTAAGCTGGCAAGCGTGTGGCAGATGTAAAGCCAAGTCAGAATTTCCTGGTGATGGTTTAATGTTGCTCTGGATGTATCATGTCTTGTCCTGGGTGCTGGCTTTGTATTCTGACCTTCATTTTATAACTAACTAGTGACTGGGAAACTCTCATTCTTCACATGAGAGAGCTGAATAGACTTCTTGATTCTATTGTAAATCTTTAGCCTGTTCTTTGTCTAGGAATTATCACGTGGAACACATTTTAAACAATTTTCTTCCTATTTTAATTGATATTTTAAGGCCGTGGTGGTCCTGTGCCTTGGTGGTCTAGTAACTAGTTAGCTGTAAATAATGATGGGAGGTGTGGATTGTAGAATATATGAGGCAAACAGGTACGAAACTTAAGATCTTAGAACAATGGGTATTTGGTTTCAAAAGCTTTTTACTTTAGAATTATATGTTTGAGACATGAAAATTGACTTAATGTGAGCCATGTGTTACCAAGGACTTTTCTAAGCAGAGACTGAGATGTCAGAGGTAGTCAGCATAATGTTTCCCTTCTTCATGAACAATGCTGTGTGGTGAGGCATGTTTCTTTTTGAGATTTTTTTGTAATAGCTATAAGAGAAAAAGTTGTTTTCATTTTGAATTCACATATATTATTAATTTTCAAAGTTTAGATTTTCCTTTTTTTAACTTGTTACCTTATTAACACCTTCAGAGTCTTAAAATGAAAGTGTACATTATTACTGAACACAAATTTCATTTGTCACTTCATTTTTATGTTTTTGAAATCTTTTGATCTACTTAAAGTATAGACTTTTTTATTGTAGTTTCAGCACAATCTGTTTTGTGCACTTGTAGTATTGTGTGTATAATTGTGTGTGGGATTGAATGCTTGTCTTTTTCTTTTGAGGGGCATAGAAGGGGAAGTCACTCTTATTTTTTTTTTTTTTTTGGTACCAGGGATTGAACTCAGGGGCACTTGACCACTGAGCCACATCCCCAGCTCTATTTTGTATTTTATTTAGAGACAGGGTCTCACTGAGTTATTTAGCACCTCACTTTTGAGGAGGCTGACTCTGAACTTGTGATCCTCCTGCCTCAGCTTCCCTAGCTGCTGGGATTATAGATGTGCGCTACTGCACCTGGCTGGAAGGTCACTCTTTAGAAAATTTTTATGTTTCTTGTAAGTAAATGGAAAAGCTATTGGGAATGAGAATTTAATATTTAGATCACTTTGAGGTCTTCGAAATACTAAATATGCGAATCTTGTTTCTTTTTAATAGATGGACCACGACCTAATCAAAAAGAAATACTTTCTCTACGAGCATTCTTGTTGATGTTCATTAAGCAATTAGTCATGAAGGTGAGTTCATATTTCTTATCCTGTAGCATACTATGTATTGTAGCTGATCATTTCACATAAAATATAGGCTTGGTTTTTCTTTGTTAGTGAAATTAGACATTGAAATAATCTTTGAATGATGTTTGTTTCCTTTTTAAAAATTTTGTTTCTGTTGGGACACACATGAACATAAGTTACTGCACAATTATAGATTGATTATTGTAGTATATTATATGTTATAAAATCTGTATGAGATCTCAAGTGTTCTCATTCTTTCATTGAGCAAATATATACCGAGTAACTGTTAAATACCAGGTACTAATCTTGACACTGGCCATATAGTAACCAGCAAAGCTTCTAAAGGAGGTTTCATTTCTAGGGCCTTCTTGTATGACAATCAGATTTTTAGAGTTAGTGCTCTTGTATAAATGTACCAGATAGGAGTTTTGGCTTTTAGAATTGATTACATTTTGTTTCTCTTCATTTTATTATAGGTAAAGTAAATTTTAATAATATTTTTAAAGAAGGCATTTGCTTTTATAGGGTAGCAATATGTAATTTTTTTGTTACTTATATTTTATTTAGAATTTTCTTACATAATTTTATTTCTTTTTTATATTATATACTATATTCTAATATATTCATATTAAATATTATGTTAAAAATGTATTATGTTAGAATATAAATTATAAATATTTATGTATACTATATTAGAATATGTTCTGTATTCTAATATACATATATTCTATATTCTTTTTTAATTTATTTGTTCTAATTAGTTTTACATGACAGCAGAATGCATTTTGATTAATTGTACAAATATGGAGCACAACTATTCTTTTCTCTGGTTGTACACAATGTAGAGTCACACCATATGTGCAGTCATACCTGCACTGAGGGTAATGATGCCCATCGCATTTCGCCATCTTTCCTGCTCCATTCCACCTCCCCTTCTCCATCCCCTTTGCCCAAAGTTCCTCCATTCTTCCCATGATGGCCCCCAACCCCTTCCCTTCACCTCCAATCATGGATTAACGTCTACTTCTCAGAGAGAACATTTGGTCTTTGTCTTTTTGGCTTATTTTGTTTAGCATGATATTTGCCAACTCCATCCATCTATTTGCAAATGCCATAATTTTATTCTCTTTTAATGCTGAGTAACATTCCATTTTGTATATATAACACAGTTTTTTTATGCATTCATCTGTTGAAGAGCATCTCGGTTGGTTCCACAGTTTAGCTAATATGAATTGAGTAGTTGTACACATTGATGTGGGTGTGTCACTATAGTATGCTGATTTTAAGTCCTTTAGATATAGACTGAGGAGTGGTATAGCTGTGTCAAATGGTGGTTCCATTCCAAGTTTTCTAAGGAATATGTTCTATATTCTTATACATACATATTCAATATTCTTTATTAGCTGCTAGATAAAATTTTGACAAGTGAACCTGTGAGTGTGTGTGTGTGTGTGTGTGTGTGTGTGTGTGTATTTGAGATTGCAGCTTTGTTTTACAATTAAAATATTGATAAAGAATGTGAAAATTTTCATACTGAGCTCATATTTAAAAGTTCAGTGTTCTCAAAAAATTACTCTTCATATTTTAGGTACTTGACCATTTATCTTAGTTATACTCTTTACTCTAAATTTAATTTTAAGTAGAAAATTTGTCTTCTGTATTTAGAGGAGTGGTAGGTGTGGATAATTACTGTAACATCATAATTTTATTGGTTTTGGCTATTTTATAGGATTCTGTAGCTTTACCAAAGAGGCTTTCATATATGGTGTTGAAAACAGATATTGATGTCAGATTTCATTTGACTTCTGCACAGTCTTGGAGATTGAATTATGCTTCCTGAAATTTTTATTTTGAATATAGATTCTGTATTACAATATATTTTTGCCTGTTTTAAAACAGTTGACAAACTTGACAAATCTATGTGTGTAGTTTCCCTTTTAAAAGTAGTTTTCATATGTAAGCATCAGATACTTATATTATTTTTCTGAAGGATTCTGGAGTGAAAGAAGATGAACTGCAGGCCATCCTTAATTACCTACTGACAATGCATGAGGTAATATTTTAATTTCATATTTTGGGATCTTATTTTCTGAAGCTTCATTATGAACTTTTTAAAGGGTAAAAACAGTAAATCTTCATTGATCATATAATTGTAATAGGAAGTAAGGGTGTCTATTTAGGAATTAAATTCCAGCAACTTTTATTTAAATCATTTCTTATCACAGGATGGCTCTGAGAATAATCATGAAAGGCTTTAAAAAGTGTTATGGCTGGGGTTGTGGCTCAGTGGTGGAGCACTCACCTAGGGTGTGTGAGGCCCTGGGTTTAATCTTCAGTACCACATATAAATAAATAAATAAAGGTATTGTGTCCAGCTTCAACTAAAAAAAAATGTACATATATATAAAAATAGTGTTACACTTAGATTTCTTTGCGTTAAATCAAGGTGAGAAAAACTAAAAGTTTAGAAATGGATGGAATTATTATGTCTTTATTTTAAATGATAATTCAAAATTCTTACCTTGTGAATTAATAAATATACTTTTAAAATGATTAATAATTGAAAGGTAATGGTCTGACCTATGTTTGTTAATAATCAGGGCATAAAATAATGGCTTAAACCAGTGTCACATGCCTGTAATCCTAGCAGCTTGGGAGCCTGAGGCAGGAGGATTTCAAGTTCAAAGCCAGCCTCAGCAACTTAGCAAGGCCCTAAGGAACTCAGTGAGACCCTGTCTCTAAATAAAATGCAAAAAAGGATTGGAGATGTGGCTCAGTGGTTAATTGCCCCCATTAAAAAAAATGGCTTAAATTTCTTAATTGGGTCATATTTGGTTCAAAATCATTAATGATTATGATTTTTTCCCTTGAGTACCATGTTGTATTATGTTTTTAGATTTTCCTGACCAGAAATAATAGTTGACAAGTTTTCTATTGAAATTCCTGTTATTATGATTTTGTCTTTTATCATTAAATGGAACAAATAAAGGAATTCATAAGAGATAATTGGAAGTCACAATGGTCCTTATTTTCTCTGTGTCTTAATTCTGGGATCTTTCAGGTCTTCTAAATAATATTTCTCCTGAGGCTCAGTGCCCCAGCTCTAGATTATCTACTTAACTTACCAAAAATAGTAGCTGTCATAGCAAAAATTCAAAAGCACTAAAGGAAAAATTAAAGTCAAGACAACCAAATGAATGAACCTGTGATAGTGGCTCCCCTGCCTCCTTTTTCCCTTTGGGTCAGTATTCCGTATATATACTTAATGGAATATCCAACAAAGGCTGTGAAGGATTTTCATGAAGATTTTTTTGGAGTTCAGAACTCACATGTGCTCCTGTGCTGATATTCTATAAATATTAACAAATTTTAATTTGTGTAGTAGTATATTGACTCAGTAATGAACATTTAGGGCCATCTTAATCTTTAATACTGACAACAGGTGATATATAAGAACAACCCAGGACTGGGGTTGTGCTTCAGTGGTAGAGCACTTGATTGGCATGTGTGATCCTCATTACCACATACAAATAAATATATAAAATAAAGGTATTGTGTCCATCTACAATTAAAAACTATTAAAACAAAAAAAGAGCTATCCAGTCAACATTTTCCAAAAAATATTCTTTTAGAGATATTTTCTTAAGAGACATGGTGAACAAAGTATTCTAGGTTAAATAAATTTAGGAAATAATTTATAACCTTTTGCCCCTAACACTATCACCAGATTCACATATATTAGTATGTTAATGACTCTGATATGTATTTCTATAATAAAAAATACGACTTAGTTTCCTCTCTTCTCCCAGTTTTAGTGACATGTGAGCCTTCATTGGGGGTAGGAGAAATCCACTAAGTTAGATCTACTATTTCTAGAGAATGTGCCTTTGGGAAATCTTGACTCATTATAAGAGATATTTTATTTCTCAGAGTAAGAAATTACATGGCTATTTGATGATGTGTATTTTGATTTATATAGATGAAAGTATTTTAAGAACAATTTGTGGCTCAGCGGTAGAGCGCTCATCTCGGTGGGACCCTGGGTCTGGTCCTCAGCACCATGTAAAAAAATAAAATGAGTGAAATAAAGGTATTGTGTCCAACCATAAAATAAATATTTAAAAAAGAGAACAATTTGTGCAAAACAAGTATTATAGATATGTCTATTTTTATAAAGTTTAAATTTCTTCTGTTTAGAAGTATTCATATGTATTGCTTTTTCCTCATTTTTTAACTTTTAAATTTCTAAATAGGATGACAATCTAATGGATGTCCTACAGCTGCTTGTTGCATTAATGTCAGAGCATCCTAACTCTATGATTCCTGCTTTTGACCAAAGGAATGGGTTACGGTAAGTGTTACTACAGCAAGAGTCTTAATTAAAAAAAGGGCTACTTTGGAAATACTGGAAAGATTCTTAAATATTAAAAGTAGTATTTGACTTTACATTATTATGTGAATTAAGATATAAGACACATTTATTTCATTATTTTGCTTTTTAAATGAACCTTGGAGACTCTATATTGAGTGACATTTTTTTGATACTGGGGATTCAACACAGTACTCTTGTATTTTTTATTTTGAATCTCACTAAGTTGATGAGGCTCATCTCAAACTTTTCATCATTCTATCTCAGCCTCCTGTGTCTCTGGGATTACAGGTATTTGCCACTATGCCCAACATTCTTTATTACTATTTGAGTAGTAAAGACAGATACATCATTTCACTATTTTCTATGTTGAGTACTATTGTAAGGTTGATGTCAGCAGAGTTATCTTTGTGTCCTAGAGCAGTAGTATACAATTGCTATTCAAGAGAAGCTCTGCCCTCCCTTTAAAATATTGCTTCTGTTGGGTGTGGTGAAGCAAGGCTGCAATTCCAGCAACTCAGGAAGCTGAGGCAGGGGATTCACAAGTTTGAGGTCAGCCTCAGCAACTTAGTGATATCCAGTTTCAAAATGAAAAGCACAAAGCACTAGGATGTAGCTCAATGGTAGAGCTTTCTGGGTTTCATCCCCAGAATTGTAGAACAAACAAATAAAATACACACACACACACACACACACACACACACACACACACACACACACCCCTCCTCTGACTCCTAATTCCAAATCATATTGGTTTTCTTGGGCTACCATAACTGAATACAATAGATTTGTCTGCTTATACAATAAAAAACTTTTTATGTTTTATATTTGTACATTGGTGGATACTGGAAGTTCAACCTAAAGGTAACAGCAGGGTTGGTGTCTGGTGAGGGCTTTTCTCTTGGGCTGGACATTCTCTTTCTATGACTTTGCATGGCAGAGAGTGAGAGAGAATGAACTCTCTGGTGTCTCTTATAAATATGCCAACATTATTGGATCAGGGTCCCATTTTAATGGCTTCATTTAACCTTAATTATTGCTTTAGGGGCCCTATTTTCAATTCAGCCACACTGGGGGTTCGTGCAGCCTTACCATATGAATTTTTGGGAACACAGACATGTAAAACGTTTAATTCAAAATAACCACCACAGACAAAAGCACCATACCTTCCATTTACATATTGGGGAGTTTAAAAGATTTTTGTGACACAAAGTTTAATAGCTGCTTTGTTAAATGATCAGCTAGAGTCACTAATCATCTCATTATAATAAATTTCCCACATTAATCTTATCACATATCCTTTATTTGCTATTATAAGACAGAAATGACTATTATACTTAAGAAATGTATTTTTTAGAGTTTTCCAGAGAAACAGATCCAGTAGTGTGTGTGTGTGTGTGTGTGTGTGTGTGTGTGTGTAAGGTAGTTTCAGACAGAGAAATTTCAATGAACTAGGCTACAAGACTATGGAGGCTGAGAAGTCCAAAATCTTTAGAGGTAGGCTGTAGAGCCAAAGAAGAGTTGTTGTTGCAATTTAGGTCCAAAAGCAGACTGACAGAATTTCTTTTTCCTCTAAAGGAAGTCACTTTTTTCCTTAGCCTATTTTCAAGACCTTCAAATGATTAGATAAGGCCCACCACTTGTTATGGAGAATGCTTTACTCACTAATGATTTAAATGTTAATCTCACCCCCCCAAAAAAAATACTTTTACAAAAACATCTAGCATTAATCTTCAACCAAATATCTGGGTATCATGGCCTAGCCCAATTGACCCATACAATTAGTATAAGAGTAAAGGCATTTATTTACAGTGTGTCATTTATTTATAGTTTTGCCACAATCAGAAATTACTGTTTCTCCTCACAATTGTCTAATAATTTTTTTGAAATAAATCAAATTACTGATAAACCAGCCCTAGACACAAACAGAAAGATACTAAAGAACCAAATAATTTAGAACAGAATTATAGATAAGAACCTATGAAATATATATATATATATATATATATATATATATATATATATATATATATGTATGTATGTATGTATGTTGTTCAGCCATCTCAGATTTTAAAGCAAAATGATGTTAAATGTCCTCCAGGTTGCTCTTAAATTAAGAAAAACCTATACTTGACTGCTTGTTCTTAATTAGTCAGATGGTTTTAATCTCATACCATATCACTCTGTTCTTTCTCTGACTTGTATTGTGAGTTTATAAGTAGATATTGGTAAGGTTCCCCCACCCCCAAATCAAAGAATGTATTTACTAGACTTTTGTGAAGGAAGAAAGCACATGCCTACCAAGCATTTGTAGATGTTCAATCTTAGGTTTGTGGTCCCTGTGACTGTTGGGTTTCAGTAGGCTTTGGAGTCTTATTCTGTATTTAAGTAGGATAAGTATTTGTATTTATCTAGCATTGCAAAGAATGGATATTTTTAATAAGCAGCTTGATTTTTAATGGGTTTGAAATCTTCTAAATAAAGATCAGAATTTTTTATTCTTAGTAATCATATTAATACAAAACAGACTGGTCTTATTAACTTGTTTCTTTAGTATTTCATATTTGTTAACTTAGTTTCAAAATAATTAAAAGGTTTATGTGAAGATGTAGTTTTTAAAATTTTGGTGTCTATAACCTTATATTGTTAGTATTTGTGTGGTAGTGTCCAATATTTTGTTAATTATTATAGGATCTTACTAATTTTTACTTTAAAATAATTTTAAGGCAGGAACATAGACATTTAATTATGAGTAAAAATTATGTTATTGAAATTCTTGACAATGAAAATTTGTACTATATAATTTTAGTTTTAGTGTGTGAACTCTTGGTTCACAGCCTCATATCAGACTTAGTTTCCCTAGGACTGAACATATTCATTGTGGATAATTCCTTGTATCCTCACCTTTCAGTTTTTTTTGTAAATGTGTATATATATTTTTAGTTTTAGATGGACACAATACCTTTATTTTATTTGTTTTTATTTTTATGTGGTGCTGGCGCTCGACCCAGTGCCTCATGCATGCTAGGCAAAGGCTTTGCCACTGAGCCACAACCCGGCCCCACCTTTCAGTTAATGCCTTAACTTTGAAGACACTTTCTGCCATTCTGTTTATCTATTCCTGTTTTAAAAATCTGTACCTTTTCAGCATTGCAATGTTTCCACATCAAAAATCTTATGCTCCAGTGTCTTGCTTATTGATCCCACCCATCTGTTTCCTTCCATTTTTCTGCTACCATTCTTTCCAGTGCTCTTCAGGCTCCTAGAGACCTTTGTCCCTTGATCTCCCTATTATTATACTAGTCTGTCATTTTTCTATCCTTGTTTACTTCCTTCCTATCCTGGTTGACTGCTGGAACTGGTTTCTAGTGAAAACTCCCTTCTACCATTGTCCTGTTACATCATCTCTTGAGAATCGTAATCCTAAATCAGTCTGTGTAGGGACCATCTCAGCTGGTGGAAGAAATCTTGTAGCCCATATATTAAAGTTGTTTTTTAAAATCAGTTGCACTTTTACCATTGTTAAACCTTGGATTTTATTTGTCCATTCAGATAAGATTCCAGATTTTTACAGTTTTTCATTATTGTTCTCAGCAACAGTAGCTTTATCTACTTCATCAAAGCTATCAGAAGGGAATTATTTCAACTTCCATCTTCTTTTTTTAAAGGTGTACACCAGAGCCTATTCTTCCTGTTTTTTATTTTTATACCAGGGATTGAACCTAGGGGTCTTAACCACTGAGCCACACCCCAAGCCCTTTCTATTTTTTATTTTGAGACAGAGTCTTGCTAAGTTGCTTGGAGCTTCACTAAGTTGCTGAGGCTGGCTCTGAACTTTTGATCCTCCTGCCTCAGCCTCCTGAGTTGCTGGGATTACAGGCCTGCGCCACCAAGCCCAACCTTCTTCCTGTTTATGACTGTCTTTCCACTGTTGCTTTTGATCATATTTTTTTGTATTTCTTATGTTGCCTTCTTTTGGTGACTTTTCCATAAAGGTCTATTTTAATAGATATGTTGGGCTGCAGCCACTCCGATTCTTTTAAATATTGATTATTGCTGCTTTCTTGCTACAGTGACAGCTGAGAGTGTGACAGAGATGATAAGGCCCACACAATATATTTACTATCTGATTAGTTACAGGGATGTTTCCTAACCCCTGTGTTAGTAAATGCTGATAGATTCCCCACACCCCTCCTCTCATTATATGTTATTTCAAGACTAGGTTAAGCTCTAGCAAAATGCGTTTTTGTAACTGTGGGGTTTGGGTCAGTTTTGTGTTTTATAGACCTTAAAAATGTTGTTTTTTTGTAACATTTACTTGACACCATTTGCTACTGTAACAAAATTATTTGATTCAATGTATGCTTCACTAAGTTTGGCAGTATCATTTTGATTTTTATAGTATTAGTACAGCATAATTGACATGCAAACAATTGCATGTTTGAAATATATAATTGGTTAAGTTTCAACATAATGTATAAAATATGAAACCACCACAATAAGGTAATGGCAAATCTGCCACTGCCAAAAGTTTCCTGGTGCCCTTTTGTAATTCTTTCCTTATACTAATCCCAAGTCAGATAGTGAGCTGCTTATTGTCACTGTAGTTTACATTGGATTTGTAGATTTTTGTATAAATGGAATCATGTAGTATGCAATGTTTGTCTTTCTCTTTCACTCACCATAAATTGTTTTGGGATCTATCAATATTGTTGCATATATCAATAGTTTATTCTTTTTTTGTTATTGAATACTATTCCATTACTTGTTATGTCCCACAAATTATTTAGCCATTCTTTTATGTGGACATCTATTTTTAGCTTCTGGTTCTTGAAAACAAGCCTGCTTTGAACATTCATGTAAAGTATTTGTGTGGATATATGCTTTTGTATATCTTGGATATGTATCATTATATCAGCATATAATGATAGGTATACTTTTAATTTTTAGGTAATCATTAAACTGATTTCCAAAGTTATAGTGTCATTTTATATTCCTCCAAGTAGCATGTGAGAATTTGCTCGCTTCATGTTCTCAGCAACACTTGGATGATCAGTCTTTAATTTTAAACATTCTAATAAGTTTGTGATAGTATCTAGTCTAGTTCTAATTTGCATTTCCTTAGTAACTAATTATGTCCAGCATCTTATCATTTGCTTGTTTGCCATTTGTATAGATTTCTTGAGTGAAATGCCCAAATCTTTCCCTCATTTTTTAAATTGTTTTTTATTTTCTACTTTTGTGTTTAAGAATTTTCATATAGTCTGGGTATAAGTACTTTATCTGGTATGTACTTTGTAAATATTTTCTCCAGTCTGTGGTATATCTTTGTGCTCTTACCAGAGTCTTTCAAAGAGTGGTTAGTCTTAATTATAATAAAGTCCAAATTCTTTTATGGATTATTGTATTTGTGTCATATGTAAAAACTTTTTGCCCATGTCAAGTTTGGAAATACTTTCTTCTAAAAGTTTTATAGTTTTAGATTTAACATTTTAGTTTATGCATAATTTAATGTTAGTTTTTGTATTTGATGAGAGACATGGATCAAGGTTGTTTTCTTTGTTTTTTTTCATATATTGAATGCTTTATTTTTTTTTATTGGTTGTTCAAAACATTACAAAGCTCTTGACATATCATATTTCAAACATTAGTTTTAAGTGAGTTATGAACTCCCATTTTTACCCCAAATACAGATTGCAGAATCACATCGGTTACACATACACATTTTTACATAATGCCATACTAGTAACAACAGTAGCATTCTGCTACCTTTAAGGTTGTTTTCTTTTTACATATGAATATTCAGTTCTTCTGGAACCATTTGTTGAAGCGATTATCTTTTCTTCACCAGATTACCTTCTTAGTTGAAAATTTCAGTTATTTTTACATTAATTATTTGTTTTTCTTGATGCTAAACCTAAACTGTTGTAATTACTGTAGGCATAAGGTTAGACAGTGTGAGTTTTCATATTTTGTTCTTCTTTTACCAGTTGCATTTTCAGATATGTTTTAGAATTGGCTTGTCAGTTTCTATAAAAGCTTGCTGGAAGTTTGTGATTACCTTGAATCTATAAATCAGAGGGAACAAATAATAACTTAATATTGATCCAGTATTGATTCTGAATTATGAACTCTACATCTTTCTCCATTTAAGTCTTTGTTTTGAGCAGTTTAGTAGTTTTCAGTGAATAGTTTTAAAAATTAGTTTAGATTTCACATTTAGTATTTAGATTTCTTTGTCAGATTTATCTTTGAGTATTTAAGATTTCCTGATGCAATTGTAAATGATATTCTTAACATAAATTTTTGTTTATTCATTGCTACCACTTATAAATACACACTATGGCTTGGACATGAGGTGTTCCCCAAAAGGTCCTGTGTGAGCAGGAGGTAAATGATTATATTATGAGAGCTGTCTCTTAATTAGTGGATTAATCCATTTGATGGATTAATAATTTAAATGGATTAACTGGGTCATAACTGTAGGCAGGCAGTGTGTGATGGGAGGAGGAGGGTCTGGGGGCATATCCTGGAAGGGTGCATCTTCCCTTGGCCTTGGTGTCTCCTCTGCTCCCTGGCTGCCATGAATGGAGTAGCTCTCACAGCCTTTTCTTCAATTTAGACCCAGAGCAGTGGATTCAGCTGACCATGGATTAAATCTCTGAGACTGTCCATCAAAATAAACCTTTTCCTCCAGAGATTTGTTTAGGAAAGTACATCATATTCAAGGGAGAATGGGACATTCTCAACAGAGATGCCTTTGGGGTAACGCAAGGGATATGTATTCGAGGCAAAATAGGGGTCACCTCTAGAAAGAGAGACAGTTCCAAATAACCTTTTTCTTCTTTAGGTTTTTCTGGTCAGGAATTTTGGTCACAGTGAGGTAAAGCTGACTAACATAATACAATTTTCATTTTTTTCTTTTTTCTGAGAGAGTGTGTCTCCATTTTGCCCAGGCTGGCCTTGAATTTATAATCTTCTCATTGTTCCTGGCTTGTTTGATCTTGTTTCCTATAAGTTATTAGTTCAATGGATTTTTTTGCTGATTCCTTATGATTTTCTATGTAGATCTTTGGTCTGCAAATCAAGATAGCTTTAATTTTTTTTTCTGTTCTGAATAATATTACAAGTTCTACCTCTCCATTGTGTGTTGTAGTTCCAGTGTCCTTTCATTTTCAAGATCTATCTTGCCTTGCTTTGGGTCTTTGTTGTCCATTTTCCACACAGGAAGCAGGCAGAGAATTGGCGGGCATTTCAAATCTTATTTGAATTTAGAAAGACTGCTTTTCTGATTTGGGTGTGTTCTGTATGTGTGTATTTCTTGGGTGAGTTTCAGACTTTTGTAGGTTCTTTTATAGATTTAGAGGATCCTTCTCCTCTGTTCTCATCTATCCCCTGCTCCCTTCTAGGATGTATTTTCTAATTTCTTCTAACTAGAAACAGTGTTTCTCAGAACTTTGGCCACCTGAGTTTCTAACATCCAAGTGTGAATCCAGAGCCTGCTTTTTGGTTAGATTCAGAAGATAAAAAAAAAAAAAAAGACTTAGACCCTTATCTTTATATGTGGGATTCTGACTCATAACTCCCCTATACAATGCACTTGCTCTTTTTAGTCTTTGTAGTGCTTTGGTAATTGTTTTTTTATTCTCCCCTGTAGTTTTAGTTGTAATATTGAAGACAGAAAGGCTTTATTTGTCTTATTCTTGTGGTTGAATGAACATTCCCTGTTGGTTTTTAAAATTATTTTTTATAAGTGGTTTCACAATCTTATATTCTCTCCTTTTATCCTGGTGGGCTTTATTTAATATTTCTCTTAAGGCATATCTGTAGCAATGAACTTTTATACTCTTTATTCATTTGGGAATACTTTTATTTGCCTTCATTTTGGGAGGATACTTACGTTGGATAGGAAGTCTTAATTTATGGTTTTCTTCCTATTAGCACTTGACTGCCATTTCACTGACTTTTGGGCTTTGTTGTTTTCTGAAGAGATGACAGCTGTGAATTGTGTTGTTGCTCTTCCTGTATGTCTTGAGCCATCTTTTTTTTTTTTCTCTCAGAGTTCTTTTTCTTTGCTTTTCAGCAGCTCAGCTATGGTTTGTTTAAATATGATTCATTTTGTTATTATTCCTTTGTGGAGT
Source organism: Ictidomys tridecemlineatus (assembly GCF_052094955.1). Lineage (NCBI taxonomy): Eukaryota > Metazoa > Chordata > Mammalia > Rodentia > Sciuridae > Ictidomys > Ictidomys tridecemlineatus. The sequence continues at coordinate 124,250,453 of NC_135485.1, forward strand.
TAATTTATCTCTTAAGTAGATGCTTTTCTTTATCAAATTGTGGGACTTTTTTCCATAATTTCTGCAGATGATTTTCTGCCTCTTTCCTGTTTCATTTTGTTTTTGCACTCTCATTACACTGAAATTGGCACACTACATTGTCTTATAGGTCTCTAAAGATTGGTTAAGTTTTCGTCCACACATTTTTTTCTCTTTGTTCTTCAGATTGGATAATTTGTTTTGGTTTTTCTTCAGGTTCACAGAATCTTTATTTTGCCTCCTAAATCTGCAGGTGAGCAACTCTGAAGTAAATTCCTTGTTTGCTCTTGTTGAATTTTTCATTTCTAGGATTTCCATGTGGCTTTTATTAATAGTTTCTCTTTATAAAGATTCTCCAGTTTTTAAGTCATTGTCAGTTTTTTTTTTGGGGGGGGAGGGCATAGCATTTTAAAATTTGTCGAACATATTTATTATACATCTTTGAAAAATCTCATATTCAGAACTTAAGAGTAAGTTTGATTATTTTTCTTTTCCTGATTATGGGTTATACTTTTTTTTTTTGTTTCTTTGCATATGTAATTCTTTTGTTTGAAAACTAGGCATTCTGGGTAAGTATCAGAGCAACTCTGGACTCTTTTTTTCCCATAGTAGTTAGGTTTTTTTTTTTTTTTTTTTAAATAACTTGCCTTTTGTCTTCTCCATGGTCCACAGCTTGATTTCTCTGTGCTCCATATTTTTTTTTCTTTTTTTGTTTAACACAGCATGCCAAGGGTTTATTATGCTTCAGTATTTCTTATAGGTTAGTTAGTGATTCATGTAGAGATTGTGATCCATTTCTTTCAGCCCATAATGTCCACATCCTCTCTTGATCCACTGTGTTTGGGGATTGCATTCCAACTCATAGCTACTTCTCCCTTCTCCCTTGCCTTCTTTTCCAATCTGCAAGAACTGTGGGAGCACGTATCTCAGTCCTTTGGTGGCTTTTTCATGTTCAGCATCTCCCTGTTAAATTTCTGACAGGTCTGCTGTTCACCCTGAATTGTGACTGCAGCCTTGGTCTAGCAAAGCTGCTGTTTTTTCCCCATTGACTCATAACCAGATCTGCCACTTTTAGCTGGTAACTGTGGTTTTCATTCTTTAAGTCAGGCTTGCCCTCTCAGAAAACAACACTACTGCTTTTTGTTGCTGGTCCAAAGTTGGTAAAGCGACAGTTCTCCCCGGCTAACCCAGGTGGTAGTGAGAGCCATAACTCCAACAATATGCCACTGATTCTTGGCTTTTTTTTTTTTAACCTGATTTTCTTGCAATTTCCCCAGAATAAATACTTCCCAGCTTGTTGTCTTTCCGTAGTCAGTTCCAAATGCCCTGAAGTGGTTGTATCTGAAAATCTTGTTCAGGTTTTAGTTTGCTTGTTTGTTTTTTGAAATTTTTTTGTGTGAAGGAAAAGTGCTGGCTTCTACATTAGCACTGATGGAAGTTATTTCCTCTATTTTATTTTTATAATGTTTCAAGTTTTGCTGCTTTTCTCAATCTTATATTTATTTTATGAAGAAATAAAAATTTTTCTGATTTGGACTGATATTTAGAGAGGTAAAGAATTAATTTCAGGGCTGGGGATGTGGCTCAAGCGGTAGCGCGCTCACTTGGCATGCATGTGGCCTGGGTTTGATCCTCAGCACCACATACCAACAAAGATGTTGTGTCCGCCAAGAACTAAAAAAAAATAAATATTAAAAATTCTCTCTCTCTCTCTCTCCCCTCTCTCACTCTCTTTTAAAAAAAAGAATTAATTTCATTTCAGTGTAGTCAGTTTACTTTCAAACAATAGATAAAAAGATTTTAAAAATATTATATTAATTAAAAATAACTTTAAAAAAATATTTTTTAATTGTAGTTGGACACAATATCTTTTTTTATTAGTTTATTTTTATGTGGTGCTAAGGACTGAATCCAGGGCCATGCACGTGCTAGGCAAGTGCTCTACTGCTGAGCTACAACTCAAGCTCATGATTAAAAATAACTTCTAAAGAATGAATATTCCTTTAAGTCTAATTTATCTCATATGGTACTATTTCTTGAGTCCAAAAAATTTATTATTACATTTTAAAATGGTGGATTTTTTTGATTATTTTTTTTAGAGAGAGAGAGAGAGAGAGAGGGAGAGAGAGAGAGAGAGAGAGAGAGAGAGAGAGAGAGAGAGAGAGAAATATCTAAGCTGGCTGTTGATATATAATTTCACTGGAATATAAGTACCATATTGTCCAAAGAACAACATGAAACACTTAAAGGTGTATTTAGTGACGATTATGTGTTAAGTCGCAGTTAAATGCAGGTATAAACATACTCTTAAATGGAGAAGATCGGAAAATTGAAGGGGGACTAGTCTTTATTTTTTTTAATTTTTTAATTTTTTTATTATTAGTTGTCTAAAACATTACAAAGCTCTTGACATATCATATTTCATACATTTGATTCAAGCAGATTATGAACTCTGATTTTTACCCCTTATACATATTGCAGATTCACATCGCTTACACATCCACTTTTTTACATACTGCCATACTAGTGTCTGTTGTATTCTGCTGCCCTTCCTATCCTCTACTGTCCCCCTTCCTCCCCACCTCTCCCCTCCCATCTGCTTTCTCTACCCCATCTACTGTAATTCATTTCTCTCTTGTTTTTTCCCCCTTTCCCCTCACTTCCTCTTATATGTAATTTTGTGTAACAATGAGGATCTTCTTCCTTTACCATGCAATTTCCCTCTCTCTCTCTTTCCCTCCCCCCTCTCGTCCCTGTTTAATGGTGATCTTCTCATGCTCTTCCTCCCTATTCTGTTCTTAGTTGCTCTCCTTATATCAAAGATGACATCTGGCATTTGTTTTTTAGGGATTGGCTAGCTTCACTTAGCATAATCTGCTCTAGTGCCATCCATTTCCCTGCAAATTCTATGATTTAGTCATTTTTTAGTGCAGATTAATACTCCATTGTGTATAAATGCCACATTTTTTTTTTTATCCATTCTTCTACTGCAGGGCATCTAGGTTGGTTCCACAGTCTAGCTATTGTGAATTGTGCTGCTATGAACATCGTTGTAGCAGTATCCCTATAGTATGCTCTTTTAAGGTCTTTAGGGAATAGTCCAAGAAGGGGAATAGCTGGGTCAAATGGTGGTTCCATTCCCAGCTTTCCAAGGAATCTCCATAATGCTTTCCAAATTGGCCGCACCAATTTGCAGTCCCACCAGCAATGTACAAGTGTACCCTTTTCCTCACATCCTCACCAGCACTTGTTGTTGTTTGACTTCATAATGGCTGCCAATCTTACTGGAGTGAGATGGTATCTTAGGGTGGTTTTGATTTGCATTTCTCTGACTCCTAGAGATGGTGAGCATTTTTTCATGTACTTGTTGATTGATTGTATGTCTTCCTCTGAGAAGTGTCTGTTCAGGTCCTTGGCCCATTTGTTGACTGGGTTATTTGTTATCTTATTGTTTAATTTTTTGAGTTCTTTGTATACTCTGGATATTAGGGCTCTATCTGAAGTGTGAGGAGTAAAAATTTGTTCCCAGGATGTAGGCTCCCTATTTACTTCTCTTATTGTTTCTCTTGCTGAAAAAAACTTTTTAGTTTAAGTACATTGTAAAAGCCTCAGGCTAGCATCATTCCGAATGGAGAAAAATTGAAGGCATTCCCTCTAAAATCTGGAACAAGACAGGGATGCCCTCTATCACCACTTCTATTCAGTATAGTTCTTGAAACACTGGCCAGAGCAATTAGACAGACGAAAGAAGTTAAAGGCATAAAAATAGGAAAAGAAGAACTTAAATTATTACTATTTGCAGATGACATGATTCTATTCCTAGCAGACCCAAAAGGGTCTACAAAGAAACTACTAGAGCTAATAAATGAATTCAGCAAAGTGGCAGGATATAAAATCAACACACATAAATCAAAGGCATTTCTGTATATCAGCAACAAATCCTCTGAAATGGAAATGAGGACAACCACTCCATTCACAATATCCTCAAAAAAAAAAAAATTTGGGAATCAACCTAACAAAAGAGGTGAAAGATTTATACAATGAAAACTACAGAACCCTAAAGAGAGAGATAGAAGAAGATCTTAGAAGATGAAAAAATGTACCCTGTTCATGGATAGGCAGAACTAACATCATCAAAATGGCAATATTACCAAAAGTTCTCTATAGGTTTAATGCAATGCCAATCAAAATCCCAATAGCATTTCTTGTAGAAATAGATAAAGCAATCATGAAATTCATATGGAAAAACAAAAGACCCAGAATAGCAAAAGCAACTCTAAGCAGGAAGTGTGAATCAGCTGGCATAGCGAAAGCAGATTTCAAACTATATACTACAGAGCAATAGTAACAAAAACAGCATGGTACTGGTACCAAAACAGGCAGGTGGACCAATGGTACAGAATGGAGGACACAGAGACTAATCCACAAAGTTAAAACTATCTTATATTTGATAAAGGGGCTAAAAGCATGCAATGGAAGAAGGATAGCATCTTCAACAAATGGTGCTGGGAAAACTGGAAATCCATATGCAACAAAATGAAACTGAATCCCCTTCTCTTGCCATGCACAAAAGTTAACTCAAAATGGATCAAGGAGCTTGATATCAAATCAGAGACTCTGCGTCTGATAGAAGAAAAAGTTGGCTTCGATCTACATATTGTGGGGTCGGGCTCCAAATTCCTTAATAGGACGCCCATAGCACAAGAGTTAATAACAAGAATCAACAAATGGGACTAGTCTTTAGTGGTAAAAGATAATTTAAAAGTGCCAAACTGGGTTGGAATAGGCAGTGGCATTTCCAAAATATGATTGGCCATTTAATTTTCATCAAATAAATGTCTGCATTTAGATTTTAAATACAAAATTTTTTCTACTGTCAAATTATTTAACTTTATCTCTGATATTGAATTTAATTCACTATTTTGGAGCATTTGCCGTTTATTAGAAGTGACTATTTTTAAATTCAGTGTCATTCTCATCATATGTCCTGCTTCAATTGTGAATTTTGAATTTTTGAGTCTATTTTAATGAAGTTTTTTAGTATCTATGATAAGAATGAAATAATGTTACTATTTAAATTTCCCTTTCATGTATTTGTTACTTGAGTTTTATTTTCTTCATTTAAAATGTCATGATATATATACTATAATGTTTTCCAATTAAAAATACATGTAATATCCATATGCATTTATTTGAACATAGCATCAGAGTAAAGCCATTGCATGAAAATATTCTCAGATTTTAATATTATTTATCATGGGTTACTTTTGTTATCTTATACTTTCCTCTGTATTGAAATAGGGCAGTGTACATGTGTTTGTAATTATTTCATGAATAGATAAAATTATAAGTGATGCACTACAGGGTTTTTCCCCTGTGTCTAATGTGTGAGGTACTTTTATATGTGTATGTGTGTGTGTGTGTATGAAGTAGTAACCAAATTTTGATTAAAAAGCAAAATAGGCCTGTTTAACAAAATCTACTACTTAAATTTAGCAAGTTGAATAAAACCAATTGGATTCTGATTTGGACAAAAATGTTCTATGTTAAAAATTAGTGTACATAAATATTAAGTGCAGATGCAGTTCATGTTATTTTGATCTCCTCATGTTCTTTTTTTTTAATTAGTTGCTCAAGACAATACAATGATCTTGACATATCATCCATTTGATTCAAATGGGGTATGAATTGTCATTTTTCCACGTGTACAGATTGCAGGATCACATGTTCTTTATCCTAACAAACATTATTTAAATGTTATTAATAATATCTGAAGTTTATATCTTGATTAAACCATTGTGATTTTGACCAAAACTATGTATTACTTTATGGCAAGCATAGTTTTTAATATGTTAAAAGCATCTTAGTATATTGTTTTTTAAACCAATATTAACTGTATATCAATTTTTTATAAATCAATAATTTTCATTTTCCTTAGTTTAAATCACTGAAGAAGAGAAACTTACAGAACTATTAGTGTTGTCCTCATGAATGACAACAGTAATCATTCTGTAAGTTAACAGTTTCTGTAGTAAGATTTGTATTAAAAAATAACTAATTTCTGTTATCTCATGAGATAATATAAATTTAATGGAATTTAAACAGAATCAAGCTAATCCTACATATACTTTTTATGCATCACTAGAGGTTGAAGAATTTTACTCTTTTTTCAAAATTTTGTTTTTCTAAGACTTATTTATTAAACATTGAAATTTTAGGAAGATACTGATAATTTTTAAAAGTAATCACAAAAATTTCTTATTTTTGTCTTTGTTCTTTGTTTATGAGGAAAGGAATGGTATAATAAATCAATTCAATTTCAGTTTTAATATACTTTATTTATACTTATATTTGAAGGTCCTCAGAGTTTTTGAAAAATTAGATTACTATGTAATTTTTGAGAATTTAATGTGACATTTATCTTTAATGATCATTTCGTTTTAAATCTTTTTATTTATGCAGTTTTAAAATTTTTAAATTGAGACATTATATTTGCACATCTTTTCTCATTATCACTATTTAAAAAATATTTTTTTAGTTGTAAATGGACTCAATATCTTTTTATGGATTTATTTTTTTGTGGTGCTAAGGATCGAACCCAGTGCCTCACATCTGTGAGGCAAGTGATCTACCACTGAGCTACAGCTCCAGCCCTCTAATTATCATTCTTTACTAGCCTGTTCACTTGCTTTCTATGGTGACAATCACTTACCAATTTAAATGTGTACCACTAGTCAATGCTTTATTTGTACTGACTTTAAACTTGTTTGGGAATTTTTAGAGGATGTTGATAAGCCTGTGTGAGAGGAAAAAAAAGTGTCTGAAAACCAGCTTGATGCATTTAAATTTGCCTCTGTGTATGCATGAAAAGTTACCACATTTCCTGAATTCTAATTCATTCTCATTTCTTGGTTTTGAGGAAAATGAACTCTATAATGTGCCTGAATTTATCAAGTTTTTAAATGTCAGAAAAGTATATTATATTCATGTATGTATTACTTGAAATATGTGTGTAATAATAATATAAATAAGTATATGTACTTTAAATCTTTACTTTTGAAAATTATACTCAGAATAGTTTGTTTTTAATTTTTATTCATTTAGTGTTATTTACAAACTTCTGGCATCAAAAAGTGAAGGGATACGAGTACAAGCTCTCAAGGCAATGGGCTATTTTTTAAAACATCTGGCCCCAAAGTGAGTATGCATGAAAACTAAAATGGACTATTATTTATTACTTATTTATTTTATAAGCTTTTGGGAATAGTGCTTCTGTTCTGTGTTCCCTTTGGTTTCTTTTCTTTTTTTTTGGTGCTAGGGTCTTGAAAATTTTTATTCATTAATACATATACTTTAAAAATTAAAAAAAATTTAGTTGTCAATAGATCTTTATTTTATTTATTTATATGTGGTGCTGAGAATTGAACCCAGGGCCTTACATGTGCTAGGCAAGTGCTCTACCACTGATCCACAGCCCCAGCCCAAATACATATACTTTTAAATCCATAGTACATATTTAAAAATAAAGTTGTACAAAAGTATGTAGTTTTTTAAAAATATAAAAAGCATTTAAGTTATTACTATATTTGGGGTTAACTGTGAAAATTAGTTTGAGAATTAGTATGAGAATTACTATTTTAATTAGTATGAGAATTACTATTTCAATTTTAGAAACTGTGAAGACTTTATTCAGTGACCTGCACCATCATTTGCAGTTTCTGAGCTATAAATCTGAAACATAACCTGAATGTGTGTCGCTTAGTGTGTTCTGAATACTTGGGCTTACGAAAACTTGAAACTGCCACATTCAGTTTCTTAGTGGAATGCAGACAATCTATTCTGTACATTGTTTCTCTTACCAAAAGTAGTTTATTATAAAAATTTAAATTTTATAGGTTAAAAAGTGCTGTAAAGTTCAATTTTTAAGGTTTTGTTGGAACACAAGTACAGTCATTTATTTGCATATTATCTGTGACTGTTTTAATGATATAAGGACAGTGCTAATATGTGACAGAAACCATATGGTCCAAAATCCTAGAATATTTACTGTCCAGATATTTTCAGAATAGGTTTGCTGATCCCAGGAATGAAATTAAAGTTTGTGATCTTTTAGTTTGAAAGTTTATGCTTGAAATGGTAATTTTGGTCCATGTGTTTTTGTAGTATTTATCTTTTTAAATTATCTTGACATTTCTTCTGTCTTTTCCTCCCTGTTGCTTTTCTCTTATAGTGTGTAATTATACTTGAGATGATCATCCCCTGGAGAGTCTGTCTCAGTGCTGGCAGATAGTAGCAACTAGCTAAATAAATAATTACTCTGAAGATTGTGGTGAAAGGTTTTGTAGTGTTGTGGCATAACCAATCTTACTGTTTTTAACTTTAACTATGCCTATATTGTAGTTAGCATTTCTCTAGTTAAATGTTTTGTAGCTTTAAAAGTACTAGGTTAAAGAACATGGGAGAGTAACTGAGGTGAAGTTTGTAATCTGAAAAACATTTTTATGTTTCCTTTATACAACTTACATACTAAATAGTGTGTAATAAAACTTGCATTTGATGATTTCTTTCTATAGGAGAAAAGCAGAAGTCATGCTTGGGCATGGATTGTTTTCATTGCTAGCTGAGAGACTCATGCTTCAGACAAATCTAATAACAATGACCACATATAATGTTCTTTTTGAGGTAGGAATTTAGTTAGAATTTACTGTTGGTAATTTCTTATTATTTTTATAATAAGAAATAATAATAAGTACCTGTGTAATTGAGATGTCAGTGTCTAAATAAAATTAGACCATTTAGGTTTATAATGCACAATTTTGAAATTATTTATAGAAAGCAGATATGGCTGCACTTTTATAAAGCCATTAATTTGTGAATTACTAAACAAAGTAGTTATCCCAGTTATTTCCTCCATTGTATTGACTATTTGATGTTTCACTTTATAAGTAAAAATAGTATGTTGAAATGATTTATTTTATGTGCTTTAAAATATTTATCATTGAAATATTATACCATATACTAGATTTTGATGATCATTTTACTTCGAGTTCCTTAGTAGTTATGCTAATATTGTGATTATGCAAGTGCAGTGTATTTCTTTTATAGATTATTTTTATTTTTTTAGTTCTTTTTAGATGTACATGATAGTAGAGTGTACTTTGACATATTATAAGTACATGGAGTATAACTCATTAGGATCTCATTCTTGTGATTGTACATGATGTGGAGTTACACTGGTTGTATATTCATAGATGAACAAAGGAAAGTTATGTCTCATTCATTCTACTGTTTTTCTTTTGTAGATTCTTATTGAACAGATTTGTACTCAGGTGATACATAAACAGCATCCAGATCCTGATTCTTCAGTAAAGATTCAAAATCCTCGTATGTATTTTACACACTTTAAAAACACTATTTTTGCTACTTAAAGAGAATGATACTATGAAAAACCCTAAGTTGATATTGCTGAAACAGATTCTTAGATGAATATTTAATTCAGGGCATATAATACTAGTTTTATGTTGGATTTAACATCAAATTTACCTTTAGTTATTTGGCTTTTATAAAGGTTTTGAAGAATTTTATTCATCAGATCTTGACTTAATGTATGATCAGATTTTCAGCAAAGTTTCAATGTTAGTATTTTGTGAGGCTAATAACTTTCATGAATCACAGAGGTAGTTTTCGTTTTAAATTACTGTCAACATAAGAATACTAAATTTGGAATGGGAAAATATGTTTATTCTTTATTGTATATGAATGTAGACTGGACAGTCTTTTGATATTTAGAATCCTTAAGTACTTGAACAAAATGTACATTTTTCATCTTGTTTTTAAGAGGATCATGGTGTAAAAATAAGTAGTTTGTAGGGTTTTGAAATTTGATTACTTTTTGTTTTGTGAGGTGTTTGTGGAGCATGCTACTTCATGCAAATTTTAAAAAGATGGCTCTGAAGTTTCCCTTTGCTTTCAGAGAATACGATGTCATTAGTTTTGAGAGTAAAAATAAATGAAAGTCTTGAATGTACCAATTTTAGAATAATATAACATTAGCCCATTTTGTGTTGCTATAACAGAATATGGATAATTTAAAGGACCAGAAATTTATTTTATCATAGTTTTGGAGGCTGGAAAGTTTAAGATGAAGATTACAGTAGTTGGTCTGGTGAAGGTAAAGAAAGTAGTAGAGCAAGCTAGCCAGAGTCTATGTGAAGCCTTATGAAGGCCTTAATCTCATTTAAAGAGCCCTCAGGACCTCATCACCTCTTAAGATCCCGCTATTGGTATCACATCAGCAATACTTGGAGGGAATACATTCAAATCATAGCAGTTCATCTACCTAAGACTAATGCACTGGCTTGGGAAAGATAGTATAGTATGGTGGTTCACAATGGAGGCCACTTGGATTAACTCCTGGTTACATATCTTACTAGTTTTGTGACTTTTAGTCTATTAATTTTTAACTCTAAAAGAGATGATAATAGTATCAACTTCTTATTGTGTAAGGATTGGATTAACTGTACTTTTGTAAAACTGTCCCTTGTGGTAGTGTATTCTCAAAATTAGTGCAATTATCATCTTTTTAAAATTATGATTATCATTGCTTAGTTAGAAAACTTTTGAATCAGTCATTAGAATTCAAAAGTTGCTCCCCAAATATCATTAATTGTATGAAAAAGGATATTTTGAATTTAATGTTTCAGTATCACCTGAATCATTGGCAAAAGTCTGGTTTAGAATTCTTAAATTTTCAATTGGATAAAAATTGGATATATTGTTTAATTTTAAATTCAGAGTTATGTTTTTTTAAAATCTATAAAGTGCTGGATTAAATGCATATTTTTAGCATATATTTTTCTTTAAGTTAAATTCTGGAAATTTTAGTTTTACACAAAGATTATCACAGTAGCACTCTTGTTTGCATTTGTTGGGGAGGTTAGAAGTGTTGAATAGCTTTTAATTTCCTTTGGAATTTTTGTCTCTAATTTTACTTTTAAAATTATAGAGGAAGATCTTCACAGCTTTCACTTTTGAAAGGAATGACTATGTACATACCATAAGTTGTTTGCAGAATCTGAATGTATCTTTTTTTTTCCTGAAATTTTAATTATAGTGCTTTTACTTTTTGTTTTTAAAATCAACTTTACTGTTAGGCAGAGACTAAAGAGAGTTGCCAGCAGTTTTGCTTTTATTTCTTCATTTATAATTTGAACTAGTTTTATTTTATCCTTTTAAAATCCAACTGTGGGGCTAAGGGTGTAACTCAATAGTAGAGTGTTTACCTAGCATGTGCAAGGTCCTGCTGGGTTTGAGCCCCAGCATTAGGGTGGGGGAGAAATTCAACTCTGCTTTATATATTCAAGTCATGGAATAAAATCCTTCTCTTGTTTATCATTACTTTCTAATGAATATATTATTATTCCTTATGTAAACTTTTTTTTAGTTAACAGAGGAGGATTTTTTCAGTAGATATTTATGAAAAGGAAACTAAAAAATATTGTAATACATTAATGACCTTCCTTCATGAATTTTTTTATTGTGTTTTGGTTTTTACTAATTAATGAACTATCTTGCAGAGATACTAAAAGTAATTGCGACCCTACTTCGAAATTCTCCCCAGTGCCAAGAGAGCATGGAGGTTCGCCGAGCCTTTCTTTCTGACATGATTAAACTTTTTAATAACAGTAGAGAAAACAGGAGGTAAGCTGGATCAGAAAGCATTGATTTGAATCGTTCAAGTCTAATTTTATATGAGCCTGTTATTGTCTTAGCAAAATTGCTTAGGAAATACTGTGAAATGAATTTCCATATTTTTTCCTTATTAAAAGCATGTAAATAATGTACCAGAGTTAAGAGTTGTTAGTACCACATTGTTTGTTTTGTGTTTGTGTTTTTTTTTAAACCTGTACTTTCTCAAAAATTTTCAGATGATTTTAGTTTTTTTCCAATAATTTGGTATACTTTTACAATTTTCAGGAGCTTGCTACAGTGTTCTGTGTGGCAAGAGTGGATGCTTTCTCTCTGCTATTTTAACCCCAAGAATTCAGATGAGCAAAAGATAACAGAAATGGTATATGCCATATTCAGAATCCTACTTTACCATGCAGTCAAATATGAGTGGGGTGGCTGGCGTGTGTGGGTAGACACCTTATCAATCACACATTCAAAGGTAAGTTTCATTATTAAAGTATATGTTAGTACTTTAAATATTTTATAATTTTGAATTTTACTGAATTAAGAAATTCATATAATAACATGGAAAAAATGAAAGTTATTCTCTGAAAGTAAAGTGAAAACTAAAAAAGGAATCAATAAAACAAAATATTTCCAACTTAAGAATCCAAATAACTTCAAATGTCAATCTTCTTTGCGTTTAACTTAATGAAGTCAATGCTACTCATGTAGCAGCATTTTGGAATTAGTAAGTAAACGCTTTTTGTGAATTTTGCGGTTGTTCCGAGCTTTTGAACACAAGGTGGCGCACTATATTCAAAGATGGGAATTTGTTTTAGTAGTGTAAGGTGGTTGATATTCTGCTAGTCGGTTTTTGTTTTTAAAGGTAAAGCTAGGGTAAATTATTCATGTATAGCCTTTTTTTTCCTTCTTCTTCTTTTTTTTTTTTTTGTGGTGCTAGAGATTTAACCTTAGGGCCTTGTTAAGTTTCTCTACCAAGTGAAGTATACCCCCAGCCTTATATGTACCTTTTAAAAACAATAATTATGAAATATTATAACCATACTAAAATATACAAAGAACAGTATTTCTACCAACATTTATGAAATTGGGTTCCCTTTTCCAAATGCTTTGTCTGCCATTCTTTGTTCCACCTCCTCTCCCCACACTGTGATTTGGTATTGTCATTTTTGTCTCTTTTCTATACTTTTACTTTTTATTATTGTGTTGGGGATTGAATCCAGACCTTTGTGCGTGTTGGGCAAATGCTCTACCAGTGAGCTACAACCCTTGACTCTTTAAAACTCTCCACAATAAGTTAATTTTATTTTTCATATTTAAACTTAAGATATGTGCTATCACACTAAATGCATTTCCTATAAACTATTGTTTTTATTTACTATTGTTTGAGATTCACTGCCATTGATCCCTGTAGTAGTATTCATTTTCTCATATTGTCTTATGTGGTGTGACCTTATCCGTTTATTCATTGATGAACAACATATCATACATATTCAAGACTTTCTCTGTATATATTTTTAGAAGTGGAATTGCTAATTCATAAGGTTTAAGCGTTGAACTTTAGATGTGTTGAACTTGAGATAATGTAAAAGTTTTTACAAAGTAGCCTTACCTGTTTATATTTTTACCAGCAGTGTTTAAATTCTCAGTGCTGCACATGACCTCATTGCTTGGCTTGTCTGGCATTTTGAAGATTTGTTCATTGTATCATCATACTCCCAATCTGCATTTTCTTGCATTTGAGGATTTCTTTATATATACTTGGTCTTAATATTTTGTTGGATGAATGACATCTCCCAATTTCTGGCTTATCTATTTATTTTTAGAGTTTTATGTTTGTACCTAGAGGGAAAATTTCCCATTTCAAATAATTGGTAAAATTTATGGTATAGGCTATTTGTACCTTATTTAAGAACTTTTTTCTTATTCAGAAGGACTATAATTATTTAGATAATCATAAACTGAAAGGAAAAACAAAAATGAAAAATTTTGGCTTATGTTACAATGCCTTACTGACTTTTAGGTTCTTATTCTGAAATATTTTTTCATTCTATAAGAATGTATTGCTGTTTCCTAAAAGTATATGTTTTAAGTCTTTGAATAACCTTTAGTTATTTGAAAGTACCTAAGAATTATTCATTTGCCTCCTCTTTTTTCAGTGAGAAGAAGGCATGCAACCGTTAGAAAGGTTTGTGAGGATATCTTTGGTTGGAGGAACCACCCTACAAATTTTCATTTCAGTTAAATCCAGTAGTAAATAAAAAAAATATTCGATATATAGTGTAGCTCTTCTTTTTATTTTTTATTTTTATTTTTTAATTTATTTATTCATTTTAGTCACTGATGGACCTTTATTTTTTATTTATATGTGGTGCTGAGAATTAACCCAGTGCCTCACACATTCAAGGCAAGTGCTCTACCACTGAGCCACAACGCCAGCCCCCTATTTTTAATTTTTTTAATATTTATTTTTTAGTTGTAGTTGGACAACAAAAAATAAATATTAAAATATCTTTATTTTGTGTATTTATTTTTATGTGGTGCTGAGGATTGAACCCAGGGCCTCACAGCGCTGGGCAGGAGCTCTACAGCTGAGCTATAACCCCAGCCCCTATAATGTAGCTCTTTTTAGTCACTACATTTTTGAGACTGATTAGTTTAGTTCAAAGAAGAGTTCAGCTAATCATAACTTAAGGACCAAATTCTGCATGACCTGTTTCTGTAAATAAAATTTTATTAGAACATAACCACTCCCATTTATTTGTATGTTATATATAACTGTTTTTCATTTCAAGAATAAAGTTGAGTGCTACAGAAATGACCTGGCCCTCAAAGCCTAAAATATTTAGTGTTTGACCCTTTATAGTAATTGTTTGCCACTCCTTGTGTAAGTTGATTTAGTTTGTACTGATATCAGCCATCCTGGTTTCTGTTGTAGAGGGCTGGTACATTTGGGACTGATTCTCTGTTAAGGCCATTTTGATTTTTTAGGATTGAACTTCGGAATTCTAGGTTAGGGAAATGCCAAGTATAAAACAGATTTTTCATAATTAGTTTTAAAGAGTATATGTCTGTTCCTTTAGTTTCTTTGCATCTTTAAGAAGGATAAATAGAGGATATATTCTGTAGAGCAGTAATTGTTGATGTGTATCCTAAATGAAGCTTTTACAGAGGTAGTATGCTCGCCTGGCATGTGTGCGGCCCGGGTTCCATCCTTAGCACCACATGCAAACAAAGATGTTGTTTCTGCCGAAAAAACTTAAAAAAAAAAACATAAATATTAAAATTCTCTCTCTCTCTCTCTCTCTCTCTCTCTCTCTCTCTCTCTCTCTTAAAAAAAAAAAAGAATTTATGACAAAGAGTTCTAACCAGTCCATTTGTATGAGTAATGAATGAACATGAAATTTGGAGACAGGACATTTCTAAGTTAAATACTGATTTATAGCAATTATTAGCTATGTAATTATTAGCTCCTTTTTTCAATTAAAAATTTTTTTTTTTAGTTGCAGATGGACAAATACAGTTGTTGTTTTTTATTTTTATGTGGTGCTGAGGATTGAACCCATCAACTTACACTTGCGAGGCAAATGCTCTACTCCTGAGCCACAATCCCAGCCCTTATTAGCTCCTTTTTAGTAATATATTTTATTCGGTCCCTATATCAAAAATATTTTTCAACATCTGATTAATATAGAATTTTAAGATGTTTTACATTCTTTTTAATGATATCTTTTAAAATTTTTATATCTTTTTAATTAGTGCTATATAATTAAACATAATAGTGGAATTTGTTGTTGCATATTTGAACTTATGCACATTTTTTAAACTTCTTCAACCATTAGTATCTAGGCTAGAAGTAGAAAATGTGGTTGTGAGTGTGTGTGTGTGTGATGTTGTTGAACGTTGTTACAGCTCTTTCATTATCCTATTCATTCTTTTTTTTCTCATTTTCACTACTTCTGCCTTAACTCAGGTTTCCGTCACTTCATATTTTTATTTTAATACAACTTTTAAAAAGAAGAATTAATTGTATCTAAAATGATTTATGTAGTATGTATGCTATGAAGTGTTGCAATAGAAGAATTTTAATTATGCTACCCAACTTAGGAACATACTGTGTGGTCTTCCCAGTCTAACTCCACCCCACCTCACCCCAAAGGTAATCACTATTTTAAATTTTAGTTTTGTAATTCCCATCTTTTAAAAAATGTTTGGAAGTATATTTTAAAACAATGTCTAGTTTTTTCTTTAAATCTTTTGTAAAAATGACATTATATTGAGTGGGCTTTTTTGTTACTTTTTCTTCATCAAATCTTTTACTTCTGTGATTATTTTTATTGTTACCTGTATCTTTGCTTAATTTGTTTTCACTGCTGTAACTCGGGTGCTGTAAGGCAGAGGTTTCAAGAGAGCTGTTATTTTTCTAGCTTCTTTTAACTCTGTTCCACACATAGTAAGAAATTTATTATGACTTAGAATGTGTAATGCACTGCATGCCTGTGTGTGTATTCATAATATAGCAGTTCCATGAAATAAGGTTTACCCTTACAAAACTTTGGCATATAGTGATACACTCTGATGTTTTCTTTGATTTTTTTTTTCACTTAAAAACTGCAGATAATGATCCCCGTATGTTGATTGTAGGACATGTAAGCTTGAATTTTCCTCAATTTGAAAATTTATTGCTGAAGCAAATGTAACTAAGCAACGGAAGTGAGGAAGTGATAAGTCCTGTGATGTTCTTCCCTTTAACATTTGATACCTTGATATTGCTAGTTTTCTTTCTTTTTCATGCTTTTATCTTTTGCATATTTTTCTGTTTTTTCTTTTTCTTCATGATCTTCCTTCCTTCCTTCCTTCCTTCCTTCCTTCCTTCCTTCCTTCCTTCCTTCCTTCCTTCCTTCCTTCCCTCCCTCCCTTCCTCTCTCCCCTCCCCCCCTTTTTTTGTGGTTATGGAGACTGAACCCAGGGCCTGGTACATGGTAAGCAAGTGCTCTGTCTAGAACTACACCCTCAGCACTTTGTATTTTATTTGGAGATAGGGCTCTCGAAGTTGTACTGTGTAGTTCAAACTGTGATCCTTCTGCCTCAGTCTCCTGAGGAGCTGAGATTGTACAGGCATGTGCCACCATGCTTGGTGATTTTTAGTTCTTTATACATTCTTAGATTACTTTTGGTCTGGATATTTCTAATAGTCTCTAACCTTAGATATTCTTTTCTTATGCGACTCATTAAACTAAAGTAACATATGATGTTGCTCCCCTCTATAAATACTTTGCTGTTTCTTAAAAGAAAAGCACGTAAGATTTTTTTTTTAACAAAATAATTTCTGCCTTGTCTTTCATTGTTTCCATTGGAAAAAAAATTTCTACCTATCATTCACTATTTCACTTCTCAGAAATCCCCTGTCTAGCCGTATAGTTTTAGTCCTTATCAGATTTACTATGCTTTATTAAATCTTCAACTTTGTTTACTTATGTGCCCCTTTGTATTTACCCAAATATTTTATATTTTTTAATAGTTAATCAAGTATCTGTGTCACTTCAAAATGAGTTTTCTTACTTTAAGGCTATGTTAGTCTGTGTGAATTCATAGCATGTAATTTTCTCTTATTGTTTCCTAAGTCATTCTTTTGTAGATGCTCTTATTCTCCTCTTTCCTTCACTTTCTCCTCCTACCTCCCAACCTCCAGATAATTAGTCTCCTCCATCTTGTGCCCTGACAGGTATGAACTCTGGTACTGGGTGTCTGCACCCGCAGTCACTGCCTGGTTAACACTCTCCCTCTGCCTGTCAGCATCTCTTTTCCCTTTTTAGTCACCATCTCCCTTCATCCTTCTCGTTTTCTGTTCTCTCTGGTGTCTCTGTTCACTGTGTATCCCTGCCTTCTGCTTCCCCCAGCTTATCTCTTTTCTCTTATTCTCATGTTAGTGAATATGTATCTGTGTCTGTGCCTTCTCTTCCCACCTTCTGTTGTTAGTTAGATACTTCACTGGTCTTTCTCAGTGATTCTCAGTAATTTTTTGTCTAGGTCTCATTCCAGTTGTCTACTTTTTTCTTCCTCTTCTCACTTTTATCTTTTCTCTTCTTTTTATTCCTTATTCTTCTTCCTCTTTGTTCTTTCTGTCTTATAATTGTACTTTTTAGTAACGATGAAATATTGAAAGATGAAATGAGAACAGATCTTTTCCTAAAATTGTTTTCTAATATATGAGGTAATATGTGTATAAAAATAACTAAACTACAAGGTTGGAGGCCATAAATACCCCATCAAAGATATACACTGTGCACGAGAGACAGTTGCTACCTGAGGGTGTATGAGAAGTTTTGGGGGCAGGTGTCATTGATACAGCTCTGAGGAGCAATAAGATTGAGGCATGTAGAGACTGGAATGACAGGAATCGTTGGTAGAGGAATCAGCATAAGCAAAGATATAGAGACTGTGTCATTGAGGGAAAAGGTGGTGACTTTGGTTAGCTTGGAGGTGTCTGGCCAAATGAAGACTAGTAATGGGTAAGGTAGCAGGTGGACTGGCATTTAAGCACATATGATCTTAATATCTCTCACGTTCTATTATTAGCTAAAAATGGATTCTTGTACTTATCTTGACTTCTGAATTGATAACCTCTCATCAGTAGAGATGAGAGTTTTTTTTTTTTTTTTGAGAGAGAGAGAGAGAGAGAGAGAGAGAATTTTAATATTTATTTTTCAGTTTTTGGCGGACGCAACATCTTTGTTTGTATGTGGTGCTGAGGATCGAACCCGGGCTGCATGCGTGTTAGGCGAGCGCGCTACCGCTTGAGCCACATCCCCAGCCCAGAATTTTTACTTCTTTAATTTTTTTTTAACTTGTAGATGGACACAATAATACTTCTTATTTATTTATTTATTTATTTATTTATTTATTTATTTATTTATTTATTTATTTATTTATGGGGCTGAGAATTGAATCCAGTGCCTCACACATGCTAGGCAAGCGCTCTACCACTGAGCTACAACTCCAGCCCCGTTTTTTTTTTTTTTTAGCCTTTTATAGCTTCTATGGGAGATATTTTATATCTCCTATACTTTCATATACTTCTATGGGTGATACTTTATATCTCCCAGAGAACTGTGTATAGTGCAGAGTTCTTGGCAGTTGCACATTAAACATTTGTAGGAAGAAGGAAGAACTGCACCATCATTGTTTAGTGCTATTTGGTTCAGCTGTCATGTGCCACTCTTTATGTGATCCTAGTGCCACTTTTTGTGTGATCCTAGTGCCACAGTCTTCTCTTATTAGGGATCTATGAATTAGCTGCAGTAGCTGTCCATTAAAGTATTCATGCTGCAGCCATTCACAGTATGATTTGAGAATCACCTCTTCAGAATAATTTGGGATATACATTTTATTCTGGTCTCCTGGGCTCCATCTTAAAATCTTAATCTTGTAGGATGGTTCCTTTTATTCCCCACTTTTCCCCCGCCTTTGTCCTTCCTATCTTCCATTTGAGTACTTTTGAGTAACTTATGAAAGATTGAAATCTATTTTATTCCCTGTGCTGAGACTTGAACCCAGGTCTTGTGTTTGCTAGGCAAGTGTTGTACCACTGAGTTTTATCCCCAGCCCTTTTTATTTTATTTTGAGTTAGGGTCTTGCTAAATTGCCTGGGCTGCCCTTGAAGTTGTGATCCTCCTGCTTCAGGCTCTTGATTAGCTGGGATTATAGATGAGTATCACCTTGTTGGGTGAAAATCTGTATTTGTTACAAAGTCTAGGCCAGGAGTAGTGGCATGTGCCTATAGTTCCAGCTACTTGGGAGGCTGAGGCATGAGGATTATGTGTTTGAGACCAGCCTGGGTAAGACTGAGAGATCTTGTCTCAACAATAAATACATTAATTAAGTTAAATAACCTCTTCTGGAATTTAAATTTTGATCACTCCTCTGAGTATATAGGATTTTTTTAAACTTTCATAAAGTTTTCTTCTTCCTACCTTTATACTAAGCTGATGATGTAATATATTGTGCTTATTAGAAGGCATCACAGAGACAGGAAGATTCTAAATGAATTGAATGTGGACCTCGGTTTATAAACCTCTTAGTACATTGTTTTTGTTATAACAAAAATTGGTTTTGTCTTTTTAAGAGCACATATTCAATGCAGAAAATGTTAAAGGAATATTTATTATTCTTATGTAGTATGTGAGATCAGTTTTTTAGAATCAACTTATACAGAAAAAACCCAAAGTGGGCTTTACATTTGTGTGTGTGTGTCTGTGTGTGTCCAGTTTATATTTTTCTTTACTTCAATGGCTTATGGTTTTGAATGAATCTTAATGTCTTTGCAAAGAAAATAGTTGCTTTAAAGAGAGGTCTCTTGTATCTACTTTCACATAAGAATCAATCTCTGACTCAAGTTTTAGGATTACAGTTATAAAATGAAAAAGAATAAAACTTAATCCATTACTTTTTTTCTATAAAACTATACTTTAAAAAACAAATACTGAAGTATTACTTAAACTCCAAGATGGCAAAGGAAAAGTTTTAAGTTGGTTCTTGTAGTTTTCCACTTTTTTTTTTAATGAGGTAACTTTTTTTTTTCATAGCTTTTTAAATTCATTTATTTTTTATGTGGTGCTGAAGATTGAACCCAGGGTCTCACATGTGCTAGACAAGTGCTCTACCACTGAGCTACAATCCCAGCCCTGTAGTTTTCACTTTTAAATTTAGTTTTTGGTACATGTCTTTTAGTTTTATTTGTTTGTGTGGATTTTCTTCAATGATAAGAAGGCTTTTTTCCTCTTTCATAAGGTTTATCTGAAGTAATTTATTTGAATACTGCTATGTTCATTGTTTTGGAATTTCAGGTCTTGACATGTATTTAAAAAAATTTTTTTTGGTAGTGGTTGTAGATGGACAGAATGCCTTTATTTTATTTGTTTATTTCTGTGTGGTACTGAGGATCGACCCCAGTGCCTCACACATGCTAGGCAAGTGCTCTGCCACTGAGCTACAGCCACAGCCCTTTGACATTTATTTTTAAAATAAAGTGGAAACTTAAGTCTTTTACATCAATATTTAATAAAATTTGGGCAGAACTGGAATAAGTTTGTAAGTTGGTAAACAATTTATAGCATGTTATTAAAATTCTACTGAATTTGAACCAAATTTTCGCTCTTTAAAAATAGTCATTCTGAAACATTTAAAATGCTTTCATGCATACAGTATTGAAGTGATACTTACTTTTTTCTTTTTGTAGTAATTTTGAATCTCAATATCACAAATTTATAACAGGGTTGTTGATAAAGAACTGGTGTGTAAAGAACTAATGTTGCAGAATTGGATAGCTTTTGCAGAGTTACATCAGGATACATGCAGCTGCTATAAAAAGCCAAAGAAACTCAATTGCAATTTTATTGTCCAGTTTGATAGATTTCCTGCCACCTTTGTAGCAGGGAAGCTGTTTGTCACTGTATGCAGCTCCTCCAACAGCTGAACTAGGGTTTATAAGCAGTAATAGGCTCTTCTAGTGTAACTGCGCTATACTGGCTTCTATGGTCTCAGAGTTTCAGATATGCACCTAGTAACCTTTTAAAAAAAAATCTTTTCTTTGTTTTAAGTACTCAAGGTAAGCACTATAATACTGTTAAATAATACTGTCTTTAGTTAGGATGCCAAATGCTTCTACTCTTTGATTAACATTTAAGTAAGTTGTTCAAACTATTTTGAAATATGAGACTTGTCCAAAAACATCCTTTTTCTGAACAAATGAAATTAAAATCTTTTGATTCTGTATTTTGTCTGAACCTATATTGCCATAAAGTAGAATGAGTCTATGAGATAAAATAATAATACCACTATTGAATTAAAAAATGTATTCTGAAATAGATCTCCCCCAAAATGATGAATTTGGGTGAAGTACTTAATTATCTTAGTTAAAGTATTTTAAGATTTTAAGTCTTTTCACAATCTGATAAAATGGTTTAAGTATAAATTCTGTCACTTTACAGAAGAAAGTGCTGTTTAGGTAAAAGCATGTAGAGTCTAGTTTTAAAAAAGTCTCAGGTGATTTCTTAACATTTTTAAAATCACAAGTTGTAACTGGTGTGTGTGTGTGTATATATGTATATACATATATTTGTATATGTGTTCTTATGGTGGTTGTATGATAAGATTAAAAGCTACCTATTTTAAGAAATTTCAAAAGTTGTAAAATTTCCATACTTCATGGATTGCTAGCATTTTATATTTAATTGCTCAAGTATTCTTTTCTTTCTTCCTATCTTCTTCTTCATCTTCTTTTTTTTTTTTTAAGAACCTTTTGATTTTGAAATAACCATAGTACATATCAAAACCAAGAAGGGCTGGGGATGTAGCGCAGTGATAGAGTACCTGCTTAACATGCGCCACTGCTCTAGGTTCCATCCCTAATATCACAAACACACACACAACCAGGAAACTGACATTGGCACAGTCCACAGATATTTCACTAATTTTACATGAACCCAATGTGTGTGTGTGTGTGTGTGTGTCTGTACAATTTTATCATATGTAGCTTCCATCACATCAAGATATTTAATTTCATCACATCAAGGTAATTAATTTTGCTATTAACACAAGGCTCACTCAGGTTATTCTTTTTTAGCTGCACCCACTTTCTTCCCCAGTTTCTAACCCCTGGTCACACTAAGCTGTTTTCTATCTCTAGAATTATATTATTCAATGAATGTTACATAAATAGAACCATATAATACGTATCTTTTTGAGACTAAATCCCCCAAATATGCTTTTTTTTGAAGATCATTCCATGTCCTTGCATGTATCAATAGTTCATTCCTTTTTATTGCTGAGTAGTGTTTCATAATGTGAATGTACCAGTATTTGTTTAACCACTCACCTTCTGAAGGACATTTGGGTAGTTTCTAGTCTTTGGCTATTATAGATAAAGCTGTTATTAACATTTGTGCAGAAGTTTCTGTGTGAAAATAAGTTTTAATTTGAGATAAATGCTCAAGAATGTAAGTGCTGGGTCATATAAAAGGAATTATCAAACTATTTTCCAGAGTGGCTATATCAATATTCCTTCCCACTAGGATTGTGTGATTCAGTTGCTCCACATCTTCATCAGCATTGAGTCTTTTTTTTTTTTTTTTTTTTTTGCCATAGCTGGGTGTTAATATCTCATTGTGGTTTGTTGTTGTTTTGTTCTGTTTTTTGGTACAGGTGTTTAACCCTCATGCATGCTAGGTAAGCATTCTATCACTGAGTTATAACCAGCCCTTCATTGTGGTTTTAATTTGCATTTATCTAATAATTAATAACATTGAACATCTTTTCACATGCTAATTTGCCACCTATAAATCCTCTGTTGTGAAATTATCTGTTCATAAATATGAACAGCTAAAATACTACTACAATTGTGTCTTTTGCCCATTTTCTAATTAGATTGTTTGCTTATTACTTTTGAGGTTTGAGAGTTCTTTACATAGGCCAGATACTAGCCCTTTGTCAAATATGTGATTTGCAAATATTTTTTCCTAGTCATTGTCTTTTCATTCCAACAGTCTTTGCAGAGCAAAGTTTTCAATTTTACTGTGGTTTTATTTTAGTGTTTTTTTAAAAATAATTATCTCTTGCCAGCCTAGTCATTCATGTAGAATGAGGACATATGCATATTCTATCCATCTACCTATATATTCATCCCCTCCCCTCCCATCCATCCCTCCCATCCATCCCTCCCTCCCTCCCTCCCTCCCTCCCTCCCTCCCTCCCTCCCTCCCTCCCTTCCTTCCTTCCTTCCTTCCTTCCGTGTTTATTGAACACCTGTTATATTCTAGATTCAATATCTTGCTAATGATTGGAACATGAGTAAAATACAGTTGCCTTCATGGTCTAGAAGGGAGCCCAGGACAGAGTAACTGCTCTGGTGTGGGGAAGATGGGCAGGCTGCTTCTTACTTGGCAGTTATGAACCAGTTGTAATTGTAGTAGTATTTTAGCTGGATATGGGTTAAAATGCTGGCAATCAGTGGGATGACTTTGTGTGTGTGTGTATTCTATAAAAACAGTTCCGTCCATTTTAAAAAATATTTTTTAGTTGTTGATGGACACAATACATTTATTTTATTTATTTCTATGTGGTGCTGAGGATCGAACCCAGTGCTTCACACGTGCTAGTCAAGCACTCTACTACTGATCCACAACCTCAGCCCACATTTCCATTCATTCTTTTCGTCATAATTATTACTTGTTCATTTTCTAAAAGATTTTTTTTTCCTCACTTCCCCAAATACCTAATACCAAAAGTGATTCTGTGAGATTAATGGAGAATTCACACATAGAAGTGATCATTTTTTTTTTTTTTTATAAAACACAGTGACATGTTAGTTTGACAGGTGGTCTTTGTTGTGAAGTGCTGGCATCAAGAAAAGGTGTAGCTAGGTCTTCAGAGCTTGTTTGGAGATTCTAGCAGTGGACTATAGCTACTCCTATACCTTTGAACCAAGAACGGGCCTCCTCTGTCAGGGAAGGTTGTCCTCTTTGACCTAGGATGCAGCTTTGGGTAGGATGCACATGGAGTGGTGAGGGAGGAAGGGGACCTCTGCATAGCCAGCCAGGGCAGCCCAATCAATGCTGGCCATCATGGGGTGACAGATGTTGCAGCCAGATTACTGTCACATCCGTAGGTAGGTCTTATTGCATAACAGTCCTTGGCACTAATATAGCCATATTCATCTGAGAAGCTTAAAGGCTTGCCTCACATGGCATGCTGCCTCATTTTGCAGTTACTCCTCAAGGAAGACAAGATGACAGTGGCCTATATTTGGAGTAGAGTATGATGTTCCTGATTCAGGCAACCAGAAAAATATATCCAGTGACATATTTGGGAGGATCCTGGAGATCCATAAGTAAGACAAAAAGATCGAACCTTTTGGTTTAGAATGCTCTAAGAATGCTATAAATGCAAAGCCTGATGATACTTGTGTAAGGCTGATTAAATCTGGGGATGTAGCTCAGTGGTAGAGCATTAGCCTAGCATTCATGACACTGGGCTTCCACCCCCAATATCTCTCTCTCTGTCTTTCCCCCACTTCCACACACAAAATTATATTATCATTTTCATAACATTTAAGCTGTAAATCTTAATAACTGAGTTCAGTGGCACATACCTATAATCCCAGTGACTTGGGAGGCTGTGGCAGAGTGATTGCAAGTTTAAGACTGGCTTTGGCAACTTAGCTTGATCTTGTCTCATACAAAATAAAAAGTAAAATGGGCTGGGTATATAGTTCAGTGGTAGAGTACCCCTGGTTTCAATCCCCAGTAACATAGACATACTCAAAAACAAAAACAAAAACAAAAACAAAAAAACTTTGACTTAATACTTTTACCTTCCATGCTTTTCTTCTCTGACTTAGAATAATTTTTTATCTATGTGAAACTCAGAGCCTTTATTTTGTAAACTGGGAAAAAACGGAGGAACAGAATGATGAAGTAACTTGTTCCCAGCTGCTTCATGTAGTATGCAGGTAGTACAGTTTTGGAACTGAAGACAACTGTATGTCCTTGGTACCAGTATTTTATCTCTCTCTCTTAGAGACTGAGGTCTTAATCTTGCCTAGTATCCTCATGATTGTAGTCTGTTTTCTGTTGCCATAACCAAATACCAGAGTGTGGGACATTAATAAAGAATAAAAGTATATTTAGGCCATGGTTCTAGAGGCTGGGAAGTCAAGAGCTTGTTGCTGGAATGTGTTCTGTATCTGTGCTGCATCATAACATGGTGGAGGCATTGCCTGGTAAGATAAAGCAAGTTAAAAGTTTTAAATCAAATAACATTTATTATCTTTTAAAAAATTTAAAAGTAGATGCACATTACAAGAAATTTAGAATCCAATATAAATGCATATATAAAAACAAAAAAAATACCCCTCATTACCAGATATCTGTGTATGACTTTATATTTTGGGAAGACATTCCAGTCTTCTGTTCTATCCACATATATACACATACATGTAATTGTTTTCTTATGAAAGTGTCATTGACTTTATGCTATTTTGCAATCTTATTTAATGAAATTCTTACATGAATTTTAATGGCTCCATATTATTTGGTGTATATATTATGGGAAAATAAAGTTAGAAGCAAAAGCTTCAGCTTTGATGTTACATCTGAATGCTGTTAGACTACATAAGAAGGACTGATTGTGTGAATAACTCAAGGTGACTTTTCATAATCTGCCATTTGCCAAAACTTTATTTGGAAAAACTGGTAGAAGTGATGCTTTTGAAAACTCTATTGTTTTATAGTATAATGCATTGCGTATATATTAAACTTTAACTTTCTCTTATTGTTCAATAATAATGACCCTGTTACTATATACATATCCCTTATTTTGTGGGATTAATTTCCTAAAATAGAATTTTCAGCAGTCTTTATGTTTTAAAATGTTTTAGTAGATATTGCTAAATTGCTCTCTAAAAATATGTTCTAGTTTATCTTCTAGATTTGCATAAAAGAACCTGTTTAGGGCTCGGATTGTGGCACAGTTGTAGAGCGCTTGTCTGGCATATGTGAAGCCCTGAGTTTTGATTCTCAGTACCACATAAAAATAAATAAACTATATAAAGGCATCATGTCCACCTACAACTAAAAAAATTTTTTAAAAAGAGTACCTGTTTAGACTGTTATTAAGGAAATAAAATTGATCAGAATGACTTTTATTAAAACAAGAAATTAGTAAGTTATTTACAATATTATTTTATGTCATTATTCTTCCTAGCTTTGTCTATATGAGGATAATACCTTAATCTTTTAGTGTTTCTCTTAAGATTAAGTTGTCAATAATGACAGATGCTTAGGAATTTAAAGAAAGATATATCTAGAATTGCTTACAAAAATGAGCATATCAGTGTGCGTTTTTTTAATATGTTTTTTTAGTTGTAGTTGGACACAATACTTTTATTTATTTTTATGTGGTGCTTAGGATTGAACCCAGCATGCTAGGCAGACACTCTACCACTAAGCCCCAGCCCCAGTATGTTTTTAATCATGTTGTGGAGCTGGGGAACAATTACTAACTATATAGAATTCTGGTACTTTAAGGAAATTTGAGGGCAGAGTTTATTTTTACTTTCAAATAAATTCTGGAATATTTCCATGTGTAGTATCAGATTTATAGAGATTAGGAAAATACTAAGTGGTTGGAAGGCTTCTATTTAAATTACATTCTCACTTGGTATTCATAAGGAAGTGTTGCTTAAAAACGTTTTCTGAAAGAAAGAAATTTGTTTCTACATTTATTATGGTTGCTTACTAAAAATGGTGAACTTTGGAGTAAAAACTGCAACTGTGATGGTGTAAATATAGAAAAAAGAAATCTTTTCCTTTTAGCCATCGTAGGTCCATTGACTGTGTCCCAGGAAATTAGATTGAAAAATGATTAATAATACAAACATGTAACAATTCTAAATTCCTCATAAGAAAATGAAGACCTAAAGAAATCATTAAGCTTGCTGTTTTAGGTGAGGTGGAGAGTGGAGAGTAGAGAGTTGTGGAATAATTGTGACAGGTTAAAGCAGTGTGAGCTAGGAAAATAAGAATCTGGGAAGCTTAGCCAGACTGAAGACTGATTCTCATTGCCAGACCTACTCATTGAGAGGCCTTTCTTTGTCTCCTTGTTTTCAGAAACATGGTTATTTCTTTCCTCCTGGTATCAGGGAGAGAATCTCTCTGCTGGATCATTTTATGACTTGTTTCAAGAACGAAGGGCAGGGAAATTCCTGCACCTACCATTTTTCAAAATTCTCAGCTTAAAATATTTAATATGGTGAGGCTTCATATTTTATAGCAGTATGTTCTAAGCCCTGTCAATTAAATAAAAACAAACACTTCTGTTGCCAAAAAGCAAATGCAATTCCTAAGCAAAGTCAAAGCAAATGAGAGATTCAGATAAAACTGCTTAGACCCAGAGTAACGCTAGTATTCTTAACTAGAAATTAGTAAGAAAAGACAATACAATGAAAAAATGTATCTGATTAAACATCTCACAGAAGACTAACTCAAAATTACCTTAAATGTGAAAAAAGTATGCTTGCTGACTCTAGTAAGGAGACTGCAAATTAATACTATCTTGAAACAGTTTACCGAGAAAAATTAAATGAAAAACATTGTACATAGTGGTATATATGAATAAAATAAGTCATGAAATAAGACTTCATATCTGTGTGTATTGCAAAAATACCTTTGAAGGATATATATTATTGGCTAATTAATTGCCTCATTATTGGCAGGATGTTTGCAGGTGAGATCAGTGGTGGGAGGGAAACTTTTATGTTATATACTATTTTATCTTTGAACCATGCAAATATAACCTATTAAAACTTTTTTGAAGTTCATGGCATGAATAATGTATAATGATTATTGTGTATATCACTTGATTTCCTTATGGGATAGTTTTCCTATGTTATTGAACCTGCAATGTTGTTGTCATAATTCCTGGTAGTTTTCTTGGGGTATTTAATATGGTGAGACTTCATATTTTATAGCAGTATGTTTTGAACTCCCAGGAGAGATCCATTTGGGCAGTATTTATCTTTGAGTCTGGAGTGTCTAGATTAGTAATCCAGGTGCTTTGTATAAAAATAGATCAGTAAGTATTTATAATTTGATTTTGCTATATTACATCTGTTACCTTATACTATTATTGTTGCAAGCTGTAGCATCAGTCTATCAAAGATCTCAGGTGTGGTTGTAATCATTGTGACCTCTGCCCACTGGTACCTCATATGGAATGATTTAGCTCTTTTTAAAGTTATATCTCATTTATCAACTGTAGAAAACATTGGTAACCTAAGAGTTAGAAACTAAGATATTATATTTATCTGATATTGCCACTCAAAAATATTATACAATGAAAAAGATGCATTTGTTTAAAAATAAATCACTTGCTAAATATTGCCTACCATATCGTAAAGTCTAAATTTAATAGGTTAAACATGTTAAATTAAAGAAATAATGTTTATTTCTTAATATTGTAGTCATCTTTTCTTTCCTACTTAGTAAATTTGAGTGCCAATTAAGTTGAAAGTAATGGCAAAAGAAATGTTGTGGTTATTACCTCATAAGTATCTTTAACTAGTAGTTTGTAGAAGTGCTTTCCAAACATTACAAACAGCTATAGATTAGCTATCAAATGATTGTGAAGATTAATGACTAGTCTGTTAGCTGAATAATTTACAAGAATATCTGGTAATTGGGAATTATTACTTTTAAAGTCACAAATACCTTAAGGAAAATGGAAAAAAAAAGAGTCTAGAATGATAATTGTTCATTTAGCTTTTGAACTGTTAAAGAAAATTAAAGGCAAATTTGAAAATCAACCAAGTGGAGAATTTTGAAAGTATTTCATATTCAGAAGGTACATGCTTTCCAACCTGTGATCTTTATATATATATATATACACACACATACATACATACATACATACATACATACATACCAGGAATTGAACCCAGGGACCCTTAACCACTGTGCCACATCCCCAGCCCTTTTTATTTTTCATGCTAAGACAGGGTCTTGCTAAGTTGCTTGGGGCCTCTCTAAGTTGTGAGGCTTCCTTTGAACTTGTGATCCTCCTGCTTCAGCTTCCTTAGCCACTGGGATTACAGGCGTGCACAACCATGCCAGACTCCAATCTGTGATTTTTATACTCACTCTGTATATCAACTATGAAGATAGAATACAGATCTTTTCAGATATTTGTGGTCTTAGTTCATGTGCCATTTCTCAAGAAGGCACTGCAGGATATACTATACTGAAAGTGAGTAAAACAAAGAAAAAATAAGGGATACAAGAAGAAGGAAAATCAACATAGAAGACAGATGAAGGACATCTATGGGATTAGAATAAAGGGAGATTTCTGGATGATGGTTTTATGGCTAACAGATGCTAGACCATTCAGACTGGAGTAGCTTGATTCGAGACACACAAAAGGGCTGGCTGTTATCCCCAAAATGCCAGCAACCTCTATAACTTTTCTTTTTGAGTCTTGTCCACACAAGATGACCCATATTGCTATGAGTACTTTTCTTGTCTCGATCATGTGCTGAGCAATTCCTGCTTGTCCTTCCACTTGTACCATCTGAAGATACTAATGTCCCCTCTCAAAAACATATTCTGCTTTACCCTATTTCTCAGGGTAGAGGTTGACCATGTGAGCTTAGAATTGGAAATATATAATAGTCTACTTCCTAACCCTTATTCATGCAAGATACACATTGCTTTACTCATACTACCTTTGACAGATGTTCCGGTTTTCTTTACTTCTGTATTTCCCAATGACCTTGTCTAAAGACTTCCCAAAAATAAGCAGAAAGGAGAATATTCTCAGAGAAGCTAAAGGCTTGCTATGACTTATAGATTTGGTGTATCGTGTCTTCTCTTGCTTTTCTGAACCTTTAGTTGGCTGTGGCAATTTATGTATTAAATTTTGCTCTGGCTAGATTTGTGCTAGTTTTAGTATTAAAAAATAAGTAGTAAACAATAGAAATGTGGGGACATTGATTTCCTCCTAATGGAGGTGGGGAGATCAGGGAGTACAATTTGCAAAGGACCCTTAGGGGAATTGTGAGATACTGGTAATATTCTGTTTTTTTAACATGGTGGAAAATACATGGGATTAAAAAATATTGTTCTTTAACCTGAACATATAAATTGCATGTACTCATTTTTATTGATACATTTAATTCAATTCCAAAAACTCTTTATTTCAATAAAATTAAAGCAAGCAATTATTGAAAATTAAACTCAATTCTATAACAAAACAAAATAAAATAAATTGTTTTCAAAATTAATATAAGGTTGATAGTATGTAACTTGGCTTTCTTAATGATAACTATTGTATCCGTGCAGAAATAATTTCCCTAAAGTCAGGTTTCCAGACAGTGATTTCTGTAAGATAGAAATCAGATTGTATCTTCTTTCCACTCTTTTCTCAAGTGGCTCCCTCAGAAATAAAACCAAAATCTTTAACACAGTCTCTGATGCTCTACAGTCATGTCTAGCCGACAGCTACTCCTCTGATCTCATCTTCTGCATTTTTCATTCTACTGGTTCATTGTTGTTCTTCAAACATATCAAGTGTATTTTTGGCTCCAGGGCCTTTCCATCTTTCCTTTGCACATAGCTTTCTCTTTTTTTATTCTTGTCTTTGTTTGAATATAACAGGGAGACTTTTCTCAAATACCCATTAAAATACACCCTTGCCTCCTAGACTTTCTTTTGCATTTACTCTTTGTCTTTTTTTCCCTTCAAAGTTCTTATTACTGCTTGTCATTGTCTAACATATTTGTTTATTTTCTGCCTCTTCCATTAGAACATAAACTCCATGAGGTCAGGAACAATGTGTTGTTCATCACAGAGTGCCTGGCATGCTATAGATGTTCAGTACATTTTTGATGAATAAATGTGAGTCATTGAACAATTAAAGAATGAATTTCAGAGGCTGGGGTTGTGGCTCAGTGTTAGCATACTCATCTGCCATGTGTGAGGCACTGGGTTGATTCTCAGCACCACATAAAAATAAATAATAAACAAACAAACAAATAAATAAAAGGTATTGTGTCCATCTACAACTAAAAAAATATTTTAAAATAAAAAAGAATGAATTTCAAAGTAATTGTGGCATTATGGGTATAAAAGAAATTGATTTTTAAAAACTGCTATTGTGTCACTTTACTGTTCAATGTGAAATACATGCATTTCTTTTTGGAACATTAAAACACTCCCTAATATTTATAACTAAGAAAATATTTTAATTAGGAAAATGTTTATAGATAATATTCTCTAGATGTTTTCATCTCTAGCTATGTCCCATTATGGCATGAATGTTATGTATATATCATAGGTAATGTCTAGTTAGTATGTATAGGAGGAAATTTTTGCATTGTGCATTAGATATTCTTTTGTTTGCCTTCTACTTATGTGATTCAAAAAGGCCTATGGAATTTTGTGTATTAAGAAAATCAGTTTTTCTTCTTTTGTTATTATCTACCATCCTTTCACACTAAGGCTCAATAAAAATTTACTGAATGAATATTCAGTGTGCCATAAATATAATATTAGGTTATAGGACACAACAATTTTAGCCTTAATAAATTATAGCTATGTTTATATTTTCTGCATGCATTGTGCTTTTTCCTTTGTGTTTTTGGAGGATAGGGAAGTGGAGATTTCCTTTGAAACACAAGTAGAAATCACATAATGGTGGCTATAACCTCTTGAAGAGGTTATAAATCTTATGACATTATACTCACACTACTCTAGTTTTTACTTTTTTCCTATTCAGTTGTTTCTAGTTACTTGGGTAAAAGGCAAAGCATAATATGGAAATATTCGCAGTGCTGAATACATAGTTATCACTCACATGCAAGTAGAATGAGTGTATGTATGGATGGACTAACTGGAAATTTCAGACCATTTGCAACCAATTGGTTTACCTTTGGGGAAGGTTTGGATTTTATTTTTTTCTGTTTTAAAAGAATTTGTATTCTTTAGCTTAGTAAGAAAATGGTCTGTAATTCATAGGTGCGTTAGTTTCTCATTGCTGTGATCAAAATACCTAGCAAGAACAAATTTTATGCCACACTATCTATTATCATTAAAATCATTTTACCAAAATAAGGATATTATAGGAAAAGTTTATTCTGGCTCAAGGTTTAGAGATTTAGTACAAGGATGATGACTCTTCCTCTGAGCTCAAGGCGAGACAAAATAAAATAGCAGAGGATGTGAAGGAGGAAAGCTGGTCATTTTATGGTAGCTGGGAAACAGAGAAAGAGCAGGAGGAAGGCTACAGGGAAGATTAACTGTTCTAGGGCATTCCCCCATTAGCTACCTCTTCCAGCCATGTCCCACTTACCTATAGTGACCACCCAGATAGTCCATTCAAATTAGTAATTCATCGAATGGATTAATCCACTGACTAATTTACAGCTCTCATAATTTAATCATCTCACCATTGAACATTACTGCATTAACACAGAAGCTTTTAGGGGATGCCTTGTATCCAAATCATAACAGTAGGTATATGGAGAGCTGCTGTAATAATGAGCACAATTAATTATTATTATTATTTTTTAAAATCTCTCCTGAAGACAAATCTTGGGGAAATGAGTTTTCACTGCACTTGAAGCAGTGTATTCTTCGGTGTATAACACTCTTCCCAAGGGTGTAGACTCAGTTTTTGGTACAAGTTATAGTGACCAGTAGAGGGTGAATTCTTTTTCTATATACATTTTAAAGAATGGGCTAATTATGTTCTTATTGTGGCATTATGCCACATTATCTATTGTCATTAAAATCATTTTACTGGGACTGGGGATGTAGCTCAAGTAGTAACGTGCTCACCTGGCATGTGTGTGGCCTGGGTTCCATCCTCAGCACCACATACAAATAAAGATGTTGTGTCGGCCGAAAACTAAAAAATAAATATTAAAACATTCTCTCTCTCTCTTTTAAAAAATAAAATATTTTTACCGAATTAAGGATATTATAGGAGAATTTAAATTTTACAGTGTTGTGTAAACTGTGTACTTGAAAAGTTATTAAAAGTATTTTAATGTTATGTTCTGTATGATATACTCATTATTAATGTATATTTAACTGATTGTACTTTTAAAATATAGGTCACTTTTGAAATACACAAAGAAAACCTTGCCAGTATATTTAGGGAACAGCAAGGAAAAGTTGATGAAGAAATAGAGCCATGTTCCTCAAGTTCAGTCCAAGCCATCACTGGCATTAGCAGAGATGTGGATATTTCATTGGGATCTCAGCAGTCAGACATGAAGGATTCTCCTCTCTCTCCTCATTTCACCACAAATAGTGCTGAAAACTCAAGTATTGAGAAAATAAGTTCAGTAGACTCTGCATCCAACATTGAACTGCAAATGCAAAATATATCTAATGAAGACAGGAAAACTGAGCAAGAAAATCAGGAGTTACTGGCTGAAGTCACTTTGGAAGAAATAGCAACAAATGAGACAAAGAATGCAGGTGATTTAGAAGCATCTTCTGACATAGCAGAATCTGTGACTATTTTCTCTAATTCTTTTAAAACAGTTGACAAAGACACAACCATCATCAGTGAAATAACTGCTTCTCTAAGTTCCCCCTCAGAAGAGGATGCTTCAGAGATGCCAGAGTTACTGGAAAAATCTATAGCAGAGGAAGAGGAAGATGATGATTATGTGGAACTGAAGGTAGAAGGTAGTCCCACTGAGGAAGCCAGTCTGCACACAGATCTTCCAGATAATAGTTTGTCTCCAGTTGCTTCTGAGGCCAGTGAAAGACTGGACACGCTTAGTAATGACTGCAAATCAGTATTTAAAGAGGAAGAACCTGTTACTAAAAAGCAAAGTGATAGTGAAGCTCAAGATTCTAAAGATTCTGAGTTCTTGGCTATGCCAGCATCAGGGTCTTCTGCTACCTCACCAGAGATCACTGTTTCCCAAACAACTGTACAATCAGACGTTGAACAGATGCTGGAGAAAGGGCAGAAAACAGCTGACCTTGCTGGAGAAACTATATCAACTAGTGATTGTCATGGTACTATCTTTGAGGCTCCTGCTACTTCTGAGCAAAAGATTGCCAAGTTGGATGTTTCTACTGTTGCTACAGATACCGAGAGACTGGAATTAAAAGCCAGTGCGAACACAGAACCACCTCAACCTCAGCGCCATGTGCTTGAGGTGATTTGATTTTCTTCTCAAGTCATATTTGCACTGAGTTAAAATAGAGCCAGTTTATATGCTTATATTTTATTTTTCTTTTAATTTGGTTCATATTCCTGTTTGCTGTTACATAAATGCAGTGAATGTAAAGATTGTTTCAAATTGTTAGACAGTATTTGACAGTTAGTGTGTATTTATTAATTTTTCTTTTTATGACACTGGGGGTCAAACCTAGGGCCTCACACATGTCAGTCAAGTGTCCTACCAATGAATGACATCCTTAGCCCCAGTTTTGTAAATTGCAGCTTTTATTAATATTTTACCACAGAATTATCAAAAGTTACTATTTTCAAAATTCAGGATTGACATAATTTTAGTTTATAAAATAAATATTGGAAGTACTTATATTTCACCCTTCATTTGACTGACCCCATTTTAGCTCATTAATTTTCCAATGAAGTCTAGGTCTACAGAAATACTAGTGTAGATTTTAGTTGTAAAATTCATGGTTTAAATTGAACCATGAAGTCTGTGAGAGAGAGAAAGGAGCTTGTGTGCTATCTAGAGATGTAGTTTTCTCTTTTGTCAGTATTTCTAAGTGACAAAGTGAGATACTGGTTGCATGTTATCATTTGCCTCTTTACATTCTTATCTTGTCTTCCTCTTTTTTTTTTTTTGGTTTGTTGTTCATTATGTTTTTTTAGTGTATTTTTTATTTTAGCTAATTTGTTATCCAGCAACTGCCTAGATTAAAGATTCTAAGATTCAAAACTAAGAACTGATTGATTCCTTTATGAAACATCACATAGTAGAAATTCTTAACATGGTTCTAAGTTAATTACTGTTGAATTGTAGTAGTTTAGAAGTTTTGATAACTTTGCTTTAGAATGTACTAAAATACTAATGTTATTCATTTTTCTAATGATAATTTTTTCTCTCTAATTTGGTTCTTTGGTGTTTTAACATTTGAATACTTGGTAGATGAATTGCATGATTTTTACTAATGTTTTTCTTTGAAGTTGTACTCATTATATTACTTTAAAAATTTTCTGTATTAGATGTCAAGGCAACAGGAACAGCTAGGACAAGGAACAGCCCCAGATGTGGTTGATGGACAAAGGAGAGATTCCAGATCTGCTCTATTTCGTATTCCTGAGTTCAAGTGGTCTCAAATGCATCAGCGTTTGCTCACTGATCTCTTATTTTCCATAGAAACAGATATACAGATGTGGAGAAGGTTTGTCCATATGTTTACTGTCGAAGCTATGTATAAATCTTTGTTTTTCAAAAAAATTTATATAAATATTTGCAATTAATTTTAGACTTTCAGTTGAAAAAGTAGAATATAAAATATTTTATGGTAAGGTTTTATTGAGTAAACTCTTATTTTCCATTATAAGAATGAAATCCCTCTCTGAGAGGATTACAAAGATATGGCAGAGAATTTTCTTTAAAAAAAATTGCTGAAAATTTCTTGTAGAATATTTTATAGCATGCAATTTACTAGAAGGTAGGCCTGCCAAGTGGGGTTATTACTATATGTACTACAAAATAATTAAGATTTAAGTATAATATTTTCCATGTCTCTCTCTAGTAGAAGAAATCTGTATATTTCATATTATCTTCCACTGTATGATTTATAATTTTATTTATTTTTTTAATGTTTTTTTAATGGTACTGGGGATTGAATTCAGTTGTGCTTTACCACTGAGCTTTTTATTTTACCACAGCCCTTTTTATTTTTGAGATAGGGTCTCACTGAGTTGCTGAGGCTGACCTCCAACTTGAATCCTCCTTCCTCAGCTTCCTGAACCACTTGGATTACAGGCATGTGCTACCATGCCCCACATGTTTATAATTTTAACAGAGCCTGATGTGATTATTTTTATTGTATATGAGTCTTATTCTTTTAAAAGCATTTTGTGGATTTACCTAAGAAAATGTTTGTTGAAACTAATTTTTAGAACACATTTAGCACCATTTACCTCCTTATTTTTGCCACATCAGTAAGGATAATTTCATCCAATTTTTTAAGTCAAACATAAAATGAATAGTGTTTGTTTCAGAACCAAAGGAGGACATGTATGGTACCTGCTGCCATAGAATGGTTTACTTCTTCTGAGGAAGGTTATACCCCCAAATACTCGCTACATCATTGCCTTTCCTCAGTTTTGAAGATGAATCAAAGCACCTTCTTATCCTTCCTCACCTCAAGTAGGCAAACTGTGATTTCCTTTGTTTAGCTTTATCAGTAAACATCATTTATCTTTGGACAGCCATTCAACAAAGACAGTTATGGACTTCGTGAATAGCAGTGATAATGTCATCTTTGTACACAACACAATTCATCTCGTCTCTCAAGTGATGGACAATATGGTTATGGCTTGTGGGGGTATACTGCCATTGCTTTCAGCTGCTACATCGGCTACAGTAAGGACCTAACTACTACATACAATTGGTGTGAAAATATGAGTGTTATACAGCCTTATTGATTAAAACTTGAATGTGGTGGGTTACTATGCATAATAGCTTCTATACATCAAAAGCAACAAAATCTTTTGCAGTTACCTGGAAGGATTTTTAGAATTTGTTCCAGGCGTGAAAAGATTAAAATGAGTGTTGATTTTAGGGATGAGTCAGCTAGTGAAGAAAATGATTGACAGTGTTTCTCCCAATGTTCCCATTGCCCTCTATTGTACTGTATTTCTGAAAGCCTGACTGACTTTTTAAAAAATCAAATTTAGAAATTTGGGGAATATAGCTGGTAAAATTAGATTTTTATCAGAATTTTGATGTAAATGTCAAACTTTATTCCTTACAGCATGAACTGGAGAATATTGAACCTACTCAAGGCCTTTCCATAGAAGCCTCTGTGACATTTTTGCAGAGGCTAATTAGCCTTGTGGATGTACTTATATTTGCAAGTTCTCTTGGCTTCACTGAAATTGAAGCTGAAAAAAATATGTCATCTGGAGGTATTTTGCGGCAGTGTCTCCGACTAGGTGAGCTATTTCAAATCATTAGGAATTTATAGTTTTCGGTAATCCAGATATTACTTTGAAAATCATCTTTCTTTTGTTGGGGGAAGATATGTGCCAGCCAAGTTGTATATGTTGACTTTTTAGTGTGTGGTGCATAGTGGTAGTTAGCAGGTTAGGTATTAAGGAGAGGGGCATAATTTGAACAATTTGCTAAGGTGATTCTGAGCATTCCTTCTTCTCCTGCAACCCCTTTTTGCTTCAAGAGTAGTGCTTCTCAAGTTTTAAGACTCCAGCAAGCATCTTGGTAGAGATTTAGATTAGATCATATAGACTGAGGTACAGCCTCAACTTGTCTCCCAATTCCCATGTGATGCTGGTTTCTCCTTTCTTGAAAACACACTTCAGTAACAAGTAGGTTTCTAAACTGGAATCATTCAAGTACAGCCTTTCTTCAAATAAACTCTGGTAATTTGTTAAAGCAGTTAATAGAAGCACAAAATCCCTATTTATCTGGAAGCAATTCTTCTTTAGGTGACAGTAAAAATATACAAAATGACGTTTAGTCTTAACTAGGCTTCTTTAGGTAAAGCAAAAAATATTTTTCTTTGTACAAGATTCCTTGTATCTAAGTATAAATAATAAACTAAATTGTAAATACTTAGACTTTGTTGAATTACTTGTTTATTAAATGAAGAGAAGATGATATAGTGAGGTAGTCCAAGAAATGGAAGCAGAATCTTAGGAAGCATGATCATGTGTAAACAGATCAGAAATAAGGCACCTATGAAGCAGCAGAAAACCCAATTAGTTAATGAAATATTTTTCCATGTTTAGCATGGAATAATAAATACAGTTAGAGTTTTTTGCACAATTACTATTTTTATTCAAAATGCCATTGAAAGTACTTTTAAAATTAGGATTCTCTAAGGAAATAATAATTTGTTAAGGTATAACAATTTATAAAAAATAGTTTTAACTTTTTAATTAAGAAATTCAAATTTGTGAGCATAAAATGAAAGCTGTCATTTATTGGCTTGTGATTAGTTCTGATTTTCAAATTGAGCTGTCATTTTGTTGTTTTTATTGAGAAAATTGTAGACCAGAGAATTTAGAAAACTTAAATTTGAAACCTACAATTGGTCAGATTGGAATTTGAATATATTTTTGCTGAACTAGTGTGGCTATTCTTTCTGTTGTAGTATGCTTCTTTTTAAAACATTCTATTATCAAAAAAAACCATTCTATTATCAATATAATTAAAATATTTAGGCTTTTTTTTTTTTTACTTTTGCATATGCCATTTTAAAAATGTTTCCACTTCCTACATTTCTTTCTTTGTTTTCTTCTTTTTTTGTGTGTGTGTACTGGGGAATTGAACTCCGGGACACTCCATCACCCAGCCCT
Organism: Ictidomys tridecemlineatus; assembly: GCF_052094955.1. Classification (NCBI taxonomy): domain Eukaryota; kingdom Metazoa; phylum Chordata; class Mammalia; order Rodentia; family Sciuridae; genus Ictidomys; species Ictidomys tridecemlineatus. The sequence continues at coordinate 124,289,261 of NC_135485.1, forward strand.
ATTTTGTATTTTATTTAGAGAAAAGGGTTTCACTGAGTTGCTTAGTACCTACTGTTGCTGAGGCTGACTTTGAACATATGATCCTTCTGCCACAGCCTCCTGAGCCAATGGGATTACAAGCATGTGTCACTGTGTGAGGCTTTTCCCTACATTTCCACAGTTAAAAATACAAGGCTACACTGGCAAAGCTTCATTCTACTCAGTAGTCATTTAAATTCAGAAACTAGGGAAATACTTTTTCTCATTTTCATAGCTTTAGAAAAGAATCAAGAGATGATTTACTGGACTCCAGCACCATGTCTTCTTGCACGTGGTTTGACATGGAAAGGGACTTGTCCAGGGTCACTTAGTAGAGTGTGGTAAACTAGGGAAACAATTCCGATGTTTTGATCCCTGGTCTTCTCATTCATGGTATTTCCTGAGCTTTGTGGTTAGAAGGTGGGATGGCAATAACAAGAATAACCTGTGCTCCTGAGATTGGTTGAAATGAAGAGATCTAGTGTGGTTTTTAACTTTATAATAATATAGACCCAAGTTTGATTTTATGTAGTCTGTGCCTAAAGTACAATTTTTTTAAAACTGGGCCTGATAAGCAAATTTGACCAAAATTATATTCATATCTTTTCCCTTTCTTCCCTTTCTTCCCTCTCTTCCTTTCTTCCTTTCCTCCAAGTTTTGTTGCTCTTTTTCCAAATACTTTTCTTTTTAAATTTTTGTCTTCTAGTCATTGTGATAGTGATATTTAACCTTCCCCACTTAAGTTTGCTATTTTGTCTCTAATTTGTTTCCCTTCCCCATCTTAATTTCAAATACCTTGAGTATTACAGATTTGTTTGAGAATTGAGATGATTATATGATATCAAGTAAATCATAGTCAAGTGTACATGACCTAATTCATCACTGAAAATTCAAAATTAATTTCTGAGTACTCTGTGTAACTGATCTGTTATAGCGGTGCATGCCTGTAATCCCAGCGACTTGGGAGGCTGAGGCAGGATGATGACAAGTTTGAGGCCAGCCGTAGCAATTTAATAAAGGTCCTACACAACTTAACAAGATGCTGTCAAAATTTAAAACAAAAACAAAAAAAAAAAAAAAAAAAACAAAGAATAAAAAGGGCTGGGGATATGGCACAGTGGGAAAGCATCCTCGGGTTCAATCATTAGTACCAAAAAAGCCACAAAACAAAACAAACTCCCCCCAAAACACAAGCCAACCCCCAGATAATCTGAGTAACTGATTGGTGGTAGCTCTAAAAAGGAGCTCTAAATTTTAGGCTCTGTATTAAATCAAATTTGCTTTTCTGTTTCTCTACCTTCTAAGCACTATTAATGAAAGCCAGTAAATACTAGATCCTATAAAGCCTAAATATTACACTATCAGTCTCTGTTAATATCATATTCCAATGATACAATATAGGAAAAACATAAAAATTTCCAATTTAATCATTTTATTTCAATTAAGGTAATTGAAGATTATTATCTTACAACTAGTCAATAGCAATGTGGCTTGCTCTGTTTTCTTCCACTATTATTTCAAATACTTACTTTCCCATTTCTTAATGAAAGGTTGACCCAGCTAGCTTAGGTGAGATCTATGAAAGAGTAACCTATTATTAAGTTTCCTGAACTTGACTGGGGAGTGTTTCTCTGTGGTAATGTTTGCCTAGTATGTGGGAAGCCCTTGTGTTATTCCCATACCACAGTTAAAAAAACAAGCAAGCAAACAAACAAACACGATTTACTGATTTCCTTTCAACAGACTCAAAAGTACAAATTACTATGGTACATTTCCTTCCTAGATCTTAACTGGGCCTTATGACAGAAAACAAAATCAAGATACTAAACACTGAACATGCAGGGATGTTTTAGGAATTTGCTGAAGGCAATCCATTTCAAGTAAAGTCTTATGTAAATCATGTTATGTAGAAGATGATTTGTATTAGTTCCATAATCTTAAATATGATTTTCTTTTTTTTTCTAAATCTTTTTATTAAAACAAATGACAGTGTGTGCAGTGGCAGTAAGGAATTGCTTAGAATGTCAACAACATTCACAGCTGAAAGTCAGGGGAGATACAGGGAAAGGCCTGAAAACAACCTCAAGCATTGTTCTCTTGGGGAAATCTGCAGCAAAGGTGAGTATACAGAATTGTCATTTTCAAAAAAGCATACTCATATTTCATAGTTAAGATCTTAAATTAATTTGTTCATTTCAACCTGAAGTTAAATAAATGTGACAGAGATTCTAAAATAGTTATGTTACTCTGTGAACATAACATTCAAATGTTTGTGTTTAAATATACAGTACAGATTTGCTTATACTTAATCTTGTCTGCTTTTCCAAATGTTTACTTTTCTTGTTTCTGTGATAGCTTTTCCTTCAAATATGTCAATTTTCCCACATAATTTCCCCCTGTATACGCTCTCCACCCCCTCAAAAAAAGGAAAAAAAATGTATGGAAAAAAGAATGTTTTAGCATGGTTTTCTCATTCTTAGAATACTGTGTTTATTTTTTAAAAAATCTGTGTATTGTGTGTGTGTGTGTGTTTATTCATATATATAATGTATTTTTTAAAAAATTTCTTAAATAGAGTCCAGTGGACATTGTGACTGGTGGTATATCTCCAGTAAGAGATCTTGACAGGCTCCTGCAAGACATGGATATTAATCGACTCAGGGCAGTTGTTTTCAGAGACATAGTAAGTTAAAATATTTCTTTCAAGTACTCTCTTAGCTGATACATATTTTCTCCCTTCTGAGCTGAAAGTGCTAGAGTAAAAACTCTTTGTAATATAAAATAGTCCAGTAGAGAAAGTAAAGCCAGATCTCTTAACAATGATTTTAGAATCTTAGACTATTAAGAAAGAATTGTCTAAATAAATGGAGCTAGCATATCAGAGTAATGATGCTAAAAAGAATAATGCAGCATTTCACTGTAAGCAGTGTCATGGCTTTACATATTATCAGGAAGCCCAGCAACTTCTTGAGCTGTCCGTTTAATAATTCTCATTTTATAGATGAGGAATCTGAGTTACAAAATGCTTGAGTAACTTGGTCAATTGGTTAGTACATTATAGAGTCAGGATTCAAACCCAGCAGGCTTAATCCAAGAATCCATGCTCTCAGTGTAATGAAATATTCAGTTTCTGAGTATTATATTATTTTACTGAATAGTGTATATTTTCCCCCCAGAGGTATATTAATGTGATTAAAAGGTACATGATGAAATGTTGCTCTCAATGTGTTTTTAATTTTTCAAAGATGAAAATAATTTTGGTTTAACTCATTTTGACATAGAGAATGACTGATTTTCATGTAGATTAATTTATTTTTTCATGGTATTAGGTATTGAATGCAGGGGTGCTCTACCATTGAGCTACATCCTCAGACCTTTTTATGTTTCATTTTGAGATGGAGTCTCTCTAAGTTACTGAGGGTCTTGTGCTAAATTGTTAAGGCTGGCCTTGAACTTGGGGTTCTCCTGCCTCAGTGTTCAGAGTTGCTGGGATTATAAGTGTGTTCTTCCACACCTGGCTTCACATAGAAAATATAAAGTTATATGTAAGGTATTAGGATGTAAATAAAAATCATTTGTAATCTCATTCCCTAACATTAGGAATTTTATCATTAGTTTTTGTTGAACTAATTTACTGTATATTTAATACTGGATGCTCTGAGTATATATTTCTTATGAACTTTATAACCTCGATTTTTCATTTTCCTTTCTCATCATCTGGTATTTTAGTTTTTTTCTTGTTTTGTTGAGTAGATTTTTATACATCTATAGAATTTGAAGTGCTATCACTGCTTACTTACTAAATATTTGTGAATTTGCATAGTACTGAATATTCCAGGTCCATCATCCTATTATGTAATTCTCATAATAATCATATGAGTAGGATTGCCACATGAGGTTAAATTTTTGCTTAAGATCATTCAATTAGTAAGAGGTAGAAATGAGTTAAGGACCTACGGAATTTGATGGGGTAAGTAAGGATTTAAACAGGTATATACAATTCATAACTGATTAAGAAGTTAAGACCCAGTAAATAATTTGCTTACATTTTTCTAGCCCACATATTTGTAATTAATTAATTTATTTTAATTAGGTATATATGACAGCAGAATGCATTTTTATTAATTATAAAAAATTGCAGCACAACTTTACATTTCTATGGTTGTACATGATGTAGTGTTGTACCATATGTACAGTCATACACGTACCTAGCTAGGGTAATATGTCCATCTCATTCCACCATTTTTCCTGCCCAAATGCACCCTTTCTACCCTCTCTCCTGTTTGCCCAACACGCCTCCATTTTTCCCATGACTCTGGATCAGCATCCACTTATGAGAGAGAACATTTGGCCTTTGTTTTTTTGGAATTGGCTTATTTTGCTTAGTGTGATATTCTCCAACTCCATCCATTTACCTGCAAATGCCATAATGTTATTCTCTTTTAATTCTGAGTAATATTCCATTATGTATATATACCAGAGTTTCTTTACCCATTAATCTACTGAATGGCATCTAAAAATGTTCAACCTCTGTAGTAATTAGAGAAATGCAAATCAAAACTACTCACACCAGTCAGAATGGCAGTTATCAAGAATACTGACAACATAAATGGTGGCAAGGATGTGGGGCAAAAGGCACACTCATAAATTGCTGGTGGAACTGAAAATTGGCACAACCAGTCTGGAAAGCAGTATAGAGATTCTTTAGACAACTTGGAATGGAACCACCATTTGACCCAGCTATCCCATCCTCAGTCTATGTCCAAAGGACTTAAGATCAGCATACTACAGTTGTATAGCCACATCAGTGTTTGTAGCAGCTCAATTCACAATAGCTAAAGTGTGGAAGCAATCTAGGTGTCCACATTTTTTAGTGGCAATTTTAGTAGCACTTATGGCAGAATTGTATGGTAGAGAAATATAGGCATAACTTCAGAAAAGGGATGTTATTTAAAAAAGAAAAATGTTTTATTTTCGACCAAGACTAAGAAGTTGTTACACATGGACCTACAAAGTACCATAGATTTTGTCAGATTACAAATGTGACTCACATTACTTCAAGCATTTAAGGGAGAACCTGATATCTAATTTTTTTTCCTGAAATTGATTATGTATAAAAGTTTTTGCAGCAGTTAATAAGTTTTAATCAAATTTGTGCCATTAATTTGTATCTATCTATGAGGAAACAAAACTTGTAGCATTGTATGTGCTAGGCAAGCACTCTGCCATTGAGCCACATCCCCAGCCCTCTGTTTTCCTATTCTAAACATACTACTGGAGGTGCCTTTAGTTTTCAGAATTTAATAGACAAATTTGAAATTTTTTGTTTAAAATAATTAAGTTCAAGCCTATTTTGAAATGTTACTAGAACAGTGGTGTATATAGGGTCCTCTTGAAGATGGAGAATTGGATTAGATACAGAAGTTGTTGATAAACAGAGGTGGGTGGTGATCAATAGAGCTAGAATCAATGCTGGCCTCTTTTAGAGTCAGTCTAGTTTTTTCTTTTACTTTTTTTTTTTTTTTTTAGTTGTAGTTGGACACAATACCTTTATTTTTATTTGTTTTTATTTTTATGTGGTGCTGAGGATCGAACCCAGTGCCTCGCACGTGCTAGGCGAGAGCTCTACTGCTGAGCCACAACCTTAGTCCCTAGTTTGTCCTTTTTCTGTGGCAGACATTATGTTTTCAGTGCTGGGCACGTGGATGTCTGCACCACTCAAAATACTCTCAAGAATTCGTTTGGCATCCTGCTTTGTATCTGATAACCTCATTTTTAAATTTTTCTCTGTGAGTGAGTCTTTTAGTGTAGCTTATACTTGGCTGTTTTACATATTTAAATATTTAAATATTGAGTAAAAGTAAAAATATTAATTATCCTTGTAGTTATAATTACTACTTGATTTATCTCATAAAGTATGCTATGACATATCTCTTCAGATTGAGTTACTTAAGTTTTAAAGGTCAGACTGGTTTTGTCCTTGTTTACAAAGTATAAAAGCTCTCACTTAAAAGCATAGTTCCAAAAGTCTGCCTAATCCTTTCTCAGGTAAGTTTATTAATACACTTATCACACAAATAAATAATAATATATTGTTCTCTATGATATTACAAGGTATGTGAGCATGTTTATATTTAAGTATTGTGATGTGAAATGAAATCAAAACATATTGTATAATAGTGCCATGAAAAACTACCTTTATTTTTTCCCAGGAGGATAGCAAACAAGCTCAATTCTTAGCTCTGGCTGTTGTATATTTTATCTCTGTCCTTATGGTCTCAAAGTATAGAGACATTTTGGAACCCCAAAATGAAAGGTGTAACCAGTCATTTAAGGAAACTGGTAGTGAAAATGGGAATTCGTCACTCCCTGGTAAGTTTCCATATTTTATTCCCTGGTAACAAAGTTCAAGTGAAACTTTACCTAGTTAAAATATTGATTTAAGAATTTAAATCCATTTATGTATAAAATGAGAGCCTACATTTTTTATTAATAAATAAGTAAATATTTTAATTTTTTAAGTATCATAATTAATTGCAATTAGAAGATAATATTTTGTTTTTAAATGCGCCATCTAATTAAAAGGTAAGTGGCTAAATGTTATTCTTTACAAATAATTATAATTTGTTAAGGACTAATTCAAATTCTTTTATAAGACTAACAAGATGGATTTAATGAATAATGTTAATAATTAGAGTTTTGAAAATAGCTGTCAGTGAAATAAGTATAATTAGATAAGTAGCCATTACTAGTTATAGAACAAGATACCACCCTAAAGGAAATATTTTATTTATTCAACATATACTCATTCTGTACCTCCTGTGTACTTGAGTATATTAATGAACAAAATAGGAAAAAAAATCTTTGCCTTCATGTGTCCTATTTTCTAATGGGAGGAGATAATAATATGTATGGGGGCTGGGGTTGTGGCTCAGCGGTAGAGTGCTCGCCTTGCATGTGCAGAGCCCTGGGTTCCATCCTCAGCACCACATAACAACAAACAAAATAGAGGTATTGTGTGCAACTACAACTAAAAATAAAATAAAATAAATGTATGTACTAAATAAATTATATAGTATTTTAGAAGATAAAATAAAATAAATGTATGTACTAAATAAATTATATAGTATTTTAGAAGATTGTAAGAATGCTAAAAATAAAAAAAAAAGGAATAAGATAAAAGTATCTGGAGTAACTAAGAAAGATAATGTGTAGATTTTTTCTCTATGGGGAAGGAGGAATCATTGGAGGATTTTGAGTATAGCAGTTAAAATGTTCAGGCTTTTAAAAGTAATGCTTTGGATTCTGCATTGAGGATAACCACTAAAGGGCAAGAAAAAAAAATCAGTATTTTTGGCTATTTACTGCTATGTAACACATTACCTTGGATCTTAGTGGCTTAAAACTTATACTACCTTAGTCTTGTCTTCATAATCCTGAGCATTAGATTTGGGTAGGACATAGTGGGGAGGTTCATCCCTGCTCCATATGATGTTTGCTGGGACTGGAAAATCTAAGATGGCTTCTCTATTCATCTATTTAGTGTCAGACAACTCCAATAGTTAGAGCTGGCTGACTGAAGCCACTAAGCTACAGCTGTAGCTGGGGCCTCACACTGTTCACTTAATTCCTTGTTTTCATTCATCAGTTTGGAAGGCCTTTCTGTTTGGTCTTTCCACATGTTCTTTCCAATAGGATAAATCATAAATCAACAGGGATTCCGGGACTACTAACACTGCCAGACCTTCTTCAAACTTTGGCCCAGAACTGACCCAGTGCTACTTCTGTCACATTCTGTTGGCTAGAGTATGTAAGGCCCTGCCTAGATTTAAGGATTTCTCAAGATGGGGAATACCAGAAAGCATGGGGTAGTAGGATCATTATAGTAATTGCCTTCTAGAATCAGTGAAGAGGATAGTACGGTAATCCAGGCAAGAGATTATGGTGGGTTGAACTGAACTGTAATGGTAGTTGTGGAGATGATGAGAAGTAATCAGAGTGTGGATATATTTTGGTGACAGAGGAAACAGAATTTTAAACCATTAGATTTGTGTTACGTGAAAGATAAAAAATATTTAAGTATGTTTACTAGGTATAGTTGTGTAGACTAAAGATGAAGCAGATTTTCAGGGAAAGATAAGAAATTCTATTTTCAGCATGTTGAGCTGAGATGTCTTTTGATATAGAAGTCGTGGAATAGGCAGTTAATATATAATACTCTGAGTTTTTTTTTTTTTAATATGTGTGTGTTGGTAGTAAGATATAGAGGTATGAGTGGATTTTGAGAGAGGATGAGATCACTAAGGGAATATAAGTAGATAGGGAAGAGTACCAAGAACTTAGGATCAATGAACTGAGCCCTAAGTTCCTCCAACCTAATATGTGTTAGGGAGAAAAAATAAGTGAACAGTGTTAAGAAGGACGAACTAGAGAGTCGTAGAAGGAAAACCAAAAGAGTATAGCATCCTGGAAGACAAATGTAAAAAGCATTATCTAGAGCAATCAGACACTTGTTTTGACAAATGAGAACCAACCACTGGATTTAGTAAGATCTAACCTTTGGTGATTTTCATAAAAGCATTTTTGTTGGAATGGTTGGAAACCTGACTGGAGGGATAACAATTTATTTAGTACATACATATTTTACTACAGTGGAAACCACCCATGAGTTAGAGGTTTTTATTTTATCCCAAGGATTTTGGACTTTTTCTTAAATATCAATGGCTTTCAATTTTGTGTTGCTTCTCATTGATATGCCATGATCACTTTGGGGGAGTTTGGCATATATTTTGTTATCCCATCTGTTGTGATTAAAAGTGCATTCATTGAGAATATTTCATAGATTTTATAATTAGTTTTTGCTTTATAGAATGTGACATACTTTATAACTTAAAATAACAGATGGCTATTGGCACTGAATATGCCTTTTTAATAGTAGTTCTAATTTTATAAATTTGTTCTTTTTCTCCTCTTTCTGGGTAAGATGTAGAAAACACACCTGCAGCACTTAGTCCTTTAAGTCCATTGTCGGTTGAAGAATCAGTGGAAAGCACATCATCTACTCGAAGGAGAGACTCAGGCATTGGGGAGGAAACAGCTGCTGGTTTAGGAAGCAATGTGTATGTAACTCCTTCAACAGCACCTCTGGGTGTTAGTGCAGGCCCAGATGCAATCAGCGAGGTGCTATGCACTCTTTCATTAGAAGTCAATAAATCTCAAGAGACCAAAAATGATGGAGGAAATGAATTGGATAACAAAGTGACAACCTCAGTTCCTATTTCAAAAAATGTCAATGTGAAGGACATTCTTCGAAGCTTGGTTAACATACCAGCAGATGGAGTTACAGTGGATCCTGCCCTTCTGCCACCAGCCTGCCTTGGTGCTCTTGGTGATCTGTCTGTTGAACAACCTGTGCAGTTCAGATCTTTTGACAGGTACTGTAAATAGTCTTTTGTTTTGATATGCTTACATTTATAAATTTTAAAAGGTAAACAGGAATTCAATTTAAATTTGCTAAATTTTGTAGCTTTAACATTAGCAGGGACGTTTTGATCTGTTTTATAATAATTTTAAGGATATTTTTGTTTGTACAGCATTTCAAATTTTTGTTTATTTACATACCAGTAAGATTATTAGTTGTGTGTAAAATAACTTTTTTTGGGGGGGCCAGGGGATTGTAACTTACAAATGACTACCCATCATCACTCCTTTGCTGTCAGTACTAACCAGCTTGGCGGGGCCCGTGGATTGGCACTAAGTATTTGAGATACATGTTACACTTAAGTGTTACATTCCCTGTATATACATATAATACTAACAAATCAATAAAATGGAAATGTGACAAAACTGGACAAATGATAGGTATAGGCAGTTTATATAAGGAGAAATACTGGAGTTGGGGATGTAGGTCAGTGGTTTGCCTAGTATGTGCAAGGCTCTAGATTTAATCTCCCAACACTGGAGAGAATTTACATTTTTACATATTTACATTACTAATATAGAAGGAAATGCATATTAAAATAACCACAAAATAATTTTCCATATTTTAGATAAGAAGAGATTTTTAAAATGATACCTATTACTAATGAAGGTATGAAGAAACATTTAAAAAATATTTTTAGATGTTGATGGACCTTTATTTTATTCATTTATTTATGTGCAGTGCTAAGGATTGAACCCAGTGCTTCATGCATGCTAGGCAAGTGCTCTACCACTGAACCACAACCCCAGCTCTATTTCTGTTTTTGAGAGGGCATATTGCTATAATTTATTGGAGGGCAAATAGGCAGTGTTAATTAAAAATTAAAATATGAAAGTTCTGAAAGCTTATTCAGAAGAAATATACAACTATAAAATTTTTCTGAAAGAGGAATTTTATAATTAAACTGATACTATTGAGCTTTTTCTCTATGGAAATCTTATTCTAAATGCATTAAATATATAATTACTGTTTTTAACCCTTTGTACACATGAAGAAACAGAGACATAAGAAGTTAAGGAAGCAGCTTGCAGTTTTTATGATAGTTAATGGAAGAACTAATACTTGAACTTAGGCAGTCTGACCATGTTCTTGGGGTGCTCAATGCAGCATTACTTGTAATAGTGAATTTAGTTGCTGACCTATGAAAGATTGGTTTCATGTGTTATTTTATGCAATAATTAATACAGGTTGTACATCCTAATTAGGAAATCCAAAATGCTTTAAAATCCAAACCTGTTTAAGCACCAATTTACCACAAGTGGAAGATTCTACATTTGGCCTCATGTGATGGATCAGAATCACAATATAGGTGCACTAAAATATTTTTAAACATTGCCGTCTGGCTATGTATAAGATACACAGGAAACACAAGTGAAGGTTTTTTAGACTTGGGTACTATCTCACACTATCTCATTAAATATATATAAATATTCAAAGATCTAAAATCTGAAATTTGAATCAATTTTAAACCCAAGCATTTTGGATAAGGAATACTCAATCTGAACTATGTGGCCATTAAAAAGAAAAAGATAAAATACTGTGTATTGAAGTGAAATGTTAACAAAGATTTAAAAAAAAAAAAAATATATATATATATATATATATATATATACAGAGAGAGAGATAATTTCTAAATATTTATTTATTTATTTTTTAGTTTTCGGCAGACACAACATCTTTGTTTGTATGTAGTGCTGAGGATCAAACCCGGGCCACACGCATGCCAGGCGAGCGCACTACTGCTTGAGCCACATCCCCAGTCCAAAGATATATTTTTTAAACATTTATTTTTTAGTTGTAGTTGGACACAGTACCTTTATTTTGTGTGTTTATTTTTATGTGGTGCTGAGGATCGAACCCAGTGCCTCACATGTGCTAGGCGAGCGCTCTACTTTTGAGCCACAACCCAGCCCCCAAAGGTATATTTTTAAATGAAAGAATCAGTGTACAAAAATTGGGGGCTTATGATTTTTTAAAAAAGATATATTTATATATGCCTCGTAAAGTACATATGGAAAATTTGACATGCCAAATTTATCATTGCTTTTATTTTAAATGGTGTTGAAATTAATTTCTATGCCTTCCTGATGCTTTAAGTGAAATTTTGAACTCATTTAGGAAACCATGTTTAGGAATACATTTCAAGGGGTTTTACTAAAACAAAACGAGAGAAAGTATTTTGGTTACCGCATTTTCCAGGATGCTGTATGGAACTTAACATATATCTGGTATGCATTTAAAATACTGTCTGATGGGGAGCATACTGCTGTTTTATCCCTTACTTTTCTTAGCAAGAGACACCTTTTGAAACACTTTCATGCAGCCATTGGTCAGTGGAATATCTTTGGGAATTTCAAAGCATCCCTCTGATCATGCATTTATCTCAGGAATGCTGTGTCAGAAATCACAACTCTCCTCATATCTTAAGAATTATCAACTTCCAAGCAATAGCTGGAAAGTTTAGAGTAACAGCTTCATGAGTGAAACCTTGCTGAAAGGCTGCCAGGTTGTGGGCCCTTGTGAAAGGAAAGGTGTTTGTGTTATTCCCGTGCCAAAATTCTTGCTCTTATCTAATTTGAAGATCCTCTCTAGAGATTAGTGCATGCCAGGGATTTATCTTGATAAAGTTCAAGGGCTGGTCTGGCTTTTCAACTAGGTCCTTAGGGACTAAAGTGCTGGACTAAAATGCTCTTTTCTCCTTTAGTGGACTATTTGCATGTTTAATAAAATAGCATTTATGTGAAGGTTTGTGGTATTTAAGGCTGACATAATTCAGAAATGGGACTTCTGATCCTTAGTTATCTAGAACATACTGTTGCTACTTGCCTGCTGTTAATAGGTAAAAGAAACTTTAAAAAAAAAAGGTTCAGGTTTAAAAAATCAGCAGTATTTTTACTTGCAGTTTGAAGTGTCTTAGGAATACCTTCTTTTCATCTGTACAGTGGGGATTATAATATATAGCACTAACTTTCCAGGTTGTCATAAACATAAATGAAATAATTTGTGTTCTTAGCACAGTGCTCACGAATATTAAGTATTTATTAAAGTTACTGAAGAAAAACACTTAAGTGAAATTTTATCCTTTTATATGTAATTTTATTTTTTTTATTTTTATTTTTTTAAGAAAGAGTGAGAGAGGAGAGAGAGGAGAGAGAGAGAGAGAGAGAGAGAGAGAGAGAGAGAGAGAGAGAGAGAGAGAGAGAATGAGAATTTTTAATATCTATTTTTTAGTTCTCGGCGGACTCAACATCTTTGTTGGTATGTGGTGCTGAGGATCGAACACAGGGCCGCACACGCATGCCAGACGAGCGCTGCTACCGCCTGAGCCACATTCCCAGCCCCTATGTAATTTTAAATTAATAGTTTGGAAAACCAGTTTCCTTAACTAGTTATGTTTTCCACAGTCTTTATGACAAAAAATTGTAAGTACTTTTTGTTAAAATTGGTGGTGTTATTAAAACTTCAGATACTTATTTGTTTCTCAAACATAAAAAAAGGACTTCAGTTTGTCTCTTCGATAGAAATTTGAAGGCTAGGGGTATAGCTCAGAGGTAGAGTGTCTACTTAACATGAACGAGGCCCTAGGTTCACCCAGCATCAAAAACCCCAAAACCAACAAACTTAACTGGGTGCCATTTTGCATGCTCATAATCCCAACTGCTTGGGTAGCTGCAGATCAGGCCAGCCTTGGCAATTTAGCAAAACCCTGTCTCAAAAATTTTACTAAAAGGATTTATAAAAACAGCTGAGGATGTAACTCAGTAGTAGAGTGCCCCTGGGCTCCATCCCCAGTACAAAAACCAAACCCCAAAGCCCAAAGCCCAAACCCAACCCAACCAACCCAACCCAAACAAACCAAACCACTTTTAAACTTTAGCTTGAGAATAGTACTGAAAATATCCCTACCACAATGACTGATAGGCTCTCAAGATTTGGTGTAATGCATATTGCATTTTCTTTGTGTTTTTAAAGCATTTTATCAAAAGATAATGTGAGCTGCTTCATTCTTTCATGATTTATGCAAAGTAGCAGTTTGCTTAAATTTCTGTATTATTTAAAGTGTAGGACATGCTCTACTATTTTAGATTTACACTTAACATTCTAGGTAACATGATGGGTTAAAGATAACTTCAGTTGAAGATTTTAGTCTTTTGCATGGTGATTTTATAATAATTATGAAAATATTCCCAAATTTGATAATTGTGACTTCGAATTTTCTTTATTTTTCTGTGGTCCAGAGTTGAAGCAGTATTATGTTACTTCCTTAAAAGTGATTATTTTTGTGTGATCCAAAGCTGAAGCAGTATTATGTTACTTCCTTAAAAGTGATTTGAATCAATCAGTGAATCTAAAAATTTCTTAATTTTATTTCTCTTTTGTATAATAATTATAATGAGAGTAAAGAATACATTTTTTCCAATTTTGAACAGATTTTTTTGGGTAATTTAATGGTACTACATGCATAATGTTATATTTTGATGATATTTGTTACCAATGCTTATAGATGATTATAAGCATTTAAACAGAATTATGGTTAAATGTTAGTATAATTACTATGATGGTTGGAAAATTTTGTGACCATGATAGAACCTTTTAAAAATATTTAAAACATCTTTTTAGTTGTAGATGGACATAATACCTTTATTTTATTCATTTATTTTTATGTGGTGTTGAGAATCAAACTCAGTGCCTCACATGTGCTAGGTGAGAGCTCTATAACTGGGCCATAACCCTAGCCTCATAATAAAAGCTTTCTGATTGTACACTTTGAGTGAATTGTATGGTAGGTAAATTATATCTCAATAGTTAACTTTTTAAAAAAGTCAGTATGACTTGAGGGAAGGAGGCAAAGGAAGAGGAATGAAATCGAATACATTATGTACATATATAAATATCATAATAAAGAAATCACTATTATTTATAACTATGATCTACTAATAAAAGCAAAACATTTGAAAAGGTTGGTATGAGGAAATAGTTCAAATCGGAGGCTCTGGTTTTAGACAAATGTAGATTTGTAGACAGTTCAACTTATTTTGGCAAGTTACTTTACCTTATTGAGCTTTACTTTTTAAGTTTTAAAAATGAAAGTAATAGATGCCTTAGTATCATTTTGAGAATTATAATCCCTGGCATATTGTTTGTCTTAATTAAATTATAATCATTGTTATCAATTTCAGCTTTACATTGCATGATAGGATTTTGTTGGAGCATAATGAATAGTAAATTATGAACTATGACTTGGTAGGCCTGGGGAGAGCAAGGTTTTGAAAAGTGAGAAGGAAATTTTGGGGCAAGTAGGAAAAAAGCAAGGCATCTTGGCAAAGGAATGGTACCTACCATGGGAAGAAGCTGTGGAATGATACCTCATGTTTAGTAACCATCAGAGCATTGGTGCTCAAATGTTTGAGTAATGCTGGCTTAAATACAAATGCATCTAGGATGCCATACTTCAGATGTATTATTCCTAATAATGTGTACAAGATATTGGACAATATTTTCTGAACTGAATAAAATAATAGGTATTTTTGTCCAGCTGCATTGGCACACACCTTTAATCCTAGCCATTCTGGAGGCTGAGGCAGGTAGGAGGATTGCCAGTTTGAGGTAGGCCTCTGCCACAGTCCGGCTGCAGCAAAATAACCAGGGGCGGGGTGGGGTGTGTGTGACGAACAACTTGTGTACCTTGATACAGCAGGAGTGGGAGCCGTTTATTGTAGGACAGGAGGGGTACATATACATTCCACACAGCTTATCTAATTAACATAAACTAGATACAGCAGTCAACCAATAAGGAATCTCCACACTTAATGGCTCACTGGCACCACCTCACAAACCACTCCCTCTGGCAAAATGCCAGGCGCCATCCAGACTTGTTTACAGACTCTAACAGGCCTCAGCAACTCAGTGAAAACACACACACACACACACACACACACACACACACTCTCTCTCTCTCTCTCTCTCTCTCTCTCTCTCTCTCTCTCTCCAAAGAAAAAGGGGGTGGGTGGGAGGGGACTGGAGATATAGCTTAGTGGTCGAGTACACTTGCATTAAATATCTAATATATAAAAAAAGTTATTTTCCATGACTGGAAGTGTTATTAATAGAAGTAGGCTAACAGATCAGAAATGAAGTTGTCAAGTCTTTTAGTTTGTTTAATTAACCATCTCTGACAAATAGGAATTTGTTCATATTATGAAACATCTGTAGGAAACTTTTATGTGTTTTCAAATATTTTGTATGAAAATGGTCTGATATACAGAGATGTAGAAAGAATTGAACAGTGACCACACACAGATCCATCATTGCAGTTTCATAATCGGCTCTAGCTGTATATGCTTTGGCATGTAACTTTCCATATATTCATCCATAAATCTTATTTTTTGGATGCATTTACAAGTGAGTTTCAGACATGGGTTTACTCTTAAACACTGAGTGTGTTAAAATATCTATTTAGAGATCAATGTACTTTTTTTAAAAATTATTTTTTAGTTGTAGTTGGACACAGTAACCTTATTTATTTATGTTTATGTGGTACTGGCCCATGCTAGGCCAGCACTCTACCACTGAGTCACAACAGCTCTCAGTATATGTTTTTAAGGTAAAATTTACATATGATGAAGGCTTCCCCTTTGAATCCAGAGCCTGTCATGCCCCAGGCAAACACTGAGCCACATCCCCCAGCCTGAAAGCCACAGACAAATTTATATACTTGTATAACACAAAACACTCATCATGGTATCATCAGTCCTAAAAATTCCCCTTTCCCAAATAACCCTTCCCTGTCCCCAGAGGCTACTATTATTTGACCTTTTTCCTATTATAGATCACTTTTGTCTGTTCTAGAACTTCTTGTAAAGGGAATCATAAAGTATGTGTTCTTTAGTATGAGGCTTCCTTCAGTCAGCATAATGCTTTTGATTCTTCTATGTTGCTATATTTATCAGTAGTATGTATCATTTTATTTTTGAGTAGTATATCACCATCTTAAAAAATTTGTTTTCCTGCATAAAGAACATTTGGGCTATATATTTTTTGAATAAATGCTCTATTATGAATAAAGCATTTCTGAACATGATTGTATGTTTCTGTGGATTTGGGTTTTCTTGGGAGTGAAATTGTTGGGCTGCTGGGGAGGTAAATGTCCAAAATTTTAATTATAGTAAAAGCAACTTCAGTATTCTGAATATTTTCTGTTATGTCTATCAGTACCTATATGCTGTATGAGTAGTAAATTAGATTGTGATTGTTCTGTCTTTTGTGAAGAAAAGTGAAAGTGAGTTCTTCATATTTCTTTTTTGCTTCTCCAAAATAATGGGTTTGTAAATTTATGTCTAGAGAAGGAATAAACATTTTTTTTGGGAATGTACCACCATCACACTTATATACAGAGGAGCACGTGCGTGTGTGCATACACACATGCCCCGAGGTCATATCTACTCCCCCTTAAGTCAATAATCTTCATCTGATATAAGCTGCTGTGATTTAAACACACCATTTTGGATAGGGGGCTCAGGTGGCTGTTGCTTCTATTTTTTAGTGTATAGTTAACATTGGCAGTCACCCTTATAATGATGTGACACCAGCTACCCCCAAGTACATTGAATAAGCCATGCCTAGCACAAGAGAAGTTGATTTAATTGGCAACACTGTTTGCCCTCACATGATAGTCACTGAAGTAAAACGGAACCTATTTTGCTTTGTGGTTATCTCTTTTTGAAATAACAACAAAATGTATTTTTAAAATACCAAAATTACATAATTTCTACTTTTGAATGCATTCATTGGGATCAAGAACTTAACTTTGTTTAGAAACTGAGTACTTTAAAGCTATTAAGGGAATACTTGCAGCTTGCAGTTATAGTATTGTCAACAAAAGATGTGATTAAATAAATTGAATGTTGAAGACTTTAGGCTTATGGTTAACACCAGGTAATTAAAAGTAAGCACTGCTGTGGGAGTGCATTATATATCAGCTGTCCTTTTTACCTCATTAACTAGGTTTTTGCATGTTTATGGAGCTAACTTCAATTAAAAATGCTTTTTAAGTTATGTCTAACAAGGTCTTTTACTTACTCTTTTCGTATAAAGTATTACACTTTAATTGAAATTGGTATATCATAAATATCTGTGTTTGAATACTATGCAAGATGAACAACTTCGGTTATTTGATATTTTTTCCATTTAGTTTTTTTTTTTTTTACTTGTGCACTGTTTTTCAATAGAACATTATCAAAAGACATATTAAACCCCCAAGTCTTTGGGTTTAAAAACGTGAGTTATATACATGTTAGGAATTCGTTATAACATTGCTAACGTTTTATGATTTCAAGTTAGCAGGGCTTTAAAATTCTTAGAGAAACATTTTGAGTTTTCAGATTTTATTTGCAGGTTTAAGAAAAAGTTAATTTTCTACTTAAGTGTCAAAATTCCTTTTTAAAATATATTTTTGGTTATATTTTATGTATTAGATAATTAAAGATGATCCTAAATTTAAAAAATCCTGTATAGTAACTTTGTTAAAGTGCATTCTTGTATTTCCATAGGATATTGTCTGAGTTCTAAAAAAATATTGAAAACAGATAAATATGAAGATAAATATGAAAAACAGATAAATAAGAAGCAATGAAGAGAGTTCATATTGGGAGAATAGTCTATATTGTACTACTAGAAAGTAGAAATGGGGACCTGGGGTTGTGGCTCAGTGGTAGAGCTGCTCGCCTAGCACATGCAGGTGCTGGGTTTGATCTTTGGCACCACATAAAAATCAAATAAAGGTATTGTGTCCAACTACAACTAAAACAAAGTATTAAAAAAATAGAAATAGGAAATTAAATTATAAAAAGCTAGTTTTCTGATTTTTATTCTGTAATTCACATAATTAACTCAAGTGATCTGTATTTTTATATGTTTATTACAGAAGTGTCATCATCGCAACAAAAAAATCAGCAGCCTTACCTTCCACACTTACTCCAAATGTATCTGCCCATGCTGTCAGTGTGGTTTCTTCAGTAGATTCAGCTCAAGCTTCAGATGTGGGAGGAGAGTCTCCAGGTAGGTTAGCTATCAATGATTTCAACAAAAATGTTTTTAGATCCCATTTTAGTAAAACTTAGGATTTTTGATAAAATTGTTTGTTAGGTACATTAGAAACAGTTATTATACTGTTGATTATTTACTAGTTTTCTCATTTAATTTGAGTAAAATCAAACAAATTACATAAAATATTTCAGCATTTTCTCCACTCAAACCTAATAGTGTATAATAGATTAGAGATGTGGTTGGTTAGGTGAATGGGTGAATGTATGCATAATTGATAGTTTTATAAAAATACTTTTTTCTTCTAATTTTTTCAGCACTTGAGAAGGTATATATAGATGATGGTTTAAATAAGAAAGTTTGGTAACATGTAGCTCTTAAAAATCTGGGTGATTGTCGAATGTTTATGGACTATCTACTGTGGTTTTTTCTGCAGAACAGGAGAGCTGCTCTGAGGAATGGCATCATTCTAGTATGAGTCATACTGGTTCAAAAAAATTGATAGCAACCAATTTTATTTTTGCCCTTCTACTACATTCCCTCTGGCATAAAATCATAAAAATACATGAGTACAAGAACCTAAATTCTTATATATTAACTGGTAGCTTAGTGGTGATACCAGGAAAACTTAAAGTTAACATCATGTTAGGAAAATGGATGTAATTTTATGTCAGTAGTATTTTTCTCTTGTTTTATAAAAAAAATTAATAACAAAATAACCTTGAGAGGACTCATATTGTGACTCTACGGTAAGGTTTATGAAAAATAAAGGAATTTTGAAGGAATACTATAGTGGATTATAAGAATTGAAATAATGTTTTTACTTGTTTTGGGACATTTTAGATAAGGTTTTGCCTTCTATATGCTGTTCTATTTTATTTGGCAAACTAGTATGTCTTAGAGAGTTTGGTTCAAACTTGATATTGCCTACTAGTGAGTATTCAGGGTCTTTTTCACTCTTTCTATATACTATAGTCATGTATCTCCAAAATGAATACTGATTATTTGTCTTCTCTAAGTTGTTTTCTCTCACTTTTGTTATTTTACTGTATTAACAAAACTATCTCTTCCTAGTTTTAAATGCAATTAATTTTTTACACATTTCATAATGTTTAGTGATAACACAAAATGTTCACGGTATTTATGTAAAAATATATGCAATATTTTGTTATTTAAACTTTTTATATATGGTCAAGATTCTATAAAATTACTTGATTATCTCTGTGGACTACTGACAATTTTGGACTACTGACAATTTTGATTTTCAAAATTTACTATTTTTTTTTCAGAATTACATCAGTAGTCATATTATTTTCATTCTTAGGAGAAAATAGGTGTGTTAGCTTTCTGTTGTGAGAAAATACATGAGGTAACCATCTTAAAGGGGGAAATATATTTTGGTTCATAGTTTCAGAGGTTTCAGTTCATGGTTACTTGGCCCCAACACTTTGGGCCTCAGGGAAGATAGAACATTATGGTGGGGAGCATGTGGCAGGGCAAAGCTATTCATCTCATGGTGACCCAGAAGCAAAAGGGGGTTAGGGATAGGATAGATACTTCAGGGGGCTGGGGTTGTAGCTCAGTGGTAGAGCACTTGCCTAGCACATGTGAGGCACTGGTATCAATCCTCAGCACCACATAAAATAAATAAATAAAGGTTAAAAAAATAAAAAAGGTAGACCCTTCAGGGATATAGACCAAGTTACCTACTTCCTCTAAGTGGACCCCATTTTCAAGTTTCCACAACCTCCCAATCGTAACCAATAGGTGAGGAATAAATCTTCAACACATGAACCTTTAGGAGAGTTTCCTGATCCACACATAGAATAGGTATAAAATAAATTTCCAAGTGGAAACTAAAAACTGTAGTAGAGATCAAACCCAGGGCTTTATATATTAGATAACATTTTGTTATGCCTTGGTTTTTTATGTTGTAATTTTTTTAAACTAGTGGATTTTTTGTTAGATCACTATTAGAAAAATTGGATGGAAAGTATAGAGTTTTCATATACTCCTGCATCCCCCTTTTTCCAGAAACAGTTTGTCAATCTATTGTGTTTTAAGCATATGGATACCTGCTCCTTTTTCTCATTGAAAATCCTTAACAAAAGTCAACTGTGGAGGTTGGGGCTCTAGCTCAATTTTAGAGTGCCTGCCTCATACCTAAGAGGCACCGAGTTCGAGTTCATTCCTCAGCACCACATGAAAATGAACAAATAAAATAAAGGTATTCGGTCCATCTACAACTACAAAAAAAAATTAAAAAAAATCATCTGTGTTTTTTCTAGACTAGTTCTTTATGAGAAAAATTGTATTAGTTACTGTTATCTATGAAATAATATATTTACCATCTTTTTTATTCCATAGTAATGAATTACTCCCAGATTAAATGTATTAATTTGAGAAGTTCAAAATACACTGAGTATTTTCCTCTTATTTTGAATGTATTGCACTTCAATTAGTTTATTGATCTGAGTAAATAGGACCCCTTTGATGACTTCTAAGTATATTCTTTAAAATTTAAATCACAGAGCTTCTAGAAAAGATAAGAAATAGAAAAAGCTGAGGTATTTGGGTTAATTTGACACAAAACATCATTATATCTTTTTTTCTGAAGATTTTCCCCCCCAGTACATTTGTTATAGTGAAAACTGCATGCAGAATTATAAGATAATTTGCTATTTTGAAGACTATTATATTTATTGGCCAGAAACTACAAAATTCTGTATTCTTGATATGGCCTATAATGTACTTTTCTCCCTATTACTTAAATTTTTTTGATAACTAAATTTTATTGAATATTTAAGAACATGCAAATTGCAATATATTATTTAGAAAGTAAAGCAGAAAGCAAAACTTTCAGAAAAGATTATTTTTATATGTATGAAAGAAAACTGTATTTTGGCTATTCCTTTTTTTTCCTTTTCTTTTCTTTCTTTTTTTTTTTTTTCATTTTGCAGTACTAGGATTGAACCTAAGAGTTCTCTACCACTGAGCTACTATACCAACAGTACTTTTTATTTTTATTTTTTGTTTTGAGACAAGGTCTCACTAATATGGCCAGGCTGGCCTTGAACTTGCAATACCCCTACATCAGCTTCCCAAATAGCTGTGTTTACAGGTATGGGTCATTTTGGCCAGCTGTATTTCTAGATTTTTCTACATCTGACATATAATATCTTTCTACAATAAAAATTAAGATTAAAAGATATTTTTAAAAAGTGCTCCTTACTAGTTAAGATAGTTACTTCTCCAATATAAGCCACATAAGGCAGTTGAAATTTTAAGGTTCTCTGGCTCACTGCTGCCCATCATTTAATAATAATCCCTTTATGTTCTTAGGCTACAGATTTATTTTCTTCAAATGCTTCTATTATTATTATTGGACTTAAAATTAGACTCATTAGACAATATTCCTGGATTGTCACAGATAAGGGTTCTACACTTTTGTACACACTAACAGACTTCTTTAAACTCTTCTCTAAACATCACCTACAATTTGAGTTGTCTTCCTCTTTAATTTTTAATACCAGTGTCATCTTTGTTCCCTGTCTATATTTGCATTAAATAAATTATTGACTTTAATAGGAAAAAAGAACAGAAAATAGTGCAAAGGAGATTAATGAAATGTTATTAAAGTACATCTAATGCACTTGGAAATTTAAAATGTTATGAACCGATAGACTTGGGACTATAAAGTAAACAAGAGGTCAGTAAAAATTTGCCAAGTAATTTTTTTTAATTCATAGAAAATCATACATATTGGTATTATACCCATTACTTAATTTTTGTATAATGTGGGATGTCACCTGTAAATTATTTGAGCTTATTTGAGCATTTTTCCTAGGCTTTTCCCCAGGAAGATTTAGGTTTGGCATTGCAAATGATTTTGTGGCCCCTCCCACACAGTGTATTGTGCAATGTATGTGACTTTTGTTTTCCCTGGGGTAGGAAGACCTCTCTCCTAGCTCTGGAGTTGGGCATAACCTATTGCAAACCGAACAGCCCACCTCCCACCTAAATTGGAGGAGAATATTTTATGGAAAACTTTTGATATTCTCTCATATAAATAAAGCAAATGCAGGCTTTTACACACTTTTTTTTCCAGTGTGGAAGCTCACCCCTAAAGTCGAAGAGCCATTCCATCCCTGCTTTCTAAAATTACTTCCTGTGTCCTGTGGTTTCTTCATGCAGTTTTCTCTTTCTTAGCTTTATTCTGTAGCCAGCATGTTATATGAAGAGGAAACCCAAATTTTATTGCCTGAGCGGGATGTGAGCAAGAGTATAATTTATGGTAGTAGTATTTCTCAATGTTCTTAATTTTTTCCATGTTGACCTGGAATTTTTAAAAATGATTTTCTTTTCCTTATTAATCTCCCTTTTTAATTTATTTTTATAATTTGATGCTGGGGATAAATCCCAGGCCTTACACATACTGAGCTATACTACTAGTCAACCTCTTATACTTTAAAATGGTTCATTTCTTTTCCAGTTATTTCAAATTTCTTTGTGATAATCTTCCTTTCTTTTCATTTATTTTGGTTTTCAAAACTGACTCTTTTCTTTTTTGTCTTTTTTACTATGTTCTTCTCACTGTTGTATGATTTCTCTATTTCATTTTATTACTTATATTCTATTAATTAATGCCATGAAGATTAGTGCCTTGATAAGAAAAAACTAATCTTGTGTTTACAGCATCCTACTTCCTATTTCCCTGTGACACCACTTTATATACTTTTGTCTACCACATTTCCATTTGTACCTTATTAGGTACACATCTGTTAGTTTCTTTGTGTTAGTCAACTTTTGATTACCATTACAGGTATTTAAGAAAAAACAAGTTAGAGGAGGAAAGAGGTTTCAGTCCCTGGTTAGCTGGCTCCATTGCTTGGCCTGAAAAGGCAGTACCTCACTGTTGCAGGACATGGCAGAGGAAAGCTGCTCAGGAAGAAGAGAGGGGGAGTGGGCAGGAAGGGAAGGATCAATATAAGAAAATACACTTCTAGGACAACCCTCCCTTACCTGCTTTCTCTGATCCTGTCCTCCCACCTACAATTTCTATTTCTTCCTAGTAGTCCTAATTCAGCTATCAATAGGTTAATCCACTGATGAGATAAAAGTCCTCATGATCCAATTGCTTCTCCAGAAGCCCTGTCTTTCAACTTTGCTACAGTGAAGACCACGCCTTCAATACATGAGCTTTTGGGGGATATCTATATATTATAAATTTATTTTGCATTATATATTATAAATATTTTCTCTTTTTCTTGGTTCTAGCAGGATTTGGAAAAAATAATTAGAGGATGGTTTGATTGTGTTTATTGCATGGTGAGCAGGACCGTTTGTACATCTGAGTAAGTTAGGAATTAGTCTTTGGTCTTGGATTATTTTATTTATATGAAAGTGCAATTAATATTTGTTTCTATGGGCTTTACCCTTTATACCTCAAAACCATGATAGCTTTGAATTTTATAGTGAATGAGCAACAAAAAAAATGAACTGCTCAAATTCAGTAAAAATGTTATAATGTTATTGGTTATTAAAAATTTACTTAAGATAATTTATTAGTATAAGTGGGAATTTCCTTTTGTTGATAGAAAACATAAAATGTGAGTTTCATAGCAGAAAGGTTTAAACTCTTTGAAAATTTTAACATAAAAATGGGATTTCTATATTTTACAACTGAAAAGAAACTAAGACTGGGGAGATTGATTCCAGAAAAAGAATTAATGCTTGTCAACTTTATGTGAAATCAAAGTTTTTTTTATTGAAATATTATCTTTAAAATAATTTTATAATTTAGCTTAAAAATTGAGGATTTGAACATTTTCATTTTGTAACAGTATAGGTTACTAAATCTATAATTAGTATATATAATGTCTTCAGTATGCAGATTTCAAATTTCAGTTGGAATAGCATACCTTAGTGTCTCCAATCTTGTATCAGCAAAAAAGCATAATCAAATAGCAACATTGGGAAATCTCCCTTCAAGTAGGGTAAAAGAAATTTATCAGAGGACAAGCTGTACCCTTTGTGTATGCTTAAAAAAAATAAAAGGAAAATAAACCCAGAATTTTAGTAAATACATAAAAATCTGGAAAAGTTGTGATCAAAGACTTAATTATCTAGAATGTTTTATGCTTATGTATATTAATTTGCCATTACTTTTTTTTTTTTTATCAAATAAGCTATGGTGTTTTCCTACCATGCTGTAAAGCATTAATAATAAAGCTAAATTGAGTCTAACTCAGTAAAGGAACTAGGTGCACTGTTCTTCAGTAATTTTATGCTGCGTTTTTGCTAATTTGCAAAACTTAGCTAGTTGATTACTTATTAAATATTGGATTCCATTCTGCTTATCAGAACCATGCACATTATTAATTAGTAAGTTCTTTGATGTTAGGGAAAATATTTGAGTCATAATAATCTTTGACTTATCTTTTTCCATTCAATAAAAAAGTTTCATTTATTTATTGAGTTTTTACTGGTCATATATACAATTTCTTGTAGAATTAACTGATCCAAGAGATAGAGACACAGATACACACACACACACACACACACACACACACACATATCACACACACACACATATCACACACACACACACACACACACACACACACACACACAAATATAGAGTACCAGTCTTTAGGGATTAAAAATTGGCATTTGTTTTAATGATTCTTTATTGCAAGGAACATTAGTTATTTAGACCCTCAGGGATCTTGAATAAACAATTGACTACTCCCTGGATAGATACTAGACAGATGATCTATTTGCATTTTCCTTTTTGTTCTTCTGAATGTCTGGAAAACTGTCAGTTTGAAGGAGTCAGTTTATCAGTATATGGATAAGGAAAAGATAAGTCCGTATTCCTCCACATGTTGGAAGTGGCTTCTGCATTTGTATGTGTCACCACTTGTTAGGAATATTTAATTTTAAGTTAATATGAAACAAATTTTCCATAAGTGTATATTTTTATCTGAGTTGAAAAGATGTAGAGTGTATTCAGAAATTGTATTTTCTCTCTTGTAGGAATGAAGGATAATCTGGTGTGAAATTACTGATGTATTCATCTTATTCTTTCATGTGAATTTTTCTTTATAAGTATTAACGATTATTTTATCTATTGTTATTGACCAAATGCCTTATGACTTAAAAAGACCACTTTGTAAAAGTCTCTTTTTGCTATATTTTGTTTTTTTAATATTCTGCTTTAAAAATGAAAATTGACATTTTTTTCTAAAAAATGTATTTTCTAAAAAAATAATTTTTGCTATTGTTTTATTTAGAGCTAACAATATTCTTCCTTTTAAAATATTTTTAATATGTATTTCAACTTCTTTAAAGTATGGTCTGTTAGAATAGTAAAAGCTAATTTTGTTTTACAATTACTGCATAAAGCCTTGTACAAACATTTTCTTGGCATTTATTACTTCCATCTCTACATTTAAATAAATGAGTCCTTATGTGTTCCTTTTCATCAACTTCAGAAAAGTCCAGGAAGAACTATCAATACATTTTTAGAGAAAATGAGATACTTAAAATAAAGATATTGTCTTTAAAAATTATGATTAGATAAAAAAATAAAACTGAGAAATATTATTAGTCACTGATAATAGAAGTCACTAGTCTGCCATTGTTCAAAGATCACATTACTGTGAAGATTCTAGAAAACTGCAAGTATAATAAGCTGTTGTGTACCTGAAGTACTTGTATGAATGGAAGGATTGGACCTGGTTCTCAGAAATGCCAAATTCCAAGGGGTGAAAAAATTTTCAGGTTTGCTTAGTTTTGCCCTCTTATTTGAAAGTCTGTTGTAAAAATGCAAAACCGAAAATATTTTTTGATAAAATAGGAGTTGATACGTGTATTTTAAATAATTGTAAGCTTGAAGCAAGATGTGCTTCGATTTCAGTTTTAAATTAATTCTATATATTCTGACCACCAGGAACTTGCTTGGAGTTTTAATGTAATTATTATTAGCTCTCCATTAAGCCAGCATGGCAAAGATGAGGGGAATGTCAGCAAAACAAAATTCCCAGTAAAAAGAAGAGTCAATTCTTGTTGAAGGGGAGGGACATATGTTGAAGAAAAGAAAAATTTTACTTGAATTCATTTTGTATTAGGAATATACTTACTGTCAGATTTGGGTTTAGTAATTACCCAGAAGTTGATTGTGGAAGATTGTGGCATTTCCTGTGTGAATCTCCTAGAGGAGCCAAGCCTGGAGGATAAGAGACATAATTCAGAATTCTGGATCCTTATGTTTTTCTGACACTTGGTAATCAGAACTGATGACTATTGATCAAGTTAGGTATAAAGACTAAGCATGTTTCAAGGAAGGTCAAGTTCCCCTTCTGATCTTTGCTTTCTTAATCACTTTAATCCATAAAACCTTTAAGTACATGCTGACTATGCTTATCTGTACCTAGAATTTAACTTATATTTGCCTTACCTAAAAGAGCAAGTTGAATCAGAATTCCTAGAGAAAATTTAAGTAAGCCTGAGAAAGTTCTAGAAGTGGTATAGGGCAATGGCAGGTTTTAATTAAACTGTTTTCTTCTAGAGTAGCAAAAATTGCCAAATATTTATGGCTATGTTTTGTTTTATACTAGTCTGGTAAATGAAAATGATGAAAATCTACTTTTAAAAAAATTTTAATTATAATTATTATCATTATTATAAAGGTACTAGGGATCCAACCTGGAGTGTTCTACCTGTGAGCTTCATCTTCAGTTCTTTTAAAATTTTATTTTCAAGACAAGGCCTCACTAAATTGCCCAGGCTGGTATTTATTTTGGGATCGTTCTGCCTTAGCCTCCTAAGTTGGTGAGATTGTAGGCATGTGCCACTGTGGCCCAACCCCCAAATCTTCTTTTTATAATAGTTAATTCTGGATTTGATTCTTTGTTTTTTTTTTTTTAAGTTTTTGTCAGAATTTGCCTTTAGTTTCTTAAGTGTTTTTTTAGTGACATTTTTAAAAGGCACTTCATTTCAGTAAGTTTACCTATGTTCTTGAATCAGGCCTGTTTTGAACACTATACAGAATGCCAGTCATTGGCAAAAAGTGAGAAATTTTGCTAAAGAGAATTTGTTCATGAGGCACCAATGATAACGTGAGCCCCAAGTCTTAAATCTTCCTTCCTAGGGATAGGGTTTAGGGATGTTAATAAAGTAACAGGGTGGCTCAGGCATGGAGAAAGAAAATTGGAGGCAGTTAAAAGTGAAATAATTTGTGGTCTGTGCATGTTTAGGAGCTCTTCATGGCACTTATAAACAGAAAAATGATAGTATTAGTATATATGATCTGAGGATAGAGTTTTGCCCTCTGGTGTAAAAAAGTCACTCATTGAATATCTACCCAGAACCAAGTGACTGGCCAGAGAGTTCATCCAGGTTAAGATAGACAAAAAGAATAATGCTGGAGGCATCACAATACCCAGATTCAAATTATACTACTTGTTGAGAGCCACAGCCAAAGGGGCCCCAGCAAACTTCCAGCTGCCAGCAAACTTCCAGCTGCAGGCTGATGATTGGCTCACAGTGGTCCCAGCAACATCTAGCTGATTGGCTCCTCTGCGTTGATGTTCATTGGGCTGTTTCCCTGCCCTTCAGACTATGGAACTGCTCATTGGGGGACTTCTTTGGCTCCGCCCATGCGACCCAGCCAATTAGCCTCAAGGACAGGAGGATTGTGGGAGGTGGTGAGGTTGGTGGGAGGTTGAGAGGCTTGTGGAAGCCGGTGGTGGCAGTTGGGCTCTGAGGGTTTTTTCCCTGAGGAGCTGTTTTGTTTGGCGTTTGTAGTTCTAAAAATAAAGTTAGTTTCTTTTGACAAGTGGCTCCTGAATTGTGCCAAGCCAGACTTCGGCAACTACTGACCCACAATAACAAAACAACTTGGTACTGCCATAAAAAAAGTTATGTAGACCAATAGAATGGAATAGAAGACAGACACAAACCCACACAGCTACATTTATTGATTCTCCACAAAGGTGCCAAAAATTTTCACTTGAGAAAGACAAGAGGCTCTTTAACAAATGGTGCAGGGAAAACTGGATATCCGTATGTTGAAAATTGAAACTCATTTCCTCTCATTGTATACAAAAGTCAACTCAAAATGGATCAAAGACCTAGAAATAAGACCAGTAACTTTGCAACTGCTACAAGAAAACATGAGAGAAATACTTCAACATATAGTAGACAAAGGCAGCAACTGCTTCAGTAGGACTCCTGTAGCTCAAAAATTTTTTGAAATATTTGAAATATTTCCACTGACATAATTACAGTTACCTTGTATTTGACAAAGGCACCAAAAATGTACATTGAAGAAAAGATAGCCTCTTCAACAATTGGTTCTGGGAAAATTGGAAATTCATAGGCAACAAAATGAAATTAAGCACCTATCTCTCACCATGCCCCAAACTCAATTCAAAGTGGATGAAGGACCTAGGGATTAAACCAGAGACACTGCATCTATTAGAAGAAAAAGTAAGCCCAAATCGACATCATGTCAGATTAGGCTCCAGATTCCTTAATAAGACTCCTATAGTGCAAGAATTAATATCAAGAATCAATAAATGGGATGGATTCAAACTAAAAATCTTCTCAGCAAAAGAAACAATCAGGTGAATAGAGAGCCTACTAATTGGGAACAAATTCTTATCGTATGCACGTCGGATAGAGCACTAATCTCTAGAATATATAAAGAATTTAAAAATCTTAACACCAAAAAACCAAATAACCCAATCAATAAATGGGCCAAGGAACCGAACAGACACTTCTCAGAAGAAGATATACAATCAATTAACAAATATCTGAAAAAATGTTCAACATCTCTAGCAATTAGAGAAATGCATATCAAAACTACTCTAAGATTTCATCTCACTCTAGTCAGAATGGCAGCTATCCAATACAAACAACAATAAGTGTTGATGAGGATGTGGGGGAAAAGGCACACTCATACATTGCTGGTGAGACTGCAAATTGGTGCAGCCAATATGGAAAGCAGTATTGAGAATCCTTGGAAAACTGGGAATGGAATCACCCTTTGACCCAGCTATCCCACTCCTTGGTCTATGCCCAAAGGACTTAAAAACAACATACTATAGGGACACAGCCACATCAATGTTTATAGCAGCACAATTCACAATAGCTAAACTGTGGAACCAACCTAGATGCCCTTCAGTAGATGAATTGATAAAGAAAATGTGGTATGTATACACAATGGACTATTATTCAACATTAAAAGAGAATAACATCATGGATGGAGCTGGAGAATATAATGCTAAGTGAAATTAGCCAGTCCCCAAAAAACCAAATGCCTAATGATTTCTCTGGTTTAAGGATGCTTATTCATAATGTGCTGTGGGTGTAGCGGGGATGGGAGGTTTAAATGAACTCTAGATAGGGCAAAAGGGAAAAGGGGAGGGCAGGGAAGGAAAGAGGCACAGGGGTATGAAAGACAGTGGAATGCAATGGTCATCATTACCCTACGGACATATGTGAAGACATGAAGAATGTGACTTTACTTTGTGTATTCTACCAGAGATATGAAAAATTGGGCTCTATGTGTGTAATATGAATTATAATGCATTCTGTTGTCATATATAACAAATTAAAATTTTAAAAAATTAAAAAATGGGATAGTGTTAAACTAAAAAGCTTGTATACACAGCAAAGAAATAATTAACAGTTCTGTGAGAATCTACATAATGTGCGAAAGTCTTTGACAGTTGCTCTTCTGACAGAAGATTAGTATCTAGAATATATGAAGAACTCACAAATCTCAAGACCAAAAAAATTATAATCCATTGAATAAATGGACAAATGGGCTAAACAGACACTTCTCAAAAGAGGAAGTACAAATAGCCAACAATTATATAAAATGTTCAGCATCTCTAGTCATCAAGGAAATGCAGATCAAAGCTACACTGACATTTCATCTCAGTCCACTTAGAATCGTAGTCATCAAGAACACAAATGATGATGCTGGTGAGGATATGTGATGCGGGGAGAGGATTCTTATGCCTCTTCTACACTGTTGGTGGTAGTGTCAATTTTTACAGCCACTATGGCAAAACCAGTATGGAGATTCCTCAAAAGACTGGGAATGAAATCACCATATTATTCTGCTGGACCAGTCCTTGGTATTTATCCAAAAGAATGAGATCAGCATACTATAGCAATACCTGCATAATCCACAATAGCACATCATGGAATCAGCCTAGGTGTCTGTCAGCAGATGAATGGATAAGAGAACATGGTATATTTGCAAAATGGAGTTTTATTTATTTAGCCATAAAGAAGAACAAAATTAAATTATTTGCAGGAAAATTGATGGAACTGAGAAGCATTAAATTGAACAAAATAAACCCAACTCAGGAAGATACTACAAATTTGAGAAGTATTTGTAATGTATGGTAAGAGGTACATATCACTAATTAAATGCTGTAAATAAAAAGATTCTGGTAAAAATGCTCATTTATATTTTATCATATTTTTGCTCATTTAGTTTTGTAAATGAGCAGTAAATCGAGAAAATGCATTCAATTTCACCAACAGTAAAGTAGTATAAATTGTTGATTCTTTCCCAAAGGCAAAATTGCAATATGTATCAACCTTTACATTGTTTGTTTAATGACTTTTAGATGACATATGGAGAAAATAAAGGAGTGTTACAAATGTTTGTATGATCTTGTGAGAAAACATTGTTCTTTTGATGTGAAGGAAAAGCAGCTGGACAATATTTAAAGTGATGAAAATAGATTTTATTCAGGACTGTTGAAAGAGGGAAAAAGAAACCTCAGCATAGCATCAGGGTGAATTAGAATTATGAATGCAGTATGGGCCAGTGGGAATTTATAGCCAAGGAATGGGGTGGGGGTTGGCAGATGAGAAATACTAAGAGGAAGCATCAAGAGTCAGGGGGGATTCTGGCTGAGTACAGGCCAAGGTATTCTGATATTGCCTGGTTCAGGTTGGAGGATAAGGAATGATCAGGCATGATGAGACAATACCTGGGGAAAGTTGGAGGGTAGATACCAAGGGTGGTCATTTATGGAGGATAGAATGGAGGCGGGGTTGGTTCCTGCTAATTTGACTTAGTGTTCTTGCTACAACTGGGTTTTATAAGGAAGTTCACAGATGGGCCTAGGAGAAGTTTCAGGAACTTAACTAAAGTTTGATTAAGCTAGAATCTTTGTCAGTGGTCTAAAATTGGAAACAATGCAAATGAATGTTCCTGATTTTGCTTAATCTTCTACTTCCTCATCACTAGAGAGTATTCTTTGATAGGAGTATTATAGAATTAGACTGAAAAGAAAATAATTCAGTCATGTGGTGGTGTTTTTTTGGATGCTGGAGATTGAATCCAATAGTTTTGAGTGTACAAAGTATATACTACCTAGTGAAGTGAACCACCACTATTTGTCCCAATACTGATGACAACTTTGATCACTTGATTAAAGTGGTAACTGCCAGAATAATATAAATTTACTCTGTATTTAATTCACAAGTGTTTTGTTGTGTTGGGGTACTTTGAAATTGTTTATATATCCTATTCCTCAAACTGTCAGTTTATTCATATAAATATGCCCTCTGTTTTCTACTGTATTTGATGAGTTATTAGTAATTACTGTCATTACTTATTTTCATTACTTATTGTCCACAGTTGGGAATCCCTTCAAGCTGACTTCTCATGTTCTTTTGACATATCTTGTGGTTTCTTGGCCATTTACTTGCTTTCTAGAATGGTCAAATAGATGCTTTGAAGCTCATTTTTGTATTTTTCTGCGCACATCTTAATCAGCCATTTCTTTCTTTTTATGAACAGTATTCAGAATTGGGTATTAAGATGTTATTCTTTCCAGATCTTCTCAATGGCTAGAGTTGATATCTATAGGTATTTTATACAGATATAATATTAAAGTATTTGTAAGAATTAGTGCCCGCCAGCCTGTAATCCCAGCGGCCTGGGAGGCTGAGGCAGAAGGAGTATAAGTTCTAAGCAATTTAGCAAGACCCTATCTTAAAATAAAAAAATAGATGCTTTCATTCATATATGTTTATCTCTCTCTCTCTATTTATTGTAACCTGAATTCACCAGATAACCTTCATCATGCCATTACATCATTTTCTCTTCTACTTAAATGCTTTCCTCACAGTGCTTGAGCTCTGATAACTTTCCCTGGACCAAGTGCAGCCTCCAACCTAATACGGATGCTTTTTAAAATCTATTCCAGTAAATCAATAACTGTTTAAGGTTTGGGAAAGAGGGACCTTGTTCTTTTTAAAGAATAATATTTTTATATTTTGATCATAATGAGAAAATACTGATTAAAGTTGTAACACAGGATTATATAATCTCAGAAGCTAGGCTTTTAAATACAATAATACTTTGTGCTATAGAATTTGAGACCTTTGTGGTGGGAGTAGTGATGGAGGAGATTTCCTATGGTTTATTGCTTTGGAACCAAGCTGTAGTAGGACCCTTAATTCTTTAGGTATTGTCCTTTACCAGAAGCAAATCATTAGCATCAATATTCAGACAGTGTGTGTAGCTTGTAAAGTCATGTACTCTAGTTTATATAATCTTGAGGATATGGGCTGACAAAAATTCCAAAGTGGTTCTTTAATTCATCTTTTAAAACAGATTAGATTCTGCTGTAGTCTTGATTTTAAATGGTAGTCTTTTTCTCAAAGTTAGGTATCAACTGTCTGCTGACTACAATTGTAAAGTGCTTTTGATTGTAAAATGCATCAGGTTTGAGGTGCTGCCATGTGGAATAATGTGCATTTTGCCATGATGAGAGAGGCTGTTACAGAAAAATATCCTTAAGTAGAGATTCCCTCAAAAAAATTTTTTTTGGGGGGAGGGGGTTACTAGGGATTTAACTTAGGAGTGCTTTACCACTAAGCCACTTCCCAGTCCTTTTTTTTTTTTTTTTTTTTTTTTTTTAAATTTGGGGATGGTATCCCACTAAGTTGCAGAGGGCTTCTCTAAGTTGTGGATGCTGCCCCCAAACTTGCACTGTTTCTGCCTCAGCCTCTTGAATTGCTGGGATTGTAGGCATATACTACACCCTACTAATTTTGGTTCTTTTAAAATAGGCCCAGGTTTTTTGCTACCTTTCTCAGTTTAATTGATTCTCTGCCTGAATTCACATAAAGTTTTTATATACACATGTATGTGTGTGTGTGTGTGTGTATGTTTGTGTGTGTGTGTGTATATGTGTGTATATATATATATAGAATGGACACAATACCTTTATTTTATTTATTTATTTTTATACCTTGCTGAGGAGTGAACCCAGAGCCTCACACGTTCTAGGTAAGTGCTCTACCACTGAGCTACAACCCCAGCCTCCACATGAAGTTTTTTTTTCAAGGAGTATATGTATTAATCTATTTTATGCAGTATTTTGTAATATTTTATTGTTATTTGAAACAATTAAAAAATAAGCATTCAGTGATTGGCCATTTTTTTATCATTTTCCTATCTTTGCTATAATTATTTTTTCTATACATTCACAAACATACATACATGCAATTTATTTTCTGAATGATTTGGGATAAATTTAAAGATATTATGACAATTTTCTCTAAATAAGTCAATGTGTTTCCTTTCTTACATATACATATATTGACACGTAAATGTTGGAATTAGGACATTGATAGGGATGCAAAACTATTAACCCATTCACGTTTCTTATTTCAGTAGTTTCTATAGGTTCCCATCAATGCCCCTTAGAAACATCTCCCTTATTCTAGTATCCAGTCTAGTCCACGATGTGCATTTGATTATCAAATATCTTCAAACATTTCAAACTTACTGTATTTTGATTTGTTATTAATTATCTTTAATGCTTTTGCAACTTTCTTTGTTAAACTAAAATAAAATAGTTTTATTTTATACTGTTAAAAAACCTTTTCAAGTTTTTGTTAATACAACCATGTATATAGATAAAAATACCTTTATGTATGTGAAAAATCA
Organism: Ictidomys tridecemlineatus; assembly: GCF_052094955.1. Classification (NCBI taxonomy): domain Eukaryota; kingdom Metazoa; phylum Chordata; class Mammalia; order Rodentia; family Sciuridae; genus Ictidomys; species Ictidomys tridecemlineatus. The sequence continues at coordinate 124,323,799 of NC_135485.1, forward strand.
CCAGGAACACTATGAAATCGCAGTTCTCAGTGATAAGATATATATTTTTCATATGTTTAAAAATCAGAATCCTCCCCATAGTTTAAGTGCTAATTTGTATCTTACCATAAATTGTTTGATCTTATTCTTTCTCTATTTCCTTTCCAAATGTTATGTTTACATTTCTTTCCTTTTTTTGTAAGTATTATTTTGTGAGTTGTTTTATTTATCACCTTAAACACAGGAGTAGTACTATTTTGGTCTAATTATCTTTAAATTTTTTATTTATACATTTTGCTCAGTTTTTCTGTCTATCTATCTATCTATCTATCTATCTATCTATCTATCTATCTATCTATCTATTATTTCTTACATCCATGACAGTAGTGGAGTGCAATACATTCATAATTATCCATTCACAGCACCATTTTTCATAATTCTGTATATAAAGTATGTTCATGTCAAATTATGCCATTATACATGAGCTTTCTTATTTTTTTGCAATACAATTCTTAATACACCTGTGTACCACAATTTATCTTATCTATGTTTGTATATAAGATATGTTGACACCAAATTCACATGAAGTTTTCATCAGTGCCTTCCAAGCAAAGAGTACCAGGACTTTGGTTTAATAAGTTTGTTATTCTTTGAAGTATGTGACTGGAGAAATGTATGTCATCTTAGGAATGATGTTTATCATGGGATTTGAACTTGTATTAGGTGATTTTGGTGAGGATTTTAGGAAGTAAGCCTTTTGGATTGAATACTGTTAGGAAGCAAGGGTAATTCTGTGATTAGATATTATCCTAATATCTAGGAGGGCATGACTGAGACTGCCACTGAATTTTGTAAATAACCAGCTTTCTTTGATAATAGGGTTTTGGATGTTTGATTATTTTTGTTATTTGGGGAGAGTTCATTTTTTCCTCTGTGTTGGAACATGATTATAACGTGGTATTACGTTGATTCTTCTTGGTCACTGAATATCCTTGTCTGATGTTAATATTATTCTGTGAAATTGTTTGTTATGGGTAGATGTGGTGTCCCCCAAAAGCTTACCTGTGAGACAATGCAAAAAAGTTTGGCGGAGAAATGACTGGGCTATAGCCTTAGACTAATCAGTGAGTTAATCCCTGATGGGATTAACTGAAGTTTAGGGTGTGGTTAGAGGAGGTGGGAATTGGAGTGTGTTTTTGGTGTATATATTTTGTATCTGGAGAGTGGACTGACTCTCTCTCCTTCTTGATCACCAAGATGTAAGCTGCTTCCCTTTGCCGCACACTCTGCCATGATGTTTAGCCTCATCTTGAGCCCTGAGAAATAGAGTCAGCCTTCTGTGGACTAAGACCTCTGAAACCGTGAAACCTCAAATAATCTCTTCCTTCTCTACAGTTGTGCTGATTGGGTCATTTAGTCATAGCAGCAAAAAAGCTTACGAAACATTGTTTATATTTAAAATTGTTTATGTATAATACCAAGATCTAGCTGTGGGCCCCAATTCAGCTCCTAACAACAAACAATAAGGCTTAGCTGATGTCCTCAGATGTCAGAGGACTACATTTTTTCCTTCTCATGTATTTTAACCATCTTTCTTTCTGTATTCTAGATGAGCATTTATTCTTTCTTCTCCCTTTTTCTCTTGAAGTCTCAGAAAACTGTCTTCCAAATTAGCCTTCTAAACTCACTCTTCAAAGACTTGTCATAATGCATATTATTTCTGTTCTTACCCATTCTCTGTCAGGGTTAATTTCCTGGCAACTATTTTTCTCTTGCCATGTAAAATTCGCAAATACAGTTCTTTGCTAATAACATAAAGAACATGATTCCTATAGGAGACAATAGTTTGAACACTTTATACTATAAGAGGATGAACTGGTCATTTAACAAAAATAGTTACAAGAGTATCTAAGGTTATCTGGAAGCATTGATTGGAAAGACAAACAAAATCATATGATGAAAGTTAATTTGACATAGTAGTTTGAACAATGGAAGTGAAATAAAATAGTAGGAAATAGGTAAGGAAGTATATACCAGGTGAGAAAATTGATCTATTAAATATAGGAGTTCAGAGTGGCTAAGGGAATCATTTCTGTAATTCATATTGATTGAAGACCTTCTATTGTGTTAGATTCTCTAGACTCTAGGTAGATGGATGAAAAAGATAAAAGTTTCTGTTTTCAAAAAGTCTGTATAATAGAAGAACATTTTAAAAATCAACTAAAGTAGTGTGGCTGGAGAGAGGGAGGTGGCTGCTAAGGTGTGCCATGTCTTTAGACAGCTGAAAGCCCATCTGGGTCTGTCAGGTCCTAGGTGAGCAGGTCATTGCCCCATGTCTTCCCATAGAGTTTTGTTACTCTTGTATTCCTTGGCAGCAGCAATAGATCAGGACAAATTGAGGGCTGCATCAGAGCTACCCACCAGAAATATGTACAGGATGCATTGCATGCTATCTTTGCACAGGTGTTCCTTCAGATGTTTTATGAGTACATGACTTCACTTATGGATTGGAGATAGGAAAGTAGACAGTTTTCCTCCTCCTTCCCTTCCCCAGCACATTTTTACAAGTCCTTCTTCGTTCACCTTAGGAACAATAAGCTTTCCTAGGTACTGATTAGTGTTAAACCCCAACACTGAGTATGTTAGTGAGTCCTTGACTCAATAAAAAAGTGCTGGAGATGTAGTTCAATGGTAGAGCACTTTCGAGGCTTTGGGTTCAAAGTACTACCAAACAAACAAACAAACAAATAAATAAAAATAAATAATGTGACAGCTGCTTCAAAATGTATACTGTAATGACAGTGAGAGTAAATGACAGAATGTAAATTCTGCTTGAATCATTTAAGAAAGGTTTCTCAGGTGTTCATTGGTTGTTTGACTGACTAGACTTAGGCTGTCAGCATATAGCAGATGTTAACTGATGACTGAATGACATTTTTTTTATGGTAATGGAGGTATAACTATTTGTGATAGTCAGTTCTTTATTGCTGTGATCAAAATACCTGACAAGAACAACTGGGAGGATGAAAAGTTATTGTCTCACAGTTATGGGCTCACAGTTTTCAGAGATTCAGTCCATGGTCAATTGACATCATTGCTCTGGACATGAGATGATGCAGAACATTATGGCAGAAGGAAAGTAGCTCATTCATAGCAGCCAGGAAGGAAGGAGGGGATGGAGAGAGAGGGAGAGAGAGAAAAAGAGAAAGAATACATGCATATGCATGTATGAGAAGCCAGGGACAGAATATAAAAGGACCCACCCCTAGTGACCTACTTCTCCAGTCATGTCTCAACTACCTGTAGTTACCACTCAGTGATTCATTTAAATTATTAATCCATGCCAGGTATGATGGTGCATGCCTGCAATCCCAGTGCCTTGGGAGGTTGAGAGAGGAAGATGGCAAGTTTATGGCTAGCCTCAGCAACTTAGTGAGACCCTGTCTTAAAATAAAAATAAGAAGGACTGGGGATGTACCTCAGTAGTAAAGCATCCTGGAGTTCAATCTCCAGTGTAAATAAATAAATAATCAAATAGATAAATCCACCTATTAGATTATAGCTCTCATAATTTAATCTGAATTTCACCTTTGAACAGTCTTGCACAGTTTTTTTGAGCCCAAAACCTTATATCCGAACAACTTTTTATTTACCTCTTCAGTCCATGAACAGAAGGATTGCTTAGCTTGATAATTGACATGGTAACTGAATTTATTTATGAAAAGATTCAAGAAAATGATTGTTAGACTTTAATGTTATCCAAATGGATGTTTTAAAAATGCATTGGTAATATATTGTTATTCATTGGTATGATAACATGTTTGTTTGAATCCTTGCATCTAAAACCAGAAAATTCCTGTCAATGATTATTTTTCTTTTGTAGGCAGTAGATCATCAAATGCAAAATTGCCCTCAGTTCCAACAGTTGGTTCAGTTCCACAAGACCCTATTTCAAATATGAGGTATTTAAACTATGAAGTTGGATATTTTGATTTATGCCTTTGAATTACGTTTAAAACTATTTAGCTATGCTTATTTTCCTTATTTCCATCTTCCTCCTTTTCCTCCCTTCCTCTCCTATCCCCTCCTTCCTTTCCAACATATGTCTCTCCCTCCCTTCCAGTATACATGGAATTTAAAAAAGTTTTTTTAAAACATTTAGAGACTTGGAAATATTTTAGAAGTTAATTTTGTTTCAAAAGATTATAAGATGTAAAATGTTCATGGGACATAGCTATTTGTAATATATAACAGTGCTACATGCATAACATATATTTATGTAAAATAAATATTTTTATTGTCACTTGCCTTATTTGTAAATATGTGTTTCAAATTCTAATTTGTAATGGTGAGAAAGTGTTTTCTACCACTAGATCCCTAGTGAACAGAGAATTCTTGATTTTCTTTAACATAATTGGGAAATCCACAATTTACTGCACAATATGCCCTAAGATATTTCAAGTGTAGGCTTGTTTTTTTGGTATTTTCTAGGGTTGAAAAGTTCTATGAGTTACATAGAAGAATTGTTATTAAGGGCAGTACCTGTGAGGAGATGATTACTGATAGTGAAACTTAGATAAGTTTATGTTGTTTGTTTCTGTAGCAACTACTTTCTTGATAGTTTGAACTGGAAGTACCCCTGGTGTGAACAGTGATAAGTAGTGGCTGTTCACATATTTGTTTGGCTTATAAAGCTTTAGATACTCTTAGTATCCTGAAATGCAAGGGACTTTTTTTTTTTAAGTCTTTAAATATATGTTTTTGTATGCATGAATATATGTAAATATTCATACAAAAATATATTAATGTTAATTGTGATCAGTATAAATGTGCTTTTACATGATATTATTGTATACATTGACAACTTCGAAACAAAAACATGGCCCTTGAACTCAATGATGATTTAGTGTTTAACAGACAAATTTGATGAAGTCTTGAGTCTCTTTGGGTCAATATACAGCTTAAAAGAAAGTGTTTTTTTTTTTTTAATTTTTTATTTGTGATGCTGGGATGGAACCAGGTCCTTATGAGCAAGAGCTGTACCACTGAGCTGCACCCTCAGCCCAAGAAAGTGCTCCTAACAGATGAGTTCCAACTTCTCATAAGAACTGATGCTTAGAATAGTTGTTAACCAGGTTGTCTGTCAGGGCTCAAGGTACCAAGACAGATCAGTAGGAGGACTACTATGCATAGCAAAAATCCTGTGTAGCTCATTTTTAATTTTTGCATAATTTTATATTTCTGTGGAAATATAGTTCATTTTAAGAATGATAAATTGTATTGACTAATTTGAGTAACTTAACATCTTTCTATTAGTATCACAGAGAGACTGGAACATGCTTTAGAAAAGGCAGCTCCTCTTCTACGAGAGATTTTTGTGGATTTTGCACCTTTTCTTTCTCGGACACTTTTGGGTAGCCATGGACAAGAGCTGCTTATAGAAGGAACAAGTAGGTGATTTTTACTTTCATTTATATTGATTTATATTTCAAAGTTAAAAACTTAAATGAATAATAAGAAATCTGTGTATTTTTAGTCTTTGACAAGGCTTCTTATAGAGTCTGAATCTTTTGAAGACTATATCCCATGTGTCTTTTACATTGAAACTTGTTATATATTTTTTATCAGTGATCTCAATGAAGTAGAAATTATGTGGTGAACCAAATAACAAAGAGTTTTTGTTTTGATACTTTATAATTAGCCATATGTGTAGAGATTTGAAGAGACTAGTGTCACAAGGTTTCACTAGAGCTTAAGCTCCATATAAAAAACAGTATATTGCCACGTTAGGATTGTGGAATGTTTTTTTAGTTTTTATTAGTAGGATTCTATGTTACAAATAAGTAGAGATAATAGTAGTATTGTACTTCATCCTGCTTATATCATGCATAAATTACTAGATTTCTTCTAATAATTTGAGATTGCATCAAACTAGATAGCATGCAGAAGTAGATTACTAAGGGTATTGAGGGCCAAGTTATTTATGGAATGGATGAAGAATAACAATTATTTATCCTTTTTTTGCATGGGCATTTACATGTAGTGTCTTCAAATATTACACAGGATGACTCAATAAAGTGAAACAAGACTTACTCTAAATTTATTTAGGCAACATATATCAGTTTAACAGAGGACAATTTTTTTCAAGTAATTAAGTCTATTTAGGAACTTAACAGATTCACTTTGAAATACCAGTCTTCAATCCCAAACTAAGAAATTTTAAGGAGAAAATAGAGGACTTATATCAATGATGAAACAGAATTAACTTTTGTGTTTAAAAGTATTAGTACTAAATGATTGCTCACTCTGGCTTATCTTTGTCCATGTCCTTATCATTTAGGATAAAACACTATTATTCTATCCAAGCTTACAGATCCTGGAAAAATACCCCCAATCCCTATCTCAATGTCTTTAAAATATCAATATACAACTTTAGTATCAATATCTTTAAAATATCAATATGCAGCTTTAGTATATGGAGTAGGTGGTGAATGATTTTATTTCCATAGAGTCAAAAAGTTGCAATAAATTTATATGAAAACCAACATTCTCATTTTAGAAATATTTATGTTTTGAATGGTAATTTACTTTGATATATCTAGAACATAATTTATTTAGCCATGGACTATTTGATGAAGTTTTGAAGGACTTTTATTCAGTAAGTAATAAAATTTGAAAAGACCTGAATTAAAAAATAGAATAGTCTATATTACAGGAATTTTCTATAATTTGTATTTCACATACTAATTTATGTTTTTCAAAGTAGTATGTGACAACTTATTAACTATATTCTTTACTCCCAAAGTTATTTATTTGTTCTTATAGTATCAATGTCCTTTAGTCAGGGAGGTTAGTGTTAAGAGGGCTAATATCAGATCTATCATGTCCTCTGAACCCCTTTCTCACTTATAATTGAGCATATTCTCCACCTCACTAACTGCTCCTTCCTCCCATAAGCCCCACATTAACTGTTCAAATCAAAATGAATAATAAGAAATGTGTGTATTTGAAGTTTTACTAGCAATGATGTTCTGAGCATTCAGCTCAGGGATCAGTGGATATATTTTTTCCTGACTCTTCATGTCAACTAGGTGGCAAATATCAACCTTTTCCTGGTTTACTAATCTTTAGTCTGGTTTACACTAATCTTCAGTCTTGGGAAATAAGACTGAAATAAATAAACAACAAACAAATAAATAAGTCATATGCAGATCCAGTTTTTGCTGAAGTATTTAGGTATTGAAATAGCCTATAAGCATGATTGAAGAGACAAAAGAGCATGTAAAAATATTTCTGATTTTGGATAGCCCAGAAATCTTTTTATCCCTTTTGCTCATTATATAAGTAAATTTAAAAGGGTCCAGATCAGGACCCAATGGTCAAAATTCTAACTCCTTTAGAATAGTACAGTAATGATGAATGATTTAATTGTGGAAAGTTCTGAATTTATTTGCTAGTGTAATAATTTTTGAAGTTGGAGTAAAACTGAACTTCTTGTATATTTTATGAACAGTGACAGACTTTGAGACCAGCAGAGGGCTGCACCAGCAATGAGAGATGGAGCATTGCTCTGCCCTTGCTTTTTGGCCTTGGCAGCATTAGCCCGAGGAGCTTACTTAGCCCTACAAAAACCACTCTTTAATTAATGCATTACCTGCTTACCTAAAGCAATATAAACATGTTCTTTAGCTATTTTTTTCCAGTGCTATTTTTTTGTGTCAGTGATTATTTTCTAAAAATAATAAAAATGGTTGTGACTTTTTTAAAAAACGAAGGAGCGAACGTCCTTTTTAATCTGAATGCAATTTGTAAAGCTTCAAAATGCCAACATATGCCGTCAATGCACTACAAGAATTATTATTAAAACGGAAGAAGAACTAAAGAGCACAAAGATAAGAGAAAGGGAATGGATAGGATACCTGGAAGAGTTTTACTGGAGAAAGGGGGGGGGGAAGTAATGTTATTGATTGTTTAAATGCCACTAGAAATTATTTTAGCTGTCATACACTGGAACCTAAGCTTGTGTTTGCTCAGAAAAATATAATAATTATAAAATTATAATAATTCTAGTCACTAGTAATGTAATTTAGTCCTTTTAATTAGTGGTATTTTTATGGATACTGGTTATATACTGTTCTTTGAATGATTTTATTGGTAATTAAAACTAAAGAGTTATTTAGATGGGTATTAACCACATTACAATTTCTACCTAAGGATATTTTTGGAAAACCAAAATGACACATAAAAGAGAAAATGTAAATGAATTAATTTATAAGAAATCAGGAATAACAGACAACGGCTTGCATTTCTGTTAAGGTTTAGTGTGAGGTCAGAGGCCAAGGTACTAATAAGAGTGTTTGGGATGTCTGCTGCCATGAAACAAAATGGAAACTTGATTGATAGCTGGAGGGTTGAAGGGAGAGAGTGTGGTGGAGAAAGCAAAGGTCAGAGAGCCATTTCCCTTCTCTGCATGTATAACGATCAACTCTCTCCAAAACAAAATGTAGATGATATTGATCAATATGGCATATGTTGTCCACATTTCCATGAGTATTGTGAAATGTCATTATATATGAAGTTATAATAAATGTTTTAGTATTTTGAAAGTTAAAATGGTATCTTTTACCAAAATTGTGGCAATTATGAAACCATGTTTACATGATCACATCATCAGTTGTGTACAGGTATGGTTCTTAGCAAGATGTTAATGTTTTATTTTAAAAACCATTTTGGACAAAACTGTGTAACCAACAAATCAATCTTGTATTTTTTTTTCTTTGTAATTGTTTTTAAAAAATTCTCTTTAAAATAGGTCTGGTTTGCATGAAGTCTAGTAGTTCAGTTGTGGAGTTGGTTATGCTACTGTGTTCTCAGGTGAGTACAAGAATAAATGTTGAATTTAAAGTAAATTTTTACATGAATTTGTTTTGATAAGCAAGTATATTTGCATTATTACTAGGTTATACAATAACGAGATTTTGGGTTTTCTGTTTTAAAATAATTTTATATGTATCTTGAAAATATGATTATTTTGAAATAAGTACTGAAAGAAAGGTGGTAGGTAAATGAGAAACAAAAGCTTTTAGAGTCACATTAAAAATGTCCACATCAAATGATTTTGAGATGACTGTTTCTCTGCTTTGTATTTTAAGGTTACAGAAACAGATTTATTTCTATACTTTGCGAAGTGCCACTCTGATTCCACTGGGAATCATGGGTTTACTTCCTTTTTGTGCAGAGGTTATAAAATGAGTGATAAATAATTTTGAATCCTTGTCATTGCTAATTATTTTTGACATACACAGTAGACTTGGGAAAGCATCAACAAAAATGTGGTAGCTATCATAATAATATGATGTGGAAAATAATTTCTAATAGCAAAATTAGACATGTTCAGACATATTATACTTAGATTTTTTAAATAATTTTAAAAATTTATGTAAAAATCATTTATCCTGTGCTATTTTGTTTTCTGTTTTGCTATTAAACAGATGAATGTTTTTATTGAGAGTTTTCTTTGTAGTCTTTTAAAAGTGATATCTTGCTGGTAGTAAATTCCCCTACTTAAAACTTTAAAAAAGCCTTTCTTAATAGGAAGGGTATTGGTCTAGAGGTCAAGGGTTTTGACCCATTTCAACACCTTTGACCTTCATTTACAACTCTCATGGTTTACTTGCCTAATGAATAAGGATAATGCAAAATTAATGCTTCTTTGTATCGATTTATTCATTTTAGTGCCTATATTGCCAAATTTATTTAGACTGTGCTGATGGACATTTCATGAATACAAATTAAAGAATCATAGAAGGTGTGAAAAATCAATGCTATGCTTTATCAATAAAGTGCAATAAGAAGAATTACTTCTAGGGATTTTCATAATGAACTTGTGAGGAGTAGTTATATTTGTTAGTGGGATTATTATTCTTAGATTTAGTGAAACTCATGTTTGTATAATTTTTCTCTTATTTAGAAAAGCTTCTTTCTTCAAAAGCCAACTAAATAAAACTTTTCATTCAGCCATCTGATTTGAAATAATTCATTATTTCTTGGATAGAAATTGCCACATAACATTCTCATTACATACATGAAATTACCTTTTCGAAGCATTTATTTACAGTTTTTTTCAAAAGAATATGGGTTTGTTTTTTATAGTGACATAATTGTTTCATAAGTGAATTTGATAGTGAAGTTTAATTTTCAAGTTTAGTGTTGAATATATTTTTGGTACATGAAAGCTATTTCAGACATAGTATATTACATATTTGAACATTAGACGCCACGAAGATAAAGAATGACACATTTTAACACAACTATTTCTCATGTGTACCACAGTAGTATTTAATACTTACCCAGTCAAATGGTATATAAAGATCACTTAGTAGAATAAGTTTCAAAAGCCAAAAATTCTCAAGGTTTTTGTTTGAATAACATACATTACTGGGTATTTGAAGTCCCTAGCATTTTTTATGAGTTCTTCAAAAGTTCCATGGCATCTCTACAAGATGTAGCACAGTGTGAAAAATGATGTGAAAAATGAAGCCAGAATTAGCTCCAGATGTATACAGATTGTTCCCGGGTGATAATTACATTTTTCACTTTGAATTTTCCTAATTCAAAGAGGTCAACTTGGTAATCACAAAAGTGATTTATTTTGTTAAGAAGTGAACTGTCTTTTTCTACATGAAAGCTTCAGAGATATGAAATTGAATTTCAAGTCGACGTTTTGCAGATATTGGGTGGGGATGTTTTGAGTTTGATTGATAATTTTTTTTAGTCTGAGATAGGGTGAGAAGTAAAAAGCTACCATCTTGCCAAAATTTTAATTAATTTTTTAAGAGGAGATGGAGAGGATTGAGTGCCAAAGATCGAAAGATCAGGTCAAAAACTCCTTTTTAATCACATAAATAATGGGTTATGCTTATGAACTTAACATCTGCAAATTTGATTTAGAACTTTACAAATTAGTTGGTGTTAATTTCATGACAATCAGCCATGTTCTGATTATTTTCTTGAATCTTTTCAAAACTTTTTCCTTTTGTATTTTTTTGAACAAGGTGCTTAATCACATTTTATTACAAATGGAAATTAAAGCCTAAGTTTCAAAAATGAGGAAGTGATTACATTTGGTTGTTGACAGTAAGACCAACCAAATTGATCACTATACATTTCTTTAAAGCTTCAACTAGCATTATGTTTTTCCATGTTCATTTCATTCATTAATTGTTGATTAGGAGAATTTTATATTTTATCTTATTTACATTTTAATAACAGGCAAAATGTTGCTATTTAGAATTGAAAACTTCCTGAAAACACTTAGCATTGCATTTTTGAGCAAAATTAATTTATATTTCAGGTTTACTAAATTAGATTCATTCATATGTTGAATCTCAGATAAAACAATTGAAGAACTATCTAAGCTTCAAAAACTGTTTAAATTAAATCCCATTACTTCTCAAAATAAAATTGCATACATTCTTTAGGAGACTGTATGTTCTTTATGCACAGAAAAAGTTAAACAAGTTCTCAACAATATTTCAGATTCATCGTCACAATCATGTAACTAATTTGTGCTCCATATTTGCTGTGAGTGCTATGTATAAACCTGATGAAATCTACTTGAATTTAAAGAAAATGTTAAATAAATGTTTCAAGTAATATTACTCCAGTGTTTTATACAGTGTTTGAATCTTGCTCATTTGACATTAATATCATTTTTGAAAGAATTGACATTGCATTCAAGGCCACTTTATAAAAGCGTTGTGTTGCTCATCCTAATTCAGTCTGACATACATTCCAATAACACTACCTCCCTTCTTGGGTTTAAAGCTAAATTTATGACTGTGCATTGTGAAGTGCATCATTTAAAAATGGTTTCAACCCAAAACATCTAATAAATAAATAATGTGTATGGCTACTCAGTAGTAGACTTTCTAGACTAGAAATCATTCCATCGGATACTCAACAGTCCACTATCGGAGAGGGCTGTCAGATAAATCTTGTGGTAGCTGCATTCATGTCCTGTAAATCACATATTATTGTCTGAGCCTTCTGCCAGGTCATCTATTCTTTTCCCATTTATCAGAAATGCATACAGTATATAGAAAAACTAGAGGCAGCATGTAGTCTGTCCTGGCATCCTGTCTGAGTAATTAATTAGCAGCAAAGGGTAATTTAAAATGCTATCATAGTCTGATTTTTCTTACAAAATTTTAAAAATCACAGTAAGTAGATTTTTGGAATTTAAGGAAGCATTTTCTTCACCTGAAGGTATTGATATAAGACTTGGTCAATTTTGACTTAAGTGTTTTTTTCTTTCTGTATCTCTGAACTATTAATTTAAACATTATAATATTCATAATAAGAATCAGCACCATTCTCATGTTACTTTTGTCTTTGAAATTTTTTAAATCATGAAACATATCTTTTGTGTTTTTACTTTATACTCTTATTGTTTTAATCCTAGATTTCTTTTCTATTTGAGTTTATCTTTTCTGAATATATGACACTAATGCTATTACCTTTGCCTCTTTAGTTCATGAACTTTTCATAGTTGTGATGGGTAGTTGATTATGAGTGTGTTATTTCAATACCAGTACACAGGCACGCTTGTCCATTATTAGGTCTTTTACTGCTTATACCTCATTTCTTACCATGTAGAAGGTATTTGAAGTTACCCAAATGTGCCATTGTATTTTTGTGTGTGGGCACATGCTTTTTTTTTTCCCTAAAATGACCCCTTTTCAAATGTGGTAACTCTTTAATTGTTGACTTCTCATTATTAGGAACACAGCTTAATTATTCCTTTCTCAGAGATGTGTATGGCATCTCATTTTATCTCTGTTTTTCATTTCATTGCATCCATCATAGAATTTAATAGGACTTGTAAATATGTATGTGTGAATATGTTCACTTTTACTGTTAGTCTTCCTTTCTACACTTCAGATTCTAGGAAGGCAACAGCCATTTCTGTTTTGTCATTAAAATATACTAATACTAACATAGTCCTTGGCACTTGAAAATCAAATCAATATTTATGGGAAACTTCTAGCAATCTTTTCTGGCCAGTGTTCCTTGACTTCCCACTTTCCCACAGTTCTGTGCATCAATGTGGTATCATTCAGTGCACTCGCTCATCCATCTCATAGTAATTTCATCATGTACTTTAATTGCTCATGGTTTTTCTTTTCCTTCCATTTAGAGTATAAATTTTTTGAAGGCTAGGAATTTTTCACTTTTGATTCCATCTCTAATATTGCATATTGCTGAAGCATATGTTTATATAATTGTATAATTATTAAGTGAATGGCAACAAGAGTCATAAATCATCATGTTTTGGACTTTTTGTCTTTTTTCCTCATCTTTTTTATTGGTGCATTATAGTTGTACATATCATGGGATTTGTATTACATATTTGTACGTGCACACAATGTAAGAGTACAGTTTGGCCAGCAGCACCTTTTGGTTGTTTTCATTATGAATATTCCCTTACTTTTTGATATTAATTACTTCTTATATTAAGTGCCAAATTTTATTAGATCAGCTATTTTGTCATTACTGAATACTCTAGTTGTGTTCATGTATAAATAGGGTCTTTGCTTTTTACATTTTCCTTTGGCTTAATTAGACTCACCTCTTGAAAAAGTCAACTAGATTGAGGCCTAATTTATATACAATAAATATATACATTTTTTTAAAAGCTCAATGAATTTTGACATATTCATAACCATGTAATAGTCATTTTAATCCAGAAAGTTTCCCTATGCCCCTTTGTAATCAATCCCAACCTGTGTCACCTCAAATGCCACTAGTTTGATTTCTGTTACTATGGATTAGTTTCACTTACTGTAAAACTTTATAAAAATGGAGGTTTATTTCTTTTAACTGGGCCCTTAGATACTCATATTGTAGAGGTACATTTCAAACTTTTACATTAAAATTCACATCCAATTTTAGAAAATTATGTAATCTTTAAAAAGAAATCATTGAGCCCGTAAAACAAAGGATTATTTTTTGCCAACTACAAAATAGGAATTTTTACTAAAAATTGTGTAGTGGAAGTAGAATGTTTTTCACCTGTAAAGAAATCCTATTTATAAGACTTTTGTACATCATCATGGAGGGACCATTAGCTATATTTTTTAGAATTTTTCATTTTTACTGTCTGTCAGGCTTATTTCAATAATTTCTCTACTAAGAGCTTTGTGTGATTCTCCTTGCCTTGGCTGAGGCCCCAGCTCCTTATGCCTGCTGTGGTTTTTCCGCATCCATTCATTCAGCAAACCCGTGTCATGGTTTTAGTTGAGCCCCTCCCTTTAAGCTATGCCTTAAATAGATCAAGAGGCAAAAATTAGTAAGAAAGACAAATGACTATAGTGCAAAATAGAATTTTATAAGGATTGAAAAATAAAGAAAACACTTGGACATGGATATGTATTAGGGACAAAACTAGTTACCAGTCCTTATTTGATAGTTTATTTTTCTTACACTAGATTTTTTTTAAGAGCTTTATAGTTTTACATAGTAGTTGGGTTCATCCCAGCAAACTCATACATGCTTGGAATCAATTTCAGTTCATGATTCCTCCTTATCCCTTCCTCTTTCTCTTCTTCTCCTCCCTTCCATCTCCCATCTTCCTTTCTCTACTGTACTGGACTTCTTTGGCTAGTCAATTTATTTATATTTGATTGGTTCTTTCTATCTGTGTATAAAGCCAAAGTTCCCTGTGCTATATTTATATATGCACATAATATGATTTTTTAAGGATTCATTTTTCATTGCCTCCTCTTACCCATCCCTCGACTCTGCCTCTTGCTCCTTCCATATTTCTGATCTTCCCTTTATCTTAATGTTATCCTTCCCTCTCCCTTTCCTTTATTTTATGAGTTGATCATTTTAGTCTACTAAAATAGCTTTATAGTCAATTTTTTCTGGGTTCTATGTTTTTATAATTTCATCAGGATCAACAGATAATACAGTTTCTAAAGCATTTCCTCTACTCTGTCCAGTGTCTATAACTTTTCATTGTTTGAATTCTGGTAGCAATGTGCCTCCTTGATCAATTTTCACACTCTGACTTTTCCAATACAGTTATTTCCAGAGTGTGTACTGTGTGATAATAATGCATGTTCTGTGAAGAAAGTATACAGTATTAAATAACACTGGAAAATATTGGTTTAAATATATTTCAATTAGATGTCTTGACTGTAGGGTCTCTCAAGGCCACTAGTAAATATATATATGTGTGTATACATATTGTGTATACTTATAAAATAGTGTTTATTGTTGAATCTGTAATGATTCACATTTAATCACAGAATCCTTTTTATTATCATACTGCCTGTGGTTAATTTTTGTGGAACATGATTTGTGAAAAGCTACTGTTGTGTTAGAGGAGGGTCAGAGTGTGGACAGAGAAAGTGTCTCTTTTTAGTACTCTGCATTTATGTTACTCTGTGTCTTCAGTTGTAGTGAATAAGCAAAAACATTAGATATGCAAAATTATAGCTTTTTACTCCAGAAACATTGATTATTTTTGTTTTGCTTCATTCAAAAGAAACTATCTCATTCATTTGTTTCCTCTCCTTTGTAAGTAATTTGGACGTATCTCTCAGTTTATGCAGTTTGTATAGGGAGAGGTTTTTAGAACTTATCATAAGAAAGACTGGTATTCTTTCTAGAAGAATTCAAATTTAATCTAGTATGTGTTTTGTTTTTACCATATTCATGTAGAACTAACCTCAGGTTCAAAGGTAAATTTAAATGTTTTGCTATCAGTTGAAAGTGTAATTATTTTCTATATTTACTGAACAAATCATTTTGGACCAATAGTGTAATTCATGTTCTGTGATTATGTTTCAGCATTGGCATAAAGCCTAGAAACTAGAGTCAAAATGTATTTTGTATTAATGAGATATGACATGTACTGTTTTATATCCAATTATAGATACTGTACTGTGCTATATATTTAAAAAGTACAAGAGTTCCAAAGGTGATGCACTAATCTGTTTGTGACCCTCCTCTGAAAAGTACGTGAATGCAATAAATTTTCAATAAATTTGTTAAATAAGTGAAAATATTAGCCGCAGGCTCAGTTTTTAAGGTTGTAGATGGACACAATACCTTTATTTTATTTATTTTTATGTGGTGGTGAGAATCAAACCCAGGGCCTTGTACGTGCTAGGCAAGCACTCTACCACTGAGCTACAACTGCAGCCCAGCCATAGACTCTTTGTAGTTATAGCTAAATAGTTTTTTTTTTTTACTTATATTAGCTGATACTTTTGATACACATTTATCCATCCAAACATTAATTAAGATTGCTTGTAATCAAGACCTAGATATAACAATTTGAAGTTTTTATTAAAATGCTAATAAGATTAAAGAATTAAAAGTCAAGAAATGACATGAATGCCTGTTTGAACTGAAATTTGTAGTAATTTTGTGTTTAAGAAAGCATAATTTGTGTTGTTTAGTCAGGTTTTTCACTGCTGTGACTAAAGTATCTGACCAGAACAGTTTTTTAGGAGGAAAAATTTATTAGAGTGCTCACAGTTTCAGAAGTCTTAGTCCATAGAAGGCCAGCTCCATTCTTCGGGGCTTGAGGTGAGGCAAAATATCATGAGGGAAGAGTGTGGGAGAGGGAAGCCGCTCACATGGTGATCAGGAAGCAGAGAGAGGTCTTCACTTGCCAGATACAAATATATACCCCAAAGCCACACCTCTAATTCTCACCACCTCCAGCCACACCTTACCACTTCAGTTACCCCTCAGTTAATCCCTATCAGGAGGTTCATTCACTGATTGGGTTCAGACTTTCATACCCACAATCATTTCTCCTCTGAACCTTCTTGTATTTTCTTACATGTGAGCTTTTGGGGGACAATTCTCCTCCAAACCATAACATATGTATAGGTAATTCCTAAATATAATAAACAAAAGTGATCTCTCTTGGTGAGCCCAAACCTTGAGAAATGAGAGGAGGGTAGAATACTGATTGTTCAAATTCAGCCAGGGGTATTTGGAACCATCCTGAAGTTAATGATTCTTTAGATTTTTTGAGAAAGTCAATCTTTAACATGCTCAGATTTTATTTTTGCATCAGAACATGTTATCTGAATCTGTGTTTATATTATGTAATAAAACATACTCATTCAATATGTTTTTTTGCTTCCACTGTACAATAGGATGAAAATAATTCTAGACCCCATTAACTCTTATTCATCTTATATTTCTAGTTTTGGTACTGCCGACATTGGGTTCACAGAGCTAAGTACTAAGAGTTTAATTTATAGACCTAAAAGTGGTTTTAGCACTTGTCATACTATATAGGAAGATTTGTGTCTCATTAAACTCTAAACTTCTTGGTGATGGGAAACCATTCCTTGTTGTCCCTTTTGTCTGTGGTGCTTATCAGTGTCAACTGCATATTAAACATTTTATAGGTATATTTACCTTGTGTAGGTAAAGATTCCTTCTTTAATCTTAATTCTTGAGCTTAGATTCATTGAAAAGTATTTTAGGTAAGAGAAAATTCCTGTTTGAAAATTATATTATTCCTATTAAATTCTGCCTCAATGTGAATTAGCCCTTATATTTTGGCTTCAGACTCTTTAATTCTGAATTCTTACTCTATATTCCATGTGTTTGAAAGAAGCATGATAAATTCTAAATTCCCTTCACCTGATCATTTTTGGGTCTTAGTTAAAGGAGTCACTGCTAATGATCACTTTTGAAGAAATCAGTTTTGTGCCATAGATTTTGGTCTTTATGAAGATCCATTTTTATCACCTGATAGCTCTGGGTTCATTCCAGATGCTTGTTGGCATCACAGCTTCTGCCAACAAGGACTGTGACAAATGTTGATCCTCTGGCTCTTAAAATTGATGTGTTTGCCTAATATGTTAAAATACCTATTTGTATGTGAAGGTTTCAGAAAAGAAACAGATCTACTTAAATAAAGTAGAATGATCTCACCATTATCTTTCTACACGCTCAAAGCTGTTTGGATGGCAACAAATTTGCAAAGTGCACTAAATGTTGAAACACATACTTTGATATACTGTAAATAAATTATTCTATTTCCTTTGAAACCAACCTTTTATTACAAGGTAAATTGGACTTTAGGGGACAATAGGTTTCTTTAAGATCAATTTATATGTAGCATGGTCCAACCAGGATTAATATAATTCTTATATTTCAACATTTTTAATGTTATTCTTCACTTTTTTGATATGTTTATACCTCTTCCTTAGAATCTACTTTCAGAAAATTAGTGTATATAAATTGATTATCTTTGAGATTTGCTCTTGTACCTATGATCTTTTGGTTGCAGATGGGATGAAAATCAGTAAGGCAGTGTCTAATATTGAGATAAAAAATAAATATAGCCTTTTATTATAATCACCTGGTTTTGTCATGGACCTACCTGTGAGAGTTTTATCCTCATAATGCACAAAGGCAGGGAGAATAGGCATTCTATATTGAAATGCTCAGTTAATATAGGTTTGTGTGCAGTAGAAATAGTTGATTTTATAAGAAGGCACCAGACACCTTTGCAGCATAAATAGGAAGTCATGAGAGATGGAGAGGGTCATTGAAGATTCAGGCTCTATAAATTGGTCATGAAAAATCTGAGAAGCACTAACAGTTTTGAAGTTTATAAAATTAGCTTAATGTCCATACTTTATATTAATTTGGCAAAATATCTGTGTTTTAACTTTATTCAAATTTTTATAACATTCTATTATAAATATATATTTATATTCATATCATTTTTATTATAAATATTATTTGCCTTTCAACAACAGCAATAATATGTTAAAGTTCTAAATAGATCATTTAAGTACCATTTTTTAAAATAAAATATTTAGGTTGATAAGTTAGCAAACATTAAGTTGTCTTTATTTTAATTTGGATGTAGACCTTTCCATAATATTTATTTAAAGTTCTTGTTCCTGTCAAAGAAACACATAATTTCATTTTAGATGCAGACTTTAATCTGAAATACAGAAGTCCTGTTGATTCACCAGCACACTAGGATTTAGAAAACACAAGCTTTTAAGGTAAATTTTGTGGAACTGGCAGTACACCCTGTGGCTTGGCAGTCTAGTCAGAAGGATGATACCATGCTGACTATATTACTACATCTTTGAACATTATTCTCAAGGGTGGTAAATGCAAAACAAAGTAATATCAACTGGCACTTAATTCTGCAAGTTCCCTGCTGATTGGGGTATTCAGTGAAATGGAACTCTTCCTGACAGGAAGTCAGTCTATGAGTATGGAGACATCTGAAAATAAAGTGTGTTTTAATTTGACACCCTACTGTTTTACAACTAATCTTTTAAATTCGGGATTAAGAAGAGAGTTAGAAAAAGGGAGGAACACACAAATGGGAATACCCTTAGCATAACTTTTTTTCTTCTTTTTTTTTGGTTTTGTTTTAATATAATTCTGAATACAGGTCAGTATCTTTGTTTTTCAGCTATTATTGCTTGGGTTTCATAGTTCTTTTTATTACTTAAAATCAATCTACTGAAATTAAGGTATAATGGAAAGGCTAGTTTGAAAGTGTGTAACTTGAGATTGCTTTTCTTTAGTGCCAAATTCTCTGATAATTTTTGAAGGTTCAGGCTATATTCTCATATTACATATTTTTCAAAAATAGTGTATAACATGATGGATTTTAGTACAAGTTATCAAAGTTCATATTAGCCAGTCTAGCTCCTTACCATCCAAGTTTAAATCTTACTGTCTTTTAAAAATGTTTGTACTCTTTGGCTTAGTTCACTTTGAGCTAATATCGTTAGTACTGTAATATGTCAATATGTACAGTTAGAACATGATAAAAATTTTGTAAGGAACAATACTATATTAATAATTATGTATGTATTTCATCTATTGTGTCTTTTTTATTTGGTCTGTTTTAGTCAAGCCACCAGTTTATAGTATGAAAGTTAGAGACATGCACTAAGTTTTAACAAAATCTGAGGTTTGATCTTTGATCTAGGCCTGAATGAAGTAATAATCGAAACCCAAAGCTAATTATTTGCTTTTCCAGTAATAAATTCCTTTGCTGCTTGAAGTGAACTATTTGAGATAACAATTGTTCCCATCATGAGTGATAAGAGGAGGAAGGAAAATGACTAGGGCAGGTTTTTAATGAAAAATGAGGCCAGAAAATGCTGTGATGATAGATACATTTACAACATTATTGTTGTAAATATTATAGTTATAAATATGTGTAGTTTCTATTATAACTCTGACCAGGATCTTTCAGATTTTGTAACATTTCAAATTTCAAATGTTCAGAATAGAAATGCTCAACTTGTATCAGTGTTTCAGTTATAGGGTAGGTCAAAGAATACTTACATCATGATGTTTATCCATAACATGGCTTAGGACTTTTCTGTTATGGTTTATGTCAGCTACTGTTTTCTTAAAAGTATTGATAAATATTTGAAAAGAGTTACAAAATTATCTTGATTGAAAGATCTTATTCTTTTTCTGATTGGCTATAAATTATGATTCTTGACAAATATAAGAAATTACTATAGCAGGTAATGTATATGTCTTAGATATGTTTAAAATCAGAGACCAGAGTTTTATAGGTGAATATAGTATGAAGTTTGGAAGATTTTAATTGTGAAGATATATCATCATTTCATAACACAAATATTAAAAAACCCTAATTTGCTCCTAATGAATATCAACCAAATGTGATGTTATTTCAGTTATTTATATATTATTTGAAGTTAAACTTTGAGCACTCAAATTAAAATCCAATTTTATATTAATCTTAACAATTTTTAAATGATAACATAGTATCAATTTACAGTGGTAAGTGTTCAGAGTGGAAGACTCCAGATGGTTAAACAAGAAGAAACTTTTCTGCTTTTAGTTAAAAACTGCTGTTTCTTATATGGTTTATTTACCACATGTTTAATTCTTAATGTTGTGTGCCATGGGACTGGGTATGCAAAAGTCAGCAGAAAGAGCTCTGGTTTTTACATCTAGAGCTATTACTTTCTGTACAATAATAAAGACACTATTTTATTGGGTTACTTGTAATTAACTTCAGCACTAGGCATTCATATAAATCATTTGTAATCTGTTTTCTTTAGATTTTTATTCTTTTAAACTGGCTTAATGTACATGCTTTCTGTTGTCTTTTTACATATTAATTGAGATTGTAATTGCTTTTTGGAATTAGGCTGTCAGAAACAAACATAAATGAGGATTCTAGAAATGATTGAGGCAAACTAATAAATTTTATATAGCATTTTATAAAGATTTGTTACTGGAATAAATATTCAGTAGTAACATTGTTTTGCTGTGAAACTTAACAAACTAGGATTTTATTCTCTCAAAACGTATCTAGATATTCAAACAGTTAAAATTGAAAACAGTGTTAATTAGAATATATCTATATGTTTGATGTTTTTGAAAATCCTGACAAAGATATGCATTTTCTTTGAACTCCTGTTTATCAAGTTGATATTCTCCTTATAATTGTAAACATTTGAATCTTGATAAGTTTTCATGTTTTGCTGTTAATTACATCTTATATATTGTTTGTGCTCCTAATGTTTTTGATTATTAGTTTAAAATAGAGTAAAAATAAAATGCAGGCAGAGATATTTGAATTAAAGAAGTAAAATTTCAAAAGAAATGTATCTCTGTACATACTTTTGACTGAATTTAAGGTAACAATCTTTATCATTGTAAACTAAATATAAGAAAACAAAAATTTGACTCTTAAAATTACTTCATTGGAAAATTTATAGCAGTCCTTAGAAAGGATTTAGAGGTATGAGATAATTTAATTCTCTCTTATGATACTATAATCTTGACTGATCACTCATATAAAATTATTGTTAATTGTGTTGTGGTTGGAGATAGGACGCATGCAGAATACTGTGCACACATGTCATGAAACCAATGCTTTAAAAAAGAAGGTTAGTTGTTAAATACTTTTTATTACAGCGGCGTACATTACATTGTTTAAAAATGTTTTAAAAATAATTAGCTGTTTTATATAGTTTTAATGGAAGTCTTTCATGTTTCTCTACCAGCAGTCTCTAATGAACACTCCTTGTAATTTCAGTGCAGGCTTTGAGATTCCCTAAAGACGTGACTTCAGACCTCAAAGGGCAGCAATTGCCATATGTCTGGAAGACTAGAGTTGCCAAACAGACTGACCATGTACTAATAGGACATATTTATATAGCTCCCGAATGTGGAGCCCTGATATAGTCTTAATGGTGATCATCTGTTGAGAGCTTGTAGCTGGAAAGGGTTAGAGCAACTTTTGTCACCTTTATGGAAATCAAGCTTTCTGTATTGATTCATGAAAGATACTGACTAATTGATGCAAGTTTGGAAGTTATTAGAAGGATCATTATTGGTTGAGTCATATATTTTTACTAAAATGTTTAAAACCAGATTTTTAGAGTCCAATATAGTAATGCTTTATGTGCCTAAATGCAGCAATGAGAAGATTGTCTTTTAATGATTATTTTGAAATTATTAGATGTTATTTTAATCTTTGGTGTTTTAACAATCTTTGTATCCTATATTTTGTACCTCCCACGAAGAGTTATTTTCTCAATATTCAATTCCTTCTGCATAGTCACATTGAAAAATATTTAAGTAGCAATTATAAAATTGAGCCATTTACTAATCATATTTTAATAGAATTTTTTTCTTTTCTCTTATTTTTAACTTTATACATATATTTATATATATTTTATTTACTGGCTGAGTGATTTTGTACAAAATAGATGTACATTTTAGTTGTGCAGTTGACGAACGTAATTGAAATCAGAATTTTCCAAAGGACAGTAATCTATTTTACTATTTCATTGAGTAATTTGTTTGGTTTATCATATAAAGAGATCTTTCCTTTACAATTATGCTATATTCTTTAATGGTATGTGGTTACTCAAGTTTATGTCTACATGCTGTTGAGAGACTGCTGACACAAAGTACAAACGGTATAGAAAAGCTACTGATAGTTACTTTGAGCACATAAGAGTACTGTATCTTGACTATGAACAGTTTTGCCTAGTTGACCTTTGCCCTGTGCATAATGTGTTTTTCCATTTTGCATAACTACCTTCCCTTCCTCATTTGATCTCTCCTCTGTGGCCTTCTTTAACTTTTAATAGTATTTATGTCACCTCTTTTTAGGTAATTGGAGCTACATCCATCCAATTTTATTTATTTGACAAAGACATAGATAACTATAACATCTTAAAAATTGGTATGGATATTTAAGTAAAGAACCCAAGCCATAAGCATACTCATTAACTTGTATCTGGAGTACTAGCTATTTGGGAGGCTGAGGTAGGAGATTCTCTTGAGCCCAGAAGTTTAAGGGTAGCCTAAACAACATAGCAAGACACTATCTTGAAAAAAAGAGAAAGAAATAGCAAACAAAAAATGCTCAAGCCTTTAAAAAGTAAACAAAATGGTTTAATATGAGTTTAGAAGTTTGTTAACTTAAATTTTTCTTTATTCCTTTCTTTTTAAAAAAATATTTATTTTTTAGTTGTAGTTGGACACACCTTTATTTTATTTATTTATTTTTATGTGGTTCTGAGGATCTAACCTAGGGACTCGCACATGCTGGGCGAGCATTCTACTGCTTAGCCACAACCTCAGCCCCTTCATTCCTTTCTTTAATTTAAATTATGCTTGGTTTCTGAGATCGACACTTATTTTAAAAGGAGAATATTTTACTGTCAATAGAAATAGAGTTAATTTGATTTGGTAGGTCAAAACACTTTAAAAAACAAAATTTTATTAATTAGCTTTGATACATGTTTCTATTTTCATAGTATTTATGGAGCTTGAATATTTATTATTTAGAGGTTCTTCAGAATAATATTTGCAAGATACCTATTGTGCACTTGAAAAATATGTATTTCTGGTAGCCTCGTCCACCCACCCTCAGCCCTGGGAAGCAGTCAGGTGGCCCTGTCCACCTTCTTGAGGTCCTAGGATGCAGCTAAGTATAGCTAACTTGGAGTGGTTCCAGGAGGCAAGTCCTGAGAAGGCATTGGCATGGCTCTATGACAGTTCCCCCTCCTACCCCTTACTGGGCATGTTGTGCTGGGCTCATTTGATTCCACAGAGCCTCTCTGATACCACATAGCTTTGAGAAACTGAGGAGCACTCTGACCTTTGCCAGCCTGTTCTTAGCTGCCTAAACTTGCCACAGTGTTCTCATCATGACACAAGACATGGAAATTTACAATTGCTGGTCACCCAAAGACATGAGTGCCACATTTAGAGATGCTGGCAAACCTAAAGCATCTAAGATAGCTTCTTCCTAGCTGGTGGAACACTTTTACAAACCCCTGAAATCTAGGCTACTGAATCACCTGCAAGTGTGGCTGACATTGTTTATAACTGAAGAAGTTATGTGGAGATTATAATGCACCCACCTTGGACCAAAGCCATGTAGCCTACCCAATTGGCCCCCTAAGCCACATCATCAGCAGAACATCTTGTACTGAAAAAGTCACTTTGTAGAGGCAACTGAACCACATGATGCACAAATATGAATGTAGGGACACAAGAACCATGAAAAAGCAAAATAATCTGACACTTCCAGAGTAAACTTGAGTTCTTGAGGAACAGAACCCAAAAAGAAATTGTTGAATTGCCTGAAAAAAAATTTAAAAATGATGATTCTCAGAAACTTAACAAGGTACAAGAGACTACACATAGTTCAGAAGAAATTAGGAAAATAACTGGTATGAATGAGATTCAGCAAAGAGATATAGATGATAAAAAAGAAACATGTTGAAGCTGAACAACTCACTAAAAGAAACCATACTGTAGAGATTCTTGGTATTTTTCATACGGATGCAAGGGTAGTTCAACATAAACAAAGCAGTAAGCATATTAAAGCACATCAACAGAATAAAGAACAAAAGTCATATATCTCAACTGATACAGAATAAGCATTTAGCATCCCTTTGTGATAAATACCCTCAACAACTTAGGTATAGAAGGCACAGACGTAAACACACTAAAGGTGATGTATAAGAAACCCATAGCTAATATCATATTGAATGAGGAAAACCTAAACTGTTTCATTTAAGGTGTGTAATGAGATAAAGTTGTTCTTGTTCACAACTCTTAATTCAACATAGTAGTAGATGTCTTAGAGCAATTTGGTAAGAGGAAAAAAAGAAAAAATGAAGAAGTCAAATTATCTCTTTTTTGCAGTTGATATGATTTCATATATATAGGACCTAAAGACTCTATCAAAAAACTTTTAGAGCTGGACATGGTGGCATATCCGCCCAGTAGCTCTAGAGGCTGAGGCAGGAGGATTGAAAGTTCAAAGCCAGCCTCACAATTTATCAAGGCCCTCAGCAACTTAGTGACACCCTGTCTCTAAAAGAATTACACAATAGGGCTGGGATGTAGCTTAGTGGTTGAGTGCCCTTGGGTTCAATCCCTGGTACTAAAAAAAACAAACAAAAACAAATAAACAAATCTTTTAGAACTGATAAAATCAATAACGATTAAGAACAAAATTAACATTAAAAAATAAGTAGCATTTTAAAAAATATTTACTTAGTTTTTTAGTTGTAGTTGGACACATTACCTTTATTTCATTTATTTATATGTGGTGCTGAAGATTGAATCCAGGGCCTAGCATTAGGTAAGCGCTCTACTGCTTCACCACAACCCTAGCCCCATCAGTAGCATTTTTTAATCTCTATAATGAACTTGCTAAAAAAGAAATCAAGAAAGCAATCTCAGGTTGGGGTTCTGGCCTATGGCAGAGTGCTTGCCTAGCATGTATGAGGCACTGGATTTATTTCTCAACACCACATATAAATAAATAAAAATAGGTCCATTGACAACTAAAAAAAAAATTAAAACAATCTCACTTATAGGAGCAATAAAAAAAAGCAAAAGCAAAAACAAAACCAAAACCAAAAAACACAGGAATAAATTGAACCAAGGAAGTGAATGACATTTCAATGACATTATGACAAAATGTTTGTACTACCCAAAATTATTTGTAGATTACAGACATTCTTCACAAAAATTGAAAAGAAAAAAAAAAGGATGTGGAACTTAAAAAGACCACAGATGACCAACTGAATGTTATGTGAAGAGAACAAAGCAGAGGACTGAACAATACTTTACCTTAAAATATACTACCAATACACAGACCATTGGAACAAAATAGAGAACCCAAGATAAATCTACACATCTAAGCCAATTGACCTTTAACAGAGGCACCAAATGATATTGGAGAAAAGTTAGTTTTCAATAAATGGTGCTAGGAAAACTGGATATTCAATTGCAAAATGAAGAGGCACCTGTCTTTCACTGGGTATAAAAATCAAATCAAAATGGATAGAATACTAAATGCAAAACTGAAATTATGAAACACAGGGGAAACATTTGAAATGTATAGGCAATGCTGTTTTGGATTAGACTTTAAAAACTCATGCAACAAAAGGAAAACATAGACAAATGTGATCTTTCAAACTAGGAATATTCTGCACAGCAAAGGAAACAACAGAGTGAAGACACACTATAGAACAAGAGAAACTGTTTTCAAACTGTTCATCTGACAAGGGAATTAATATCCAGAATATATAATGAACTCAAAACTCATTATCAACAATGTACAGATGATCTGAATAGATATTTCTCAAAAGATATATAAATGCCTAAAAATGTACATGAAAAAATGCTTAGCATCATTAATCATCAGAAAAATGTAAATGAAAAGAATAGCAGGTAGTTTAGAGAGAATCTTTTTCACCAGAATAAAATAATACTGCATTCAGTGTTAATTTGATGGTTTGACAAAATTAGTGACCATAGAATAGATTCTGCATAGTGAATCTTGTCTGTCAATGGCCTGATTTTATCTGCTTTGGAATATGCTAATATTTGGGAGTTAATTTTAAAGGTTAGGTAATTTCATATAGTACCTTCAAGACACCATAGTATGTTTCAGGAGGTTATTTATTTTGCAGAAAACAATGAAGTTAATCTCTAAGGAAATTAGGATTCTATTAAAATAATTTAAATGAATAATTGTATACAGTACATTTATTGGTATTTTTCCACTATAATTATTTGTGGAGAATGTTATTAATGAAGTCTTCTTTTTTCTATTAAACAAAAGACTTTTTACACCAAAAGCACATATTGGAAGTTTGGTAGAACTCTATAGATTTCACAATATATAGTACCTTGTTGTATTACTTAAGAACATTAGTAAGCTAAGAGTATATTTTAGTAAAAATTGACTAGTCAACAATTATGGCTTTAGGAAGTAATAATCAATTAAATACAGCTTAGGAACAGGTATGAAATTATTGACTGTTGATTTTTGAGTTCTTCCTCTCTAAAGTGCTGAAATGTGATTTGAAATTACTTAGTTGCATTAGTGGTTGGATTTGAGGCTTTTAACGTATTTTTTTTTTAATCAGTACCTCTGGGGAAAGGATAACCAAGACTTTAAATGTACTCTGAATTTTGTATCAGTACGTAATTGTAAATACTGTGATGAAATATTGAAATGATCATGAAAGATGATGATCATTAAGCTTTTCTTTCAACTATTAAAACTCACTAAAGGTTATATTGAGCTGTGGTTTATGAAATTGTTTAGACTAACGCCTTCTTTGATAATTGTTTCTAAAGTGGAGAAAAATGCCTTAGGAGAGCATGATTAATGAATATTGTTTTTGGTTTTGGCAACATCTACAGATTACTATAGAGAATGTATTATTATGTATTATTGTAGAATGTATTTTATGGAGAAAAGTTGTTGGTTTTTAGCAACATCTGGATTATCAAGCAAATTGAAAGATTTTTTCTGATGGGCTTTAAATTATTTTTATATGCATTATTAATTCTTATCAGCATGAACTTATATATCTAATACTTGGCATATTATTAAACGGTGATCATTAATAATTAGAAGTGGATTATAGAGAAATGAAAACCCAGTGGTTTCTTTGAGGATTATATATTATTTTTATAACTGTAGCCAAAATATAAGTAATATTTTTTACTTTATTTCTGATCAAATTTTTTTCTACTGTGAAATTGTAAGCTATTTTTTATTCTATACCAATATATACTTACTGACAATTAACAAATGAGGGTTTATAGGTATGATAGATATGCCTATCCTTGAGGAAACAAGAATGGAAAGAGTGACAATTTTGAATTTCTAAACTTCTATAAAAACTGGTATTTTTTCTATTCTGTATGTACCTTCATGCCTCATTTTTAAAAAAAATATATATTTTTAGATGTTGATGTGCCTTTATTTTATTCATTTATTTGTATGTGGTGGTGAGGATCAAACCCAGTGCCTCACATATGCTAGGCAAGTGCTTCACCACTGAGTCACAACCCCCTAATTTGTTTAAAATTTAAAAGAAAAAAAAATGTATTTTATGTGATTTTTCAGATCAAGTGTAGTTTGTGTTTTATGTGGTTAAATTTTGATAGTTACACAGTACTGATTTTAACTAGTTTTTCATCTAACTTCAGCACTGACATTTAAAATCTCTGTTGAATTTAAATAGCATACTTCACGATTTTATATGTAAGTAGAAGCTTGTGTACCTAATGAAATTAAATAAAAATGACATTTGCTTGTTGAAAATATGTGTCTTTTCAGCTGATATTTATCCATATGGAGTTTGAAATTTGTCTGTATTATATGATAAAAATCTTCCTAGTATAGTTTTAGATCATAAAAAATGGATTTGAGAAAAATTGCACTAATAAATACTTTTACAATTAAATTTTTATGTGTACTTTTTAGAGTGATTTTAGATTCACGCAAAATCGAGTAGACATACAGAAGTTTCTTATGTATATACATGCTTAATTAACCTTGTCCATTGTCAGTATTCTCTACGAGAGGGGCATATTTTGTTACATCTGCTAAACCTATACTGACATGCTTGTTATTATCCCAAATCCATAACTTACATTAAAAGTTCACTCTCAGTGTTGTGCATGCTATTGGTTTGTGCAAATATTATGGCATATATTCAACATTACATTATATGATGAGCACTTTCACAGCTTAATGATTCTTGCTTTTTTTTCAACTTATTTTTTAGTTGTAGATGAACATAATGCCTTTATTTATTTTTATGTGTTGCTGAGGATTGAACCCAGAGCCGCACATGTGCTAGGCAAGCACTCCACCACTGAGCTATACTCCATCCCCCGTCCTTGCTATTTTTCCTGATTGTTCCTTCTTTTCCTCCTCCTCCAAATGCTGATCTTTTTTCACATTCTCCATATTTTTCATTTTCCATAATATTATAACAGTTGCAATCATAGGATGTAGACTTTCAAATGGGTTTCTTGTCCTTATTGATGTGTATTATTATGTTTCTTTCATGCCTTTAAGGGCTTTATTGCTCATTCTTTTTAATGCTGAATAATATTTCATTATCTGATTTGTACCACAGTTGATATATTCATCTTCTGAAGGATGTCTTGATTGTTTTCAGGGTTTGGCTTTTATCAATAAAGTTGCTAAACATTTCTTTGTGAGGTTGTTAAGTATGTTTTTAATTCCTTTGGGTTAATACCAAGGATCACAATTGCTGGATCATAAAACACAGCTAAAGTGACTGTATCAATGTGCATTTCCACCAACTGTTGAATGAAGTTTCCTGTAGCTCCATTGTTTGCATTTGTTTGTGTCAGTCTTCTGGATTTTGGCCATTCTAATGAAAGTATCCTAATATGTCATTGTTGCTTGAATTTGCATTTCTCCAATGACGTAACCTATGGAAAATCTTTTATATGCTTATTTATATCTCTTGTTTGGTGAAGTGTCTGTTAAGGTCTTTGGCCCATTGCTTAATAGGGTTTCCCCCCCCCCCCCCCTTATCCTTGCCTTTTAAGAGTTCTTTGTACATTTTTAGGTAATAGCACTTTATCAGATATGTATTTTGCAAATATTTTATTTCATTCTCTTGGCATTATATTTTGTAAAGAGGAAATATTTGATTATTAGAAGTAAATTCTTTTTATTTATTATTTATTTTAGTTGTAGCTGGTACAATATCTTTATTTATTTATTTTTATATTGTCTTGAGGATCGAGCCCAGTACCTCACATGTCCAAGGCAAGTTCTCTACCACTGACCTACAGCCCCAGCCCCTAGAAGTAAATTCTTAACTTCACTGATAAGATTAATTTTTTTTCCACTGGAATATGCCTTTGGTGTTGTATTTAAAAATCATTGCCAAACCCAACATCATTTAGACTTTCCTTGATTATCTTCTGAGGGTTTTGTAGTTTTACATTGAGGTCTGTGATCCATTTTTAGTTAATTTTTATGAATGATGTTTATCTAAATTCATTTTTTACATGTGAATGTTTAGTTTTTTCACCACTATTTATTGAGAAGACTGTCTTCTTTCCATTGTGTTGCCTTTGTTCCTTTATCAAAGATTAGTTGATTATTTATGTGCGTCTATTTCTGGGCCTTATAATGTGTTCCATTGTTCTGTCCGGCTGTTATTTTGAATATATACTTTCTTGATTTGTGTAGCTTTGTAGTAAGTGTTTTTTTTTTAAGTTAGTGATGGACATAATTCCATTATTTTATTTATTTTTATGAGAATGGAACCAAGTGCCTCACTTATAGTTGACAAGTGCTGCAGTGTTTAAATTTTTCTTCTTTAGTTGTAGATTGACAAAATACACTTATTTTATTTTATTTACTTATTTTTATGTGGTGCTGAGAATTGAACCTAGTGTCTCATACATGCTGGGTATGCAGTCTACCACTGAACTGTAACCACAGCCTCTGGAATAAGTTTCTTTTTTTTTTTTTTTATGGTACTGGGATTGAACTTAACCACTGGGCCACATCCCCAGCCCTGTTCTGTATTTTATTTAGAGACAGGGTCTCACTGAGTTGCTAAGCAACTCACCATTGCTGAGGCTGGCTTCAAACCCACGGTCCTCCTACCTTAGCCTCCCGAGCTGCGGGGATTACAGGCATGTGCCACCTGCTCAGCCTATAATAAGTTTTAAAGTCAAGTATGTTAAGCCTCCACCTTCATTCTTCTCCTACACTATTATGTGAACTGTTTTATGTCTGTCTCTTTAAACTTTAGAATCAGTCTATTGATTTCCATAAAATAACATACTGAGATTTAGATTGGAATTGCATGGAATTTGTAGATCAATTTGGGAGCAACTGACATCTTGACAATATTGAATTATCCTATCCATGTATATGGAATATCATTCATATTTATTTGTTCTTCTTTGGTTTCATGAGCATATTGTATTTTTTCATGTTGACCTTGTACATAATTTATTTAGTATCTTCTTATATTTATGTGATGCTGATAGGGGTAGTATTGTTTTTACTTCAAATTCCAGTTGTATTCTACAACCTTGGTATTACCATGTATTAGTTCCAGAAGTGTTTGGGTCAGTTATTTTGGATTTCTCATGTTGACAATCATGTGTTCTGTAAACAAAAATAGTACACTTCCTCCCATCATAATACTTTTTCTTAAAAGTATATATTTTTTAGTTGTCAATGGTTCTTTATTTATATACAGTGTTGAGAATCGAATCCTTTGCTTTACATATGCTAGGCAAATGCTCTACCACTGAGCCAGGACCCCAGCCCCCGTCATAATACTTTTAATTTCTTTTTCTTGTCTTATTGCATTATCCACAACTCCCATAATCATGTTGAAAAACAGTAGTGAGAGGGAGCTTCCTTGTCTGGTTTCTGGTAGTAGATTCTTTGAAAAGGAAAATGACTAAGGCAATAATTTGTCATTTGCTAAACTAGTTCTTCTATTCTTTCTTAAGTTCTTATTTTCTAGTAAGGGAAATAACTTTCACCATATTTTTTTTTTCATCTCCATTTTGAGATCCCCCCCACCTCTTTAAACTATGTGATCTGAATGAAAACTCAATTTCAGGTCTTGTCTTTCCATTCTCTGGTGTTATATTAGATTTCCAAATGGCTTTCCAACAAAAGTGCGTGTTAGATAAGAAAGCTGAGAAGTGAGCGAATGCTTCTGTTCTATGGCTGTTGCATTCCTGGTGGTATCATGCTCCCATTCGATAACTTTCTGCCTGCCTACAAAGGTCACAGTTGGTTCTTTTCATCCCCTTAAACTCTAAGCTACTTCTATAAACTTCTAGCGTTTTCTCACTCTTCCTAGGGTATGAGACAGCTCAGGTTGTTTTTTGGTCCATCTGCCATTAAATTTGTCTTTATTCTACTGTTCCTATGCATTACTAGATTTGGATAACTCTTTGAAGCTTGGTATGCCACTGTGCTGTGCCTGGGAAATGAAGTGTGAGCCTCTTTGTACCAAGATTAAAAAACGTATCTACAGTTTTGTTTATTTTCATCTCCCTCCCAATACCTTTTAGAGAAGAAGAAGGCGTGGCTTGTGCTTCTCTCTCAGGGGTATATTCTTTCATGGAATTTGATTACTTTTCTTTGAACTACCAGTTTGTTAATTTCATTTTGTTGGGAAAAAAAAGGATTTTTAATCAGTTTCACATTTCTATTTTATGTTTGATTTGGTTTATGTTAGTGAAAGAAATTTAGAATCTGTGTTTTGTAGTTTCAGTGTATGGCAACTATGGATTTTGAGAGATAATATATTGTAGACTTTGAGTTATGAATTTCTAATTGTTAGTAAATGATAATAAAATATTGTACCTGGAAGAAAATATTGTGAGGGAATGTATAAAGTGGAAATGTAGTGTGATCTGTCCTAGGGCATATCCTATTATGTCTGAATCAGAATCAGAACACAGATTTCATGACCACCTATTCTTTCCTCAATAATATGTTGCTTTACTTTCTTCAGCTAGATCAGTCAGAGACTACCTACCCTCCATTGTCTACTTGACTTTGAAGTTGATTTTCATTTTACTGGACATATTCGTTTTTCATTCTACTGTACATTTTCTGTTAGCGTGATCATACCTACACTATTCATAAAATGGAATTATTCAACAAAATCATGGCATGCAGTCATTTTATTTCTGATAGCCATGTTGGGTTTTTCAAAACACAAATGAAGATTGAACAAAAATGGTATAAAAAGAGAAAATGGGAAAAAAGGCTGTGATTAAAAAAATGAAGTAGAAAGATATTAATTTAAAATTACATGGAATTTAAAACTTTTAAAAGTTATTATATTCAGAAAATATAACCCAGTTTATGGTGAATAATGGCTAGTAGCTAAGCCTCATATTGTTTAGGTGTTATGAGAGAATGAAAAGATAAGTTAAGAGGTATCATATAGTTAGAATCCAAAGGGCTTTGGGGTACCAAGAAACATATCTTAATGTTAGAGGATAAATTTTTCATGGGTAAAAATATAGTCTTATGCCATGTATTTATGGAGCAGTGAAATACAGTTTTCCAGCTCACTATAGTTCTAGCACAATTCATTATTTTTATTTTCGTCAATCACTAATCATCATTTTTTAAAAAGAAACATATTTCTTAACACTTCATACATAAAACTATGTTTCCAGTTCATTAAAAAGAGATTTGTACATGAGTTTGTGTGTATGTTTGTAGACATAAACACATACATACATGGCTACCTTTATTGGCACTTCTTGATTCTCGGTCTATTTCAATCAATGCAAGCCTTTCCCTATTATATTAATGCTTGTTTTATGTATGTTTTGAGATAAGAATTGTAGAATTCATTTGGTTACACTTGCTGATTGACTTATAGGCTTTTAATTATATATCTTTTCAGTGGATAAATGCTAATGGATAAAATGATAGGTATAGCTGATTGACTTATAGGCTTTTAATTATATATCTTTTCAGTGGATAAATGCTAATGGATAAAATGATAGGTATAGACTTATAATGCTAATATCGAGGGCAATAAATTACAGTTTTCCAGCTCATATGTGGATCTAACACAATTCACTATTCTTTCTTGTCTTTTTCCCAATTACTAGTCATTTTTTTTTGAAAATATGTTGTATTTACTAATGTGTTTGAACTAAATTGTTTCTTCTCTTCATTTTAATGTATGTCTTTTTTTTTTTTAATGAAACAAGAAAATCTCTGTCTTTGGGTTTTTCTTTTTTTTTTTTTAACTGCCTTTCTTACTGCCTTTTTATCCAACTCCCAACTATTTTAATTAAGTTAGTTTATAATGATATAGAACAAAAGGGCAAGATATATGTGGGTAGGCTCATTTAGTTTATGCCAAATAAAGTTATTCTTTGCTTGTTTAATACTTTTCAGTATCAATCTTTGTGTGTTCATAGGGCTGTGCGAGGTAAGCAACATGTTTTATAGAACTTTTCCTTTAAAAACTGAGGTATAAGATTGATGCGGGGATGTTTTTCATGACAATTGTTTTAAAAGAAATAATTGAGTGAAATTTCTTCAGCTATTTTTTGCTCTCTTTTAGGAGTGGCAGAATTCTATTCAGAAGAATGCAGGTCTTGCTTTTATTGAACTTGTCAATGAAGGAAGGTAATCTATTTTATATCCATTTATATTTTGCTTTAAAATGTTGTATTCTTCCCATATGAAATACTGATATTTTGGGGTTCTCTTTTTTTTTGCAGTCAGTACTGTAATGAATCCTGATATATTGATTATTACAAATATGTTGATATTTAGTAACTTTATAATTTTCTTCATGGTTACATATTGATTGATAAGATTCCAGTCTTTATTTTTCAAGAAATGTGGGTGTTTTGCAAAAGTAAACTGCTTACTCTATTTGCAGATATAAGGAAACGTCAGATTTGTACTTTTTGTGAAGTTGTATTATGTTTATAGACACCATAATTAGATGCCTGTGATGTCTTGCTTTTATTATAGTCTGACCACAAAGAGAAGTGGAAACAAGTTTTATTTTGTGTTCTGATATGATAAGAAAGGGAAGAGAGTGAATAAGTAGGTATCATTCCATTTAAAGACCATAAACAGAAGAATTCAAAGAAAGAAAATTCAGTGGAAGGAAAAAGAAGCAAAGAAATTACAGAGATGAAAAGAGATAAATGAGGGGAAACAAATTTGAGTGGAAGAATTAAAAGATCAAAATAAACCGAGTAAATGATGAGTTGACCACATTGATATCTTGGGGTATACTGATCCAAAGCCTTTTACATGTTTTGCTTTGAGGTAGCTGACGTTGAAAACCCAGAGTAGAGGTTGAAAGGTGTGACTGGTTGCTCTTAGAAATAGTGTCCTCAGCAAAGTTATTATTTCAGGGATATTTCTTTATAGAGTTTGGCTGATGTTTTGGATTGATCCTATGACTGTAGTAACTGTTTGAACTAATAACTAGGAATTTAGGTGCTCATTTTATTACAGGATAAGTAGAAATGAATCAGCTTCATTTGATTTTAAATAATACTAATTTTTTTCACTTAGAATTGTAACATTTTTAACTTAGATTACAGGTATAAGCTAGTATTAGAAACAAATAAATGAACCTGCAATTATAATGATTCATGCTGTGATAGAAGCAAAGAAGTGCAAGGTACTTTCACACTGAGAAATCAATTTAGTATGGAAGAATCACTTAAAACTTAATCAGAGCACATTTTATTTTATTTTTTTGAGCATGATTCTTGAGATAAGTTTTCAAGGACAAATTTGGTTAATCATCTGTACATTAGAAGAGTAGGAGTTATGGATAAATTGGAGTATGTTTGGTGAAAAGCATTTATAATACAGGGAACAGAATATTTGAAGCCATTGTGATGTCAGAAAGAAAAAAAGATGTTTTTGTGTGCGATCCTGTGTGTGTGTGTGTGTGTGTGTGTGTGTGTGTCTGTGTGCACGCACACTTGCATGTACTGTTAGTTGGGAATGTGTTTTGGAGTTGACTGGGCATCTGGATTACAAAAGGCCTAGCACAGAATAATTGGACTTTTATCTAAAGGTGTTATGAAGTCTGTGGCAGATGTTATGTGGAAGAGTGTCATGAAATTTGGTTTTTAGAAAGATTACTGGCAGAAATATTTAGGATAGGTTGAAGGAAAGGAGTCCCAATTGAATTCAGGAACTGTAGCAAGTGATTCATATAAGAAATAGAGCTAAAGTGTAGTCTATAGTTGGGAAGTAGGAGGTGATCAATGAATATTTCTCAATGAATAAGTGACTAGTACTCTACTCTTGTTTTATTGAATGTTTTCATCATGCCTGAAAGAAGACCTATTTGTTAATAGTCAGGGCTGGGGTTGTGGCTCAGCGGTAGAGTGCTCGCCTCGCGTGTGCGAGACCCTGGGTTCGAGCCTCAGTCCCACATAAAAATAAATAAGTGAAATAAACGTATTGTGTCTTCCTACAACTAAAAAATAAACATTTTAAAAAAAACTTTGTTAATAGTCACTTCCCATTTCCCTCTTCTTCTAGCCCTAGCTTGCTAGTAATCTATTTTATTTAGATTTTCCTGTTTGAAACTTGTAACTGGAATCATTCACTGCATGGTCTTTTTGTAACTAGCATTTGATTGTTAGCTGCACATTACTGTAATGAAATGTCTAAGGAAATTGACTCTATGGAGTGAAAGGGTTTACTTAGGTCACAGTTTTAGAGGCTCAGAGAACAAACAGCTTAGTGTAGGCTTGGTGAGGGCCATCCCTTGACTGCTTCACCTAATGGTTAGAAGGCCATATAGTATGTGTCAAAGTTGGGTTCACATCTCCCGCTAACCAGCAGAGATAGACAGGTTGAGTGGTGTCCCACAGCCCTTTCAAGGGCTTGCCCCGAGTGACCTAGGGACTTTCCAAAAGGTCTCATCTCTTTATAGTCCAGAACTTCTCACTATACTGCCACCCTTGGGACCAAGCTTTTACTCTTTAGATCTTTGGGGTATACTGATCCAAAGCCTCTTACATGTTTTTGAGGTTCATCTATGTTGTAGCAATATATTCCCCCCCAAAAAAATATTGTTTCATTTCCTAGGTATATCATAGTTTACTCAACCATTCATTTGTTAATGGATATTTGGGTTGTTTCTGGTCTTGGCTATTGTGAATCATGACTCTTAAGAGCATTGCTTGGAGTTTTTAAAAGTTTTTCATTTCAGTGGGTACATACTTAGGAGTACATAAAAATTGTATGGCAAATTCAATAAATACCAGTATTTAATGATATATTTTTATGTACATATGTTTACATATTTTTAATTTGAATTATTAGTACTTTTCATTTTAAACAACATTCCATCTTCACTATAAATGCATTTTATATATATATATATATATATATATATATATATATTTACCCCCTCTTTTTTCCCCTAGAACTGGGGTTTGAACCCAGGGGTGCTCTACCATTGAGCTCTATTCCCAACCCTTTTATTTTTTGTTTTGAGATTGAATTTCATTAAGTTGCTTGGGCTAGCCTCATACTTGGAATCCTCCTGCCTCCTTCTCCCCTCAGGTCTCTGTGAATACAGGTATGTGCCACTTCACCAGGAATTGATATCTTGACATTAATCAAATTACATTTCTTTGTTTTTAACAAAAGAAAAGAATATGTATAAAATAAATTTTTTACATTTATGAAAACATTCTACAGTTTCTAAAGAAATGAACTTCATGTTATTCTCAAATACTTGTATTGAAAATTTCTTATTGCCATTATTCCTTATTATACAAATAATTATTGAAATAACATCTTTATATCAGATGTTATCATAATTCTCTTGATTTCTTATCTATGTTTATCTTACTCTTCTTAGCCTATGGAAAGCACACAGTCTTTGTCTTTTATTTTATTTTATTTTTTGTACTGGAGATTGAATCCAGGGACACTTAACCACTGAGCCATATCCCAGCTCTTTTTTGTATATTTTTATTTAGAGACCAGGTCTCTCTGAGTTGCTTAGGGCCTGGCTAAGTTGCTGAGACTGGCTTTGAACTAGTGATCCTCCTGCCTCAACCTCTGAGCCACTGCGATGACAGTGTGCACCACCACTCCCGGCTAGCTTCTGTCTTTTAAATAAATATTTGAAATAAACAATGCTGGAAACAAAACTAAGATTTATTAGTGAAATAGTGGACCTAGTATTTGAAATTTTGTTCTATATTTAAGGGCAGAATATACTTAAAGGAAAAACTCAGTTGTTTATTTTTCTAAATCAGTGGATTTAGTTTTCCAAATAAATGAACGGTTTTTAAATTTCAGTTAAATATTCAGTGCCTGATGTTAAATGATTCTGTGTAGAAATGGATGTGTTTGAGAAGTAGTTTGGAGTATTCAAGCTACTAGACTTAATCCCATGGGAAGAAGAATAGTAATAAGGATTTTTCTTTTTACTACAAAGGCCAACCTTTTCTTTTTGCTATTATGTAAGTTTGACCTGCCTTGACCTCATTTATAGAGTAACTGCTATAAGTTTGGCCCTTGATTAATGTTTTATTAGGGTAAATAACATGAAGACCTTTATAGATAGACTATAGCATCAGGTTTATCAGAGTTGAAGGGTATCATTAGTGAATCAATTACTTAGGTCAGACGCAAGTAATTGTTTTTTGGTAGAAACGTTTCCCTTATCTTACTTGTTTAATTAGATACTTTATAAATACATTGTTTTCATAGTTTTGTGTTTGATTATTATTTTTCATGTGCAGCATGCTATTTTATATGAATTTATAGAGCTAAAATAAGTAATAATCAGTGACACAATCTTTGATGTCTTTGCTAAGAGGGAAAAAATATATTTTCTTCTGTTTTTGTTTTGGTACTGGGAATTGGACCTTAAAAAGTTAAATGTCCACATTTTATAGGAAAGAACACTGGTAATCCTGAAGGACAGTTTTGTTTATGGATGTTTTGCTATCTTGAATCATTGATTTACCTTATAAATATGCAAGTAATTGATCTAAAATTTATTGTTTTTTAAAGGCACAACTTAAAATAAATAGCTTTATATTTTAAATGAATGTTCAAGCTCCTTGTTAGAGTGTTATGCTATAGCATTACTTTAGTAGAAAATAATGTAGCATTAACACCATTACCTTTGATCCTCTTTTGTGAAATCTGAGGGTTCAGTGGTATAGTAATTTACGTGTACACGTTATTATGTATCTTGGACTTCAATTGATTTGATTTGTGTACTTGATTTGACTTTATCTTAGTTGCTTTTTCTTTACTTTATAATGTATTTAATTGAAATTAAATAATGTATTCAGTTAAATTAATCCCAATAACACTCTTGCTTACATTTTATAATTCAGTTATTCATCAGTGAATTTTAAAAGTCTTGAAATTTGGTTTTGCTTTTATGTTTTGCCTTTGTATGTATTTATTTTTATTATTGATAGAGAGCTTATTACTTGCAAAGAATTTAGAATTTTAATATAGTATTATTCTTAATTTTTCTGGTAGCAATGAATCTGGCTGCTAGGTTGGTTCCTTTCTTGCTAGCCTGCTTGTGGTACCTCCAACAAATGTCTTTGAAAGTATTCAAACTCCTGGTGGTGTTCTAGGC
Organism: Ictidomys tridecemlineatus; assembly: GCF_052094955.1. Taxonomy (NCBI): domain Eukaryota; kingdom Metazoa; phylum Chordata; class Mammalia; order Rodentia; family Sciuridae; genus Ictidomys; species Ictidomys tridecemlineatus. The sequence continues at coordinate 124,363,296 of NC_135485.1, forward strand.
ACTGTAATCCAGGCAAGTGCACTGAGATAGTACTCTGTGATATTCATGATTTGTTGATGGTTCAGACTCTTCTTATAATTTCACGTGTTTTACTTGTATCTTTTAGAAGGAATGAAGCATTGGATAAACATCCTACATATTTTATATATTTTGGTGTCCTGCTTTTATTCTTTACTCCACAATTCTAAATAATTGATGCTGATTTCCTATTAGTGAAAGTATCATAATTTAAAATGTCAAGGAATCCTATGAATTTTCCTGTTATTATTCTCACTAATATTCTTAATTTTTCTCATTATTTCTGTTTAATTTATATTTTAAAGTGAAATATAGACATTATTCCTTTAGCAGATATAATTCATAAAATTTTGATAGTCAAAGATCATGGAAGTAATAGGCTATGGAACCTGACTTTAAAAGTATAATACTTGTTAAGATATTTAAGACCTATGTTTTTGTCTTGAATTTTGTAATTTTAAATACATAAGTAATTAAAATATCCTATAATTCTAATGTAGTATTGGGTTTAGTTTACTAAAAATACATCTTAGGATCTTCCATGGCCACCTGGAATTTTACTCTTCAATCTGCTGCTGTGTCTCTTCTCTTTCCCCATCCTGAGAAAGCACAGGAAGAGAAGATCATCCCACACACTGCTGGACCCATCCCTTAACTATCCTTGAGGGATAGTGAATATCATCTCCTTATTCCAGCAGTACCTTAGGCTTGTATCTGAATATGTAAATAGCCCTCGTGAAATACATGATGTTTCTAGTACTGATGTACTTGTCTGGCTTTTCAAAATTTAGCTGCTTAGATTGCATTTCTGCTTTGAGTGTTGATTTGGCAGTTCTAGCATTTTCCTTTGGTTCTCTAGATAGCATAGATTACCACCAATCTCTGTGGAATGGCTGAGCGGAATGAATGGAAGGGAGGCCAAGAGGGAAAAAGGAGGATAGAAGAGAAGGAGAGAGGCCAAAATACATTTCATTTTATTCTGAAGCCCTTTGCCATTATTGTTGCTGTTTTGGGTAACAGTCAAAGAGGTGAACAGTGTGGCTAGAATATATTCTTGTATTAACAGAAAAGAAAAAAACATTTTTTTTGGAAGAGAAAATTTGAATCAAAGTAGAGGTTTTCTTTTGGAGTATTACCTAAGCACATGCTTGTTTGTTGCAGTATTGGGGATTGAACCCAGGGAACTTTACCATTGAGCAACAAAGCCAGCCCTTTTCATTTTTTCTTTTTTAACTTTTGAGATAGGATCTTGTGAAATTGTTGAGACTTGCCTGGAATTTGAGCTCCTTCTACCTCAGCCTCCCGAGTAACTGGGATTATAGGCCTGTACTGCTACTGTGCCTGGCTGAACCATGTATTTCATTTAAGTTTTAAAATTATATGTGTAGTAAGTAAGAAAAACTCCAATTAAATAGTGATAAACAGTTGTTTGTCTTATTTTTTGTGTAGAGTTAGAGGCCATTGTTCCAAAGATGAGTTGAACAGAGACTTTCATTATCTCTGTCTGTTTCATCCCTGGGTCAAATTGATGTAGGAGTTTGTGTGGGAAGTTGATAATGAGTATATGCTGTTCTTTTCTCTTAGTGATTAGAATATTTAAATTTAAATTAATGTTCATAATTTTGGGCAGGTTTAATAACTTGTCAGAAAGGATTAAGTTTAATAACTTGTCAGAAAGGATTAAATTTTTTCCCTTAATTAGAATACACATTTCTTATTTCATCATGTGTTTTGTTTTAAAACAATGGTAAATTATTATTATTATTTTTGAGAGAGAGAGAGATTTTTTTAATATTTATTTTTTAGTTTTCGGTGGACACAACATCTTTATTTTTATGTGGTACTGAGGATCGAACCCAGCGCCCTGTGCATGCCAGGTGATTGCGCTATCACTTGAGCCACATACCCAGCCTGGTAAATTATTTTTTACTTTGAATTTTCTGATTGATCAATAGTTTTTAAGTAGTATAGCATATACTTCCTTTAACAGATTTTGTGTGTGGTGGCTTTTGGAAACTTAATATGGAATTTTATATTTAAATGATTTTTGTTTATTTTTAAGCTTGTTTTGTTCTTATTGGAGTAAAATAATGGTTCTGTATTTGCATTGAGCTTTTTGATCCCTCTGGAAGTACCAGATTCCACTGGATTTCAGGTCAGTACAGGATTTGTGGTTTACAATTTCTCAGGCCAATAATATATAACTTTGGTAGATGATGGTTTGGATACAGAATGTATATAGATCACACTTATTAGCTATGTAGCATCTCTCTCTGTCTCTGTCCTTTTTTTTTTTTGACATGGTACATTCCATATTGCAATATCACAAAAATCCTCTCTCTCTATGTGTGTGTGTGTGTGTGTGTGTGTGTGTATGTAATATATAAAATATATAAGATACATATAATATATTGCATATACATGCACATACATAAATGGTTTATATTTAAATGGAATAATTTACAAATTAATCAAAATGAGTATTGTACAAAAATAAGAGTTGAATTAGAGGAATAAAAAGGAAAATATCTAAACTGAGAAGCGTTAAATGAAAATAAAATGAACATAAAAGTGATTCAGATTTCATTCAGCAAATATTTCTGTACAACAAATACATGCTAGTCCATATTCTGAGCTTTGGAAATTTAGCAAAGGACAAAATAGATATCCCCTCCTCTCAAGTCTTAATTTAATTTGTAAAGATACAAAATGAAAATGTTGGTATTATGTTAGTAGGCTCTGAGAGTTATTGAGAAAGTCAACAATGGGGGTGAGTGGGTCCAGGAGCAGTCTGAGCCAGGATGCTGCAGTGTTGAATAGAGCGGTGAGTGGATCCCAAGGGTGAGTTCTGATGAAGTGCTGAGGACAAGGGCAATGAACCCGATGGGAAGATGGGAAGTGGCAGAAACCTTGCAACAGAACAACACCCTGAGGTAAATTCCAAGTGGGGACTCAGAAGAGCCCTTTCCCTTATCACTGTCTTCCACACATTACTTCGTCCACACATCACTGTCTTCCCTCTCTTTTCATGTGTATTCTTGAGAATAAATCCTTTCATCTTTCTGAAAGATTCTTTGATTTTGAATATGTCAGCTTGTGAACTGGCCCTTTTGCTTCCATCCTGGCCTGTGTAATACTTTGAGTTGTTTTGGAATGCTCAAGGAGGAGTTACTATGCAAAATAACTTTGGAAAAACAAGTTGATATCCAGCTATGTGACATTCATATTCAATTTGACATTTGTATTAAATTACTAAGCTCTTGCATTATCAGAAAGAAATAATTTTATACAGTATTGGTATTTCTATTTTATTTATAGTAAAGAATATGGATACACTGTAGTCGCCCTAATCAATGATATTGCTTTCCAGAATTGGATAGTATGTGGGCTAGATCTCAACTGAGAAAGATCAGTGTGGGCCTTAAATGTGTGGGAAGCCCTTTAAAAAAAATTTAAATTATCCTTTGTTGGTCACCAACCTGTTTTTTCCAAGAATTTAGTCTTGTATATTTTATAACGTTAAAGCCTTTTTCTCTCTTATTCAAAGTTGTTAATGAAAGCTTTAACTCAGAAAAAGGAGTAGCGAAACATCAATTTAAACATTTTTGTGGTATTGAATTATTTAATATGCTGAAAGAGGGATGGGAGAGAAACAATGTATGTGAGAAAGCAGGCAGGTACATGGAGAGTTAGGAAATAATGCTTCACTATAAGAATAAAGATTATGTTGACTTATGGAGGTGATAGTCTCAAGTGGAGAAAGAAATCTTTAGCATTTTTTTTTTCTCAGTTTTGGTTTTTGGCCATTCTCTGAGGTTAATTCTAATGAAATTTCTGTTAAGAAGATTACCACTTTAAGAATATTACTTCCATATTCTCATTTACTAGGGTCTGGGAACATGGTAACTTTGCTGTCCCATCAATGGTCATGTTTAGTAGTGAAAATCTGACAGTTGCTTCTATCAGGGGTCACAGAAAGCCCAGGAAGCAGCAATAATATTGGAAAACTCTTGGTGAAAATGTGTGGAGGTGCTTACCCACGGTGTAATCAGATGTGGACAATGTGCTGTAATGTAGTTATGGGAGATGGTTGTCATCATTACTGTTATTTATTGAACCTCTAGTGTGAATCTTTTCCAGTTGGTCACTTGATAGGGCTGTTTGTTTCCTAAGGCTGACACAAGCGGTTTTTTTTTTTAATTCCTCCTTGCACTGTAGGCATAAATTATATGTAGGTTTTCTTCTTAATATTAAAATATGTGAACCATTTTGTGCTCTGTATTTAGAGAATTAATCTATTTATAGTAAACACAACATTATGAGACAGCTTGTTTATTAAAACTTTAGCTTTGTTTACTTTTAATTTTTTGTTTGAAGGAATAGTTTGTGCAATTGTTAGATAAAATCGTACTTGCTAAAAAACTGTATAATCCTCATAATTAGGAAAGTAAGCATGTTGACAAGGAAAATTGGCCCCTTAAAAGAATAAAACAACAATAACAACATACCCAAACAACTACCCCTAAAACCCAAAAATACTATGTAAGTGACTTAGTTTAACTTGTGTGGTCATTTTTATATTTTTCTTAATGGAAAGATAAATTATATTTCTAACTAAAATAGAGGTTATGTAGTCAGGACCTTCTAAGATACTGATTTAAAACCATTTTGTAAAATGTGAAGGAAAATATATGTTTTCCATTTTCTATGAAAGTATTGTTAGTAAATAATATATATCTCCTAATCAATTTTTATAATATACTTTTAAATGAATAAGGTTAGATAGTTATCATTTTGTATTATTCAGTAAAAATATTTCAAACTTAACTTTCCTTTTTATTCTAATCTAAAATCTATAGGGTTTTACTGTTAATTGCTTATTTAAATTTATACTTAAAGAGTATTTTTGTTCTAAGTATTTCTATAAATAATGATTGAATATAGCCTATCCAAACAGTACCTCTTAGTTGCTGTGATTGTTTAAAGAAGAAAAAGTGAAAGATGTGACTTCCTGACCAGTTGGGAAAACAACATACAATGAATACTAGTAACTCTTTTATAGAATAATTTATAAATAAGTATAATATATGCTATGTATACAATAAGTATTAGGTATGAGTGACATAAAATAATGATATTTATATTCCTCAAGAGGAAGATGTTTGAATTCAAGTTTAAATAAGTTTTGTATGTAACGAAATGATTAAAAAAAATTGGAAGGTTGTTTATGACCTTCTTTTCTCTCATTTAGTCTATTTGTTGAGTGTGTACCATGTTATAAGTATTATTTTGGAGTCTGAAAATGTAGCTCTATTTAAGACTGTTGTCATAGAGGAGAGAACAAATAATAAGCAAGTAAATAACACAACACAGATAGTAATAGTAATGCTTGTATTCGGGAATATCACTTCCATATTCTCATTTACAATACAATAATAAATAGTTATTTAATTTTTAAAATAAGGTAATATTATGAGAGTGAAGAGAAGAAAATCTGTGTCAAAAGGCCAATACAGAATGATTAGAAAATATTTTTGGAGAAGACAGACTTGACTTTAATATTTTGAGGTGAGGAAGCAAGAATAAAGGTCTTAGGAGAGAATAGTATTTGTGTATTACTAAAAAAAAATTGAAGGCCAGCATGACTAAAACAGATGAACACGGAAGAGAGTAATAAGGCTTGGAAACATCAGTGAAGTATTCAATTTTCAGATCATATATGCTGTGCTAAGAAATTTAGATTTAATCTTATTAAGAATGCATTGTAGAGTTTTAAACAGAGGAGTGGCATGATGTGAATTATGTTTTTTAAAATTTTAATGTTAACAGTTAATGTTAATGTTGTTTAAAAATTATTTTTAAATAGATGGAAAAATATGGGCTGGGGTTGTGGCTCAGCTGTAGGGCACTTGCCTAGCACGTGTGAAGCATTGGGTTCAATTCTCAGCACCGCATATAAATAAATAAAATAAAGGTCCATCAACAATTAAAAATTATATAAACCAAAGATGGTAAAATATGCTCAACATAGCTATCTTAATCATTTTAAAGTGCACAGCTCAGTGGCATTATTAGGTACGATTATATTGTTGTCCATGTCTAGAACTCTCTTTTCTTTCTTTTTTTAGTACTGGGGTTTGAACCCAGGGCCACTTTACCACCGACCCCATTGGCATCAGTTTTTATTTTTCATTTTGAGACAGGATCTTGCTAAGTTGCTTGGGGGCCTTGCTGAGTTGTTGAGACTGGCTATGAATTTGTGATCCTCTTGCCCCTACCAAGTCACTGGGATTACAGGCACATGCCATCATGTCTGGCTCTAGAACTCTTCATCTTGCAAAATGGGAACTCAACCCATTAAACAAAAACTCTCCATTCTTCCCTCTCCAAGCCCCCTCATAACCACCATTCAATTTTCTGTCTGTATGAATATGACACTCTAGATATGAGTGGGATCATACAGTATATTTCTCTTGGTGTCTGTCCTATTTCACTAAGCATTATGATCTCATAAATTCATCCATGTTGGGGCCTGTGTCATATTTTTTAAGACTGGATTAACGTATTGTACATAGAGATGCTTCTTGATTTATGATTATAAATGGAGAGATATTGTCATCAAAAATCCCTTTAATATCTAGCAACATAGTATACTATAGAGTATGTTTATCATTTACTCTTGTGATAGTGTGGCTGATGAGCTTTGACTCTCTGCTGCTCATTAAGGCCACTGCCCAATATCACTAGAGAGTATCTTCCTTCATATTGCTTGCCTGGGAAAAGATCAAAATCAAAAGTCTGTGCTTTCTACTGAAAGTATGTCACTTTTACACCATCATGAAGTAAAACAAATCAGGGACCACGTGTATATACCATATTTACTTATTTGTGTGTGATGGACACTTGAGTCGGTTTCACTTTGGCTACTATGAATAATGCTACTGTGAACATATGTATATTTCCTTGTGTTCCTGCACTTAATTTGGGGTATGTGTCCAGACTGATTGCTTCAACTCAAAGTATATAGTTTTAAATTTTCAAGAAACAGACATTGTTTTTCTTAGTGGCTGCACTATTTTATACTTCCACCAACAGTGCAGAGTAGTTCCAATTTTACACATCCTTTCTAAATTTATTTATTTATTGTTTTTGTTTTTGAAGGTGCTACTCACTATTCTAATGAGGGTGGGGTGGTATCTCACTGCTGTTTTGATTTGCCTTTCTCTAGTAGTTAATGATGTTTTAGAGAATCTTTTCATGTGTTTATTACCCCTTTTTATGTCTTCTTTAGAAAATGTCTTTTCAAATACTTTGCCCAGTTTTCAGATGGATTGTTTTTCTGTTGACTTATAGAAGTTCTTTATGTAATTGATGCAGTCTTAATACACTGCCCAGGCTGGCCTTAAACTCATTAAGCCCAGGCTATTCTCCTGCCTCTTACTTGAGTAACTGGGAAACTGTTCCTGGTCTTGTATTTTTAATAGTAACTCTTTAACAAATATATAATTTGCAAATATTTTCTCTTATTCTGAGGGTTTTTCGTTGTGTTGGTTTTGTCCTTTGGTGATCAGAGGTTTTAAATTTTAATATAGTCTAATTTATCTCTTTTTTTTCCTTTTGTTGCTTGTGCTTTTTGTATTATATCCAAGAAATCATTGCCAAATCTAAGAACATAAAGCTTTTCTCTGTTTTCTTCAAAGGGTTTTATAATTATAGCCTTTGATCCTTTATTTTTGGGGTGGTGCTGAAGATTGAACCAAGGCCTTGTAATCTAGCACTGAGCTTCCTCCCTAGCCCTATTTGATCCAATTTGAGTTAATTTTGCATATGGCACAAGGTAAGTTTCTTAATCTGTTCATGATGACATAATGCCTTAGACTGAACAATTTGTAATAATAGAAATATATTTCTCACAGCCATAAAGGCTAGAAAGTCTAAGATCTAGGTGTTGGCAGGTTCAGTGTCTAGTGAAGGCTGGTCTCTGCTTTATAAAATGGCACCTTGAATCTTGTGTCTCATGTGGCACAATGTGGGAGTTGGAAGGACAAAAAGCAGCAAGCATTATGTGAAGCTCCTCTTATGAGGGCTTTAATCCTGTTCAAGGGAGAGTGCCCTCATGACCCAAAGTCCCCATCTCTTAATACTGTTGCACTGGAGATTGAGTTTCAGCATGAAATTTGAAGGGGCACAAACATTCAAACCATAGCATTAAGGACCCCTCTAATTCTTTTGCATGTTGATATCAAGTTTTCTAAACATCATGATTTATGTTTTTAGAAGATAGCGCCGTATAGGGTAAGAGTGGAAGCAGACAAATCAATAAAGGTAGTAAGGAAATAGTATAGGCAACAGTTATGGTACCTTAGAAAGATGTGGTAGTAATGGTGACAGAAATAGATACATGATATGTTTAAGAGTTAAAGTGGCAGAGCTTGCTTTCATTAATTGTATTTGGAGGTAAGGGAATGAGAGTATCAAGAATTATTCCTAGGGTTTACTTGAGTGGACTCAAGTGCTATTTATTGTGCCAGAAAAAAAAAAAAGAGGTATTGATTAAGAGAGAAGAATTATCTGCATTGGAAAGGGAAAAATCAAGAAATATTAATTCTGAAATATCAATTGGGTATGCAAATGGATTTCTGTTGTGTAATTGGTTACATGAGTTAGAAACACAGGGACCAAGCCATTGGGTTAGAGATATAAACTTAGGAATGAGTAGCACATGTGGGTGAGATTTTAGGTCACAAGACTAGATGAGATAATGTGGATAGAGGAAAGAGCATAGAATTGAGTCCAGAGTTACTACAAAATTTCTAGGTAGTGCAAAGATGGAGGATTTAGCAAAGCGAAGAGTGAACTATCTGCTGTCTTTTTTTTTAAAATCACATTTTGTATTTGAAAACAGACTTACACAAACTACTATACTGGATAAATGTTTATGAAAAGCAAGTAAAGGTGTGTTCAGTGCCGGAGTACTGATTTCTTCCAGACCAGTGACCAAGTAAAATAGAACAACAGGAAAATAGGAAGTTTACCTATACTGAACTCTTTTGTAGAGACTCTTTTGCTGATAGTCCAAAAATCAATATGGTGAAGATTTCTGGAGAAGCTTAGTTAAGGTTTTCTGTGGAGGAGGGGGTGTCACTACATTGCCATATAAAGTAAACTCATAGAGGAATAGCAATGCCCTTGTCTTCATTATATTTTGTTTGCTAGAAGCAAGTATCAGATTTTACCTAGACTGAACTGAAGGAGATGGGATCACATGGGGCCATAACTCACCAGAGGTCTAGAATGTAAGTAAAGCTTCTCTCCAATGCTTAGCCTCATCAGTATAGTGTAACGATTGTACAAAGGATGTTTGACTGTGTTTTAAAAGATAGAAGGACAAAAATGTTAAAAGATCAGTGTAATCATTTAGAAGATTGAGTTAGTTATAATGTGGATGAAATCATGAAGCTTTGATTTTTAGGGCATTGGTTGTGAAATAGCATAAATTAAATCTGGAAATACTACAGAGGAAGTATTGTCAGGATTTGCTGATTGCTTTGCAGCTTGAAGGAATATGGTAGAGAAGAGGGAGGAGACTGGGATAATTTTGAGGTTACTTGATTGGGGAATGGGAAGGTGGTGTGCCATTGATTAATCAATTCAATTAATGTTTGAGTGCTGTGAGGCAATATATTGATGTTAAATTCATGATGTGGTTTTAAGGCCTCCTGAGGGAACCTAAGAAGCACAAACTAGTATTTCACATCTGCTTTCTTGAAAACCTTGGCTTTCTCTGTAGACTCACAGGAAGTTATTCATTAGCAGGTTTGAAAATTACACTAGAAATATTTTTTATCTAATGCCTAAATGTGTACTGTTTAATAGAATTAAGTTTTTTTAAAAAAGATTTTCGTTTTTTCTAAAGTTTTACAATAGAAAAATATAGAGAGGATTTATGCCCTACTTTCTAGCTAAGTTTTACACACACACACACACACACACACACACACACACACACACACACACACACATTTTTATGTAAAGGACCGAATAGGAGTCCATGCTTTGTAGGACATATGATCTCTGTCACAGTTCCTCACCTTAGTGTAGTATCGTGACTTGAGAACATTGATGGATAATACTTAACAGAATGGTCACGGTTGTATTCTGGTAAAACTTTATTAACAAAAAAGTTTTACTATCAAATTTTGACAAGCCAGATTTTGCCCAAAGGCTATAATATGCTGACCTCTCTTCTAGGTAATTGGCAATTTGGTGTATTTTTTTTTCATATTTTCCTAAGACTCATAAATGATATTTTCAAGTTTCCTTTTCCTTCGTATGTATCTTATAGCATTTTTTGTTGAAATTTGTAAGAATCTGTCATTGTATAATTCTCTATTTTGTTTCTTTAAATTTTTCACTTTTACAAAAATGTTATTGTGAAATTCCCTTATATACTGTATCTTTCTACACTGTGGGGATATGTTCATATAGTATGTTATCTAATTGCTTTGGATCCAAGTCTATATTTATTTTATTTATATTTTTGCTGCAAACTTTGGTACAAAGTGAAGCAAGTGACCTATGGAGCGGTTCATGCCATTGTTGATGACTGTTGGGTCTCACAGACATGTACATTTTCTAGTGCCATTTTAGCCATTCTCCTGCTATTTAGTTGTAAAAATAATCCTAATCCTACCCAACCTATCTTTCCAATTCCTTGAAAAGAAGGGAGTTTAGAAGACCTATACATAGCAAATACGTTCTGGAAGCCTTCTGTTTATATAAAATGAATCATATTTTTGTAATTAAATGGTGTTATGAAAGTACTCATCAAAATGCATCATCTGTTTATATCTCCAAAATACTGTATTGAAGGGTTTAGTTCTGTGTGATCCATCTTACTTGTTATATAGAAAGGTCTTAAGTATTACCAGAGCTAACCATCTCTGTTTCTTGATTTCTAATACTGAAGGTTTATTTCTTAAATTTTATCTGGTGTATTTCTTATGATTTTTTTTTTTTTTTTTTTGCTACTGGAGTTGGAGTTCAGGGGTGCTTTATCCCTAAGCTACATCCCCAGCCCTTTTTATTTTCCATTTTCAGAGTTTTGCTAATTTGCTAAGTCTGGCCTCAAGCTTGTGGTCCTTTTGCCTCAGCTTCTGATTTGCTGGGATCACAGGCATGTACTGCTTCACCCAGCAAATTTTTAAATCTTTATATAAGGCAATTCATACAGTAATTATTTATTGGTTCTTTTTTATTCATATATAGAATTTTATTATATTAATATTTCTCCATTTACAAAATCAATTTTATTCTTAACCAACATTTGGGTAGTTGCTAATATTTGGCAATAATAAATAATTTTTGTGAAAATTTTATTCATTATTGTTATTTGAAGAGTTCATGTCACTTCACATTTGTCAATACTTGATAATCTCAATTTTTTCACATAGGCATTTTTATGGGGTCTAGTATATCTTATGGCTTCAATTTATATTTCTCTAATGAATAGTAATAGTGAGCTCCTTTCCATGAAGTTATTCACCATTTGGAAATCTTTTTTGAAATGCTTATTTTGTATTTTCCCCATTTTTAAAAATTATGATCATTCCCTTTTCTTTATTTTTAAGAGGTATATATTTAAGATATAGTTTCTTGTTGGATATTATTATTCCATGTATATTCTTCATTTCTGATATTTTCCTTTTAATTATTCTAATGATGGGTTTTGTAAATATATTATCAGTTTTAATATATTTCAGTTTATCATTATTTTTCTTTGTAGTATGTGTATTTTTATTTTGTTTAATAAATCTTTAATGAAATCATGAAGCAGCTTTCTTAGGTAAGCTTCTGGGATTGTTTAGGACTTATCCATAATTGATTTGAAATTGATTTGTTTGTATCATTTGAGATAGGTTAGTTTTGTGCACATAAATACCAGGTGGCTGATCCAGGATCAGTTATTGAAGATGACCATCTTCCTGTTGCTTACTACTGAAGTACCTTTGTCATAAATCAGGTGAACATATATATAGGTCTGTCTCTGGTTGTTTTCTTCTGTTCTACTGGTTTGTTCATGTGTCTTTGCTCAAGTTCCACGCTGTCTTAATTAACTCTGTTTTTATAATAAATCCTACTATGTTACAATATAAATTCTGCATTGTTACTATTATCATCCTCCTTAATCCCTTTCTTTCAAGATGTCTCAGCTTTTTATTTTCATATAATTTTTATAATCAACTCATCAAATTCCGTAATAAAGGAATTTTGATTGAAATTCATTACCTACAGATCACTTAGTGGATAATTGATATCTTCACAATATTGAGTCATTCCCTTTAATGAACATGTGTTCTTTCATTTTTCACAACTCTCTTTTTGTTTTATATATATAATTGTAGTACCCTTTTAAGGTAGCTTTCATACATATTTGGTTGCTTTTCAGTGCTTTTCAAAATAGTACTTATGTTATTTTACTTATTGGTAACAACAGAATCTAGTTGATATACTTACTTTAGGGACATTTCTTAAGTTATTTATTAATTTTAATTGTTTACATATTTTATTGGATTTTATTAGTTTTTCAAAGAACTAATTTTTATCTTCTAACTTTCCAAGTAATCAATTTCTGCTCTCATTTTAGTTATTTTACTTTCAATTTATTTTCATTTGCTGTTTATTTATTATTTCTTCAGTTAGTTAGATAATTTATATTGGAAGTTTTTGCCTTTTTTTAAATGTATTTATTCAGGGTATATAAGTTTAGCTGTGGTCAACAACATAAGTGTGGGAGCAGAACTTTCCACCCCTGTGTTGTTGACTGTATTCAGTTCCTTCCTGGTAGTCACAGTTCCTTGTTGGCTATTGTTTGTGGGCTTGACCTCCTCACCATGTGAACCACTCATTAGGATACCCATAGCCCTGGTAGCTATCTTAAGCTGAGTCATCAGGAGAGAAAGTCAAGAAATTCAGCTAGCACCTGGCGGTTACTCTGTAGTATTTATTGAAGAATGGTATCATCCATTCACTGTTTTCAGATGTTCTTGCTATAAAGACAAACAACTCCTTTCCACATGCAAAGGAAGGGATTATATTTGGCTTTGGCTACTGGGAGGTTTGGAATATTGGTCACTATTTTAGAGCTTCTTTGCTTGGAGTATTTTGTATGCTCTTATTTCTTTCCAGTTTTATTCTGCTATATCAAAAGACATACTCTGTGTGTTACAGATCACTTTGTAGCCTCACATTTTGCCTGCTTTTATGTATGTTTTGGGTTTATCTGAAAATAGTTTATTATTCACTTTTGGATGTTGTGTTCTACATGTATATATCAATCAGATCAGGTATGTTACTGTGCTGTTAAAATATTCTGTAGCTTTCGGTTTGGACTTGCAGCTCAGTGGTAGAGCACTTGCTTATCATGTGTGAAGCACTGGGTTCAATAATCAGCATCACATAAAATAAATAAAATGAAGGTGTTGTGTCAATCTACAAAAAAAGGCTATGAAAATATTCTGTAGCTTTATATTTTCAATAATTAGTTGTATGCCCTAATATTGGGGAAAAATGTAAATTTAGTATCTCAAAATTCTAAATTTCTGTCTCTAGTTCATTTATCCTTTTATCATTTGGAATTTGATGTCTTTATTTCAAAGATTTTTTTCCCTAAAGCCCACTTTTCTCGCATTACTAAATATACATTAACTTTCTTTTGTTGTCTAATTATTCATCTTTTCTAAAATTTTACTTTCAGTGTTTGTGCAAATTTATGAAATTTTGTCACTTATAAGCAGCATATATTTTTAAAAAATCTAAATGACAATAATTCTATTATGAAATGTTTACTTGTTATATGTATTGGGTAAAATGCATCCTCTCATTATGTTCTTCATATTCTACCTTTTGTGTATTCCTTTCTTTTTCTCTTCTTTTTTTTTCTTTTTCCCCCTCCCTCCCTCCTTCCCTTCCTTCCTTCCTTTCTTTCTTTCTTCCTTCCTTCTAACTATGGATTTTCTGATGCTCAATTTTTTTTCCATTTGCTTGTTGATTTTTCATTCTTTTAGCTACCTCTAGCAGTTACCTAGAGATGATAGCATGAATATTAGAGATGTCTTATATGAATCGTCCTTTTTTGAAATATTTTTTAAGTTGTCAGTGAATTTTTTTTCTTTTACTTTATTTGTTTATTTATATGTGGTACTGAGGATCGAACCCAGGGCCTCACACATGCCAGGCAAGTGCTCTACCACAACCCTAGCCCTATGAATTGTCCTTTTTTTAGCAATTCATGGATAATCCAAGAAAGTTATAACTTTTATTTGGTTTCTCTTGCCTTCTGTTCCATTTTTATGTATTTTAAGATTATGTTTTAATTTTAGTATCATTATAAGTGTTATAAATGTTTGGTATTTGAGATTTGTCAGCATATTTTGCCATTTCCATTGCTTCTATTACTTTTCTTTGAGTGGTATCAGTCTGACATTTTTCTTGTGTAGATTGACTAGCAGCAAATTCTCTTTCATTTGTTATAAAATCTCCTTATTTTGCTTTTGTTGGTGAGGATAAACTTTTTCTTTACTCTCTTAAGTTCAGTATTTGAGAGGGCTGTGAATTAAATTAACAAAGGACAAGTTCCCAAGAGAAAATCTGACTTTTTTTTTTTAAATGCGACCAAGTGGGAGTTGACAGAAAAATGTGATTTAAAGAGGTGATTAGAATTTGTGTCTTATGTGTCAACTTAATAGGGGAAGGGAAGTGGGTGAAGAGTTAGTTACAGGAGGAAAAAAAAAGAGAATTTCAGGAAAGAAAAATGGACCCTTAAGAGAACAGATCAGAGAAATAATAGTTTTAGACAATAACTATTCAGGCAATTATTCCAGTGCAAACTTTCCATCTTCAGTGTTAGGAGCCATTCTTCCCGGGTTGTGAAACTCTCTGGGAAGGGATTTATGGCAGTTGAAGTTTTTTGTGTGCCTGTGGTGGGGGAAGCCCAGGCTTTTGGCCACATAAGAGGAATTAATAAGAAGAATCTTTACTGTGTTAGGTGCTGGATCATTTCCCTTTCATTATTGGAAGATTGTTTGAGTTTGGAATTCTTAGCTGCTGTTTTCATTTAACATCTTGCAGAGGTCATTGCTTATTGTTGCTTTTTAAAAAATTTTATTTATTTATTCTAATTTTTTATATATGACAGCAGAATGCATTTCAACTCATAGTACACATATAGAGCACATTTTTTTCATGTCTCTGGTTGTCCACAAAGTAGAGTCACACCATTCGTGTCTTCATACATGTACTTAGGGAAATGATGTCCATCCCATTCCACTATTTTTCATACTGCCCCTTTCCCTCCCTCCCCTTTGCCCTATCTAAAGTGAGGCTCCATATATTTTTGACAGAGAAAGTAATACATGTTTTAGGATCACAGGTCATTTTGCAATTCATTTGGAATAGAGGCTTGTGAAATGCCAGAAGCCAGGATCATACCTGATGCTGCCTTCTCCCTAGTTTGGGACTGTTCATGCCTGTGCAGCAATGAATGATAAATTTATGAGCCAACCCTTTCTAAACCCACTTTCTCTGGTTGAAAATTTTATTTATTTATTTTTTTATTGGTTGTTCAAAACCTTACAAAGCTCATGACATATCATCTTTCATACATTTGATTCAAGTGAGTTATGAACTCCCATTTTTACCCCAAATACAAATTGCAGAATCACATCAGTTACACATTCACATTTTTACATAATGCCATACTAGTGACTGTTGTATTCTGCTGCCTTTCCTATCAACTACTATCCCCCCTCCCCTCCCTTCCCATCTTCCCTCTCTACCTCATCTGTTGTTGTTCAGTTCTCTCTCTTGTCCCCCCCCCTTTCCCTGCACAACCTCTTATATGTGATTTCATATAACTGTGAGGGTTTCCTTCCGTTTCCATGCTATTTCTCTTCTCTCTCCCTTTCCCTCCCACCACTCGTCTCTGTTTAATGTTAATCTTTTCCTCATGCTCTTCCTCCCTGCTCAGTTCTTAGTTGCTCTCCTTAAATCAAAGAAGACATTTGGCATTTGTTTTTTAAGGATTGGCTAGCTTCACTTAGCATAATCTGCTCTAATGCCATCCATTTCCCTGCAAATTCCATGATTTTGTCATTTTTTAGTGCTGCGTAATACTCCATTGTGTATAAATGCTACATTTTTTTATCCATCTATTGAAGGGCGTCTAGGTTGGTTCCACAGTCTAGCTATTGTGAATTGTGCTGCTATGATCATTGATGTGGCAGTATCCCTGTATTACGCTCTTTTAAGGTCCTCAGGGAATAGTCCGAGAAGGGCCATAACTGGGTCAAATGGTGGTTCCATTCCCAGCTTTCCAAGGAATCTCCATAATGCTTTCCATTTTGGCCGCACCAATTTGCAGTCCCACCAGCAATGTACAAGTGTACCCTTTTGCCCACATCCTCGCCAGCTTTTATTGTTGTTTGACTTCATAATGGCTGCCAATCTTACTGGAGTGAGATGGTACCTTAGGGTGGTTTTGATTTGCATTTCTCTGACTGCTAGAGATGGTCAGCATTTTTTCATGTACTTATTGATTGGTTGTATGTCCTCCTCTGAGAAGTGTCTGTTCAGGTCCTTGGCCCATTTGTTGATTGGGTTATTTGTTATCTTATTGTTTAATTTTTTGAGTTCTTTGTATATTCTGGAAATTAGGGCTCTGATATGTGAGGAGTAAAGATTTGTTCCCAGGATGTTGGCTCCCTATTTACTTCTCTTATTGTTTCTCTTGCTGAGAAAAACCTTTTTAGTTTGAGTAAGTCCCATTTGTTTATTCTTGTTTTTAACTCTTGGGCTATGGGCGTCCTATTAAGGAATTTGGAGCCCAACCCCACAATATGTAGATCGGAGCCAACTTTTTCTTCTATCAGATGCAGAGTCTCTGATTTGATATCAAGGTCCTTGATCCATTTTGAGTTAACTTTTGTGCATGGTGAGAGGAGGGGGTTCAGCTTCATTTTGTTGCATATGGATTTCCAGTTTTCCCAGCACCATTTGTTGAAGATGCTATCCTTTCTCCATTGCATGCTTTTAGCCCCTTTATCAAATATAAGATAGTTGTAATTTTATGGATTGGTCTCTGTGTCCTCTATTCTGTACCATTGGTCCACTTGCCTGTTTTGGTACCAGTACCACGCTGTTTTTGTTACTATTGCTTTGTAGTACAGTTTGAAATCTGGTATCGCTATACCTCCAGATTCACATTTCCTGCTTAGAATTGCTTTTGCTATTCTGGGTCTTTTGTTTTTCCATATGAATTTCATGATTGCTTTATCTATTTCTACAAGAAATGCTGTTGGGATTTTGATTGGCATCGCATTAAAACTGTAGAGAACTTTGGGTAATATCGCCATTTTGATGATGTTAGTTCTGCCTATCCATGAACAGGGTACATTTTTTCATTTTCTAAGATCTTCTTCTATCTCTCTCTTTAGGGTTCTGTAGTTTTCATTGTATGAATCTTTCACCTCTTTTGTTAGGTTGATTCCCAAGTATTTTATTGTTTTTGAGGATATTGTGAATGGAATGATTGTCCTCATTTCCATTTCAGAGGATTTGTTGCTGATATCCAGAAATGCCTTTGATTTATGCATGTTGATTTTATATCCTGCCACTTTGCTGAATTCATTTATTAGCTCTAATAGTTTCTTTGTAGACCCTTTTGGGTCTGCTAGGAATAGAATCATGTCATCATCTGCAAATAGTGATAATTTAAGTTCTTCTTTTTCTATTTTTATGCCTTTAATTTCTTTCGTCTAATTGCTCTGGCTAGTATTTCAAGAACTAAATTGAATAGAAGTGGTGAGAGAGGGCATCCCTGTCTAGTTCCAGATTTTAGAGGGAATGCCTTCAGTTTTTCTCCATTTAGAATGATGCTAGCCTGAGGCTTAGCATATATAGCTTTTACAATGTTGAGGTAAGTTCCTTTTATCCCTAGTTTTTCTAATGTTTTGAACATAAAGGGATGCTGTACTTTGTCGAATGCTTTTTCTGCATCTATCGAGATGATCATATGCTTCTTATCTCTAAGTTTATTGATGTGGTGAATGAATAACATTTATTGATTTCCGTATATTGAACCATCATTGCATCCCAGGGATGAATCCTACTTGATCATGGTGCACAATTTTTTTGATATGCTTTTGTATTCAATCCGCCAGGATTTTATTGAGAATTTTTGCATCTAAGTTCATTAGAGATATTGGTCTGTAGTTTTTTTTCTTTGAAGTGTCTTTGTCTGGTTTCGGGATCAGGGTGATGTTGCCCTCATAGAATGAATTTGGAAGAGCTTCTTCTTTTTCTATTTCTTGAAATAGCTTGAAAAGTATTGGTATTAATTCTTCTTTGAAGGTTTTGTAAAACTCCGCTGTATATCCATCCGGTCCAAGGCTTTTCTTGGTTGGTAGTCTTTTGATTGCTTTTTCTGAGGGCAAGGAGATGTCTTTTCCTCTTCTACTTACCTCTTCCCCTTTGCTGGTTTTGTGATTTTTTCCTTTGGTGATTTTACTATTATATACCCAAGTCTTTTTCTGTCTAACTTGTGATTTATAGTATTCCATCAACGTATAGTCCAGTGTTTTTTCCTGTTTTGGAAAAATTGTGGCTATCATCTTTTCAAATAATTTTTTTTAGTTATATATCTACTATCTTTCTTGTATTCCAGATATATTAGACCTTTTTAGAGATATATTTCCTTTATTTGTTTTTTCTAATTTTCATGCCATTTGTCAGCCTAATTATCACTGATTTCGCTTTCATTTAATTTTTCTCCTTGGGCTGAGTTTATTAAATTGGCTATTCTTATTTTCATAGGTTTTTTTTTTTTGTGTGTGTGTGTGTGTGTGTGTGTGTGTGTTTCATTCTCTAGTCTCTGTATGCTATTGTTTGCCCCCAGGGAAGTCTTTCTTTTTATTATGGATTAGGTACTGAATCGATTCAAGGCTGGATTCTTGTAGTCTTTGTGAGACTTTGCTTTATTTTCAGTTTGCCTGTTCCTAGCTTGTAACCCTCTTGAGGTCCTTTGGATACCTGGAGTTTTGCTGTGGCCCTCCTGTGTTAGTAATTTCATTATTTTCTCCCCATACTGAAATTTTTGCTTAGCTTTTTTTTTTTTTTTTTTTTGCTACCAGTTGATCTAGGTAAAAGCCACTGATAAGTTTGTTGAAAGTTTGTTTCAGTGTTTTGAGGCCTGTTCTATTTCTGTTTTTTAAGAGTGTACCTGGAGTTTTAGTGAAAGTTTGGTTAATAATCTTTGAGAACCCTCCACTCTGTTAGGCTATGTACATGTTTTTGTCTCCCTTGCTCTGAGAATTGCTGACAGCTCTGTTTAGCTTCTGTGTTCTTACTGGTGAGCAAACACTTCAGTGAGGAAATTCATGCTGAATGTTTTCTGTGTGCTTTCTTCTCTTGAAATCTTCACTCCTTAAATCTTGACTGCCTTTGTAGCATTGTATTACTCTAACAAGAATACTTGAGGGATCAATTTATAAGGAGGTATATTAATCAGTGTTTTCACTGCTGCAGCCAAAAGAGTTGACAAGAACAATTTCAGAGGAGGAAATGTTGATTTGGCTCTCATGGTTTCAGAAGTCTCAGGACATAGATGGCCAGTTCCATTCCTTGAGGCCTGAGGTGAGGCCGAATATTTTTGTTAAAAGTGTGGTGAATGAAAGCAACTCAGGACATGATACCAGAAGTGAGAGAAAGACTAAGCTTAGTTTATAAACTATGTATCCTAAAGCCATTCTCCTAGTGACCCTCCTCTCCAGCCATACCCTACTTGCCTAAAGTTGCCACCCAACTAATCCCTAGTAGCAGATTAATGCAGTGATTAGGGTAAGGCTCTCATAACCCAGTCATTTCACCTCCAAGTATTTTTGCATTATCTCGCAAGATTTTGAGGGACATCTAATATCTAAATCATAAGAGGGGGAATGTTTATTTTGACTCATGAGTATAGGAATTTAATTCATGGTTGGTTTTCTAGTTCCTTTTGAGCCATGTAAGGTGGAATGTCATGGTGGGAGTATGTGGTGGAAGAAGGTGCTTGCCTCATGGCAGCTGCAAACTAAAAAAAGAGAGGAGGCTAGGGTCCCAATATCTCCTTCAAAGCATGCCCTAAGTTCCCCAGGGCCACATGAAAAAGGTTTCACCACCTTGCAGTGTGCAGTGAGCTGCTAACAGTCTTCAACTTTGGGGATCACTTAACCAATCTATAGCAGGTGGTAACTTTTCATTGCTTTTAAAAATATTAAATAATCACATATAAATCCACTTTACTTTTTAGTTGCTTCTGTTGAATGTGTAGTTTGGTAGAAGATAATTGCTTTTGCTGCAATGATAACCTTTTGCTGTTACATTCTTCAATTGTTTAGCATGAAATAATGTTACTGAAATGTGTATAATATCAGAAGAGGAAGTTAGACATTCCTTTCTCTTCAAATATAAAAATGTACCACTTTTGAGACATGGCTAATTATTTATACATCTGTATTTATTTGAGAATATTTATCTCTTATAGGTTGCTTAGCCAAACAATGAAGGATCATCTAGTAAGAGTAGCAAATGAAGCGGAATTTATCCTGAGCAGGCAGAGAGCAGAGGATATTCACAGACATGCGGAATTTGAGGTAGGTTACAACAACATGTCACTGATGTAAAGAAATTATGTTTCGTAATAGTCATTACAGTTGCCTAGGTAAAATGACAATAGTCTAAGTAAATGTGTTATATGTTATCCAAAAACTAAGTTTGTGAAAAATTCTCAGAGGGTTTTGGGGTGAGAATTACTCATGTGTTTTGCCCTCTCATCTCAACTCCACCTCATCTGAAAATTGGCCAGAGCAGCTTGTTTGGCTGACCTAATTTTAATAACAAAAACTGGATCCTGGCTCTCTTGCTTTTCCAATAAAGAAAATTAGCAAAGGACTTTAGACCTCTCTGGGTAATATTGAGCTAGTTTATCAGAAGTGAAAATTTCTGTGGCAAAAATAGTGTCTCCTTTTAGAGAGGAGTTGAACACAGAGATGTATAATTCTCCTACCCTTATGGTTTGAGAACCCTATTATATTTATAGCCGAGGAGATGAGGGAAAATATAGCTCTCTTCTTGGATCCCCACTGGGAGACCAAGTGCTAGACCATTCTGGAACCACTGCTTAAATTATGTATATGTGCAGTAAATATGAATTTATACCAGAGGTTAATGATTTCTTAGGTCTGTAATGTTCCAAACACCTACAGTAAACTAAATTTTGAATTAAAAATTTGATTCGAACATTGCTGTAGAACTCGAAAAAGCAAAGTACTGAATAGGCTATTTCTAACATGTAAAGAGGAGATATATGTTATTATTTTTCTGGTAGTTTACAAAAGATGAAAAGTACTTCAGCACATTTTATACAACAGCAAAACTTGAAAAATTGTTCTAGAAAAATAAACTCTAGAAGCGTTTCTTTCACTTAATAATGTGGGTACAAAATGTTAATTAAAACTGTAGCTAACATAAACTATCAGTGTAATAAGAGAATTACATATTGTGAATTCTGAGAATTTTCCTGAATTTTGAAGATGTTTCTTTTAAAAAAAATTATTTATTTATTTATTTTAATTAGTTATATGTGACAGCAGAATGCATTTTGATTCATTGTACACTATTACAGCACAACTTTTCATTTCTCTGGTTGTACATGATGTAGTGTCACACCATATGTGCAGTCATACATGTAGATTAATGATGTTTATCTCATTCTACTATCTTTTCTGCTTCCGTGTCCCTCTTTACCCCTCCCTCCCCTTTGCCCAAAGTTTCTCCATTTTCCCATGCCTCTTCCACCCTCATTATGGATCAGCATCCACAAAATATTCAGCCTTTGGTTTTTTGGGATTGCCTTACTTTGCTTAGTGTGATATTTTCTAACTCCATCCATTTACCTGCAAATGTCATAATTTTATTATCTTTTAATGCTGAGTAATATTCCATTGTGTATATATACCACAGTTTCTTTAGCCATTTATCTATTGAAGGGCATCTAGGTTGGTTCCACAGTTTAGCTATTATGAATTGAGATGCTGTAAACATTGATGTGGCTGTGTTACTACAGCATGCTGATTTTAAGTCCTTTGGGTACAGATCAAGGAGTGGGGTAGCTGGGTCAAATGGTAGTTCCATTCCAAGTTTTCTAAGGGGTCTCTATACTGCTTTCCAGATTGGTTGCACCAATTTGCAGTGCCACCAGCAATGTATGAGTGTGTTTTATGCTCCACATCCTCGCCACCATTTATTGTTTGTATTCTTGATAACTGCCATTATGACTGGCATGAGATGAAATCTTAGTTTTGATTTGCATTTCTCTAATTACTAGAGATGTTGAACATTTTTTCATATATTTGTTGATCAAACATAAGTTTAAAGTGCACTTCAATGAGAATTTTGTTATGTTCTTTCATTACTTTGAATTTCATTTAGTATATTATAGAACTTAACTTTTTATTAACATAAATGGAACTATAAACCAGATGTTCAGTTTGTTTGAATTAGTAAAGATGTATATTCCTTTTTGTGAAATAAATGCCATGGAAACATTTGATTCCTCCCTGGGGATTGAATCCAAGAGTGCTATACCACTGAGCTACATTCCTACTACCTACCCCAGGCCTCCCCCTTTTTTTAAAAATTTTGAGACAGCGTCTCATTAAGTAGCTGAGGCTGGCCTTGGACTTGTCTTCTTCTGCTTCAGCCTCCCAAGTAGTTGGAAATAAATGGATACACCAGTGTACCCATCTTTTTTCTAAGCTTTTAGAAATAAATCTTCATAACAATCCTTTGAAGTAGATATTGGTATTATCATCCTCCTGGTTTTACAGATGAGAAAAATTTGAAGCAGAGAGGCTAAGTAATTTGCTCTGGGTCATACAGTCAGGAGGTGGGAAAAGTTGATACCACAGAGTCTGATACAGGGTATAAATTCAGAACCACTTTGCTATGTGACCATCTACTAAGTGGTTTCGTCAACATTTGTTTATTTCAGCAACAAAAGAAGTCTGTGAAGTACTCGGGATAGATTGAGAGAGTGAGTTTGAGCTATGTATAGGGGCACACAGTTACTAAACCAACAATTAGAGCTTAGATCTGTACAGTGACTGTACAGGCTGTCCCCATGTACTCTGTTGATTTCAGGGTTCCCAGAGTGTTTGGCTGGGTGGCATTGGTGGTGCATCATTGAGCATAGCTGCCTTCCAAAGTGTTTGTCTATTCTTTCAGTTTTGAAGGAGTGTGATACATGTTAACAAATACATATGCAAATGATAATCTTAAGTGTAATTATGATGAAGTACCCAATTTTCTCACAGTACTTGCATTTTGATGGTAATTTTTTCTTTATTTAAAAATAAATGTTATTTCATATATAACAGTGAAATATGTTCACTGAAGTTAATAATGAAAAATACAAAGAATACAAATCATTCATAGTTTAGTTTTAACAACTATTTATCTCCATGTTTTGACTATTTAATTTGAAGTAATTACAGAATTTTTAAAAAATCACAAAAATAATGTAGGGATCTTGTGTACTCTTTGCCTTAGTGCCAATTTAAATACTTAACTTACTTATTCATTCAAACTCCCACTCACCAAATTAGAATCATAAGCCTTTGTCTTTTAAAATCTTAAAAGCAAAATAACTTACTGTGAGTAAGCTGTCATTTATGAATATTTTTTGAAAATATGATTTGTAATAGCTCTTTGATATCCCAATATAAATAAGTCATTATTTTATTATTCTCTATTCTCATACATTTAAATAGTGTATATTTTGCTGTTACATATAAATCTTTGAGGAATATTTATAATTCTTTATATTTCTGATTTTTTTTAAAGTGACAATTTGGGATCAGAGGATAAGTTCTTTTGTGTATCTTCACACATTTATCCCCTTTCACTGCTCCATAGTTGAATAATATTCTACTTCATAATTAATTTCTCAATCGTATCTATACAGAATTAATTTCTCAATCGTATCTATATAGAATTAAGTGGTATTTCATAGTGGTTTTGATTTGCATTCCTTACTGAATAATGATATTGAGCATCTTTCCATGTATTTATTTGCCAGTTATTTATCTTGTTCAGGAAATATCTAATCAAAATCCTTTACCCATTTTTAAATATTTGCCTATGTCCTTATTATCAGCATGTGGATTTTTAAAAAAAAAAAACTTTACTTTTATTACTAGTGAGCTTGAAACTGCTTCATTATGATTTAAAATAGTTTTTAAATGTTTGTTTTCTTTGCTTATGTCAGCAAAATCTGTGTAAGTGATTTGTTTACCTATTTGTGAATGGCTTTATTGATTAAGGGTATTAACCTTTCTTTTATTTGTTCTCTATTTTCTCTTGGTGGTTTTTTTATTATGAAATTTATTATATATTTAAATATATACACAGTTATGAATTATATATTTAAATTTAAGCTAGTTCAAAGGCTTTCCTTTAGTTTTATTTGTTATTAGTAGTAGTTGTGTTTTTACATTTAGTAAAATAGTTCCCATTTCAAGATCTTTCATATATTCTTTTCCATTCTTCAAAACTGATAGTCATACCCTAAGGGGAAAGATAGATAAATTGGACTTTATCAAAATAAAGAAGAAAGTGAAAAGGCAGCCTACAGAATCGGGGAACCTCTGCCAGTCTTATTTGTGATGGGGTCTAGAATCCAGAATATATGAAGAATTTTTATAACTCATTAATAAAGGGATAAATAAAAATTTTAAAATGGGTAAAGGATTTGATTAGATATTTCTCTGAACAAGACAAATAACTGGCAAATAAATATATGAAAAGATGCTCAATATCATTATTCATTAAGGAATGCAAATCAAAACCACTATGAAATACCACTGAATTTTTCTGTATAGCTATGATTAAGAAAGGCAATAATAAGCACTGACAGGGAAATGGAGAAATTGGAACCCTGGTATGCTGGTAGAATGTAAAATGATGCAGTCACTCTGGAAAACAGTGTGGGAGTTACGTGGTTAAATATAGTGGTATCATTAGTACTGTATGTCCACAAGAATTGAAAACATATATCCACACAAAATCTTGTACACAAATACTTATTGAAGTATTATTCCTAATAATCCATAATCAGCATAAGCTCAAATATCCATCGACAGATTAATGGATAAAAAATGTGAGCTCTTCATACAATGGAATATTATTTATACATAAATGTGTGTATATAAATGCACTGTATATATGTACAGCTATATAAAGTTAGGGTTAGGGTTATATAAAATTTAAAGGTTGAAATGATGAATTATAATATAAATAAAAGTCTTATGTCAGTAATCTGTTAAGAGGAAAATAAATTTCTGTGACCATAGTACATTCACTTAGCCTCTGTGGTGCTTTGATGAGTTTATCTAATTAATGACAAATGGCATTAACTATTTTATATTTCATATTTCATATAAATTTATAACCTTTACTAGAATATTAACATCTAGTGATACATTTGAATATATTTTCTAGATTTAAATATAATTTTAAATTTCTTGTTTTTGGGCTAACAAGGATAGTGAATTCTTAGGCTATAGGCTTTTTGTCATCAAATATATTATCTATATAGTCTTCAATTGTGTTTATGATTATCATTGGATACTAAAAATTTCTTGATACTCTTATATAACTTCTAGTACTCTTGGTAAATCATGTTCAGCAGCAAGCTTCTCTGCATGATTTCTCTTCAGTAATTAAATTTAGCATTTCCAGCTGCTGAAAAATTTGTTGGCCTTTTCTGTTCATTTGTGTTTCCTCATGCATAAAATGTAAGACATCCACATCCTTCTAATTCTTTTTGAGTTACCAACTTATATGTTGGGGTTGGCAGTTATATTGTATAAATTATTTATTTTCTTATTTAATCTTAAATATGAATATAAATATTAATCTTATATGTTAATATAAATATGAATTGATATATATCACATATATGATTAGGAGTGTCTTTCTTATAGTAATTTATAAGTAATTTAGGATTTTTTTCCCTTAGAATGCTAGACCAGGTTACTTTTAATGATGTGTAATTTCAGACACCTACATTTTTTCTGGAAGGGCAAGGTGTACACAATTTTATAGAACTTAAGTTGGGCTAATTATGACTGGATCAATGAGTCTTCTGATTATAAAAGAGCAGAATAATTTTAAATAGTAGAAATAAATCTATATCTGCTCTTTTACAGGAATTTATTTGGGATACTTTAACTGAATTGTATTTAATTGAGGGGTGTGTTTTGATGTGATAGTTTTTTGAAAACTTGTTTGCTGATACCACTGAGCTACATATGTGTCTTCAGAGAATTCTGTGCGTATAATTCAAAGCTCATTGTTCTCCATTATTGCATAAAGCACTTTTCATAGATAACGTATTTCTTATAATAAATTATAAGCACGTAGCTATAACTTGCTATTTTTAATTGTCTCAAGTGATGGTTCTTTAAAATATTAATTATTTATATATGAACAGCCAACAAAAGTGCAGATATAATCTTAATTTGTGGATTTAGTTAGAATTATACCACATAAACTATTCTTAAAATCTTTGTTGAGATTCTGAGTTGACCAGTGCATTCATGGTGTATGGTTGATTGGACAGTTTTACATATGTGCAATATAAAAACTGAAATTCTAAACTTTTGGCAGAAAACAGAATGGTAAATCTTGATGACTTTGTATTTGAACATGGATTTTTTTCATAAAAGAGAAAAACATAAAAAATAAATAAAAATTGATATCATTAAATTTGTGTGTCACAGTACATTTTCCTTGTATTGAGAAAGTGAAAAGGAAACATACAGAATGGGAAAAACATTTGCAATTTATTAAACCAGCTCCCCAAATCTGTTTGGTTTTTTACTTTTTACCTTACATTATATTGTTAAATTCATTTGCTGATGTAATGAGGTGATATGTTATCAAATAGAGATGTGGTCACAACACAAATGTTTATTATTGAACTGTTAGTCATCGTTAATTTTTCAATGTTTTAAGCAGAATATTACCCATAGAATATAACTCAATTGATGAAAAATTTTAATTTGAAAACAGAAAGGTATACTTAAAAGGATAATAGAGGTTTAGAAAAATTATTTATGAAATGGAAATGTCAATCCTTAGATTCATATAGAGTTGCAGTTGGCTCTAATTAACCAAAGCAACCCTGAAGTAGAATAAGAAAGTTGTAAAAACTTTCATTTTTCTATTTCAGAATTTGTTATAAAACAGCAGTAAACAAAGTGGCATGTTACTAACTTAAGTATATCAAACGAGGGAATAAAACTGAAATAAATCCATACATCTAAGGCCATCATTTTCTTTTGTTTTGTTCTTTGACACTGGGGAATAAGCTGAAGGGTGCTCTACCACTGACTTATATACCTAGCTCTTTTCATTTTGTAGTTTCTCAAACTACAGGGTTTCACTAATTTGTAGAGGCTGACTTCAATCTTGCAATCCTCTTGCCTCAGCCTATCAGGTCTCTGGGATTACATGAGTGCATTACTGGGCCTGGTGAGGCCTTTGATTTTTTGGACAGTGGTCCAAAACCAATTGGGGATAGAAGAATAGTCTTTGACAAGTGGTCCTGGGACAATTTGATATCCCCATGCAAAGAGTGAAGTTGACTCCCACCTCATATCTTATTCAAAGATAACTCAAAATCGATCCTTGATCTCAAATATAAAAACTAAAATCCTAAATTTTTGTCAGAAAACTGAGTAGTAAATCTTCATGACTTTGAATTTGGATATAGGTTTCTGGATATAATGACATAACATTGATGTGGCTGTGTCCCTGTAGTATACTATTTTTAAGTCCTTTGGATATAGACCGAGGAGAAGGATAGCTGGGTCAAATGATGGTACCATTCCCAGTTTTCCAAGGAATCTCCATGCTGCTTTCCATATTGGGTGCACCAATTTGCAGTCCCACCAGCAATGTATGAGTGTGCCTTTCCCCACATCCTTATCAACCGTTATTGTTATTTGTCTTCATAATGGCTGCCATTCTGACTGGAGTGAGATGAAATCTTAGTTTTGATTTGCATTTCTCTAATTGCTAGAGATGATGAACATTTTTTCATATATTTGTTGATTGATTGTATATCTTCTTCTGAGAAGTGTCTGTTCAGATCCTTGGCCCATTTATTGATTGGGTTATTTGGTTTTTTGGTGCTCTTTGATTTCTTTGTATACCCTAGAGATTAGTGCTCTATCTGGTGTGTGAAGGGTAAAAATTTGCTCCCAAGATGTGTCTCTATTCACCTCACAGATTGTTTCTTTTGCTGAGAAGAAACTTTTTAGTTTGAATTTATCCCATTTATTGATTCTTGCTTTGAATTCTTGCTTATCAGAGTCTTATTAAGGAAATTGGGGCTTAATCCCACATGGTAAAGATTAGGGCCTACTTTTTCTTCTATTAGACACAGAATCTCTGGTTTAATTCCTAGGTCTTCCATCCAGTTTGTGTTGAGTTTTGTGCATGGTGAGAGATAAGGGTTTAATTTCATTTTGTTGCATATGGATTTCTAGTTTTCCCAGCACCATTTGTTTAAGAGGTATCTTTTCTCCAATGTATTATTTGGCACCTTTGTCTAATATAAGATAATTATAATTTTGTGGGTTTGTCTCTGGTCCTCTATTCTATACCATTGAGTCTGTTTTGGTGCCAATACCATGCTGTTTTTGTTACTATTGCTCTGTCGTATAGTTTAAGATCTGTTACAGTGATGCCATCTGCTTCACTCTTCCTACTAAGGATTGCTTTAGCTATTCTGGGTCTCTTATTTTTCCAGGTGAATTTCATGATTGCTTTTTCTATTTCTATGAGGAATGTCATTGGGATTTTGATCAGAATTGCATTAGATCTGTATAGTGCTTTTCGTAGTATGGTCATTTTGATAATATCAATTCTGCCAATCCAAGAGCAAGGTAGATCTTTCCATCTTCTAAGGTCTTCTTTTCTTTCTTTCTTTAGGGTTCTGTAGTTTTCATTGTGTAGATCTTTTACCTCTTTTGTTGATTCCCAAGTATTTTATTTTATTTTATTTTTTTGAGGCTATCGTAAATGGGGTAGTTTTCCTCTCAGAGGATTTGTCACTGATATACAGAAATGCCTTTGAATTAAATTTGTTTTTAAAAATGTATTGTTGTGCTTGGGGATTAAACCCAGGACCTTTCACATGTTAGGAATATATTGGTGGGATAGCTTCTTGGAATTAGTCATGCAGTTCGTGGTCATATACTTATTTCGGGGGTGGTGTTTAGCTCTCACAGACATCTGGCGTTTTAGCCTAATAGTGTTCTTTAGCCAACTGAGTTGACACATTGAATTAAGCAGAGACTTAAAGCATAGCTCTAATAAACAAAGGTCCCTTTTTCTCCTAATTAATGAGTCGACAGCTTCCCTCACATTAGATGTACATTAAGACAGATTGTGATAAAAAGTAAAGCAATCATTTTTCACTGCCTTGTTTAGGGTCAAAGTAATTCACATGTAAGCAATATTTAATGATAAACTAATTTCCTGAATAACAGAAACTTAAGGATTAGGTACATCTTTTTTGACTTGTGATTACTATCAAGAGCTGGGCTAAACTGTGTGTGCTTATTGTGAATGGGGGAATGGTATTATGGTGTTTTTTCATAATTTAAGAACTAACTTTATTTGTTCTTTTCTTAGCCAATAATCCTGAGGACCTTTGTCCTCTGCTTTCTTAGCACACATTTATTATCTTAAGCTCCTTGATTCTTATGTCTAATTCTGATTGCTCTTCTGAGCTCCAGACCTATATATACAACTGTCTACTTTTATCTCCACTTGAATGTACTAAAAGCATATCTACGTTTTTGGAAACAGTTTCCCAAACTGTCTTGTCTGTCATCTGCTCCCCTATTCTTCCCATCTGAGTAAATATGTCTGCATTCACTTCCTTGCTTACACAGTTTTCCTCTTACCCTATTGTAGGTGGCCATCTTCAGATGCTGTTGGTTTTGACCCCAGATATATTTGTTATCAGTAATATGTTTTGTTGTCTTTACTACATCTTTTGTTCAAAACATCTGAAATACCTTTTTATCTGATCTCATTCCCCCCCCCACTTATGTTTTCTGTCTTTTTCAATGTAGAGCCACAGTCCTCATTCTGAATCTTTTTGGTTGATACAGATTGTTTACAAAACCATCCAGTCCCTTCCCATGGCTTAGATTAAACCCACAATTCTTAATACCATCCATAAGCTGCTCTGTTATCTGGCCCCTGCCTACTCCTACTACTATCAAGCACTGGTCTCCTCTTATTTGTGTTCTGATCACAGTTTCTGAGTATTTATCCTAACTTCTAGTCATCATACAGAATTTCCTTTCAAGTGTCACTTTAATATAAAACTTTCTCTCTGTCACCTTCTGCCCCTACCAATCAGGGTAAGTGTAAATCAGGTCTTTCTGTTACTTACTATAGTACTCACTAATTGTTTTTAATCATATATTCACTCTGATTATTTGTTTCCTGTCTTGTTCTTCTGTAGCTTCATGAGGGCAAGAACAATTTGTCACATATACATAGTGCTTGGCACATTTTCCACACAAGAGTAGGTCCTCAGTAAATTATTGTTCAATCAATGCTAATTCCAGTTGCACATTTGATTCTTTTTTGTTTGTTTGTTTGAAAACAAGAAGGCTGGTGTTCTGTGGAAGCTAAAGGGAATTAAATGTAATGTCATAGTATATGGTGATACAAAAGAGTCTACATGCATTCTTTAGTCTGTGGGTATCCAGTTTCCCCAATACATTGTCCTTTCTCTGTTCTGTATTCTTGGCACTTTTATTAAAAAACAATTGACTTTAAATATGTGGATTTACTCCTGGGTTTTCTATTCTTTTGAATTGGTCTCTGGTCTGTTTTTATGCCACTCTCATGGGAGTGCATTGAATCTGTAGATTGCTTTGGGTAATATGGACATGTTAACAACATTAATTCTTTCAATAATTGAATACAGGATATTTTTTCATTTATTTGTGTCAGATGTTTTATTTATCATTATTTTATAGTTAGATGTAGATCTTTTGCCTCTAAGTAGTTTATTGTTTTTATAACTATTATAAATGGATTTTTTTGCTTGATTTTTTTAAAAAAAGATAGTTCGCTAATGGTGTATACAGAAACTACTGGTTTTTATATGTTTACTTTGTATCCTGCAACTTTACTGAATTTATTGGCTCAAAGTTTTTTTTTTAAGAGAGAGAGGAGAGAGAGAGAGAGAGAATTTTAATATTTATTTATTTATTTATTTATTTATTTTTGGTGGACACAACATCTTTGTTTGTATGTGATACTGAGGATGGAACCCGGGCCGCATGCACGCCAGGCGAGCGTGCTACCACTTGAGCCACATCCCCGGCCCTAAAAGTTTTTTTAATGGAGTCTTTAAAGTGTTATGCATAATATATTGTTGGGCTAGGAGTGTATCTCAGTAGTAGAACACTTTCATAGCATGCACCAGGTCCTGAATTCAATTCCCAGCATCACCAAAATACCCCCACCCCCCACCCACAAAATCATGTTGTTTGCAAACAGAGGGGAGAATTTGACTCATTTCTTTCCATTTTTTTGAATGCCTTTTATTTCTTTCTCTTGACCAGTTTCTCTTGAGATGACAATCAATGCAATATTGAGTAGAAGTGGTGAGAGTGAGCATTCTTGTTTTGCAGATCTCAGGTGAAAAGCTTTCAAGTTGTCTCCATCCAGTATGATATTAGCAGTGGGTTGATCATATGTGGTCTTTATTATATTGAAATACATTCCTCCTATACATAACTTGTTTTTATCCTGAAGGGATGTTGAGCTTTTGCAAATGCTTTCTCTTCATCTATTGAAATGATTATATAGTTTTTGTTCTTCAATGTGATGTATCACATTTAATTTAAGATCCCAACCTATGAAACCTTAAGAAAGAACATAGTCATGACCATAGGTAAGGACTTTTGTAAGACCTCAAATCATGAGATGGGCAGGGGGAAGCAAACTTAGACAAATGGGATTACATGAAACCTAAAAACTTCTTCACAGCCATGAAAACAATCAACAGAATTAAGAGACGATTTAGAGGTGCAGAGAAGATTTTTGCAAGTCATACATTGACTAAGGGGCTAATATCCAGAATATATAAGAAATTGAGTCTCCTCAATAAAATGAAAACAGATAATCCTATACAAATATAGGCAAATGACTTGAATAGCTATTTCTCCAAAGAAGACTTACAAATGGCCAACTAAAAATAAGAGTTACCATATGATCTAGCAATCCCACTACTGGCTATATGTTCAAAGGAATTGAACAAGGTATCAAAGAGATTATCTGCATATTTATGTTCTTTTCATCATTATTCAGAGTAATCAAGATATACAAACCATTTAAGTATCTATAGTGGGTGAATGGGTAAATAAAATGTGGTATGTGTACAAAATGAAAAGTAAGAAATCTTTTTATTTATGACTAACACGGATGAGTCTAGAGAACAGTATATTAAGTAAAATAATTCAGACACAGAGAGACGGATACCATATGATCTTACTTATATGTAGATTCTAAAAAAGCTAGAAAAAGAGTGGTGATTACTAGAGGGTGCGGAAAAGGGAAAGGGAAGATGTTGTACAAAGTTACAGTTATATAGAAGGAATAAGTTCTTGTGCTCTGCTGCACAGTGGGGTGACTATAATTAATGGATTGTTTTCCAAATAGAAGAGAAAATTTCGAATGTTCTTAACACAAAGAAATGATAAATGTTTGAGATTATAGATATGCTGAAAACCTTGATTTGATCTTTTCACAATGTCTCATAGTACCTCATAATTATATGTAATTATTTTTATCAATTAAAACTAAAACTTTAAAAAAATATCATACTTGAACTACCTTCAACCAGTTTTTTTTCTTTATCTCAATTTTTTTTTTCTTTCAACCAGTTACTATCAAGGGCAGTAGGTAATTATAGTAGTTCAAATCATTGTGACTGGTAAACTTTGAAATTGTAGCTTTGCTTCTTAAAATCAGTAAGTGCTGAATGTGCTTGACAAATGATGGAAGAGGCAATTTGAACTATAAAATACAGGTTAGCATACTTTATATATTAAGTAAGTACAAGGCTCCTTATAACTACATTCTTGATGCTCTCTATGATATTTAAAAGGTAACCTAATTTTTGAGATTCCCCATGATAATGTTACAGAAGGAGTCATTAAATGTTCAGTTTCTATGCTGCACAACTTTGTGGAGAATATAGGAAAAAATTCCTTTAATTTCTCTGAGACTAATTTCCTTTATATAAAATAGATGTAATGTAACTTAAAGTTTTATTGTGGAGTAAAATTGCGTAATGTGGGTAAAAACACATTGTAAACTGTGAGCAGTTATTGTCATTGTGAACTGTAGCATAGAATTTAGGATCATGAATAACCAATTTAGAATTTTCACTAGAGAAATTTAATCTTTATTAAAGAAAAAGGATCATATTTTTTAATTATTGGAATTTGAATAAGTTTATGTTCTGAATAACCTTGATTTTATGTATATTTCAACTTAAGAAGCTTAAACTCTTAGAATTTCTGATATTTCTACTTTTTATTTTTTGATTTTCATTATAATTTACCAGCTGATTTAGAATATAGATGGGAAAATTCATTTTCTTATAAAAAAAATAGTGATTTAGAAAAATAGTATTTTACTTTCTAATATATATTTTCTAAAATGCTTTAAATTATTTAAAGATGAAGTAGTTGTGAGATAATAAGTAACATTTGAATAGTATTTTTTACTGGAGCTCAAGCTATTAGAGGTAACAATACAAACAAATTGAAATTTCAGGTAATTTACCAATGTTAGATTCATTGATATCATTTTCTTTGTTTTTTAAGAAGAATGATTCATTTAGTCTTTTTATTTAAGTCATGGAAACCATTTCAGTTGCTTTTATAGCAGGAGAGTAACTGCAGACCATATATTTATCTCATGATTTCGTCTATCAAAGCATGAAGAAGTGAATTATTGAAAAGATAAAAATAAATTTGTTTGCTTTCTGTCAGAGTTCATATCCACAGCCAACCTTGATAGAAGACCAGAATGATTTAGACAAGTTTGCTTTGGAGATTCATAACATATGCTTGCTGGTCAGAATTGAGTTATCTCTGCTCTGTAGAGTAAGTTATTGTAGCAGGAGCTGACAGAGATGAAGATAACTGAGGGAAATTCAATTACCTTTTAGTGTTTTCTTTCTAATAGGATTCTTAATGTGAAAAAGATCCTTAGATGATGTGCCTGTTACTTTTGAGATTTGCCTCGATACCTGTTTCCAGAATGCCATGAGCTTTCAGTTCCAAACCTTCATTAAGTATAAAATAGGCTGCTTATTTTTAAGAGTAGTTTTGATTGAAAGGTCTTATTTTTTTAATGCCATTGATAATGTTTACAATTATTGACTGTCCTCTTTTTTTTTTTAACATAGTGCTGTTATTTTCAATGAGGATATTCTTTAACATGCTGGAAATTTTTTTCTCAAATGACCTTTCTGGAATTATGATTTGGCTTCTCAGTGCTGATCTGTTTATGTTTCAGTCTAATTGTCATATGTCTGCTCTTGGCAGTCTTGTTTAAATGCTGCCAGAATTCTTAGACTTTGATTTTCATTCTTATTTTTTTCATTCTGCCAGACTTTTTATTAGAATGATAGCTTTATTTTCTCACTCCCTTCTACTTTTCCGTGTCTTGCAATCTGGCTTCTCTTCTTTTCGTTGCCAATTCTAGGAAAAACAATCAAAATTGCTTTCTTCAATATTATGAATACCTACTAATTATATTCTCCTGTGATTCTTTTTCTTTCCCTTTTTTTTCTTGATTTCTAGTATTTGACACTGATGACAAATATCTCCTTTTGATAATTTTTTTGCTTGATTTTTTCACCTGGTGTTTTATTGATTGGGTTTTTATTTCTTCCCTATACTTTCTACTATATAGTTCCAACTTAGAATTCTGTTTTGAGGTGATGCTATTATCATATTCTATGTACTTCTATGTTTTGGACTCTGTTTCTAAATGTTAGATTTTTTTCTCATTAGTCTTTCTATCATTTCATGTACTAATGTCAAAATCTGTTTTAATTTTTGGATGTTATGATATGTTTTAATACTAGTTGAACCATGTTTCTCTTCTCCCTCATTGCCCTTTTAAATTTTATTCAGAACAACAGTGGCTAATCTTATTTTTCTAATTTTAGATCCAGCTTGTTGGGTCAAAACAGACTTTTCGTTTGATTCTTTGGGGCTTTTCATGTGTACAGTCATATTATCTAAGTTACTGACAATTTTACCTCCTCCTTTTCAACTTTTACTCTTCTAATTGCCTTTTGTTGCCTAATTGAATTGGTTTTAATCAGCAGTGAAATGTTTTAAAAAATTAGTGTTGTTTTTTTTGTTTGTTTGTTATTTTAGTGAAGATGCATTATTGTTTCCCTACAGAGTATCATGTAATCTTTGAGTTGACTTTATCATTTTTATAAATTTTACTTCTGCTTTATGGAGTTATGTTTTTTTTCCCCATGAAGACTGTTATTTAATTTTGTCATCCTTAAATGGAACAATAGAGATGATGGTATAGTTTTTTCTGTGTTAGATATGTCAGTGTTAGGCTAGTATGTTTCAATCATAATTTATTGCACTACCAGATTCTATTTACTAAGGCTTTTTTTGTTATTTCTGTGTTTTATTTATAACTTAAGTTGCATTGTGATCATTTTTAATTTTCCATGCTATGTTAGACATTTAACAGGTTTTGATATTAGTATTATTATTGCCTTATGGAAAAAATTACGAAATTTTTGTTTCTTTTATTCTCAAGAACAAGGTAGGTAGAATTGGAGTATCTCCTTTTAAAGATTTGGTGGGATTCCATTTTGATATAATGAGTATTGTGCACACTTTATCTCCAGTTTTATATTTCCAAAAATTAAGTATATGTGTACCTATATTTACTTTACCTATGACTTAAATTCATCATTTTCCTTTCTAAACTTTTTATTAGTTTTATTAAGAAGCAAAGTCGTATGTCACTGGGAAATAAACTCTTTATTCTGGTTGGCTATAGGCTTTGTTAAAAGTCTCTGAAGGTTTTAATATTATTGATGAAAGCAAGGTTTGGGGAAATAATTCAAAGTGTGTAATCTCCCTTCATTTTTGTATTTTTAAATTTCTGTGAAATTTTCATTTATGCAGTGTCTGATATGTCACTTCATGTGAGTTTGTCTTGTTTTTCTGTATTGTTATGGTTTGGATATGAGGTGTCCCCCGAAAGCTCATTTGTGAGACAATGCAAGAAGTTTCAGAGGAGAAATAATTGGGTTGTGAGAGTCTAAACCCAATCAGTGATTAATCCTCTGATAGAGATTAACAGTGAAGTGGTGAAGTGGTGGGGTGTGGGTGGAGGAGGTGGGAATTGGGGCCTGGCTCTGGGGAGTAAAAATTCTATCTCTGCTTCCTCTTCACTTTGTGAGCTGCCTCCCTCTGCCACACTCCTCCGCCATGATATTCTTTCTGCCTTACTTCAAGCCCCAAGGAATAGAGCCAGCCTTCTATGGACTAAGACTTCTGAAACCATGTACCCTCTAATAAACTTTTCCTTCCCTTAAATTGTTCAGGTCAAGTCTTTTAGTTACATCAGTGAAAAAGCTGACTAAAAACATTCATGTAACCAATAATATTGCAATTATTATATTACTCTGCCACAATAAGCCATTTTTATAATAGATTCATAGATTATATATGTGATAATTGTTTCATAATTATATTTATATGCTTTATAATTAGTTATAAATTTATATAATCATGTATAATTGATATAGAATTACATATGATTCTATATAATTTAATGATTTAATATTTATGTATTAAGCCAGTATTGAAATCTTGTTCTGTGAATGTGACTTCATTCACGAAAGAGCAGTTTTATCATTATCATTGGTGAAATAAATCAAGGGAATATACTAATTTTCATGGTTTAGTTCATGTCATTTTTAACTTGATATTCTAATAATTCAATGCTTATCAATTTATTAAAAGTTCAACTCTTTCAGTTTAAACTATCTCCCAAAATATAAATTCACTTATTTTTGCAATAGTGCTTGGACTTAATTTGGAATCGAAATGGTTATAATTGTGAAGAAGCATAAATGTATTATGAACTACTGCTAATATCTATAATTCATGTAGCTCTGAATCTATTTTTATTTAGATTATTATGTAAATAAAATTTTTTAAAAATGGAACTCAAATACCTCTTATAAAGTTGACTTGAGAAAAAATTTCATTTAAATCACCAGGGGGAAGGAAAGAAGAAAGAAATATCAATAAAACATAGTGTAATGTAAAATAAGAACTTTCTTTAATCCTCTGTGCATCATGCATCACATGATTAACCTTTTAGACACTTTTTACAAACATACTTGTATATTTGTGTCTGTAGATATTTTTCTGTGTGTATATATATTTCATATATATTAACAAAAATGAGCTTCTATTATGTAAAATGTTATGTGCCTTATATTTTGAGTTAATGGAAATTACCATTTACTTGTTTTGAACTAGAAACTCTTTTTGCGAATCTGACCTTGAGAAATTTACACAAATATAACCAAAACATTTTACACGTGGTTTTCAGATGTTTGTAAATGCTTGCTTGAGAGTTTGTGTGCATCACTTAGTGCATGTAGGTGGGGAAGTGGTTAAAGATTGACCTTTTCTCACTGCCATTTCATTTGTTATGGATAATATGTTTTTAGGTGCTCTGTTGTCTTATTCTTCTTGGATACCTTATGAGAAAGTTACTTGTAATCATTAAAATGTTCTGAAATTACTGGTATTAGACTCCTTTTTTTTTTTTAACAGAATCTGCTTATTATTTTAATTTTGACACCTAGTATAGGCTTGGGTCACAGGAAGCCCTCAATAAAGAATAGCTGAGTGAATGCTAGCATCAACAGTGGAAGGTTCAATTTTGGGTTAATAAAGGATTCCATATTCAACTAACATAAATTTGAGGGCTCAGTTTTTTCATGCGAGATCTTGATTTTTTTAATAGCAAGAAAATATTTTGTTCAATGTTACTTCTGTTTATATCCTTGTAGGGGCAGAAAATAATAAGAGCAGATATCCTTGCTTCTGTTTTTCTTAATGAGACTTTAATGATATATAAGACAGAGAATTTAAATCTCTGTGAAAATTATTTCCTGAACTTTTAATTTGATGACTGGAATATTGTCTTCATATAATTCTTAGATTTTCCAATGATTAAGCATTGCTTTTTGATAGGATGAGAAAAATCTCTACCTTCCAATCTGCTTTTTTTTTTGTTTTGTTTTGTTCATCAGTTATTTCTTTAGTAGCTTTTATTTTTATGGGAGAAAAGAGCATTAATTTAAAATAATTACACGTAAGTTGTAAAATTGTTATTGCAATCTCTTGTGTATGATAGAAAACAAACATTTGGGTTTATAACAGCTGGGATTCATTCCTGGTCTGCCACTGTGTGGTGTTGGACAGGCTACTTCACTTATTTATTGTAATTTGAGGGTCCTTAAAGTCTAGCCCCCATCTGAAGCTTATTTCTAGTCAGAAACGTGGTTAAATAGCAGTATCAGTTATTATAGTCTCATTTATGTAATTACCTTATACTTACCTTTCATTTACATCTGTGGATCATTTGGCTAGACCTTAATTGCATGTTTCTTTTGTTTCCTTTTTTCTACTGACCTTACATGCTTCTTCCTATGTTGGATGGGAAATGGTAGAGCGCAAAATAAGTCTAGGTTAACATTAGTTGAATTGGGCTGGGGTTTTGACTCAGAGGCAGAGTGCTTGCCTAGCATGTTCAAGCCCCAGCACCGCATAACAAAAAATAAATGAGGGGCTGGGGATGTGGCTCAAGTAGTAGTGTGCTCACCTGCATGCGCGGGGTGCTGGGTTCGATCCTCAGCATCACATAAAAATAAAATACAGATGTTATGTCCACCAAAAACTAAAAAATAAATATTAAAAACTCTCTCTCTCTCAAAAAAGTAAGTGAATAAATAAAGACATCTATCCATCTACAACTATAAAAAAATAAATTAGTTGAATGACAAAGTTGTTTTCTTCCTTTCTCCAGGTCATTCCTTAAATATTTCCTTTTAATACACTGAATATACCATTTTATCTTTTATTTAGTGGTTAAAATTCAGTGCAAATGAAATCTTACAATACTGTGTTCTTTTATTAACTTTTAAAGGAAACTTGTAATCCAGAAAATGTGCAAAGTATTTTTAAATGAACCTTTATTTATGTTTTTCTAGATTCCTTTACTTCTTCTTCATCTTTCTCCCAGTTTTTGTTTTCTTCTTTTTCGTTTTTCCCTCATACTTTTTTGTCTCTAGCTACCTGTCTCATCCTGAAAATGGTCAGAGAGCGTTAGTCAAAGTCAAGGGTAATTTTTTATAAGCTCAGTGTGATATTCTTTTTCCATGGTGGTACTCTGTTGATGATTAATGCACCCTTTTGTCTTCTCGCATTCATTTCTTGGTGTATATTTTGCACTGAACACATTTGGAGCAAAGGTGGTTGCTTAATAGACTTTGAGTCTGTATAGCCTCGTAGGAAAATATTAGAATAGCAGTCTTTTCCCAGCTTTTGTATCTTCTGAGCTTGTGGTTTTGTATAATTTTCCACGTATTGGGCTGAAATTACCAACTTTATTTGCTTATATATATTTGCAAATATATATTTTTAAATTGTATCTTTTTGGCTATTGTTTTCTTTACCTTAGATACCAATGTTATTGATAAATAACCATAAAAGGGATAAAATACTAGCATAACTAACTAGATGAGTGTTCTTCTCATTTTTAATGTTCAGATCGCACTACAGTTTAAACATCCAGTCACTGGGGCAACATGTTATGCTGGTGTAGTTTATCATAGCGTTGATTTTCTACTCCGATAACTTTGTGCTCTAGTCTGAACTCTTTCATTTACTATTATAAGCTAAGATTCCATTGCCTCATCTTTAAATCAGGATAATAATGATGCTTACCTGTAGCTTTCTTGTGAAGAATAAATGGGATTTGATAAATGTAATATTCTCTTTACTGTATGTCCATATTAAGTGGTTAACAATGGGACTGTTTTTTATATTCTAGATTATCTCTGCAAATATCCAGGTAATGCTTATGTGACCTACAGCCAATCTGAGATTCTTATCTTTGCCGTAGACTTCTATTAAGATATTGTTTAGTAGAATAGTGACAGCAGTCTGGAGAATACATCTTTCTGTTAATATGAGTAGCCTTTCCAGGCAATAGCTGTTTTCCTTTTTTTAATTTATATCATCTGATTCAAAGCATGTATTTGGCCTTTCTTCTTTTTCTTTTGTATGTCTAACAATGATAGAAAGACATCCCGAAGCAGAAAAGGATTGGAAAACTTAGTACTAGACGTTGTATCTGCTAGAATTTATGCACTACACTCCTGCACAGAAGATTTTTCTCTTGACCCTTGCACTTGTCTGCCTAGCCCTTTTCCCACACTTCAGGCAGTAGTTCCCATCCCCAACAGTAAGAGTTCCCTTGACTGCATTTTTTTCTGGAATTTAGGCCCACCTATTTCCAGTCCTACAGAGGGTTCTTTCATAGTCCTCAGTTAACCTTTTCTTCTACCTCTGGTTGATTGACTGTGGCACAGCATCATCAAACGTCCTCTAGGGAAGTACCCACCCTGATTTCATATGTCTTGGCTTCCATGGACCAGAACTGTGCAATCATATTTCTTAATTCACTTCCAAAGTCAAGTGTATTTAGTCTGTATTGTATTCTTTTAAAAGGTTCTTCCAGGTTATGTTTTAACTTGTCTCACTTTCTACTGTAGGTTTTTGAAAATGATCAGATTAAAAGATGGGCCCACAGCATTTTCTGCTCTCAATCTTCTAAGGTTAATATTTGAATAGATAATTTACATACTTGTAACAGGGCACATATAAATACACACATATAAAAAATTGTAATAACTTTTAGAAATCTTTATGAAACTAAGGGAGCTATCATTGTTAGGGGGAAAGAAGACTATTAAAAGTGAACTGAAGAGTCGTTGTTTGAAAATTGTTTGTTTCTCTGTCTTCAAAAGAACAGCTGTGTTTCTGGGCCCTCCATTAAAGGTAACTTATGTAGTGTAGGTAAAATTGATCTCATGCCTATTGGCATTGTTGATCACACCAAACCCAAACTAAGAAATATTTTATCTTCTTAATATATTCTAATAATGGAAAATATACACTTTATAGAAAACCAGATCTCTTAATGCCATTGACAGTCTCTTTCACGAGAAGATTGGAATATATTCATTAATATGTCAAGCCTATATTTAAGGTTTTATTTTATGATATTTTTTGATTATTTTAACTTTATCAGGTCTTGTATTAGTGTAGAAAATTCCTTTTTTAATTCTTTTTTTTAATATTTATTTTTTAGTTGGACACAATATCTTTATTTATTTTTATGTGGTGTTGCGAATCGAACCAGGGCCTCGAACATGCTAGGCAAGTGCTCTACCGCTGAGCTACAACCCCAACCCTAGAAAATGCCTTTTTAAGTTAGTTTTAAATTAAAATAGATAAGAAACTAAGCTAATTGAAAATCTACATAGGGCATTTTCATGCAATACTTGTGTATTATTTAGAATTTGCTCCTACAAAGGTAGCATATACTCTTTTAAAAAAATCTTTATTATTTATTTATTTATTTATTTTTATGTGGTGCTGAGAATTGAACCCAAAGCCTCATGCATGTGAGGCAAGCGCTATGCCACTAAGCCACAACCCCAGCCCCACATAAACTACTCTTAAAAAAGAAAAAAAAAACTTTATGTATTTATTTAGCTTTATGTGGTACTGAGGATCAAATCCAGTGCCTCACAGTGTTCGACAAGCGCTGTACCACAGAGCCATAACCCCAGCCCTTGACTACTCTTTTTTATGGTTTATTAATACAAAGTTAAGATCAAACATTTTTACATGAAGCATTTTGTTCTAAAGCAAGTATTTTATCATACAAAATAAAATGGTTGTACTTTAGGCCCACCTATTTCCAGTCCTATAGAGGGTTCTTTCATAGCCCTAATAGTCCTGATAGTTTCTAATTCCTTGCCTTTTATACTAGTGCTACTAGAATATGGTCTGTTGAGCATACTAGTTGTTCGTATTCCTCCAAGTCAGTACAGAAATTTAGTATTGCTTTATAGGTTTGGTATCTGGCAAAGACAAATTTTTCAAAAAGCATTAGTCCTCAGTGTATTTTTAAAAAGAATTTAAAACTAGTCCTCCTCTACAGATGGTTTGAGAAACACCACCTTAAAAAGCCAGTTAATATTCAGATGTATTGTTCTAAAATGTTCTGTTAGTAATACATTTGAATAATTATGAAAGTTATTATAGTCTAACAATAGCTAAGAAATGCAAATTTAATTAATATTTTATATGTTAGATGACTTATATAAACCTTTGAGGAGTAATTTTGTAATAAAAATGGCCAACAATACATAGATTTGCAAGGAAGATATAAACGTGCCAGGAGGGCTGTGTCAATTGCACGTCTTAGTCTGTCATTCCTATCTTTTCTTTTAAAAACTTATTTACTTGGGCTTTTTTTTTTTTTTTTGCTTAATTTTGCTATAAATATTTTTTCTATCCTATATGAGTCCTTTATTCTTGGTGAGCAGTGGCTTGGCCTTGAAATTCCTCTGTGAAATTTATTCTAATTTTGAATAGTTTCATCTTTCTCACTCCTCCCAGACACACTGCATATATTGACTCTCCGAATAGTTATTTCATATTGTGATTATTTTTATCTTATATTGTAATTATTTTGCTAAAGTACCTGAGATTCTAGTATGAAAAAGACTTTTGCTGTGTGTTCTGATAACATAATGATTAAACCAATAATATGTGTAAGGTGTAACTAGTCTATATAGGCAACATTCTAATTAGTTCATGTCTATTCTTATTTGATCCTCCTGGAAATCTTACTGTGATACCTTTCTCTCTCTCTCTCTCTCTTTATTTTTAAATGAGGAAACTAAAGCACAGGGTTTTCAATAACTTGCCCAAGCAAGAATGTGTCAGTCAACATTAAAATTTAAGTTATCTTGCTCTAGATTTTGTGCTCTTAATTACAATGTTAATCATACTTTTTTATAAGATTGGATTAATCATTTTTACTTAGTTTTATGTATATTCTTGAGCTACTTTTACTTTTCAATATAAATTTATATATTTGTAGTAGTAAATACATTTAATCATTTAAGTAAGAGACCTTAGAAGTTTAAATAAGAAATTTTGTGTGTTTTTAAAAAATACAATCTTATGATCTTTTAAAAATTATTTGGGTTCTACCCATTA
Organism: Ictidomys tridecemlineatus; assembly: GCF_052094955.1. Taxonomy (NCBI): domain Eukaryota; kingdom Metazoa; phylum Chordata; class Mammalia; order Rodentia; family Sciuridae; genus Ictidomys; species Ictidomys tridecemlineatus. Next base: position 124,406,891 of record NC_135485.1, read on the forward strand.
TATTGTTTAAATTCCATGTTAATTTTATTCAACACAGATACTAACCACATTTTGTTTACCATACCAGATGTGTGATATATGCATGCACATTAAAGGATTTGGGTTGTCTTTTAGAAGGTTTTTAGGTATTTACCCAAGAATTTTGTGGTTTTATCATTAATAAGTTCTTGAGTAAAGTAATGAAATTAGAAAAACATATGTGTATATTTGACCCATAGCTGCCTTCTTTGTGTTAACTTTATTTTATAAATATTATATAAAGCATTTTCAAACTAGCTTTTATTATCAAAAGGCTAAAGTAAAAGATTAGAACCTATATTAATCTTGAAATCACTTAAAAATATTGAGGACTGCAGTTTGTAGAGATAAGAACCCAACACATTGCATCCAGTCCATTAAAACAAGAAGGAATGGAAGAGATACTTTGATAAGTGTTCCGCCTGTTTTAACCTTGAATGCTATTATGGGGTGGCTGGGGAGGGGGATGGTGCTCTATCTGTTTCATTGGCTTAGGCTTTTTCATGCTGAGAGAAATCAATACTTTGAGGCATTGCATGACAGAGAAATCACTTCAGAATTAAAGGTGGCTGTCACATATTGTCATTGGTTGACTTTTGTTTGCTGTTGAGGTTTTTAAGCTTTCATTTTTCTAAGTCTTTTTCAGGAGTCTATCTGAGGTTTCTGTAGACAACTCCCCCTCCACCCCCCATCTATGGATCAGATTTTATGTCTGAGTTAAGAGATCAAGTACAAAGACCTCCAAAAGTGAAATATTGAGAAGCTTCTTTATTTGTTGTCCCCTAGCTGATCTCCTTTTTAAATGCTTTCCCATGAGACAGGAATTTATAGTGGAAGTGATTTTTAAACAAATTGAGAAGTAAAATAGTACATTTAAAAGTTTAGCAGAAGCAATGTTTAGTTAACTAAAATTCAATGCTCCTTGTAGCTACATAAAATAAAGAAGGTAAAACTGTGTGTCCTAATATGGAAAGATGTAAAGTTTGATTCTATTTATGTAGAAGTGGCATCTTACTGTAAACAGTCACTAACTTTATAGAAAACCATTGACCAAATAGGAGGAGATAGAAGAGAGAACTTTTGTTTTATTTCATATATCATTACTCTGATTTGCTTTTAAAAGCAAGTATATGCTTTTTATATTTTTTTCATTAGTTACTCAAAACATTACAATGATCTTGACATATCATATATTTGATTCAAATGGGGTAGAAGATTTAAGCACAAAACTTCTAAAAGCAACATACTTAAAGTGTTTAATATATTACTAAATTAGGAGAACAGCTTCTATAATATTTTTGAGTTTCTTAGCCTGGAAAATTTCAAATGTAATGTATTTTTATTTTATTAATAATATGCAAATTAGTGAAAATGTGCTTTATAGCCTGTTTCTCATAAAACATATTGTCCTGGAAACGTAACTTTGGAAACATTGTCTCAGCATTAATTTACCACTTTCTCTTGACTGAAAGGAGAGCTTGTAAGAAGCCCTCTGTCTTTCCAGTCACAGCCCTTTTCTGCCCCAGTAAAGTACCTTCTGTTCTAATTTTATGGAATGACTTGTTTTGTTTCCATCAACACGTTTCTTTTAGTACTATCATTTCTTTACCAGGTTTTGCCTTTTATTTAAATGGAGTCATAAAGTATGTCTTTGTTCTGACACTTTTAGTTAAACATTGTGTTTGTGAAATTCTTAATATTCTCTGTCATTTTCATTGCTGAATAATATTCCATCATGAGTAGACCATTAGTTTTTCATAATCTCTTTATCGTTTGATGAGCAATCGGGTTGATTTCAATATTTAGCTACTATAAATAGTGCTGCTCTGAACATTTTACATATCGTTTTGTATACATATTCTTGCATTTCTGTAGGGTAGAATTAATTGATTGCATTGAATTAATCAGTTCACATTTCCCATTTTAATACATATTGTCCCATTGTCTTACAAAAGTGTGTGCCACTGCCAGCGTTAATGTATTGCTGTTCCCATTACTTCACATTCTGGTTAACAGTTGATTAGTGGTTTTCATTTTGGCATTCTGGTACTTCTGTTTTTATTTTGGATGTTTTTAAACAAATGAAGCTGTTCATTTTTTCTATTGCTTTTTATAAATTATCCACTTTTTAGTTTTGTGAAGTACTTCTTTTCTTAATGAGTTTCTTATTGGATATTTTTCTTTTCCTATTGTTATGGAGATCATATTTACCTATTTGGCATATGAACTTATTTTTTTTACAAGAGTATTTTAACTACTTCTGGGTCTGTTTTGTTTTCTCACTTTTTAAAAATGTCTTAAAATTTTATCATCATTTACATATGATGAAGTGTTCTCATTTTTATTATTTGTTGAGTTGTAACAAAGTATATGCCTATGTAACCACCACAATCATGACAGAAAATTTTTGCCCTCCTAGATCATATTCACTTATGATCCACTGTGGTCAATTCTTCTCCATAAACTCATATTCACTACTACTGATTTTATTTTTATTTTTCCATATTGTTTGCCTGTTGTACAGTTTCATAGGCATGGTTTCATAAAATAGGTATTCTCGTGTCTGGATTCTTCTAGTCAGAATAAAGGTTTTTATATTTGTTCATATGGTTGTATATATTACCAGTTTGTTTCTTTTATTGATGAGTAGTATTACTTTATTTAGCCATTCATTTAAAGACAATCATGGTTGTTTCCAGTGTTTGATGCTTAAGAGCACTTGGAGCATTTTCAAATGAGTTATTTTGATGGAAATATCAATACAGCATGTGTTGCAGCTGGTGAACTGTTTTCTTCTTTTTGTGGTACTAGGGATCAAACCCTGGGCCTCCTGAATGCGAGGCAAGTGCTCTACTACTACTCCCTTCCCAGCCCTCCCAGACTATTTTCTAAAGTAGTTGTAGACTTTAAGCACCAACCAGTAAGGCAGGTATGAGAGTTTCAGTTGTTCCACAACTTGGTCAATACTTTTAATGGATATCATGTGTAGTAATTACTTATTGTGATTTTTATGTGCAATTCTCTATGATTTCTCATATGCTGATTAGCTATTTGTGACTCTTTTGTGAAATGTTTGTTCAAATCCTTTGCATGTCATTTGAATTGTCTTTTTAGTTGTGAGAGTTCTTTATACATCCTATAGAGATGTCATTTGTCAGCTATACATATATGATGAGTATTTTTATTTCTCATTTTGTGAATTACCTTCATTTATAAATGGTCTTGCAAAAGTAGGTGTTATACATTTTGATAAAATCTAATTTATCAAATGTTTTTGATGCTTGTGATTTTCTTTTATGATTTACTTTTTACTATTCTGTGTAAGAATACTGCCTATCCCACGGTCATCAATAATTTCTGCTGTTTTTTTCTGAAGTGCTATAGTTTTAACTTTTGTATCTTGTCTTATGGTATCAAATGGAAGTCAGGAGAAAGCACACATACTCCTGTTGTCCCCTAAGATTAATTATGTTTTCATAGATGTCCTTCAAAACGTTAGGTAGGTTGAAAAGTGTGTTTACCATGAAAGACTGTTAAATGATTCAAAATGCTATTGTGAAAAAATTTCATTATAATGCTACATTTTCTCCTTTTTGCTGTTGTATGCTCTTTATACTTTATGATTTTCAAATACTCAATCAAGCTCTACTTCATCACGATGTATAATTTCATTTAATATTTTTAGTCCAGGGAATGCTCAACCACTGATCACATCTCCAAGCCTTTTTATTTTTTATTTCGAGACAGAGCATCACTTAGTTGCTCAGCCTTTCTCAGTTGCCGAGGCTGGCCTTGAACTTGAGATCTACCTCAGCCTTTCCAATCTCTGGGATTAAAAGAGTGTGCCACTGTGCCTCTCTGTTACACTGGCTTTTAATTTTCTGTTCTTAGAATGAAAAATGTGTTGTAGTGTACATGTTAGTTTATAGCATCTGAAAGACTTAACAATTGATATTATCTTTTCCTTAAATGTAGTAGGAGTCACCAGCATAGCCTTCTGGTCCTGAAATTTCCTCATAATAAGGAATTTAGTTAAATTCAGTTTCTGTACTTGATGAAGGTCTATTCACATATTCAATTTCTTCTTGATAGTTGGTTTTGGTGTTTTGTGTCTTTCAAGGATCTTGTCAATTTCATCTACATTACTGAATTAACTAGCATAGCATTGTAATATTTCTGTATTACCTTTTATATCGATTGGACATTTTCTTAGTATCTTTTAATGTCTGTAGCATATGTATTGAAATGTCTCATCTTTCCATTTATGATATTGATAATTATATGTCTTTGTTCTTGAACATTTTGGGTAGATATTTGTTCATATTATCAAAGAACCAACTGATGGTTTTTAAATTAATTTTTATATTCAATTATAATTTTCTCTTCATTTTCGATTTTTTTTTACAGGTGTTGAGGTCATTGATTTTACTTATTCTTTATTTTCCCCTTTTTTATCAGTTAATTGTAATTATACATAATGGTGGGATTCATTGAGGGTGTTGATTTTAGATAGAACTTTGGATATTGATTTCAGCATTTTTATCTTTTCTAATATAATATTTAAAGCTATATGTTTTCCTTTGAATCCTTTCTAGCTGATTCTATGATTTTCCCCCCATAATTGTCATTGTTATTCTATCTTTGATTTATTAGTTATTTGGAAATAAATTTCTTAATTTCTAATTATTTAAAAAATTTACTTATTTTTTTAATCATCTGAATTCAAGCAAAGAGTTAAAAGATCTCTGTATTTCTAGGTCTTTTTCTCTTCATAGCCTACTCACCTCTAGTAGTTTGTCCTTCCAATTCTAGCCATCACTTTCTCATCAGACCTTTTTAAAAAGAAAAAAACTTATTTCCTTCTTCTTATGAGAAGTCTGGAGGATAGTTGAGAAGTAGTGTATAATTTGACTGTATCTGGAATAGACAGGTGTGCAGAAAGGTAATGAACCACATTGTGCAATTATAGGTCACCAGTTCTAGCTAATAAAATTTTGTCCTAGTTGTTTGGTCAAATATTTGTGAGAGTCATGCAGTTTTTGTGGGAGCGTGGTGGGAATGGAGCATATAGATATATCTGTGTAATATCAAAATAATTTCTTCTAGAAACAGAAAAAATTCTGGGATAGTTCAGAGAAGTTCAGTTAGATTATTTCTAGAGTTGAATTGTGAACTAATAGAGGTCTGTGTAAGAGCCATGCTGAGGGAATAAGAGGTTTTGCTAAGATGGAATAATTGGATGTGAATGGAGGATAATTGAGATGTCACAGATGACAGTAAATACAAGAACTTTCTCACTCAAGTATAATAGCACATTTGAGATGAAGGTCGCCTCTTCAAGTTTGTACATTTTTAATATTGCATGCTTATCAGATAAGTGGAAATTATTCTGCAGATAGAAATATGAGCTTATATTTTTAAAAACAACTGGATCAGATATGAAAATTTGAAAGCTTGACCTAAATTTATGATAGTAGATAAAGTGGGAATGGATGATATTATTGTGGAACATTTTATCAAAGCCTTGGAAAAATACCAGCATTTCATAATAGAGAATAATAAAGGATAAAGCTTGTCCCCCAAGAGGGGGTGGTAGGTTGATGACAGAAACAAAGAAGAGTGTTACTTAATTTTAAGATCACTCCTCTCTGCACTTTTCATGCAAAGGACAAATAGCAAAGTTAGATAGAACTGTATGATCTGGATGAATACATTTAATAAACTATTGTCTCTGTTTCTTCATTTCCATTTAAGTAGTTAGTAAAGACACTTGAATTACAATGGCCATTCCAAATTGCTTTCCTCTTCATTTATTCTTTATCTTTTTGCTGTAACTGAATTTCTTCTGAAGGAAGTTCATTTAATCTTTTATTTACTTTGTTAATTCTACAGTAATAAATCTTAGGGATTTTTTAGCCAAAAAAATTGAATTGTTAGGTCTCAAGGTGCTTATTTCTTTTCTTTTTCTTTTTTTAGATTTAGATATTTTTGTAGTCATATTGTAATGTTCTATTACCTGGTTTATATGATGCATGAAATAGGAAAATAGAGAAGTTAATGTAAAGTAAGAAATCCTGCCTAAAATAAAGTTGAATGAATGGTTTAAATCTGACCCTTTATTTCATATGCTTTTTATGCCATTATTTTATATAGCAGTTTTTTGTAGTGTCTCATAGGGTACCTTTGTTCAACCTTCAAACACAAAGTGCACACACAAATGTGTCCCTTTGCTAAGTAATACACATTTGGTCTTAAAACAAATATTCCTCATTTGTAGTTGACATTGAATGATACGTTATGTGTAGAATTTATTATCGGTTTTTAATAAGAACATCTTCAAATTACATTATAAATATATTTTTTTTGAAATAGATACAAGTTCATTATATCTTTAAGAAACATTCTTGTTTGGTTTTCTTTTATCATGTTTTAAGGTCAAATGTGACTCTAATGTTCCACAAAGAGACAGAGATTGATAATCAGGAAAGAATAGTCCTTTAATGTGATTTATATCTATAGATTTTATGTCAGATATGAAAAGTTGTTGTTCAAATTGTAAAGGAGGATCCATTAAAGAACACTTTAAAACCATTTTACTATTTAGCTTACCTTGAGTTCTTGTTTTTAGAATTATGCCTTTTCAAGCAAACTTTAATAGCTTATCAAATGTTTGTGAAATATAATTTGATAAAGAAATTAGTCTACCATTAGTAAAACATAGAAATAATACAGTTCAGTGCATTCTCGCTGGGTGATTTTAGTACTGTTCTGTATATGATGTTTCAGAGGAGTAATGAAACCAATGATTTTCTAAATTCTACCAATAGTTTAAATTTTCTTTTATTAGAAAAAGGTAGAAAAAGACTGATTATGGATGCAGTAGGGCATGTTGAAAGTATAGACATCTTTCTGCCATTCTGCACTATTTCTTTTGGGGTATAGTTAGACTAGAAGTGAGGTAACCTATTGAATGTTTCTTGGCTCTTGCATGAACTTTTGAAAATATCAGATTTGAAATTATATTTCTGTTACAATTAAATAATTCCCTAGTTATCTTTACTTAAAAGGTTGTCCCTTTGGGTGTTTCTTAAGTATTTTCTTTCTTTTAGTATTTAAAATCATATTTTTGCCCAGTTGTGCTCTCCTGTGGTTTATTTAGCATGATGCTTACTTTTTAAATATAGATATGATATTTGAACTTAATTAGTGATAAATTAATCTAGTTCCTGTTATTAGACTCATTTTCTCCACTTCAATATTTAGGTGAAATAAAATAGTTTTCTTTTACCAGTGTAAATGTTCTGAGGAACTTGTACTCATCTGTGTTCAAGTGCTCTTGCAAAGGTCATCCCAAATTTCTAATCGACAGATTCTTAGAGCTATTATTATCCCCTCATTTTGCAGATGAGGACATTTAGACCTAAAGAGGTAAATATGGTAGTTGCCTAAGACTGTCAGCACATAGCAGCAAGATGATAGTGCAATCTTGTTTTGGTTTTGCTTCCCAACTGTATAATTGTTTGTATGAACAAATAATGATTCTGCATTCCAGAATTTCTTTAATATATTACTTTTTCAACTGTATTTGGGTCAAAATGTACTACTTTTCCTTTTCCTGAAATTATGTTTTTTTGGGGGGGGCTTGAATTTGTTTTAAAGGTTCCATTTTATTCCCACCCAAGAGTAAAATATCTTCTCAAATTTCTCCATTATTAAATTCATCCTTTCATCCCTGTATTATAGTGCATTGCACAGACTGAGAGATATTTGATTCCTTATGCATGTACATATACACCATATCTTTTGAGTTGCTTTTGGTAGAATGAAAAGAAATTCCAATTCACATAGGCACAAAATAACCAGGAATTTATTGGACCTTATAAAAAATCTAAAACAAAATGTTTCATAGAATATCTACAGGTAGGTTGTTCTTCAGGATTTGATCTAGAAGTTCATGATTCCATCTGAAATAGACTGTTTTTTATTATTCTCATAGTTCTGTTCTCTTTAGATTTGGCTTAATTTTCAGACCAGGTTGCCTCTTGGTACAGAGAGCTTTTAACACTTCTGGAAGTAATATGCTTCCTTGTACACACTGAAAGGAAGGAGCAAGGTATCCAGCAAAAACCTCAACTTTGCTCTTAATGCAACAGTTGCATCAAGTAACCTTCCCTGAGCTAGCTTGTCAGTGTGATTATTTTCCTGATTGATTTAGGATAATCACAGTGTTCTTTGATACCTGGGCCCTGATGGTAGTTGTGTGTGGCAGCAATCTCTTCAGACTGTTAAACAACAGGAAAGGCAGGGAACTACAAAATATATCACATACATAAAATAATATTTCTTCCAACATCAAATTTAGGTTGTCACAGTTTTTTTTTTGTGTGTGTGTGTGTGTGTGTGTGTGTGTTTGTGAACTTGAAGTTAAGGTCAGGAGTCTAATAGAGGCTATAAAGGATCAAATTTATATCAATCTTCATGTTTTCATCTTTTCTTCTTTGAAGCAAGATACTCACTATACCATCATAAACATGATGCCACAAGTACTTGAATTAATATTGCAAAGAAATAAACCTTTTGGAAAATAGAAATTACATTCTATCTTCTTATTGCTAATGAATCATACTATTTGGGGGCAAAAGTGATAACTCAGTACTTTTCAAATTTCAATGAACATATAAATTTCCCAGGGATCTTATTAAAATTCAGATACTGATTTAGTTGGTTTGATATGAGACCTGAGATTCTACATTTTTAATCTCACTGTGATTCCAGTGCTACTAGTCCATTTGTTATAAATAGAATTTAAATGATGCAACTACTTTATTTTTTAAATGTATTAGAAACTAGCATAGTTTGCTACTATAAGGTAATGTTTTTCTTTTCTGGGCCTCCGAGTTGGCCACATAACTTGTCTTCTCACTTCACTTACCTTGTCTCTACAGTTCATTCTCAAAATAACAGCTATAGTGGCCATTTTAATATGTAAATCAGTCTCTTATTCACTGTTTAAAACCTATACAATTAGAATAAAGTCTAAATTCCTCACAGTAGTAATTACGTGACATAAATGATGCTGTTCCTGCATACCTCTCCAAACTAATTTCATACCATTATTCTCCTTATTCAATGTTTCAAGTTTTGCACCTTCACTTCATGCCATTTGTAATGCTGGGCCCCTGCATTTACTTGACTAACTGCTTCTTATTGTTTAGTTATCTGCTTCAATATTAACAACTTCTGAGTGTATTTTATGATTGACTTCAGAGAAGTAAATTCTTGTGGGATATTATGTCAAGAAAGCAGATCACTAAATCCTAGACAATTAAAGAATGATAGAAATGTAACTGTAAATTTTTGGTTGCTTTGGTTAATGCTAAACATTATTTTTTGATGCGTTTTTGGTTTTTCTCCCATATTTTTATAGTATGAACAAGTGTTTCTTTTTTTTTTCCTTCCTATCCAAGTCACTTTGTGCGCAGTATTCTGCAGACAAACGAGAAGAAGAGAAAATGTGTGATCATTTGATAAGAGCAGCTAAATATCGAGACCATGTGACAGCAACTCAACTAATCCAGAAAATCATCAACATTCTCACAGACAAGCATGGAGCCTGGGGAAATTCTGCAGTGAGGTAAAGGGACACCTTTCAGGTTTGGCCCCGGGTTTTCCCCAGATGGCCTAGCTTTATGATTAAGGCTGGATGAAGAACAGAGTAATTTTTTATTTTGTATTTTAATATTTACTATGAATTTAAAGCAAAGGGAAATGAGAAAATCAGTATGAGTATAGTTATAAGTCTTCTGAGATACTGTAGTTCCCTCTAAAAGAAGATTTGCTCATATCTGTTTATTCCATTTGGAGTGAATGGTGAAGGTAGCAGTTGACATAAACTATTTTATTAGCTTCACTAATTGAGTTTCTGTAAATATTTTATTTTAATAATCTATTCCTTATTTTACACTTTAGAGTTTTACCACATAATTTGAAAACACAATAAAATGTTTTGTTTTCTCAAGTCATGTTGCAAATTAGAGGACTTTGATGATAAAATTTGTTAAATGCCCTCTTAAAATTTTATTCAATATACATACCTTTTTCAGATAACCAAACTGAACTTGCTTTTCTTAATTCTACTTTCTAGGAACAAAAAAAAAATTAAATTACCTTTTAGGACTAAGAAACTTAGACAAATTGTGAAATTTATTCCCCATGAAATGTTTTATGCTACAGATCATAGAAACATGCTTGGACTCTTTCATGTAATGTTAATGAAAAACATTTTTATATTCTCCCATTAGAAAAAATTGCTTTAATGCCTTATTTTTGCATAAATGTATGATCATTTGCTAAGGTCAGCTAAATATTCATACCAGATATTTAGCTTATCTAGAAGAATAAAAAAAGGAAAAAGAAAAAATAATAAATTGTGTGTTTTTCAAGTGT